>NC_091460.1:92147498-92777953 GCF_027789765.1 Dendropsophus ebraccatus | reverse complement strand
CCTTGACTGGAGGAAATGATGAAATTGAGTGGATGGCCGTCATATAACAGTAAATAACTGCCTTTATTTCAATATAACAGCCGTTGTTAAAATAACAGCAAATATTTGCCATTAAATGGTGGCCATCCACTCAATTTCAACATTATGTGAACAGAGCCTTTCTGTGTTTTTAATCCACTCCTGGTTTTGGTTGCAATATGAGGACCACAATACTGACTGAAATATATGTAGTGTGAACCCAGCCATATACTGTATGACTCCCCCTAACACAGGGAAATTTGCAGTGAGCTTGGGTATGCTCTCAGTAAGAAATACAGAGATAAGAAAATATACTGGTGGTCATGTCCCACTAGTTTTTGGAAGGCTGTGGTATACAATCTGTTGGTGGCTACACCTATACACTGTGTGACACCCCCTTACACTGGGCAATCACTACTGAGCTTAGATACGCCTTGAGTAGTAAATACAGAAATCAACAAATATACTAGTGGTGCAGCTATACACTACTGTGTGACACCCCCTTACACTGGGCAATCAGTAGTGAGCTTTGATATGCCTTGAGTAAGAAATAAAGAAGTCAGCAAATATACTGGTGGTCAGTGTCACACTAGTATTTGGAGGCTGTCTATAGAGTCTGTGTGTAAGTGGTGGTCTATGGCACCTGTTACACAGAACAATGAGCAGTGTAGTTCTATGCAGGTGTACTACAAATCATAGCAATCCAATCTTCGACAGCAGCACCACCAGCCACAAAATCATAAAAGAGTACTGAGCACTTCTTAGGGGTCTGTATGCAACACCTAATGTCCCCTTTCTGCCAGCAGCCGATCACCACAATGTGCTGCTAAAATCATGGTAGCTACACTGCAAGTCTCAGCCAGAAGTCTGTAGTGATACAAATTAAAAAGATTTAAAGCCCTTACAAGGGCTGTTTGGTTGTTTTGCTAGTATTCTCTGCCTACTGGAACGCTAATTCCCTCCCTAACGCTCTCCCTGACCAGCAGCAGCTCTGTCCCTAATATCTTCCAGCATACGTCTGAAGCGAGCACTGGCAGACACGATTTTTTATATGGCAGGGTCATCTGATCTGGCCAACCAATCGCTACTATCGACATGTATGGGTCCCACGTGATCGCAGGATGTACCAAAAAGTCTCCTGCATGTTTATTGGCTGAGAATTTGCGCCCAAACTTACAGTAAATGGATGATGAGATGTTCTTGAGTATAGCGAGATGCTCGTCCGAGTAACCATCGTGTACCCTAATACTCGAACGAGTACCAAGCTCGGAAGAGCATGTTCGCTCATCACTAGTATTATTGCAATTGTCCTGACATGAAAAATACTGCTAATATGTACATTTTTATTTTTTTGCTGTATATTTTATGGTAAAGTGTAGGGTGTCATTATGAAGTACAACCAGTATCGCATAAAACAAGCACTAAGATGCCTCTGTAGAAGTAAAAAAGTGTGTTATGGCTCTTTGAAAGTGAGAAGGAAAAAGAAAACAGGACTGGTCTGTAATGGGTTAAGTAGAGATGAGTGAATTTAAAGTAAGTTTCGGTTTGCAAAACCTAGAGCTTGGTATATACATGTTTTCAAGGCAGCTCTAGGGCTGCATCCATCTTCTCCAGCTGTGGGGAACCAATTGCCAAGCGTTAGGAACTTTCCGAACCTGAATTTACTGTAAATTTGCTCATCTCTATGGTTCAGGGTGCCTTTACACAGATTTATCTGACAGATTTTTGAAGCCAAAGCCAGGAATGGATTTAAAAAGAGAAATCTCAGTATTTCCTTCATGACCTGATCTCTGTTTATAGTCTGTTCCTGGCTTTGGCTTCAAAAATCTGTCAGATAAATCTGTCTGTGTATAGGCACCCTTAGGCAAATTGTGTGCGAAAAGTGGCATGTATTACATCACCTGCTCGTTGTACTGCTTGTGTTTTTCAAAGTCATTATCTGCCAAATTAAGCAGATATTGCTCCATGTATAAAAGACAATGATAAGTCAAGGAGGAAGTGGTTTGCTCGTCGTTCTGTACAATATGAGCAGAGGCAGTTTATCTATGGATCATCTAGCCGCCCCACCCTCTGCTCCTTGCGCCACTCCTGCTCGCCGCTTGTATGTTTAATAGCGCAGGCAACAAGGGGTAAGCGAACATTCACCTGACAGGTCAGTGATCACTTCCTCTTCATTATTGTGCTATTACGACCTTTAGGCAGGATTGTTGACTGAAGGATAGATATCAGAAGGTTGTTGTTAATGGTGTATCTTCTGAGCAGAGACTGGTCACAAGTTGTGTTCCACAAGGATCTGTTCTGGATCTTATTCTTTTTTTTTTTTTTGCTAAATCTCTGTTTATAAAATTTTACAATTTTTTGACAGAAAAAGATTACAGTATAGAAATGTATCACTTATGCATAAAAAAAGAAAGATGATCAATAAGAACAGTGCAAACAATATCGTTCAGGGGATGAAGCTCAATAAAGCATTAACCTGAACATTATGAGAAGCATAAAAGATGGTGTGTGTGTCAGGGAGTCCTGGGGGTCCGGGAAGATGGCAGTCCCTTCTCTCGACCCGCAGCCCCTGTCCCTGCCCACTTTTTCTCTTTAAAAAGACATTCCGTTATTGCTGCGATTTAACTGCCTGCAATGCAATGCATTGAAGTCAATGGGATGACCAATGTCTAATGCACACAGTGTATAAAATGGCGGACGTTATCTGCTAGGAAGTCAAGATATTGATCATGACAGTTATTTTAATATTTTTTGTTGCTCACAGTTTTTCTTTTTTCACCATCCTTTCACCATTTTTACTATTAAATTCAATGGAATTTTCAATTAAAGACGGCAATTAGTCCCCCCAAACTAGAATAATGTACCAATAGCCATCATTGCACTGACAGGTGGCCAGACAGCTAAATGACGTCTGTACATATATAATGTTTATTTAAATTTGTTTTTACATATTAATCTGTATATCTGGAAATAGGGGTGATATAAACATTTATTTGGGGAGGTCTTTTAATATCTTTTAAAACTTTTTTTACACTTAATAAATCCCGCTATGCCATTGCATAGCATTGATCAGCTGCTATGAGCAGATGGGGACTTCGGCTATTAGCGGGCACGGGCTCTTTGGCATGCCCGCTAATAAGGCACCTAAACGCAGCTGTCAAAACTGACAGCTACATTTAAATGTCCTTAAAACGCATAATTGGTGGTGCAGTGGCTGTGATCAGGCTTCGGGGAAGCCCGATCACTGTTACATCTCTGGCCGGGACTCAGCGCCTCAATGACACTGATCCTGGCTCGCCGATTGATTGTTTTGGGCTCCAGCAGCGCTTAGATCTGCAGAAAAATTGATTCCATGTAGTATATATATATATATATATATATATATATATATATATATATACTACATAAAGAATCAGTTAAATGTACAATGTCATCCCACCTAGTGGGGCTATACTGTAAGTTATTGTAGTTAAATTAATAAAAAGTATTTTTAATAATAAAAGTCCCTTCCCATATTAGTTTAAATCACCCCCCTTTTCCCATTTTATCAATAGAAAAATAAAATAACATGTTTTTTATCACTGCGTGCATAATCGACCACGCATCCTTGTGTCTCCTTGCATCTCCCTCCTCCTCCTGGCTGTGGCTGCAATGACACATCTGGCTAGGGTATCTCCATCTGCCAATCAAAATCCAACTGTTTCTCCTTGCCTGAGCATTGTTGGATTCTGGTGTACTCAGACCTTACTCAGTTCAGCCCTGGGGAAGGAAGGTTATCTTTTATAAAGATTCCGGTTACTAGGAAGAAGCAGTGTGTGTAGTGCAGCATAGAGCAGTGTTGCACCCCAACCAAATAATGTTCTACTATTGCTCCCTCCATATAGTAATAATACCCTGTGTCCTCCATATAGTAATAATGCCCCTATTGTGCCCTCCATATAGTAATAATGCCCCATATTGTTCCCCCATAGTAATAGTGTCCCCCTGCATTGTTACCAAAACACACACACAAAAAAAAAACTTTATACTCACCTAACCCTGCAGACCTTTCTCTCTTCTGCCTTTCTTCTCTCCTCTCCAGCTTGTTAGCTGCCGAGGGATCCCCCCGGCACAATAACGTCATCACTGGAGAGAGGGAGGGAGGAGAGGGCAGGGGAGGGGGCGGATGCTTGGGCTGGCCCATGGAGATCAGAGAAGTCTTGAGGGAGGGAGGCTGGTGGCGACATCAGGTGGGGTCCGGGCGCTGAATGTGGGGGGACAGGCTCTGTTGGTCATTGCAGGGCCCCCTGTAGCTATCGCCCCCCCCCCCCCCCCCCCGTGCGGTGGCCCGGCCAGCCCGGTCCTAGAAACAGCCATGTAGATGTATTATAATATAAAATGACAGGCTATGGGCTTACTTATACATAAGAACATAAGGAAAAATCCTGTCTTACTGATGTATAGGATTGTTTATGAATGGAAAGTAAAAAAACAAACAATATATCTTCCATTGGGAAAGGTGATGAATTGTAATGATCACAAATTGCATTCTTACATTCTGCATTCATTATTATTTGTCCGATGGTGTGGAGTGTGGAGGTGCAGTTCAGGCACTGGCTACAGCCTGGCTCTGAATTGATCGTGCTTGGTAAAAAAGCAAGAAAAAGCAAAAATAGCAGACTAAATGTCAAAGGAAGCCAAAAATGTCTACTTTCGCATTTAAACCTTTAGCTGTTAAACTACCAAATTCATAGATTCTTCTGTGACTCTGCCCTGGACATTTTGACAATGGTGTACCCTCCTCGCCATGGATTTTTCAGATACCTGATGGATCTTTACCATGAACAGTAGATAAATGTGATAACAGAGAATGAGTTTTGTCTCCTTCCTTAAAAGGGTATTCCAAGGAAATTAGTAAAAATACCAATGGAAAGTTTAACCCTTTCCTAGCATACTCACCTTTGCTTCGTGGGCTGTCCTGGGAGATTGCAGGTCTAGTCGCGTGATGTTCTTGGTGGCGGTCTTTTTTTCATTCGATGACGTTCTGCACCTCTTCTATTTTCCGTTCTCTGCGCATTGCTAGTGCTGTGACACACACAGAGCTGGGTTGTGTGTGTGGGGGGGGGGGTGTTGATGGCCTTGATGTGCAGCAGGCTGCTGCTGTTGTTATCGGGATTTATTAACCTGTTGAAAGACCACAATCAGCTGACATTGTACATGGCAGTTTGCGGTCTTTTAACAGGCGCTATTACACCAAACAATGCAGTGGTCTTGACAAACCCCTGCCTCCGCCACTCCACCCGCCATTGTAAACATGATATTATATAAAAATAACATTTGCTTTTTATACCTATTTTATGGCATATATTTACTATGTGAACCCAGCTTTAATTTTGTGAAATCATGTTTGTAAAGATCTTAAAAAAAGTTCCAACAGTAGCTAAATGGATACCTTTACTTTTAAATGTGTAGTTTTGGTGTAATTGTAGTTTTGGCTTAAAATCCAACAAATAAAAGTCTATTCTCTTCAGATAAAACTGAAGAGAATATTTTCTATTTGTAATAGCTCTGTAAGGGCTCATGCACACTGAGCAAAAGACGAAGAATTGAAGAGGGAAGATTTCTGCTCTGGCAGAATAAGTGCTGAATTTAAGCGGAATTCAAGCTGAATTCAAGCAGAATGCAGGCGGAATTTAAACAGAATTTTAAAGGGGAACTCCGGATAAGAAAAACTTGTTTTCTATTAAAAGCACATTAAAAGTTATATACATGTGTCTATACAATGTATTACCGTATCTGTACGGTTCTGCCACACTGGTAGCTGATAGAAATCCAGGAAGTGAAGAAATATGGCCTCTGTGCGGATCCACATTGTCTTCTGCTTCCACTGCTCTCCCACCTTAGGAGACAAATCTTCCATGCCTCTGTCTCACATTGTGTGTGTTTGCTGAGATCAGGCTCATGATACAGAGAGGGGGCAGGGCGTGATTCACCATCTCAGACTGGGCAGAAGCAGGTGTTTCAGCTTCGTCTACAGAGAAATTAGGGCTATGTTCATACATGTTGGAGTGTCATTGCAGTACTGCAGTATCTGCACAAAAATGATGCAGTGACACAATTAGATAATGCTAAACAGCAGAGAGGATCAGAGCCGGCAATGCCAATCCCACCTGCACAAAAAACAAGGCATAAACAGTATATCCCATGTAAGATAGTATCGGATAATTTCCTTATTGTGGGAATCAACTTCAAAGATAAAAGATGCTTGATCATAATATGTGCGTGGAGATGAAAATAAAAAAAAATAAAAAATTTAATTTAAAAAGTTCTTTGCTTTATTTCAATATCAGCATTACAGGTAGAGAATACAGCGTGCTGTGCGGGTGGGACCACAATGACATGATAAAGTACTGCAAATAATTCAGTAACACAATGAAACTGCAATGTGTGAACGTAGACTAGATGTTCTGCAACAGATTTGGGCGGGGAATAGGATGGGTGGGGGGCTGTGATGGAACAGCTGAAGGAAAGCATTGCATTCTGGAACCTGTAGTACTAAGTACATCTGCTCAACCAGGAAATACAGAAACACAAAACAGAACAAAATCCCCCAAAACAAATGGATTTTTGGTAGTTTCAAAACTGGGATAGATAGGTTAGTATTGTTATATGCTTCTGCAGAAGTTTCTTTTTTTTTTAACCTCTACCCGGAGTTTCCCTTTAAGCATACTTCAAGTCCAATTGACTTCTAAAGGATTCCTCTAGCAGAGGCCACCCAAAGGCCCCATTCACACCGAGCAAGAACGGCGGAATCCCGCCTTGCTCAATGTCTCACTGTGAGTAAATGAGAAGGTGCGCTTCTCCGCTGTCGCCGCTCTCCGCTCAAAGAAGTGACATGTCATTTCTTTGAGCGGAGAGGGGAGGTAGCGGACACACACACTCCCTCTCATTCACTCAAAGCAGGACACTGAGTAAGGGTAAGGGCAATAGGCGAGGAATTGAAGAGGAATAAATAATAGGTATGTACATTATTTAAATATAACGGTGTGTGAACACAGCGGGCGGCATTGCATTGACTTTAATGCAATGCTGCCCCTGCAGTAAAGAACAGATGCTGATTCCATTGCAATCAGCGTTTTTTCTTTACATGAAAAGAACGTAGTGTGAACATAACCTGAAAGAATATAGAAAATAATAAATAATAAACTCTGTCCTGTCTGCTATCTATTTCAATTGGAGGCCTTGTGCGTCTCTGCTCTCTGTGCCTCTCCGCTCAAAGAATTAAAGGGGTACTCCGACGGGGGGTTCTATTTTGTGATCTGGCCGGGGAGGAGGTAGCTGAGGGAAACAACGTCCACTCACCTCCCCGCTTCCAGCGGCGGGTCCCGTATCAAGGCGCTCCGGTCCCCGGCCGCTTCCTGGTGTCTGACGCGGGCTCGAGACGTGACGTCTCAAGTCCACTCAGCCAGTCAGCGACAGAGGCGGGATCTGTCACTAACTGGCTGAGCAGACTTGAGACGTCACGTCTCGAGCCCGCGTCAGACACCAGAAAGCGGCCGGGCACCGGGGACTGGAGCGCCGTGATACGGGACCCGCCGCTGGAACCGGGGAGGTGAGTGGACGTCGTTTCCCTCAGCCACCTCCTCCCCAGCCAGATCCCAAAATAGCCCCCAAAATAGTACCCCTTTAACATCTCGGCCAGTGATCGGCTGAGCAGTGTGTCACAACATAAACTTATTCACTTGCTGCACGATCATCGAGGCGCGTAATAGGCTCGGTAACTGAGCGGTGATCTAGCAGTTCCGCGTTGCTTACATAGAAAATCAGGTTATGTAATGCGGCCCTTACTCTGATGAGATGCAATTTGCCGCCCGGGAGGGACAATTATGAAATTAGTGCCATGGCCCACTGGAGTTCAGACTGAGGAATTCTTGCGGAAAACGTCCGCGGAATTCCGTCAGCTGTCCGCCCGCACATCTGTGCGCCTTTCCGCCGGCCCCATAGACACCATTCAATGGGCTGGCGTATTCCGCTATACGCTGAAAGAAGTGTCATGTCACTTCTTCCAGCGGATCGCGGAATACGCCGGCCCATAGAATGATGTCTATGGAGCCGGCGGAAAAGCGTGTGCCCGTGCGGGCGGACAGCTGACGGAATTCCGCTGACATTTTTCGCGAGAATTCCTCAGTCTGAACCCACCCTAGCAGTTCTGTTAAAAGTGTCTCAGGCAGGATGTGCATAAAATCATGTACACAATATAGAATTTAAAAAATGACGATGAAAATATAACCTACAAGAAGAAAGAATAGGTATATGTATCTGGTTGTAAATTGTAAAAATGAATGAAGTTGATATATTCCCTGTAACTGTTTAAAATACTACGCCTGATTTTAACACCAGTCTGGCTATACTTTTATATAATACCTAATTTGTATGCTGTAAGGGTATGTGCACATGTAGCAGATTTTTGGCAGAAATTCCTTTGACTGTCCTATTTATCTGAACTGGGCTTGCAGAGATCCTTGTGCTTGATGCCAACAAGCTAATTCAGAAGACTGAAACTAATCTTAAGTTGCAGGAATTTCTGCAGCAGAAATTGGCAAATATATCCCTTAGGTAAGAACAGACAGCATCCATGTGAATTGCACCACCAATCTGCAAAAGAAGTGTTACATGCAGATATAGCTGCAGACTTGACATTGCCTTTACCCTATGTACAAATATACCCTTTAAGCAGGCTTCACATTTATTACGGGGGACATTTATTAAGTCCAACGGTTTGTAGATTTATGTAAAAGCTCACTGCCTCTACATAAATCCTGTGCACCAGTGCACCACCCCCCTGGCGCAACGGACATAAAATGGCCAGATGCAAATATTTATTCACAAAACAGGCCTTACAAATAAATAAATACATTCACATCAGGCCATTTTACACTACAACTATTTTTGCATGATAAATAATCCCCCCCATTGACTTAAAAATTTGGAAAAATACCCTCCCGGCGTCTTTCTGATTTAGTAAAGACCAGGTTTTGATCTGAAAAACATGACACAAAAAAACACCAATAAAAATGCAAATGCAGGAAAAAAATGCCATGCACCGAATTGTTTTTTTTGTGGAAGCAACAAAAACACCACAAAAAGCTTTGTCTGTAGACACCATTAGGCAATGTTTACACGGTGTATAGGACCGGACGGTCTCTGAAAAGATCATCCCGGCCGGTACTACAGTGCGCGCCCGCATCAGAACTCCTCACAGCAGACAATGAAGCAAGCAGCCGGGGCCGCTCGCTTCATTGTGTGAACTGACATGGATTTCTACAGCCGCAATTCTGTAAATTGCGGCCGCAGAAAACTGACATGTCAGTTCTTTGCGGCGCCACGAGAGATCCTGGCCGGAGCGTATACTATGTGTGTACCCTTTGGCCGGGATCCCATAAAAGAACATGTGGTGTGTTCACCCGTTCAAAGTACGGCCGTTGTTGCCGATGGCAACAACGGCCGTACTTTTACGTTGTGTGAACATAGCCTGAAATTGTCAAAAAATCACATTCCTGAAGGCTCCGTTCACACGGAGCTAAACTGGCGGAGTTCTTAGCACAGTCAATATTGCAGCGTCACCAACTACAAATCTGTTCCTCCAGCTCATAATAATAATAATAATAATATTTGTTTGTATAGCTCCAACAGATTCCACAGCGCTTAGCTGAAAGCTCGCTAGACATCTGGCATTTGTAAACATACAGTGGGGAAAAAAAGTATTTAGTCAGTCACCAATAGTGCAAGTTCCACCACTTAAAAAGATGAGAGAGGCCTGTAATTGACACCATATGTAGACCTCAACTATGGGAGACAAAATGAGAAAACAAAACCAGAAAATCACATTGTCTGATTTTGTAAGAATTTATTTGCAAATTATGGTGGAAAATAAGTATTTGGTCAGTAACAAAATTTCAAACGTTTTCTGTAAGTTTTCACAAGGTTGGCACACACTGTTGTTGGTATGTTGGCCCATTCCTCCATGCAGATCTCTACTAGAGCAGTGATGTTTTTGGGCTGTCGCTTGGTAACACGAACTTTCAACTCCCTCCAATGGTTTTCTATAGGGTTAAGATCTGGAGACTGGCTAGGTCACTCCAGGACCTTCAAATGCTTCTTACGAAGCCACTCCTTCGTTGCCCTGGCGGTGTGCTTTGGATCATTGTCATGTTGAAAGACCCAGCCATGTTTCATCTTCAATGCCCTTGCTGATGGAAGGAGGTTTGCACTCAAAATCTCACAATACATGGCCCCATTCATTCTTTCATGTAGCCGGATCAGTCGTCCTGGCCCCTTTGCAGAGAAACAGCCCCAAAGCATGATGTTTCCACCCCCATGCTTTACAGTAGGTATGGTGTTTGAAGGATGCAACTCAGTATTCCTTTTCCTCCAAACACGACAAGTTGTGTTTCTACCAAACAGTTCCACTTTGGTTTCATCAGACCATAGGACAGTCTCCCAATACTCTTCTGGATCATCCAAATGCTCTCTTGCAAACTTCAGACGGGCCCGGACATGTACTGGCTTAAGCAGTGGGACACGTCTAGCACTGCAGGATCTGAGTCCCTGGCGGCGTAGTGTGTTACTGATGGTAGGCTTTGTTACATTGGTCCCAGCTCCCTGCAGTTCATTCACTAGGTCCCCCCGCGTGGTTCTGGGATTTTTGCTCTCCGTTCTTGTGATCATTTTGATCCCACAGGGTGAGATTTTGTGTGGAGCCCCGGATCGAGGGAGATTATCAGTGGTCTTGTATGTCTTCCATTTTCTAATTATTGCTCCCACAGTTGATTTCTTCACTCCAAGCTGGTTGCCTATTGCAGATTCAGCCTTCCCAGCCTGGTGCAGGGCTACAATTTTGTTTCTGGTGTCCTTTGACAGCTCTTTGGTCTTCACCATAGTGGAGTTTGGAGTCTGACTGTTTGAGGGTGTGCACAGGTGTCTTTTTATACTGATAAGTTTAAACAGGTGCCATTACTACAGGTAATGATTGGAGGAAAAAGGAGACTCTTAAAGAAAAAGTTACAGGTCTGTGAGAGCCAGAAATCTTGATTGTTTGTAGGTGACCAAATACTTATTTTCCACCATAATTTGCAAATACATTCTTACAAAATCAGACAATGTGATTTTCGGGATTTGTTTTCTCATTTTGTCTCTCATAGTTGAGGTCTACCTATGATGTAAATTACAGACACATCTCATCTTTTAAAGTGGGAGAACTTGCACTGACTAAATACTTTTTTTCCCCACTGTACACATTCAGTTGCCTAAGTCTCCATTCACACAGAGCAAAACTATTCCACCACGCAATCCTGCCATCCTCCGTGTCATAATGTTAGTCTATGGGAGGCCCGCACGCCTCCTTTCTCCGCACTGAAGAATAAACCATTTAAATCTACTTTTGCCTTTGGCTTAAAAAAATCTGTCAGACATCTTTTGATGTAATAGGACCTTTAGATTGTACCAGAGAATTAAAGCATTTTTCTACATTCTAGAAGCACAGCTGCAAACATATGAAAGTACTGTGTGTCTCCTTGGCTTAAGGTACTGCTGGGAACAATTGTGCTGATAGGTTCTCTTTAATTTCTACAACTACACAGCTATTTTAGGGCTTGTTTTTGTTATCAACTTTACTTTGTAATGACACCCTAAATTTTACCATAGGTTATACAACAAAAATGAATAAAAAATTATTTGTGAAGTAAAATTGAAAAAAAAAAAACAACAACAACATTCACTTGCACAAAGAGTGTGTGTGGTGGGGGTTGTTTTTATGCAGTTTTGACATGTTATAACTATTCCTTTGGTCAGGAGGATAACAATAATAACCATTTTGAAAAATCAAAAAGACACTAAGCTTACCTGTCCCTGTACCTGCATTGTGCTGCTTGACCAGGCTCCCATACCCTGCCGGGTGTCATCCTCTCCCAAGCATGTGACAACCCGGTTTAAATGTCACAAGAGGGTGGAATTTAGCCTGCTCAGCCAGTCAGTGAACGCAGTGGTGTCCCGTCTCAGTTACTGACTGGCAGAGTGGGGCATCTATGAGCTGGGTCGGGACGTAGCCGGAGGGGTCCCCAGCTAACCTTAGATTTTGTCACCTTGTTCTTTTGTTCAATATCTTAGTAAAACACTTCCCACTTTATTTATTCCTTTAAATATATTAAGGTTTCCATCATGTCCTCCCTCTCCCCTTTTCCTACTGTAACATATATAAAGGTTTCCATCTTGTCCTTTCTTTCTCTTTTTAGCTCTAGATAATACAGATTGAGATCCTAAAAGTGACACTGTCACCCCCTTTTTTGCATTCTGACTTCTCTACACAGGTGTAAAGGGTAAATTTTGCAGTTTTCATACTCTATTTTATATCATATGTCATGGTGCTTGTTCCAGTAAAGAGTGATTTTTTATCATCTGCTAATTGTGGCACGTAGGTGGGGCTTCTCGACCAAAGCACCACTTTGCACCGCCCACAGCGGCACCGTATACTCTGCCCCCTCTGTGATGTCATAGCTGTCTAGGTCCCACCCCCTCAAGGGCCATTGAAACAGACTGTCCTAAACGTCTAGGCCCCACCCCCTCTAGGTCAGCCAATAACAAGAGAGGGAGGGGCCTATGCACTGATGATATCACAGGGGGACGGGGCTTACAGTGGCGATGTGGGCGGGGCTAAGTGGTGCTGCGGTGCCCCACCCAGGAAGCCGAATCCGCAGATGATAAAAGACGACTTTTTAATGGAACAAGCTCCATGACGTATGATATAAAATAAGGTGTGAAAACTGCAAATTTTACCCCTTACACCTCTGTAAAGAAGTCATAATGCAAAAAGGGGGTAAGAGTGTCACTTTAAGTCTTTCCTGATATGTCTTATATCTCACACCCTCCACCCCTTTTGTAGCCCATCTATGGACATGTTCTATTTTATCTATATCTTTCTGTAGGTGAGGTCTCCAGAAATGGACACAATTTTCCAGATGTGATGTCAGTAGAGCTCTATACAGCGGGATCACAATCTCCCTCTTCCTACTTGTTATACAGAAAATTCGAATTCATTAATAATAACCATGAATACAGTATGTGTAGCCATAGTGCGCAGACTCTCACAGAGTTAAAGGATGACTCTTTTGACTCTTAGAGATGTCACATAGAATTCATTGGCTATAGAAATTAAATACTATTTTCACCTTCTAATTATCTGCAGTTTCAGCTGTGTGTGGCATTACCCCATATACGGTTAAAGTGTATGCGCTTCCGGATTAGTGGTGAGTGTTGGAGGTTCAAGTCTCCTTGGATACCATCACACAATAAGATTGTAATGCAAATTGGATCCATTGGGGTCACATGCGTTGCGGTCTCATTGCATGTTATGGTAGGGCCACGCTACTTTTTTGCAGTTCTTTTAACGTATCCGTTTAATGGGAATAGTGGATGCAAAAACAGATGCAATTGTGTGCATCCGTTTTGGATTTGTTTTTCCATTGACTTTCGTTATAAAAAAAAATTACAAAATGGATTAGTTTTTTTTGTTTTGTTTTCTTTTGGTTGACCACATTTTTCTGTATGTTAAAAGTAATCATTTAAAAACAGATCTGTTTAATGGATTCATTTAGAATGTTATAGGTTTAAAATCTGAAGAATATCACAGTGCCAGCAAGGTTACATTTTAACAAATTGCACATGGGGGGAAAAATCTGCACAGCAATTGGCCTGTGTTCCAGATTTAAAGGAATTCTGTACCCACAATGTGACCCCCCCAAACCACTTGTACCTTTAGATAGCTGCTTTTAATCCAAGATCTGTCCTGGGGTCAGCAGGTGACCCCAGGACAGATCTTGCAGCCCTGTGTCAAATTGGTGTGGCCTAGAGCGTCTATGCCCTAGGATTGCGACACCCCTCCATCCCTCCTCACCATTAGGAATGCCCCCAGAACAATTTTTCCTATTTATCACCTGGAAGAACTCTGCACATGAGCTGAATCGTTAAGGCACCTGTGCAGTGTTCAGACGGGTAATAATTAGGAAAAATCCTGCCTAAGGCATTCCTAATGATGAGGAGGGCCGGAGGGGCGGTTTAAACCTAGGGCACAGACAATAGTCTAGGCCACGCCAATTTGACATAGGACTGCAAGTTTAAAGCGACTCCGTACCCACAATCTGTCCCCCCCAAACCACTTGTACCTTTAGATAGCTGCTTTTAATCCAAGATCTGTCCTGGGTTCCGTTCGGCAGGGGATGCAGTTATTGTCATAAAAACAACTTTTAATCCAGCAGCGCTGTGTCTAACGGCCAGGGCTTAAATTTGTATATGCATTAGGCTTGCACAACCTCTCTGTCCTTCCTCCCCACCCTCCTCATCATTAGAAATGCCCCAGGCAAATTGCTTCCTATTCCCCACCTGTGGCAGCCTGGCACATGGGCTGGATCGTTAATACACCTGTGCAAAGCTCAAACAGCAGTAAATGTTCCTGGATCATTCCTAATAATGTGGAGGGTGGGAAGGAAGGACATAGAGGTGGTGCCAGCCTAATGCATATACAAATGTAAGCCCCGGCCGTTAGACACAGCACTGCCGGATTAAAAGTTGTTTTTATGACAATAACTGCATCACTTGCCAAATGGACCCCAGGACAGATCTTGAATTAAAAGCAGCTATCTGAAGGTACAAGTGGTTTGGGGGGGGGACATATTGTGGGTACGGAGTCGCTTTAAAAGTTGTTTTTAGGACAATAACTGCATCACCTGCCAAACGGACCCCAGGACAGATCTTGGATTAAAAACAGCTATCTGACAATACAAGCGGTTTGGTCAGGGTCAGGTTGTGGGTACAGAGTCGCTTTAAAGAGGACCTGTCACCCTCCGTGTTGGGGCAGAGCCCGGCCGACCCCCTGTTTAGACCCTTATACTTGAAGAAGAAGAAGTCCCGCTCCTGGAGCCGCTCGCGCCACCGAGAAGCCTGGCGTGTGCGCATCAGAGATGAGTCCGACGCTCATAGAGAATGAATGGAGCCATATGATATGAGGCAAAACTTGAAAAAAAATTGGGATAACATTGCCAAAACTTTCATAAAAAACATGTCACAGGGATATCACAGGTATACTTAGGTAACACCAGAAAAAAAAGGGTTTACAGTCTCTAGTTAGGGTGGAAGAAAGGTCAGAAACAACATGACAAAATATTACTTTACTGAAAGAGTAGTAGATGCTTGGAACAAACTTCCAGCAGATGTGTTAGGTAAGTGAATGTAAACCTCCCTGGGATAAGCATATATAAAATAATAAATGAAAAAATATAAGAGCACAACGTATATTTTCAATTAACCACGGCTGTGGTTACAAATTTCAACACCGGCCGTGATTAATTGAAAATGTACGTTGCATTGAAGTCTATGAAATTCCGGTCAGAGTGTACACACTGTATATACTCTGTGGCCGGGATTCCTTGCGGCCGCATGAAAAACTGACATGTCAGTTTTGTGCAACTGCTATTCATTGAATAGCGGCCACACAAAACTGACTGTGCGGCTCCGGCTATGCTATGGGTAATTGGCACACTGGAATGCGCCCACAAAATTCTAAAGAAATTAAGTTCATCTGGCTGGTGTCAAAGAGTGTCAAAACACAGTACTTCCCTCCAGGGAAGGGTCCAGCCAAGGGGCGGCTTTGGTACTGAAACCACCAAAACCACCATATTAAGTGTCCCTTTTAGTCAAGAGCCACTTAATATAATGGTTTTGGGGAGATTTAGGAAACCACCTGCCCCCAGTATGACAATCTCCCCTGCCCTCTGGGACGCGGCTCCATTGATTCTAATGGAGCTGCATCCCAGAGGGGAGGGAGTTTCATAACATTGGGGCCGGCAGGCCCGCCTCCAGTGCTTCATTCTGGGCTGGTGCCCGTGAATAGACTGGTGCCATGCGCGGGAAACAGGCACCAATTAAAAAAAAAAAAACATGGCTAGAGCGGGTCTATTCATATAAAAGACCCACAGTGATGTACCTAGTGTAAAATCAGTGTGTGACGGGTCGCACTCTTCAAAGTAGTTGCTGGGTGGAAATGATCACTGTATAAGCAACTGTTGCCACCCAAAATCGCTAGTAAGTAGATTGTCCACAAAATTTGCAGATGCTTTGAATATAGTTTATTGTGCAAAAGGAAGGGGGAATCCACAGACTAAAGAGTTTAGTCGACGTTTCGGTGAGTCATACACCTTTATCAAGATGTCTGTAGTACGGAATACAAAATAGACAGTATAAATATCTAGTAAAGTTACTGGACATGGTGCATAACAATAGATAAATAATCATATACATAAAGATAATGGGAAATTTCCAACAAGTAACATCTTCCGATCTGCAATTACGATGGTTGTACATCGTTATCATAATAATTACTTCGGTGTGACCCTTTCTGACTGGACAAAAGGTTTTTCCACCTATGGATTTGAGCATGTAAAATATATTTCTATATGATTCACACCGAAGTAATTATTATGATAACGATGTACAACCATCGTAATTGCAGATCGGAAGATGTTACTTGTTGGAAATTTCCCATTATCTTTATGTATATGATTATTTATCTATTGTTATGCACCATGTCCAGTAACTTTACTAGATATTTATACTGTCTATTTTGTATTCCGTACCACAGACATCTTGATAAAGGTGTATGACTCACCGAAACGTCGACTAAACTCTTTAGTCTGTGGATTCCCCCTTCCTTTTGCACAATAAACTATATTCAAAGCATCTGCAAATTTTGTGGACAATCTACTTACTAGCGATTTTGGGTGGCAACAGTTACTTGTACCTAGTGTAAATTCACATTAAAGTAGCCTTCCCTTGGCTGGGCCCTTCCTTGGAGGGATATCTGGCAAGTCCTGTGTTTCAAGACTTAAAAAAGGCACCATAGACTTTCTCTTACATATTTGTATTTCCGATGCACCTAGGATTTCATTGTATTGAGCGCTTTAGCCAGCAGCTGACAGTGTTTTCTTTGGCTGGCTTCCTTGAGATCAGTAATCATATTGATATATGATCATATTTACTAAAATATTTACTAAAATTGATCAATTTTTTCTTACTGTGAGTTTGCGGTAAAAAAGGCGCAATTTTTGCAAGATTTGCACCAACCTTGGAAAAATTGTTTAAACTTTTGACTACATTTTGCAGTAAAAAAAAACAAAACTGGGCAGTTTTAAAAGTTTGCACCAATCTGAAAAAAATGCATAATTTAAATGCATAATTGCCCAATTTTTAACACAAATTCTGTAAAAAAAATTATGCATTTATTCTGTGATTGGTGCAAATTTCTCTAAAACTGCACACTTTCTTTACCTCAATTGACAGTAAAGAGTTACGCAATTTTTCTGCAATTGTCACAATTTTTAAATCACTGGAAAATTGCGTAACTTTTGATCATGAATTTGCGGTGTTTTATTTTTTTTTCAAGATTTTAGCCATTCGCGGCAATATTGTATAACTTTGACAGAAATTTTGGCAAATTCATTGTAAAATCACATTAAAAAAATGACTTAATAAAAGCTATTTCTCAATATAAACATACATGTATACTGATTGGAATGGTAACAAGATCCAGTGTACATGGTTAAAGAGATGAGGTATGAAAGCTAAAATAATATGTCAATAATATGTCAATGTGCATAATCAAAATAGGCAGAGTTTGTGGAATGATATGGTCCATTTATGATTTATGAAGACTGGCGTATGTTAGCAAAAGGGCACATTGGTTTGCGCAAAAAACAGTGCCTTTTTTCTATTGTCCCCCCTGCCTTCTGATGGTGGTCAGGTGGGCGCAACAAGGCAGGAGAGGGGCGTAGACTCCTCCCGTACCAAAATTATCACTATTTATGCCTGGTAGCAGATGTGAATCACGGCAACAACACAAACTCAGAACTGGTGTAGGTTTTTCTGTTAGATTCACCAGATTTATTAGGGCATGCGACTCTCATTCAATCCAGCATGGGGGGGGGCTTTATGTTAGACCATTGTCAGGGCTAGGGGCCCAGCCCTGGCCTAAGAACCACCCTTCTAGTCCACATAAAATATCAGCCCCCCCCCCCTTCAGGGACCAGTACCATCATCACCATACAATGACTGGATAATACCACTATACTCGCCTTGAATAAAATTCACAATATAAAGAGCAATATTCTCCATAACCATTGAGCATATAGAGGTAGATCCCAGTGCTACAGTTTGTACAGACCTTAAAAGTGATTATAGTGCAGTTACTTCCACTAAATAAATGAATTGAATTGCTAATAGAAGTTGTTCACTTTTTTTTCTTCTCTTCTCCATGTGGCCCAGCTATGAAAACTTCTCCGGATATCATTCAACTCACAAACATTTTGGAGAAAGACAAAAAGCAGAAAATATTGTCCTGGTGCTGTCACACTAATCTCCACAGGAAAGCAGTAGTGTAGAATAAGATATATTGTTATTAAAGGGGTTATCCAGCGCTACAAAAACATGGCCTTTTTCTTCCAGAGACAGCCCCACTCTTGTCTCCAGCTTGGGCGGGGTTTTGCTGCTCAGTTCCATTGAAGAGTCATGTTGTCTCTGAAAGAAAGTCGCCATGTTTTGTAGCACTGGATAGCCCCTTTAAAACCAATATAATAAAAGCAATAACACGTTTCTGTAGTTACAATTTCCTTTCCTCAGTCTGCAAGTTTTTGAAGTTAGTCTGTTGGTCGGACACATAACAAAGTGATTATTCAGTTACTGATTGATTTGCCCTTTAAATTCCAGATGGAAAGCAGAGGAAAAGGACAGGGTAATACCCAAGGCCTCACAAAAAGTTCTCCAGAAACAATACACAAATTGTACCCCTCTATCCAGTAGCGGACTATAATAGGTCCGTTTCGGGGCGGTAGCCCAGGGCCCTAAGCTCCTGGGGGGCCTATGGCCACCCAAACAGACTCATACTTTTGGTGGTTTATTATCTCCTGGCTACAATTCTGCCATGATTTGCAAAAAATTGCTGCTTTTCTACATCAATTTTGCACAAATAAAGGCATCCTGACATTATCTATCCTGTGCTATGGATACCACTCTAGTACGACCATAGTTACAGTGGGCCAGGGGGGCTTAGGCTTTGTGAACAGCCCGGGGCCTATGGTAAAGTTAATCCGCCCCTGCCTCTATCTGACACAATATCTTCTGTTATATGATGGAGTTTGACAATATGTTTGATAAATAAATCTTGCTAAAACAATCTACAACCGTTTTTACCATGACGTCTACATCCGGCATGTTGAAGTCACCCATAACTGCAATTATCCAGAAAACATGGCACTTGAAGTAACATGCGCTTAATGTTTCATTCCAGTATAGTAAAAACTATGATCCAGCCAAACCAGCAATGACAGAAGGCATATAATGGAATTAGTGTATGTGGCTACTGGCGGCAACGTTTTGATCGCATCCCCTGACCTTTCTCAAGCCTGTGTAGCCCTGTATACAAAAGGAACATAAAGCAATCAGTTTAAAATGAATAAGCTCTAGAGATCAATGCTTGGTATGTATCAGATAACAAATATACTCTAAGAAAGTTCAATAGGAGTGCATCAATCATAACATGAGCCATAACATTGGAGTCAGAAAAATGTTTTTATAGCAATGTTACTCATCAATATATTTTATGTTCTAATAAATGTTGTAATAAAGCACTGGCCCTATTACATAAACCCTCAGGTGAAAAGTTGGCAGTCACTGTTTGGCAGTTTGTTTCTGAGTTGGAAGAGTCCATTATGTGCGGGAAGATGTGTGCTGTTCTCTTACACAGTACCATAGTTAATAAGGTTGAAATAAGACAAGAGTCCATCAGGTTCAACCCTACTGTGGGGTAATCCAGGGGAAGGCAAAAACCTCTATGAGGCAGATGATAACTGCCCCATCACAGGGAGAAGTTCCTTCCCGACTCCAATGGCAATCAGAATAATCCCTGGAGTTCAGCTGTGTCCTTCTTATATACCGGTGCCCAAAACTGTACACAATATTCCATATGTCGTCTGACCATTGATTTATAAAGAGGCAAAACTATGTTCTCATCTTTAGCATCTATGCCTCTTTTGATGCATCCCATTATTTTATTAACCTTGGCAGCTGCTGCCTGGCACTAATCACTAAAGTTGAGTTTACTGTCCACCAATACCCCCAGGTACTTTTTGGAAGCAGTTTTACCCAGTGTTTTATTATTTAGCACATAACTGTACTTATTATTTATACGGCCCAAATGCATAACCTTACATTCATCCACATTAAATTTCATTTGCCATTTCACCGCCCAAGCCTCCAGCTTCTCCAAATCTCTCCTAATCATCCTCTGTGCTGATTACTTTATCCAGTTTAGTATCATTTGCAAAAATGGAGATTCTACTCTGTAGCCCCTCTACAAGGTCATTAATAAAAATACTAAAAAGAAGTGGACCCAACACTGACCCCTGTGGTACCCCACTAGTAACTAAAACCCAATCTGAATGTTTTATCAATGACCACCCTCTGTTTTCTATCACGCAACCAGTTACTTAGCCATTTGCATATGTTTTCCCCTAGTCCCAGCATCCTCATTTTTTAGACCAACCTTTCATGCGGCACAGTATCAAATGCCTTTGAAAAGTCCAGATACACAACATCCACAGCCTCCCCTAGGTCCAGTCTATAACTGACCTCTTCCTACATGCCGATCAGATTAGTCTGACAGGACTGATCCCTCATAAATCCATGCTGGTGCTGTGTTATAAGATTATTTTCATTAAGATACTCCAGTATAGCATCTCTTACAAACCCCTCATATACTTTACCCACTATAGATGTTAGACTGGATGCTGGATGATTATATATGAGCACCAGTGTAATATGAAGATATCCTGTGTAATATAGAGAAGTAGGAGAAGTCAGAAAGTTGTTTAGCAGTAACCTTTGTCCTCAATGTGGTGTTGTCTCTCTGGGACATGGTTCTTTTTTTTTTCTTTAGTGTGCTATGGCTGCAACAGGCTGTGTGTGTGTGTGCGCGCACTTTGGTTGCAGCAAGCTGTGTGTGCTATGGCTGCAGCATGGTGTGTGCTGTGGCTGCAGCAGGCTGTGTGTGTGTGTGTGTGAGCGCGCACTATGGTTGCAGCAAGCTGTGTGTGCTATGGCTGAAGCATGGTGTGTGTGTGTGTGCTGTGGCTGCAGCAGGCTGTGTGTATGTGTTTGCTATAGCTGCAGGAGGGCGTGTGCATGCAATGGCTGCAGCAGGCTCTATGTGTGTGTGTGCTATGGCTGCAGCAGACTGTGGGTGTGTGTGCAAGCTATGGCTGCAACAGGCTGTGTGTGTGTGTGTGTGTGTGTGCATGCGCTATGGCAGCAGAAGGCTGTGGGTGTGTTAGTGAGAGAGGGGCAGAAATTAAAGGGGTATTCTGGGCAACAATGAAATCCAGGGGAAAGAGGAGGTGGTGGGATCATAACAAAGAAGTCCTATTTACCTGTTCCCATGACCCCGCATTGCAGCATCACGGCTTATGGTCCCCCACTGGGCTGCCGATGCTGTGATGTCACAGCCCCACTCAGAAATGCCCACTCAGCCAATCAGTGAATGAGGCAGGGCACAGCTGCAGTACCTGATTAGCTGAGTGGGTAGTTTCTGTGGGGCCGCAGTGATTCAAGAGTGTGGACGCTGACAGAGTGCGGACGCTGACATAAGTCCTGGCGAAACCTTGGTAGCTGGGGGAGACTGGGGTAGCTGGGGCAGACTGGGGGTGACTTGGGAAAACTTGGGGTGACTGGAGCAGAGTGAGAATGGACTGGAGCAGTCTGGGGGTAGCTGGGGCTGACTGGGGGTGACTGGAGCAGACTGTGGCAGACTGGGGGCAGCTGGGGCAGACTGGGAGTGACTGGGGCAGACTGGAGCTTTATCACCTTCACTAAAATCCCCCTCATTTGGGCACCTCATTATACCACCAGTATAATACAGTGTTGTGTGAGATTGATGGTATAATGAAGAGCTCGCATTAGCAGATGATGCTGAAGGAGGTAAAGATATACATTGGTGTGAGAGACTGAGAGACTGGTAATCAGAGCTGTGTATACAGTATATACCAGTCACAGCTCTGATTACTATTCTCCTGGCCTCTCACACCAATGTATATACTGTAGCTTTACTCCTTCCACCATAATCCCCCTCATGTGGGCTCCTCATCGTTACCTGACTCCCTGCAGCACAGGACCATCTTCATTTCCTTCAGGCTCTTCTACACCAGAGGCAGAAGTGGCATCCCTGCCAGGACCTGTAGCTGGGAGGAGAGAGCAGCATCTAGTGGCTGGAGGCAGTCTCCAGCCAATACAGCCAGCTTTACTTTACTTGGCAAAACCAAGACTGTTGGTAACTATGCTATGGTTGACCCCTATTTTACTATGACTGACCCCTCTATATCACTATGGCTTATCCCTCTATATCACTATTTCTGACCACTCTATATAACTATGGCTTCCCCTTCTATATCACTATGGCTGACCACTCTATATAGGGCTGGGCGATAATGGCCTAAATTAATCGTGGTTAATTGTACATGTCGCCGCGGTAACGATAATTGAACAATAATTTTGACATGTCCCTTTATAAGCCACACCCAATGGGCGTCACATTCACAGTACGATTCCTATTCCACCGAACGATTATCGTTCGCATAATCGATAACGATCTCAAACGACCGCTATTGCAAAAGACCTGAAAACGTTCACTCATTTCCATGGAACAATAATCGTTACTTATGATCGTATTTGCGATAGTTTTTCTTCGCTATTTCTTCGCTATTGCGTTCGTATCTACTGCGAACGACCAAACGATGTCTTATTCAATGCGAACGATTTGCGAACGTTTTGCAAACGAGCAACGATAAAAATAGGTCCAGGTCTTATAAAGCGATCAACGATTTCTCGTTCGGTCGTTAATCGTTAACTGCATTTCAACCAAACGATTATCGTTTAGATTCGAACGATTTAACGATAATCTGAACGATAATCGTCCGGTGGAATAGGGTCCTAAGGCACTGGGCACTGTATACAGAGATACTACACCAGCCCAAGCATCACTACACTTACATCACAGGGGGAGGGGTCCACTTACTTTTCCTCCATTCATTTGGGGCATCAATCTCAGCCTCCCTCTTAAATACATGTATTATTATCCCGGATCCGCAGGTCATTGCCCCTCTATGTATCACCTCCATATACAGGGGGACACCGTTGTATACAGGCATTATCATGCAAAGCATCACAGGAGGGGGGACACTCCAGTACCTTTTAGCATTATCCCCCTGTGCTCCCCCTTATTATCCCCCTGTGCTCCCCCTTACTATCCCCCTGTGTTTCTCATTATCCCCCTGTGCTCCCCCTTACTATCCCCCTGAGCTTCTCATTATCCCCCTGTGCTCCCCTTTACTATCCCCCTGTGCTTCTCATTATCCCCCTGTGCTCTCCCTTACTATCCCCCTGTGCTTCTCATTATCCCTCTGTGCTTCTAATTATCCTCTTGTGCTCCCCCTTATTATTGCACTGTGCCCCCCCTTACTATCCCCCTGTGCTTCTCATTATCCCCCTGTGCTCTCCCTTACTATCCCTCTGTGCTTCTCATTATCCCCCTGTGCTCCCCCTTACTATCCCCCTGTGCTTCTCATTATCCCTCTGTGCTTCTAATTATCCTCTTGTGCTCCCCCTTATTATTGCACTGTGCTCCCCCTTACTATCCCTCTGTGCTTCTCATTATCCCCCTGTGCTCCCCCTTACTATCCCTCTGTGCTTCTCATTATCCCCCTGTGCTCCCCCTTACTATCCCCCTGTGCTTCTCATTATCCCTCTGTGCTTCTAATTATCCTCCTGTGCTCCCCCTTATTATCGCACTGTGCTCCCCCTTACTATCCCCCTGTGCTTCTCATTATCCCCCTGTGCTCCCCCTTACTATCCCCCTGTGCTTCTCATTATCCCCCTGTGCTCCCCCTTACTATCCCCCTGTGCTTCTCATTATCCCCCTGTGCTCCCCCTTACTATCCCTCTGTGCTTCTCATTATCCCCCTGTGCTCTCCCTTACTATCCCCCTGTGCTTCTCATTATCCCCCTGTGCTCCCCCTTACTATCCCCCTGTGCTTCTGATTATCCCTCTGTGCTCCCCCTTACTATCCCCCTGTGCTTCTCATTATCCCCCTGTGCTCCCCCTTACTATCCCCCTGTGCTTCTCATTATCCTTCTGTGCTTCTAATTATCCCCATGTGCTCCCCCTTATTATCGCCCTGTCACTATTCGCACATGAAAGCATGCTGTCAGGGAGGAACATCTGGCAGGATAGAAAAAAAAGGAAATACTGCAAATACCGTCCTGGCAAAGTTGAGGTCGGTTAACCGACGCCAGTAACTGTATCAGTATTTTTACAGTATATCACCCAGCTCTAACTCTATATCACTATGGCTGTCCCCTCTATATCACTATGGGTGACCCCCCTCTATATCACTATGGGTGACCTCTATATCACTATGGCTGACCCCTCTAGTATATCACTATGGCTTACCCCACTATATCACTATGGCTGACGCCTTTATATCACTATGGCTGACCTCTATATCACTATGGCTGACCTCTATATTACATGTATCTGGCATTGTTAGCAGGTTTTCTTTTAGTATAATGAATATTTAGTTAGAAACATATAAGATTTTCAGCAGAATGAAAGGCCACCTGCTCCATCTAGTCTAGTTTTGAGTTGTTCAGGACATTGTGGCTGGAGACTAGGTGCATCCACTGCACACACACACACGGGAATCTGCTTCATATCTTTTCTTATTCCCTCAGAATTTGGCCCAGGATCATGTAGGACATTACACTGAAGCTGCTGAGCCATATCTACTTTACACCAGTCGAAACTTCAAAAGCATATCAACCATAAACGCAGACTTTGTATCAAAAGGGTAGATTTATTTATTAGTTCAATAATTATAAACGCGTTTTTAAGGCACACAGCCCCTTCCTCAGATAAGAATGATCAAAAAGTTAGTAGTGTGGGAGACCTAGCGTGCTGTACACACCTCCACCTGCAGATGGAGGTGTGTACAGCACGCTAGGTCTTCCACACTACTAACTTTTTGGCGTATACTGTGATGTCATACATCACGGCGCTCAACATGAGTTTCAGACGTAGAGTGACGTAATGATGTCATGTCAAAACGGAATGGCTGAAATTTCGCATGCGCCCTAGCAATCAGTGTCAACTCTGATAATGGGCAATGAAAGGTTTGCGCATACGCTCTAGGGATCAGTGTGAACTCCGGTAAAAGGGCAATATAGAGGGGCGCATGCATGTAGCCAAATACATAATGTCAATGAGAGAAGATTATAAAGTTGTGTAGTATAAATGAACAGACTATAAAAAGAAATGAACAAAGAAGAATGGTTAACCCTGGATCATTAGGAGGGGTTAACTTGAAGGAATGGGCAGCAGAGGAAGGGTTAATGAGGCGTTAAGTTTGTGAATTACCTCAGAAGCTGGTAAAGTGGGAATTGGTCAAGTGAGCGGCCAATGGCAGGCCGGTATCTGTGCAAGCAGCGATTTGGCCTCTCGCATGTATACCTGCTTGTGATTGGGGGCTTTAAGGAAGCTTTTAATTGGTTTAACATTAACCTATGGAAAGAGTTTATCTGGGGGAATAGGGGAAGTTTATCCCCTGGGTACATGTAGGGATTGGGGGAGACACAAGGAGGGGGCACGGTCAAAGAATATTTAGGGCCTAGCACGGGAAAATTCCTGTCACTTTGCCCACACTGTGGAAGAATCAGGAGAAAAGAGAAGAAGCTGCACCCCGCCCCCCCCCCCCCTTTTTGTGTGAGAATTTGAATTCCTTGTTAAATTGTTTCTTGTGGGGTACAGCCTTTCTAATTAAGAAAACGGCACTCAGTTGTATACTGTATATTTATTTGTTTATGACATGGTTAAATGTATCATCTGAGCTGGAAGAGCTAGACTGTTGATGTTTGTATATTATATCTTTTACTCTTTTACAGCCAAAGCCAGGAATGGATTTGAAAAGAGGAGAAATCTCAGTCTTATCTTTATGACCTGTTCTCTGTTTATAGTCCATTCCTGACTTTGGCTGAAAAAATCTGTCAGATAATCTGTCAGACATCTTTTGGTGTAATAGGGCCCTTAGGGCCCTATTCCACCGGACGATTATCGTTCAGATTATCGTTAAATCGTTCGAATCTAAACTATAATCGTTCGGTTGAAAAGCAGTTAACAATTAACGACCTATTTTTATCGTTGTTCGTTCGCAAAACGTTCGCAAATCGTTCACTTTGAATAAGACGTCGTTCGCAGTAGATACGAACGCAATAGCGAAGAAAAACGGTCGCAAAAACCATCATAAGTAACGATTATGATGAAAATGAGTGAATGTTTTCGGGTCTTTCGCAATAGCGATCGTTTGAAATCGTTAAACGTTAACGATTATGCGAACGATAATCGTCCAGTGGAATAGGCCCCTTAGTCCTTGCCTACAATAGTACCTAGTTTACAATTGTATCTTGACCTAGCATTACATCCTGCATTCTATTTCTGGTAATCTGACTTTTGACTTTTTAACTACACCCTTGGATTTCTTATTGTACTGTGCTGCTCATTTTTTATTGATCTGGACCTCTGATTTGCCTTATTGTGTGTGTTTGTCTTGTTTTGTTCTGTGTTGCAGTTAGATAAGATAAGGGTTTGCCATCCATTTGTCCGTTGCCGCCTAGGGCTCCTGAGGCAAGTAGGCAAGGACAGCAGAGCAGGTGCCAGCTTCAGGGCCCACCTGTCCTTGTGTCATCCTGTCCCTGATTCCTAACAGGCCCTTTTCTTTAAAATAATGACAAATAGGAAGCATAAGATTGCCACATCTGATCGTTGATTTGTTTGGAAATGCGGTCTCGGACACGCTGGGCAGCCTCACCAAGGTGTCCAAGACCGCAAAGGCACTTGATGAGGTACACTGCAAAATTGGTGCCACAGGTGACACAAGCCTTTAACTGGAAATCTTTTGCCTGTGCAGGGGTGAGTGAAAAATTCACCATTTGTGACTGCTCAACACTGTGCACAATGTAAGTATGGAAAGTTGCCAGTTCTTGGGGGATCCAGAAAGTGTTGTGTCGGGGCACAGATAATTGGGCCAATGTCTACCCCCGCTTAAATTATTTTCCCTCTTAAAACACATGAGTAGAGTTTTAAATTCCTTTCTCAGGAAAGGCTCGATGTAGCCAAGGCCAGTGTTTAAGGATAATACCTGTGATCTTATAGTTATAGGGATAAAATCTATTTACAAAGGGTATGTGTTTTTCGGAATTCTGTCTTTGGTCCCTGTTTCTATTTTATTTGGAAGATTCCAGATTGTATAGGGTAGCCTATCATAATGAAGCACTGTGTCATCTCATTTAATCCTGTGGGAAGTTTTTCATTATCCGCTATTCTCCTGATGCGACTAAATAGTGACAGTGATTTTTTCACATTAGGGGGATGGTTGCTATTGTACTGTTTTAAGCTATTTCTGTCTGTTGATTTGGTATTCAAGTTGACAGATAGGTTGCCAATGTCAACCTTAATAATCAGTGTGTCAACAAAATCTCTCTCTTTTGTATTGTGGTCTACCGTAAATTGAAGCTCAGGGTATACAGAGTTAAGGTAAGAATGGAATTCCAGCAGGGAGTCCAATGGGCCCCTCCATATGTAAAAGATGTTGTCTATATACCTGTGCAAAGAATGGCCAAATTCGACAAACGATCCATGTATATATTTGCATATAAAGGGTCCACATTGGACCCTATTGCTGTCTCCTGGGTCTAGAGAAAGATCCTGTCACCCAACAGAAAAAAAAATATTAGTTAGAACAGTTTCAAGAAATTCTAGGCAAAAGATTTTTGCACCTCTGTAAATGAATGTTGTTCCAAGAATGCATTTGACTGCACTTAGTCCCTTGCAGTGCTGTATCGAAGTGTACAGACTGCATAGGTCCCATGTGATTAGTATGGAGTCTTGAGGGATCAGGGAGATACTGTGAACATGTTCCAGGAACTATGCTGTCTCCAGTAGAAAGGACCGTGTGGTCTTCACTAGGCTTGTTAAGTACAATTCATAGTGTGTCAAGGATTAAGTCTGTAGAGGCCACAGTTGGTCTCCCTGGAGGACGGTCCAGGCCTTTATGTATCTTATGAAATACATAAATGACAGACATGATTGGATGTGGATTAGTTAAATAACTTCTAGTTTTCTCATTAATGATACCCTCAGTCATGTATTTATCCATGATTTCAGCAATTTTTTTTTGTGCCAGTTGAGGTATAGGGTCGCTTTGGAGGGGTGCATAGGTGGCAGTATTTGACAGTTGTCTTTCAATTTCAGCCTCTGTATCTAATCCTTCTTGTCCATTACCACCAACGCATCCCTCTTGTCTGCGGGTTTAATTGCCAGATCATTGTTGAGTTGTAAATTGTGGAGGGCCTGTCTTTCATATAAGGATATATTGGTATGACTTCATAGAGTCCCTTCTGCAAAGTCCTTAACAAAAATCTTAATGTCCTGTTCCACTAGGATGTGTATCGCTCCACCTCATGTTTTCCCCTGGGTGAATTACTCATAATTACTTTTATTTCTCAAATCTAGGTTAGTAATTGAAAAAATAGATATATTGTCTGTGGTAGATGTAAAATTTTAAAAGAGGGTTAGTAGAAAAGTGTGCTTTAAGTCGTATAGGTCTATAGAATCTATATAGATCTTCCTCTAAGGTGAAGGTGTCCAGCGTTCTTATTGGCCAGAAGGACAGGCCTTTGCTGAGGACTGCCATTTCAGCCTGTAAGAGGCTATATGATGAAATATTAACTAGTTGCACTGACCTGGCGTCGGTGTCCCCCATGGTTGTGTTGGGGAATCTGTTTCCCTAAAAAATGAGGTCCTCTTGAACTTGATGGGCAATCTTCACTTGAGCTAGTGGATAGGTCCCGGGAGCCCGTTGAGGGTTGCCTTGGAACTAATCTTGCCACTTATACACTTTGTCCTGTAGATAGTCCTTGTGTCCCTTAGATATTTATTCCTCTTTACTGTTTCGGTGGAGGTGCGAAATTCTCCAATTGATTTATTGGTTCTCTCTTTCAAAAGGCGACACTCTTCCTATTGTCTTAGCTATTACAGCCGATATGATTTGTGAAGCTACATCTGTATTATAGAAAAAAGTCTGTGATGTCATGGAAGCAATAGCAGAGGTGCAAGCCGGAGTGGCTTCTGTGACGTCAAACATCGCGGCACTCAACGTGAGTGTCTGACATGGCATGACGTGATGATGTCATGAAGTCATAACGGAATGGCTGAGATGATCAAAAGATCAAAAGTTTGTGCATGCGCCCTAGGGATCAGTGTCAACTCTGGTAAGTGGGCAATATAGAGCACCGCATGCGTGTAGCCAAATACATAATGTCAATGAGAGATTATAAAGTTGTGTAGCATGAATGAACAGACTGTAAAAAGAAAAAGAAAGAGAACAAAAAAAGGCGAGAGAATTAATATAATGAGTACTGCTGTTAAAGGGGTAGTGCGGCGGTAAACAATTATTCACAGAATAACACACATTACAAAGTTAATGGCCCCCTTCCCCGTGTCCCCCCCCCCCCCACCCGTGTACCCGGAAGTGTGGTGTGCTATACATACCTGTCACATGCCGACTCGTCTCCGATCTTCAGTCTGCGATGTCGTCTTCGGACGGCCCGGCCGAATCCCTCCAAGCGTCCTGAGTGCCGGCCGCCCTCTTCAGCGTCATCAGATGCTCAGCCGCGATTGGCTGAGCACAGTTTGCTCAGCCAATCGCGGCTGAGCAGCTGATGACGCGGCCGCGTCATCGGCTGCTCAGCCGCGATTGGCTGAGCACAGTTTGGCTCTGCCAATTGCGGCTGAGCAGCTGATGATGCGGATTAATTTATTTAAATGTACAAATGGCCCCTACAAGAAACATAGGGAAAAAATCTTCCAGGTAAAACCCCTTCTAAAGGACAAGGGGGCACTGCCTCCGCCTGGAGAAAAAAGGTTCAATCTCCGGAGGCGACAAGCCTTCTTTACCATGAGAACAGTGAATCTGTGGAACAGTCTACCCTAGTTGTCCGTCTTTGTACCTTTTCCAGCTCTATGACATCTTTTCTATGAGTCTGGTTCCAAAACTGGACAGCACCAAAGCTTTATAAAGCGGTAATGTTATATCCCTGTCCCGAGAGTCCATGCCTGTTTTAACCCCCCGCCCCCTCACAACCCAGTCCATAACTGTACATCCTGGGTCGGGTAGGAAAGTTCATAGAGGGGCTGCGCAGTGAACTCACTCTGAACTGCCTCGACCCCAGTTGCTACTAAAAGCCCGGGTCTGTGGCAGTTAGCAAGCGATCGCTGTAAAAGCTATGGCTTTCTAGTCATGTGATCACCTTTGCACACTAATAGACATACATTATCCTTGTGATTTTTATTGAATTTTTTTTTTGCTTGTAACAATAATTTGCATTATACATATGTTGTAACATATTCTAAACAGAATTTAATATATACCAAAATATCTGATGTACGTCACCCTTGACATAGGTGGGTGGTCCCCGCCCCCTTGTCTTGGCGCGATTTTTTCTTCTTTATATGTCTCCCAGTGTAACACCACCTACATGCATTATTCCTGGCTTGACAAAGGGGCATGGTAGCCCTGAAACACGTTGTCTTTTACGCAATAAAGAACATTTTAATAAATTAACATATTGGTATCCACGGCATCCTTGTGCCTCACAAGCTCCATTCAAGAAGTGTGACTGCCTTAACCACAGCTTCTGTCTTTACACCACTCATTCTACCATTTATTAGCTGTAACAGTATGTGACAGCAATGAAGGGGGAGACAGCACGACCAGGGATGGAGATGAAAAAAAAGTGTTTTAATGACACACCAGTGTGCGACGTGCTGTCTCCTCCTTCATTGCTGGATCTTTTACCACCCTGGGCCAGGGTGGAGAGACGGGCACCCGCTTCACCTACATTGGGTTTGTGCTGCTGTAAGAACTTTCTTTCTTTAAGTATGTGACAGCAGCCACTCCCAGTCTATGCACTGAAGTTCAGCCCTTAACCCAGAAAAATTAAATTAAAAATTTTTAATGTTTTTGCCCTTTCAACATGTCTGTGTTTTCTACACTTTAAGCTAAAAGTCACTATATTGTGATTACTGGACAGGTGCTCATGGACAGTGACATTCTCAACCAGCTCGGCATTGTTAGAAATAACCAGAACCAGGACAGTGCACAACTTCTTGTTGGCTCCTCTACAAACATGGTCACTAGAGGCTGCAATCCAGACTAAGATGCCAGGCCCTAGAGACAGGATGGGGGAGGGGTGTATTCCTACTCAGGGTGTGTTCCCACTTTGTGTTTATGTTAATAATGCAATGCGAGAACACAGCACTTAACCCCTAGACGACCCTGGGCGTAGGGTTACGTCATGGAAGTCTGTCCCCAGACTACCCTGGACATAACCCTACGTCCTGGGTGTTTCTCCGGCTATGAAGCGTGCTCCGGAGCGGAGCGCGCTTCATAGGAGGTGGGGGCCGGCTGCAGTGAGCAGCCGGGACCTCACCGGTAATGACACGCTGCAGCGATCGCGCTGCCGCGTGTCATTAACCCCTTAAACGCGTGTCATTAACCCCTTAAACCCCTTAAACGTTTAAGTGCAAGTGACAGGGGCAGGGCCGCCATCAGGAATTTCGGGGCCCCATACAACCAAAGTGTCTGGGCCCCCCACATTAATAAAAAAAAAAATAGTGTGTTCGACCCACGCCTTGCTGGGAGGTATAATTTGGTTCCGATCAGTTCTAGAGAACTGGCTCATATACCCCATTTTCCCAGTGGCTTAAAATGTAACCTCTGTTATACAGTTATAAAATTGTAGAAACTAAGGTGCAATTTAAATGTCACCATACAGACACTTACTTGTATAGCTGTCTCTTGTGCTCTGTATGCAGTGCATTATATTCACCCCTGCAACGTACAATTTATAGCGTGTCTACAAGCCCAGCGGGGCTCATTATGATGGAGACTAAAACTTATACAAGAGTGGGGTAGGGGTTCCCCTGTATTCAGAATGCTGTTGAGTACTAGGCAATGCCCCGTCTGGGGTTATTGAATTTCGAGGGTCTGGGGGGCTGTTTGATTTGTATATGTTCACCAATAATAATGCCCCCAGAGGTGCCCCCATACACTAATAATGCCCCCAGAGGTGCCCCCATATACTAATAATGCCCCCAGAGGTGCCCCCATACACTAATAATGCCCCCAGAGGTGCCCCCATACACTAATAATGCCCCCAGAGGTGCCCCCATACACTAATAATGCCCCCAGAGGTGCCCCCATATACTAATAATGCCCCCAGAGGTGCCCCCATATACTAATAATGCCCCCAGAGGTGCCCCCATATACTAATAATGCCCCCAGAGGTGCCCCCCATGAACTAATAATGCCCCCAGAGGTGCCCCCATACACTAATAATGCCCCCAGAGGTGCCCCCATACACTAATAATGCCCCCAGAGGTGCCCCCATATACTAATAATGCCCCCAGAGGTGCCCCCATATACTAATAATGCCCCCAGAGGTGCCCCCCTTGAACTAATAATGCCCCCAGAGGTGCCCCCATATACTAATAATGCCCCCAGAGGTGCCCCATATACTAATAATGCCCCCAGAGGTGCCCCCATGAACTAATAATGCCCCCAGAGGTGCCCCCATATGCTAATAATGCCCCCAGAGGTGCCCCCATATACTAATAATGCCCCCAGAGGTGCCCCCATACACTAATAATGCCCCCAGAGGTGCCCCCCCATATACTAATAATGCCCCCAGAGGTGCCCCTAAAATAACAAACATCCTACTCACCTAATCCGCGCTGTGCAGGCAGCAGCTCTTCCTCCTCTTCTATCACGCCTGCCGGAGAGGTCACGGCCCGACCTCCCATAGGCTGCTGGTATGAAGTGCCGGCAGCCAGGCCTGTATTTAGAGTTTATGCTGCCCTAGGCACTTTGCACGCTGAGGCGCCCCCCCCCCCCCCCATTACTGTACATGCATGGTATATACCCTGGCACTTGGGTGTCGCTCTGCTTGATGCCCGCTGTTCTCATCAAACAAATGTGATGGAGGAAGGAAGGAGGCCGGGGACGTCTTAGTTTGGGGGCCGCTTCTGTCCAGTGTCGGACTGGGGGACCTGGGGCCCACCAATATAGAACCAGTGAGACACGACATGCTGACCCGCTCCTTTCCTGAATTCATCTGTATTTGTGACAAATCCCTACATCGTCATTAACCCCTTAAAACCCTTAAACGTTTAAGTGCAAGTGACAGGGGCAGGGCCGCCATCAGGAATTTCGGGGCCCCATACAACCAAAGTGTCTGGGCCCCCCACATTAATAAAAAAAAAAATAGTGTGTTCGACCCACGCCTTGCTGGGAGGTATAATTTGGTTCCGATCAGTTCTAGAGAACTGGCTCATATACCCCATTTTCCCAGTGGCTTAAAATGTAACCTCTGTTATACAGTTATAAAATTGTAGAAACTAAGGTGCAATTTAAATGTCACCATACAGACACTTACTTGTATAGCTGTCTCTTGTGCTCTGTATGCAGTGCATTATATTCACCCCTGCAACGTACAATTTATAGCGTGTCTACAAGCCCAGCGGGGCTCATTATGATGGAGACTAAAACTTATACAAGAGTGGGGTAGGGGTTCCCCTGTATTCAGAATGCTGTTGAGTACTAGGCAATGCCCCGTCTGGGGTTATTGAATTTCGAGGGTCTGGGGGGCTGTTTGATTTGTATATGTTCACCAATAATAATGCCCCCAGAGGTGCCCCCATACACTAATAATGCCCCCAGAGGTGCCCCCATATACTAATAATGCCCCCAGAGGTGCCCCCATACACTAATAATGCCCCCAGAGGTGCCCCCATACACTAATAATGCCCCCAGAGGTGCCCCCATACACTAATAATGCCCCCAGAGGTGCCCCCATATACTAATAATGCCCCCAGAGGTGCCCCCATATACTAATAATGCCCCCAGAGGTGCCCCCATATACTAATAATGCCCCCAGAGGTGCCCCCCATGAACTAATAATGAACTAACAGCTCTCAGGGTATGCTGGGAGTTGTAGTCTCTGAGAGGACAACCCTGTAATAAATCACTGTGTGCAGAGGCTCCTGGTGGCTGCAATCTGTGGGTGACAACCATCAGCCCTGAAGGTCCAGCAATACATCTGTCTACACTGTACTACAACTCCCAGCATACTCTGAGGGCTGCAGACTGTCAGTACATGCTGGGAGTTGTAGTGCCTGCAGCTGTTGTAGTTGGGTCCTATACACTGAATGCTTTGTGGCATATAAGAATACAAAGATCTGTGGGGGCTCAGTGCAGGGAAGTGACCCCAGAACATCACTAATAGGGGATAGAACAAAACATCTCCCCCTACCCCCTATTAGTGCTGTTCTGGGGTCACTTCCCTACACTGAGCCCCCACAGATCTCTGTATTCTGATCTCCCACAAAGCATCCAGTGTATAATGCACCTAGGACCCAACTACAACAGCTGCAGGCACTACAACTCCCAGCATTTACTGACAGTCTGCAGCCCTCAGCATATGCTGGGAGTTGTAGTGCCTGCGGCTGTTGTAGTTGGGTCCTAGTTTAAAAGTTTGCGCTAGTGTACTGTAGTGACCGCGGGGCTGTGTCAGTACACTACCGCAAACAATACACTGACCCATTTAGACCCCAATGGTACACAGGCTCTACACACTATAGAAGTGATTACAGTGCAGTTAATAATGACTCACAGGTGACGTCTTCTCCGATTGCCGTCGCTTCTTGCTTTCTTCTCCATCTGGCGCAGCAATCAAGAAGACTTCTCCGACCACAACTAGTCTGCAAGCAGGCAGCTGGGGGTGACTGGGGAAGGGAGGCAGTTGGGGGTGGCAGGGGAAGCCGATGGGGTGAAGGGGAGAAGCTGGGGTGACAGGGGGAAGGAGAGCAGCTGGGGTGACGGGGAGGGGGAGCAGCTAGGGGTGGCAGGGGGAGAATCTGGGGAGGCAGAGGGAGCAGCTGGGGGCAGGGGGAGTAGATGGGGGCAGGAGGAGCAGATGGGGGGCAGGGGGAGCAGCTGGGGTGAGAGGGGCAGGGGTAGTAGATGGGGGCAGGGGGAGCAGCTGGGGTGAGAGGGGCAGGGGGAGCAGCTGGGGAGGGCAGAGGGAGCAATGTGGGGCAGAGGGATCAGCTCAGGGGCAGCAGCTGGGGTGGCAGGGGGAGTAGATGGGGGGCAGGAGGAGCGGCTGGGGTGGCAGGCAGGGGGAGCAGATAGGGGGCAGCTAGGGTGGCAGGGAGAAGATTGGGCAGCTGGGGTGGCAGGGGGAGAAGATGGGGGACAGGCGGAGGAGCAGATGGGGCAGGGGGAGAAGATGGGGGGCAGGAGGAGCAGCTGGGGGGCAGGGAGAGCAGCTGGGGGTGCTGGTGGAGAGGCTAGGGGGTGCAGGAGGAGAGGCTGGGGGGTGCTGACAGAGAGGCTGGGGGGTGCTGACAGAGAGGCTGGGGGGGTGCTGACGGAAAGGCTGGGGGAGAGGCTCGGGGTGCAGGAGGGTAGGCTAGGGGGAGAGGTTATGGGGTGCAGGAGGAGAGGTTATGGGGTGCAGGAGGAGAGGCTGTGGGGTGCAGGAGAAGAGGCTGTGGGAGAGGCTGTGGGGTGCAGGAGGAGAGGCTGAGGGGTGCAGGAGAAGAGGCTGTGGGAGAGGCTGTGGGGTGCAGGAGGAGAGGCTGAGGGGTGCAGGAGAAGAGGCTGGGTGAGGCTGTGGGGTGCAGGAGGAGAGGCTGGGGGGTGCAGGAGAAGAGGCTGGGTGAGAGGCTGTGGGGTGCAGGAGGAGAGGCTGGGGGGTGCAGGAGGAGAGGCTGGGGGGTGCTGGGGGAGAGGCTGGGGGGTGCAGGAGGAGAGGCTGGGGGTGCAGGAGGAGAGGGGGGGGGTGCAGGAGGAGAGGCTGGGGGTTGCAGGAGGAGAGGCGGGGGGTGCAGGAGGAGAGGCGGGGGGGGGTGCAGGAGGAGAGGCGGGGGGGGGTACAAGAGGAGAGGCTGGAGGGGGGGGTACAGGAGGAGAGGCTGGAAGGGGGGTGCAGGAGGAGAGGCGGGGGGGGGTACAAGAGGAGAGGCTGGAGGGGGGGGGTACAGGAGGAGAGGCTGGAAGGGGGGTGCAGGAGGAGAGGCTGGAGGGGGGGTACAGGAGGAGAGGCTGGAAGGGGGTACAGGAGGAGAGGCTGGAGGGGGGTACAGGAGGAGAGGCTGGGGGAAGAGGGAGCGGCCGGGGGAGCAGAGGCAGGTGAGGCAGGTGAGGCTTCCGGCACACGCTGCCTCTATCACTGGCCGGAAGCTCACAGCTGCAGCCCCGCGGTCCAGGAACTTCTCTCCTGCTCGGCGCGATGACGTCACGTGCGCCGCTGCCGAGCAGGAGAGAAGGACCGCAGGGCTGCAGCTGTGAGCTTCCGGCCAGTGATAGAGGCAGCGTGTGGCGGAATCTCACCGGACCGAAGCGGCACCCCCCCCCCAGTTGGCAAGGGGGGCCGTGCGGGCCCCCCTAGCGTAGCGGTCGGGGGGGGGGGGGGGTAGCGGTCGGGGGGGGGGGGCGGGGTCCGGGCCCCATACGGCAGTACCGGTTGTACTGCCCTATCGGCGGCCCTGGACAGGGGGAGTCCCCTGTCACTTACCGATCGGGACCCCCGCAGTGTGACTGCGGGGGTCAATATCGTTGAAACGGACCGCCGGAGGTCTCTTACCTGCCTCCGTGCGGTCCGATCGGCGATCTGCTGCACTGAGCCTGCACAGGCAGGCTCAATGAGCAGATCGCCGATAACACTGATCAATGCTGTGCCTATGGCATAGCAATGGTCAGTGTAAAAATCCAAGTAGTGAATGTAGAAGTCCCCCAAAGGGACTTCAAATGTGTAAAAAAAAACACTACCCCAAAACCCCCCCTCCAATAAAAGTTGAAATCACCCCCCTTTCCCATAATATAAATAAAACATATAAAAATAAATAAATAGATAAACATATAATATACCGTAGCGTGCGTAATTGTCCGATCTATTAAAATATAACAAGCGTCATTGCGAACGCGAACGGCGTACACGAAAAGAGGGGAAAAAGTGCGCAGATTACCGATTTTATGTTACATTATATATTAAGAAAAATCAATAATCAAAAAAAATCAAGTGATCAAAACGTCCGATCTTCACAAATATGGTATTAATAAAAACTAGAGATCATGGCGGAAAAATAACACCCCATACAGCCCCGTAGGTGAAAAAATAAAACCGTTATAAGTGTCACAATAGGCCCATTTTATTAATATGTAATTGCCAAAAAAAAAGGATTAAAAAAAAAAAAAATATATATATATATATATATATATATATATATATATAACATTAGAGAATCTGTGTAACCTGCATATGGTTGTGTTCGGGCTGACCTATAGAATAATTGTATCATGTCGCTGTTACCATATAGTGCATTACGTAGACACAGGAACCCCCAAACGTTACCATATTGCATTCTTTTTTACAATTTCACCAATTTATATCTTTATAAATAATATATTTGGAATTCCATCATACATGTTATGGTAAAATGAATGACGCCATTACAAAGTACAACTATTCCTGTAAGAAACAAGCACTTACATGGCCTGTAGATAGAAAACTGAGAGTGCTAGAGCTCTTAGAAGGGGAGGAGGGAAAAACGAAAACACTAAGATCAAAATTTGCGCGGTCCACTGGGTCATTTTGGGCCTGGTCCTCAAAGGGTTAAAGAGAACCAATCATGGACGAAAAATAATTTTTTTTTTTTAGCTAATTAGATGTATAATGTGATTTTTTAAATATTTGTAAAAATAATTAATTATTTTTATTGTTTCTTTTTTTCACTGTACACACTGTCATTTCTTGTCTCGAGCCGGCTCTTTTCAAAAGAGCCGGCGTGAGACAGGAAACTCCCGACATGCAGAGCGGCAGCAAGACCGGGGGGCTGCCATCTTGATTACGTCATTTGCGTTCCAGTAATCAAGATGGCGGCGCCCGGCTCGAACAAGAGAATCAGGTAAAGTATAAGATACAGACTGCCTTTACAGTCTGTATCTGCCTTTACAGTCTGTATCTTATACTTTACCTGATCCTCTAGTGCGCTGCAGCGAAGCCGGCGCCGCCATCTTGATTACGTCACTTGCGTTCCATCGGTGGAACCCAAGTCATGTAATCAAGATGGCGGCGCCGGCCTTGCTGCAGCAGACAAGAGGATCAGGTAAAGTATAAGATACAGACTGCAAAGGCAGTCTGTATCTTCACATATAGATAAAAAGGAAGATACAGACTGCCCTTGCAGTCTGTATCTTATACTTTACCCGATCCTCTTGTCCGCTGCACGAAGGCCGAGCGCCGCCATCTTGATGACGTCACTTGCATTCCAGCGGTGGAACGCAAAGTGACGTCATCAAGATGGCGGCGCCCGGCCTTCGTGCCGGGAAAAAGAGAATTGGGTAACGTATAGGATACAGACTGCAAAGGCAGTCTGTATCTTCATAGATAGACTTAGAAAGAGCTGCACATTGATAATAGGGATAGTTAGTTTTAGGTGATAGGTTCTCTTTAAGTACTTTCTGTGCTCTCTTGCCCACTGTGTTAGCCACCACAGCAGCATATGGAGTTGTGAATCGCTGAAGGAACCTGGACTTGCAAGTCTAAGTCCCATCTTCAGTTCCCAACCATGTACACTACCTGAAGCAGTAAGGAGCAACCAGAAAGTACTTAAAGGCTGTGTAGAATATACAGTATAGCGGATATGGTACATGTGAACGTACTCTAAGGATTAAAATACACAGCTGTGTGCAGCCCATGGTATGGCATATATAGCCTGTGTGCAGCATATGACATACATAGGATATATATCATATGCTGCACACAGGCTATATCTCATACACTGCTCTCAGGCTATATATCATATGCTGCACACAGACTATATACAGTATATACCATATGCAGCACACAGACTATATATCATATGCTGCACACAGACTATATACAGTATATACCATATGCTGCACACAGGCTATATACAGTATATACCATATGCTGCACACAGGCTATATCTCATATGCTGCACACAGACTATATACAGTATATACCATATGCGGCACACAGGCTATATGTCAGGCTATGTATCATATGCTGCACACAGGCTATATCTCATACACTGCTCTCAGGCTATATATCATACACTGCACACAGGCTATATGTCATATGCTGCACACAGACTATATACAGTATATGCCATATGCGGCACACAGGCTGTATATCATATGCTGCACACAGACTGTATACAGTATATACCATATGCGGCACACAGGCTATATGTCATATGCTGCACACAGACTATATACTGTATATACCCCTGCTGTAATGTCCTCCATAGTATATACACCTGCTGTAATGTCCTCCATAGTATATACCACCTGCTGTAATGTCCCCCATAGTATATACCCCTGCTGTAATGTGCCCCCATAGTATATACCCCTGCTGTAATGTCCTCCATAGTATATACCCCTGCTGTAATGTCCTCCATAGTATATATACACCTGCTGTAATGTCTCCCATAGTATATACCCCCTTCTGTAATGTCCCCCATAGTATATATACCCCTGCTGTAATGTTCCCCATAGTATATACCCTTGCTATAATGTCCCCCATAGTATATATACCCCTGCTGTAATGTCCCCCATAGTATATACCTCTGCTGTAATGTCCTCCATAGTATATATACCCCTGCTGTAATGTCCTCCATAGTATATACCCCTGCTATAATGTCCCCCATAGTATATATACCCCTGCTGTAATGTCCCCCATAGCATATACCCCTGCTGTAATGTCCCCCATAGTATATACACCTGCTGTAATGTCCTCCATAGTATATATACCCCTGCTGTAATGTCCCCCATAGTATATACCCCTGCTGTAATGTCCTCCATAGTATATACCCTTGCTCTGATGTGCCCCAACACAAAACAAAACCTCCTACTCACTTGATCTGGGCGGAGGATGGGTTTTCTCTCTTCTGGCTCTTCTCTCTTCTGGCTCTGTGCTGTATCTTCAGCCTGGCAGCCGCTGTGACAGATCCTCCAGCAGGCTCCATGATGTCACCTCCTGCTGGAGAGATCAGGTTTCCATGCTCAGGTCCCGTGCTGTCTTCTCCTCAGTGAGGCGGGAGTGAGGTCATTGGCAGGAGACAGACATCCTGACAGGAAGAATCCACTCCAGGGCCTGCCAAGGGGGAGTCTGAGCTGAGATATTAACACAAGATTAACCCTACACCTCCCTCCTTCCCTGGACAGCATGTAGTTGGTCCAGTGCTGTGTCCAGGTACCGTTTTCACTCACCAGGTACTGTTTTCACTCACTTCCGGGTTCCTGCTGGTGGGGGCCCCCCTAGTGGTGGAGGCCCGTGGGCACGTGCCCCTGGTGCTCCCTCTTTAATCCGGCCCTGGACTTACAGACACCTAATCCCTTCTGAACAATTTAAATCCCTGAATATTGACAGCCCAGTCATGTGGGGACTCCAGCCATGTCTTAAGGTCCTATTCCACGGGCCCGATCAATAATGTAAACGAGTGCCGATCTGCTAGGTCATCGCTCGATCACTGGGCCTATTCCACGGCCCAATAATCGTTTAGTGAGGGCTGCAGGGACATCATTACTAATGTCCTTGCAGCCCTTGTTTTAAACACCATACTTACCTAAGAATGTTGCAGGGCTTCTCCTGATGTCCTTCTTCCTCCCAGTCCCGCGTGCAGCAGCAGCTTCTGAGCGGCCTGTCTGAGCTGACAGACCGCTCAGCCAATCACTGGCCGCGGCGGTCCTGGTTAATGATTGGCCGAGCAGTCTATCAGCTAAGACAGGCCACTCTGAAGCTGTCCCTGCGTGTGGGACCAGGAGAAGCCCTGCAAAATGTGTAGGTAATGTGTGGTGCTTTTGAAATCATCGGGCACCGACCGCGCATCGCTATTCCACGCAGCGCTGCGAGGTTGGTGCCCGATGATTTTAGGTTTGAACCTAAACTGATCATTGTCTCTATTCCACGGACCGATAATAGGCCGAATCGGACCGATAATAGGCCGAATCGGGCCGATTCGGCCGATTATCGCTCCGTGGAATAGGCCCCTTAGTCACACCAACTACATCAATAGACTCCTCCAGAACCAAGGCCTCTAGCTCCCCCATTTTACTGGCTACACTTCAACCCCAGGCCCCCCTCCCACCGAACTTTTAACTCCTTCTTTTAACTCCTCTTTAACTCCACTTATTCACACCACTTATTAACAAGCCACACAGTGAGTCCACTTATAAGTATGCAGCTCAATCATATCATATAATAAATACTCCATTCATCCCTCTGGGTTCGTCTGAACTAGTCTGTTGGTCAGACACTTAACAAAGGGATTTTTCAGTTACTAATTGATCTGACCTTTAAATTACGGATGGAAGGCAGAGGAAAAGGAGAGGGTGATACCCAAGGCCTTACAAAGAGCTCTCTAGAAACAATACACAAATTGTACCCCTCTATCTGACACAATATCTTCTTTTATATTATGAAGTTTGACAATATGTTTGATTAATAAATCATGCTAAAACAATCTACAACCACCCAAATGACCGTATTTACCATGACGTCAACATTCAGCATGTTGGATTTACCCATAACTGCAATATCCCCCTTTACTAACATTTTGGTATTTATACCCAATTACATATTATCATAGTCCACAGTTTGCCGCGGAGGCATATAGATCACACCCAGGGCCGAACTGGCCATAGGGCACTTCTGGCAAATGCCAGAAGTGCCGGGGGCGGTCCCGTGCTCCTCCTGACCCGGCGACTCTTTTCCCCTACTGTAGGGAAAAGGAGTCACTGGGCCCGGAGAAAGACGGCTTGTACTGGCCCCCGGATGATGCGCAGCTGCCTATCCCCAGCAGTGCGTGCATGAGAGAACTCCCTGTGCGCCTGTGGCCGTGACTTCCGGTACAGGGAGAGCAAGTTAGAGACATTCCCTGTGCCGGAAGTCACAGCCCCGGCGCACAGGGAGCTCTCTGATGCGCGCGCTGCCCAGGGATAGGATGGGACAACCCGGGCCGCGCATCATCCGGGCTCCAGACGGGCCTGCAGGAGGAGAGAGGCTTGAGAGGAGAACGGTTTCTTAGGTAAATTGTGGTTTTTTCTTTTTTTTTAATCTGCTTTGTACAGAACGGAGAGGGGGCTATCTATAAGGGGGAAGGCAACATAGGGGGAGAGGAGGCCATCTATAAGGGGTGGCAACATAGGGGGAGAGGGGGCCATCTATAAGGGGACAATATGGGGGGAGAGGGGGGGCCATCTGTAAGGGGGGGCAACATAGGGAGCCATCTAAAAGGGGACAATATGGGGTTGGCCTTCTATAAGGGGCACAACACAGGGGTAGCCATCTATAAGGGGACTACATAGGGGGTTTATAGGAGTAACAACATGTGGGGGCCTTCTATAAGGGGGACAACACAGGGGGGCCATCTATTAGGGGGACAACACAGGGGGAGCCATCTATAAGGGGGCAACATAGGGGGCCTTCTATGGGCATGTTTAAGGGGACAACATGGGGGGACAACATAGGTGGCCATCTATAAGGGGGAGAACACAGGGGGGCATCTATAAGGGGAACAACATAGGTGGCCATCTATAAGGGGGACAACACAGGGAGCCATCTTTAAGAGGAAACATGGGGGGGCATCTATAAGGGGACAACATGGGGTTGACCTTCTATAAGGGGGACAACACAGGGGGAGCCATCTATAAGGGGACAACATAGGGGGCATCTATAAGGGGGACAACATGGGGGGCCATCTATAACGGGACTTCGTAGGGGGTTTATTTATAAGAGGGACAACATGGGGGGGGCTTCTATAAGGGGGACAACACAGGGGGGCCATCTATAAGGGGGACAACACAAGGGGAGCCATCTATAAGGGAGACAACATAGGGGGTCTTCTATAGGGGGGGCATGTATAAGAGGACAACATGGGATGCATCTATAAGGGGACAACACAGGTGGGCTTCTATAAAGGGGACAACATGGGGGGACAACATAGGTGGCTATCTGTAAGGGGGACAACACAAGGGGAGCCATCTATAAGGGAGACAACATAGGGGGCCTTCTATAGGGGGGGCATGTATAAGGGGACAACACAGGGGGGCCTTCTATAAGGGGGACAACACAGAGGGGGGCATCTATAAGGGGAACAACATAGGTGGCCATCTATAAGGGGGACAACACAGGGAGCCATTTATAAGGGGGACAACATAAGGGGGCCATCTATAGGGGGCATGTAGAAGGGGGACAACACAAGGGAGCCATCTATAAGGGGGACAATATGGGGTTGGCCTTCTATAAGGGGCACAACACAGGGGTAGCCATCTATAAGGGGACTACATAGGGGGTTTATAGGAGTAACAACATGTGGGGGCCTTCTATAAGGGGGACAACACAGGGGGAGCCATCTATAAGGGGGACAACATAGGGGGCCATCTATAAGGGGGGACTACACGGGGGGGGGGCGTATATAATAGGGAATGCAAAGAGGAAGGGTTCTACTATAGTGGACTACACAGAGGGGCAATCCATAAGAAGGGGCTACAGAGAGGAGGGCTGTATGCTATAGGGGATGCACAGAGGGTGTCATCTACTATAGGGGGACTACACAGAGGGGGGCTCTCAAGTAGATGCACATGGGGCCATCTATATGGAAGACTGAACAAGGGGCCACCTGGCTACATGGGGGGGGGGCATATACTATAGGGGATACACAGAGGGGGTCCATCTATAAGGAGGCTACATAGAGGGGGCATATACTATAAGGGGGCACATAGAGTCAGCCTACCCACTAAACAAGGGTATAAAAGGGCCAATACAGATGTGCAGTTTGTAGAGAGATGAGGATGGTGCCAGAGGTGGTGGTGGCGGTGGTGTTAAACTCAGCACGGTGACTGGGGCTGAAAACAGTCTGTCTCTGTACACTGTGTAGTCGTGATGACCTTTAACTGCAGCACTGCCACATAGTACAGAGACAGAAGCTTCTGACCCAATTTACTGTGTTATTATATGTAATTCCAGTCATAGCCGTGATGATACAACATGTAGCCGTGCTGCACTCACAACATTGTCTCATAACTTTTCACCTGCAGGCCTGTGTGCTCTGAAATGCCATGGCGGAGTTCCAGTCTGGCCCTGATCACACCTATCCTAATAACAGATCCCTATAGATGACACCCATCCAAACAACATCCCTATAGATGACACCTATCCTAATAACATCCCTATAGATGACACCCATCCTAATAACAGATCTCTTTAGATCACACTTATCCTAATAACAGATCCCTATAAATCACATTTATCCTAATAACAGGTCCCTATAGATCACACTTATTCTAATAACAGATCCCTATAGATCACACCTATCCTAATAACAGGTCCCTATAGATAACACCTATCCTAATAATAGGTCCCTCTTGAGGCTGTTTCTTAATTGAGGCTGGCCATTGAGGCCTCTTGAGACTGGCCATGTTCATTAGTTACGGCAGTAGTTAGTGTTAAACAATGGCCATTTGTAGGGAAAGGCCGTTTATACAATGTGGGGACATAACTTAGACTGCATGCAAACCCAGAGAGTCTACAGTTCTTTATATGTATTTTGGTTGTCTGTTGATTTTAGATTATGCCTAACATAAATCGCTACTCCACCTTTCCTCCTCTGTGCTCTATGTTTTCTATATATCATGGCCTTTGACTGACCCGTCCTGTTGCCTAGCCTGCAAGCACTTGTGCTCATTACAGGACGATCATTATTATGCTTTGTATTAATCTAATCACCATCTGCATCAACTACACCAACAACTGCCTCTCCTCCACCAACCATCCCAATACATCTATTCACATTAGCTGGTCAGGAACAGAAATCCTCCTCATCAATTATATTTCTGTCCCCTCCATGTAGTGTAAATGCCTGTGCAAAAACAATCTAAATTCCCCACCAAGTACCTGTATACAGTGTCGGACTGGGGTAGCTGGGGCCCACCAGAGGAAATGATCCTGGGGCCCACCAATGAAGAACCAGTGAGAAACGAGATGTCAGTCAGTGTTAGTACAGATTCTAAAGCTGGGGGCCCACTGGTCCTCTGGTGGGCAAGTCTGACACTTCCTGTGTACCTATAGTGATGGATGCAAACCATCCATCTTGTACATCTCCAAATAAAACCACCTACCAGAAACATGACATGAATAGCACTGACCCACAGAGAGTACAGAGAATTCATCACTTTATCATATTTCGCATGATGTAAAAACCAGATCCGCCCCCCAAAGTTTGCCAAATTGTTTGGAGGGGGTTCCAGGAAAGCTACTTTCAGTGTCTAATACTGCATATTCTGAAGAATACAATACTGACACACACTGAACCCTTCTGGGTTCTAAGGATTGGTGGAGATCCCTGCGGTTATCTTCTAATCCATCCTAAAGTTAGGGGATAATAATAAATAAATAAATAAATAATAAATGTATTTGTATAGCGCCAACAGATTCTGCAGCGCTTTTTCTATGCATACAGTACATAGGTACATAATACACAGTTAAATAATTAGAATAAATAAAAATAACATAAAAAATACAAAGTATAAACGAGACCTGCTCGTTGGAGCTTACAGACTATCAACTTGGGTTGACACCATGCATAAGTGCTTCATTTGTCCATGGTCCAGCCATTGTACATAGTTAGAAATACAGGATGAGCCAGTAACAACGCCAATGTCTGATTGCAAGTAAACATAAAAAGTGCAGGAACCGTCAGAGATAGAGAAAGGGAAACAGAAAGTTTAGGGAACGTTATAAGCAAGTCTGAAGAGATGAGTCTTCAGGGCACGCTTGAAACTGTGTATATTGGGTATGAGTCCACTGTCTGATGTCTTTCGAGCTGAAATAGAAATACCCCTTTAATACACGTTCACAGTCACACATACACCACACTAGTTGGACATAGCAGAAACACAAAGGGGAAGATTTGTTCCATTATATACCCCAGCCTTCTTATACTGATACATCCATACATTATATACCCCAGCCTTCTTATACTGATACAGCCATACATTATATACCCCAGCTTTCTTATACTGATACAGCCATACATTATATACCCCAGCCTTCTTATACTGATACATCCATACATTATATACCACAGCCTTCTTATACTGATACAACCATAAGAGGTACAACACAGATATCTGTGAGTGTAAAAGGACCCTTACACATTGGGTTTTAGACCTTGTTGTTGTATTAGTGCTTTATAGAAAGTTTGTACTATAAAACAAAGCAGCAGTAGTGCTCCATGGTGCAGGACCCAAAGAATAAGGGTGGGTTCACACTTCAGAACCCGAGTGGAGAATTTCGGACGGATTTCGTAGCTCGTACCCGTCCATGGCCGCGCGCCTCTCCGCTGGCCCCATAGACACCATTCTGTGTGCAGCCAGATACCACTATCTGCTGAAAGAATTAACTCGTCAATTCTTTAGGTGGATTGTGGAATCCGCCAGTGCATAGAATAGTGTTTATGACACGGGCAGAGAGGCGCGCGGCCGTGAACGGGTAGGAGCTACGGAATCGGTCGGAAATTCTCTGCTCTGGTTCCGTAGTGTGAACCTACCCTTAACATGAAATCAACAGACTTGGAATAATGACTGGCAGCCTCTCTCACCTGATGTGGCGGTCAAAGTCGGAGGCACAAATCTCCACAAAACATGGAAGGAAACTCCAGTATGCAGCCGTCCCTGTATATCCACTCTGGAGTAACTATAGATGCAGACCTCCACCCCTCAATGTCCTGGGTCCTCCTATGGTAATAAAAATGATTTATTAAAACAATAATATCATATACAACAGAGCATCAGAACAACGCGTTTCCAGGCCGACCTAGTCTCATCCTTCCCTAGTTTAACACTAATAGTGCTGGAGCAGTTTCCATCTGGTGTCCAAAATAGGTACAGGTCCTTGATCAATAGTGAAACCTATTGGATCTTTTGTGTGTCCTCCTTGGTTTCCAATGGCTTGAATGAATGCATTGAGAGCATTAAATAAGAAGTTTATGGTTACAGTTTTTTTTAATGTACTAAGTTATATGTTGGATGTCCTTTTCTGCATGTTTTTATTAGTATGTATGCTGTCTGTTATTTTGTTACACTGTGCCTTTAAGGGATGCAATATATGTTGCTGATGCCATTTCTGGTTTATTTAAATGTGGGTACAAAATGACACTAATTAAGCACCTGAGGAAGAGGCCAGATCAGCCTGGTAACGCGTTGTGCTAATGCCACCACCAGAATACCATCAGATTTCTTCTTTGCCATAGTAGAACAAGTCTGGATAAAATCTAGAGAAAGTTAAGTTAGGGTACTATTACAATCCCCGATGGGGGCCCGATAATAACTGTAAAAAAATCGCCAATCTGCTAGATCGGCGCTCGTTTACTGGGCCGATTACACGGCCAGATAATTGTTTAACAAGGACTGCATGGACATCGTAACTGATGTCCTTGCAGCCCTTGCCTTAACTGCATACATTACCTATGGCAGTCCCGGACAGTGATTGGCTGAGCGGCCTGTCAGCTAAGACAGGCCGCTCTGAAGCTGCAGTGCGCGGGACCTGGGGTGAAGCAGAGCACAGGAGGAGCCCTGGACCATGGATAGGATGTATGCACTTTGCAAATCGTCAGCCGCCGGCCACGCACCGCTATTGCACATAGCGTTTTGCGGTTGGTGCCTGACAATTATAGGTCCAAACCAATATCAACGATCAGCCGATAATTGTTGTCATCAGCGGATCGTTGTGTTTATTACATGGAACGATAATCAGCCGGATAGGGCCGATTCGGCCGATTGTAGGGCCCTTAGACAATCTTTCAGCCAAAAAATTTAAAACAAACCTTTTGCACCCTGTAATGGGTTTCGACAGATATGCTGAATATGCATTACAGAAAGTTTTGCTGGCTTCCTGGTATTTTTGGTTAGACAGATTTTTAATAGTCTACACAATAAAACGGCCCCCAAGGACTGACGTGGCTGCTTTCCAATAGAGGGACGGGTTAGAAGTATGTGAAGACATATACCAGCCACTTAACCCCATCATGACTGACTGTTATGTACACCCACTTACTCTCTGTATCAATCTCCACTTTTGCCATCTACCATAAAGGACTTTCCCCACCCACAATTTGGATGTATGACATACAACAATAATAACAGATTTTGTATTTTTCCCGCAAATAAGAATGTGTCTTTTATTAATTTTTGCTCCCAAAGATGAACTATGTCTTATGTTCATGGGATCTTTTATTTGTTCATGAAGAATTCACCCCCCAAAAAATATGAACATTTATTATATACAGTACATTAGTTGTCATCACAAACCAGACAGAACCCTGGTGGTGGAGGAGGCCTTATGTTTGGGGGATGCCTTATTTTCAGGGAAATGCCTTATTTTAAGCTATCCTGTAAATCCTTCACTATGCCTTATTTCCGGAGGATGTCTTATTTTAGTGGAAACAGGGTAGATGGGAGTCTTCAATAATACAAAAACAGGATCAAGGGCATTACTACTCTACGGCAATAAACAGTGAAGGTAGAGAAGTGGACAAGAATACTAGTGTGGGACCAGAGAGGAGACCCGGAAGGGGAAAAAATCTGGCCCTAAGATACAAGATTAGGCCTCAAAGTAAACATTTTTGGAGTAGGAATGGGGGGAAAGGTGGACTTCCCAAAATATACTTCTAGAAACTTTCTTTTTTTCTGCCAAAAGTGGCCTTCCATGTAAACCAGCCTCAGATGATAAGAAAACATGAAGCATCAACGCTAACAAGAAGACCAAAATACTATGTGGATAGGAATGAGGCATCATGTCAAACATTGGTTGGAAAGGTAAACCAGGTACAAAAAGTGGATGTAAAAGGATCCATGTGAGATTAAAAAGGGTTATCCAGCAAAAATCTTTTTCTTTCAAATCAACTGGTTTCAGAAAGTCATATAGATTTGTAATTTATCTCAAGTCTTCCCATACTTATCAGCTGCTGTATGTCCTGCAGGAAATGTTTTCAATCTGACACAGTGCTCTCTGCTGACATCTCTGTCTGAGACAGGAACTGTCCAGAGCAGCAGCAATCCCCATAAAACATATAGAGCACTGTGTGAGACTGATGAGACTGAAAAGAAAACACCACTTCCTGCAGGACATACAGCAGCTAATAACTATGGGAAAACTTAAAATTTTCAATAGAAGTAAATGACAAATTACTTTCTGAAACCAGGAGGCTCACCCAATGGCCACTACCTTTTGGTTTCCAGCAGTACTTGTCCCATGGTTGTAGCTGCCTCCAGAGGACTCCAAAATGCAAATGAGTTACTGGCTATCCATCATAGTGTGACACTTAGTGATTTAATGCAGAATGGGTTAATGTATATCACAGGCTGCTTTCCTGACAGCACAGTGTTGACAGCCTGTGACTGACTGTGGGTGTTACTGTACGGGATAAATAACAATATACACAGTCAAGTTGCATTATTATAACCTCCAGCTTATTTCCTGAGTAACCACCGTGTGCAGCATGGACAGAAGCTAGATCGGAGGGAAGTAATAAGGCCCAGGTTAGTTGCTGTAGAAATCTAGAGTCATGATGACTGCAGTGCATCCCACAGCTGGTGGAAGGTGGGTGGAGGAGGATCCATAGAATGAATATGATGATCATTGTGATCTCACAGATGCTTAATTGGGTTCAGGTCTGGGAAATAAGGGGGCAAGGGTAATACTTTGAATTCTTGATCATGCTCTTCCAACCAGTGTCAGACATTTCTAGTAATGACATATGACAATGTCTTCCTGGCTACACATGGGCCCAGGAAATGCCACAGAGACATTTTCTAGGCCATGATGCCACCACTAGCTTGTAACAAAATATAAGACAGCGCTCCATAGCGTAACTCAGACAGGGCTTAAGTGGGGAAAGTAAGCACATAGAACTCTCACCTGAGTAGGTTGTGCTGATGTAAGGCACAACTCTTACTGATAGCATGTGAATGAACCGCAGCCACTCCCAACTAATCCCCACAGAGATTAAAGACAGTCAGTATCCTCCTCCACTCCAAGGCGGGTAAAACAGGCGCAGGTCCAAGAGGTAGTAGTGATATAAAATATCATAAAATTTATTAAAAGAATTATGCCAGCGACACAACGCGTTTCGAGACCGGTCCAGTCTCTTTATCAAGTGTCTAATGACACTTGATAAAGAGACTGGACCCGTCTCGAAATGCGAGATTTGGTTGAGTAGTTTATTGGGATGTGGTGAGTGGTTGGGGAAAGTGGTGTTGGTGTTGAGTAGTAGCGGGTATGCATGGAAAGTGATTGTGTTTGGAGTGTAGAGAGTTTTGTAGAGGTGGAAGATGGAGGGAGTGTGTAAGGAGGTATGAAATGTTGGAGTTATAACTGGATGTAGGTAAGTTTGTGGAAAGATTTGTTTGGTAAGGCAGGGATGGATTATTGGTGGGATATTAGTAGTGATTGCGGAACATCTCTAAGTGGTACTATCTTGCCAATATCGCTGGAGGGGTGGCTCTGGTGCAATAATTGCTTAGTTTGAACACGGTGGCGTTGCTTGGTTGTAGTGTTTTTAGATAATTCAATGGATAATAGATAATTCACGGGTTGCGTGGAGACTCTCCCTACGGGTAATGATTGAAGGATTCTTCTTCTCTGGTGGTTCTTCTGAAAAAAGACCTGGAGGCCTTACAAGGCAGAATGACTGAAATAGAGGACGGATCAGAGTGGTGGGATTGCCAAAAGGAAAAAAACCCTCAAGCTTTCTGTCTGGGTGGCTCAAAGAAAATATTGGTGCGGAGAACCTTTCCCTGCATTTTGACGTAGAAGGGGCCCACCGTGTCCCCTTTAACCCCTTGCTGCAATATGTCTATTAACCCATTACATTAATTATACCGCCCAATTAACGCCGCAAAAAAAGTAAACAAAATAAACAAAAAAAAAAACGAATCAAAATGAAAATGGCGAAAAACTGCAGCAAAATTGCGTTTTTTATTCATACCACCTTATAAAAAATGAGAGTCAGTAGGAAGAATGAAAAGAAGGTGGGTCAGTTACGACGCTGTGCACTCTGCCTGCTCTTCAGGGGTCTTAGTCTTCAACCATAATAAGATCTCTTTTCATCCTGTTATGGTTAAAGTAGATTCTAGGGGTAGGTTTATCTTTCTACATTGCAAAATCTTTTCTAGGGAGATGGTTCTGTCTTTTTTTTTATATTCCACCACCCTTTTCCACTCAGGTGCTATCCAAACTATCTAAGTTTAATTTTTGAAGGGAATTTCTCCCTTTAAAAATTTGTGGGGACTTTAATACCATCTTAGATGAGCATATGGACAGGGTAGGAGGCAGGGTCAATAAAAGATAAAGAGGTTCCCCTCTGGCGGGCTTGGCTGAAGAATTGGGGTGGAAAGATGTTTGGCGCAGCCTATGCAGGGAAAGAATAGTCTTCTCATGTTTCAAAGCTACACATGGTACTTCTTCTAGCCCTCCCACTGATAAAAAAGATGACATACGTGGTTAGAGCTCTCTAACCATTTCCCTATGACGCTTAAGGTTTGTAGCATCTCTGAGATATCCGAGGGACGTCCCCCCCTTCAGATTTAACCCCCATTGGTTAAACATTATAGATAAAATGGATCTGATTTTCAGAGTTAAACAAAGGTACTGCGTCCTTACATATTGTGTGGGATTCATTGAAAGCCTTTTTGCAGGGAATTTTGAGGAGGGAAATCCTATATAAGAAGAAGAAATTTAGAGAGTTGGAGCAGAGCTTAGAGGCAGAAGTTCAGGTGATAAGGTGAATTTTACCTTTTCATCCACCTTATTCCCAAGTGACTATCCCTGTCCAAATTGAATAAAGCTGAGTTCTAGTGACGAGGAGAAAACACCAGACACAAAAAGTCGGTATTGCCTTCTCTCTCAGCGGAGATAGAAGTATACTACTCTTTATTTAGTTTCACATTAATTATATGTTCCTTCATTATAGGCGGAGTTTCAAGTCACAAAGAGCATATATATAATACTGTGATTGGTTATTCCATAAATGGTTAGCTGTATCCTGTTCGGCGCAGTGAGCTGGGTAGTGGTTAAGTATTATCAGTTAATAGACATCATCTTCTTCTTTTGTGAGTTCAGGGTGGTATCCTCTCGGGGGGGGGGGGGGGGGGGGGGCTGCCAACATTCCAACATGTCTCGTAGACCAGTCTTGTCCAGCTAGAAGCGGTTCCAAAGCTGAAAGCATTTCAAGGAATACAATGTTTTTTCCAAAAGTATTAACCCTTCATGGTCACCTTCACACAGGCAGCAGAAAAAACGCTTGGTAGCAGCAAGCCTGGGGAGGGTGTAGAAATACTTAAAGCTGCTCACGCTAGATATTCTGCACGTATTATTTACAAGGCCCGGGGGGGGGGGGCAATTTTTTTTTTTATTGAAGCCCGTAGACCTGGTAAATTATTAGCAAATGTTCATGCAGCACAGTCTGGTAACAGTTACATCTCAGCAATCGTGGGTGGAGAGGGGTACATCGTCCGAGATCAGGTAGGGATCAGGGGATACATCACAGAGTTTTATAAACAACTGTATAAGTCAGAAGTGTCTCCAACAGATTTGGAATATAACTATTTTTTTGCAAAATGTAATTTACAAAAAATCACAGCAAAATAAGGTTCTCGAGTCTCCGATTGGGCTGTCAGATCTAATGGTGGCCCTTACAAGTGTTTCTGGTTCATCTGCTTCTGGTGCAGACGGATTACTGCTCGAAATATAATGCAAATTCGGGTATGTCTAAATGCCGTTATTATTAGAAGTATTTTATGAATCCTGTGAAAAAATCATCCTTCCGGAGTCAATGCAGGAGGCACACGTTGTCCTCATCCTGAAGAAGGACAAAGACCCGGAGAAGATCGAATTCTTTAGACCAATTTCCCTGCTCAATTCTGATTGTTAGATTTGGGTAAGGGTTTGATAATGTCTCGAGAGCCTTTTGTAACTGTCTGGTTGATTTGGATGGTTCCTGTTCCATCCTGTCGTTAGACACTATGAAGGCCTTCAACAGGGTGGAGTGGGGTTTCCTATGGAAGACTTTGGAATGTGAGCGGAATATATTTCTTGGGTAAGGCTGTTATATGCTTTGCCTACAGCTAGAATAATAGTGAACAGTACCCTGACTGAGAGCGTAAGCTTGAAGAGAGGGACTCGACAAGGTTGTCTGCTGTCACCATTATTATTTGATTTTTTTATGGAGCCGCTTGCTGACAGAATTAGAGAATCTAGAGACTTAGAAGGATTTGGTCTCAACTGTAAGAGGGAAAGAATTTTGCTGTATCAAGAACTCCCAAAGAAATATCCCACGTTATGCAGATTGTGGAAGAGTTTGGCAGCTTGGACGGCCTCAAAATAAGTGGGGAAAAATCCTCCCTTTTACATCTTGACTCAGAAGGAGAGCTAGGAAGAGATATGGAGAACTGGGTAAGGAGAGAAGAGGTTATAGAGTATCGGGGAGTCAAGATAAGTGCTGATCCTAAAGCTTATATAAGATCTTTTAAAAAGAAGATAGATAACTGGCTCAAGTTCACACTCTCTATGGTTGAGAGAATGGCAATTATAAAGATGGTAATTCTTCCCCAAATACTTTACTACCTTAATGCATCTCCTATATGGATCCCTGATACTTTGTTTCGAAAGATCATGTGTTTACTGAATAGCTTAATTTGGGGGCGGAAAAGGGTTCGGATACAATATGATGTGTTCACTTTAATGGAAGGGGAGGGTGGCCTGTCCTTGCCGGACTTTCCACTCTATTTCCTTGCTGGGAGGGCCCAGATTCTGGTAAGGTGGAGGTCCCCCCCCCATACTTTCTTTTTTCATACAGCGGGTAATTATTATAAGGATATTTTTACAGTATTGGAATCAGAGCACTTTACACATAAGAAAGAAGGTTGGGGTACCCATTTCTCATTATACGCTTAAGTGTGGAGTAAAATCAAAAAACTTTGTGATGTTAAGGGTAGCACTTGTAGTACCTTATCATGGGATAATAGAAATTTGATAAAATTTACGGAGGATGGAGCAGCAATATTTTGGACTAAGAAAGGGCTAAAGTATGTCTCACAACTATAGGATGATGGGGCACTTATTTCATTTGACACAACCTGCACAAGGTATGGATTAACAGTTAAACATATATTAGGGTACAAATGGTTATGTCCCGCAATTAATTTAACTCAAGATAAGGAAGCACTAATGCTACAATCACATGAGATTTTAGATATGTTGTGTAATAAAGTAGAAGGGGTGAAATATTTGTCTACTGTATATAGATTATTGGTGAAAGAAAAAAAGGTCCCCCACCTATGCAAAGCAACAATTGGAGGCTGTTTTTGGGAAATGTAGCCACCCTTATGGAACAACATGGTTAGAAACTTAAAGATGGGGTCGGTTAGTCCCTCACACAGATTGATGTTGTTTATAATATTTAATGGTTATATAGATCTTCCAAAGATTTTGCAAGGTATAGTAAGGGAGGACAATTTAATTGTAAGAAATGTCATGAAAAGAACGTCTATCTGGTACATCTTGTTTGGTCATGCCTGCAGATATGTGATCTTTGGGACAAGGTATGGCAGGTCGTGAGTCGGCTAATTAAGATAAGGACAGTCCCGGATATGGATGAGGTTGAAATGACTCTGGAAGGTCTGTCTGAAGATGGGTGGTAAACTCCTTTGTTAATAGAGTATTGAACTGTGTGAAAGTCCTGATTGTACGAAAATGGATCGATGACAACCCACCTGCTTCGCAGGAATGGAAGGCGCTGGTATTCAGGGTGGAAAATTATGAGGGTCTTCTGGCTAAAAAATCTGAGAAGGCTTGGGGGCGTCACCTCAGAATATGGAAATATTGGTTGGAGGGTTCGGAGTAAGATGGCTTAGTTTTTTTTTTCCGCATTGCTGAGTAAAATAAAAAAAAAATAAAATTAAAAAAGTCCTGCAAAAAATGTTAATCAAGAATTGTATTGCCCCCCAAAAGTCACACAAATCACTAATATGCACTTAATACGGGAAATGCTTATAAAGTTCTTTTTTCCCTGCACTTACTACTGCATCAAGCCTTCACTTTCTGGATAAAATGGTGATGTCACAACCAGACTCCTTGAGCTGTGCGGGCTGTGGCTGCTGGAGAGGATGATGGCAGAGGGATGCTCAGTGTCCCTCCAGTGTCCTGTGTCACTCAGTGTCTCCCTGCCATCATCCTGTCCAGCAGCCACAGCTCTGGGAGTTGGTTTGTGACATCACCATTTTAATGCCCTATTACACTAAATTATTTGGCCGATAATCTTCTCATATAACAGAAGACAACGATCAGCCGACACGAACAATGTCACATCTCTATACACAAATACTGAATTAGTCCTGCCGCAGCACACTGATTGGCTGAGTGGGACATCCAGCTGGGAACCCCCAAAGCAAGCTAGATAGCGGAGCAGGTAATGTGCTCTGGCCGTCGGGGGAGGACGGGCAGTCTCCTGAAATACTCAGAGCGGCATGTTTATCTCGCTGCGAGCATGGCTTCCCATAGACATTACAGGGCAGGGATCTGCAGCGGATTTCGAGAAATCCGCTGCGAATCCACCCTGTGTGTTTGAACCCTAACACAAGATGCTTCATCAGAAAAATATAGCGGGCCTCCCAATTAACTTAGGTGTCACGGGAGGATTCTTTTCCTCTCCTTTATTTAAAGGGTACTCCAGAGACTTTTTTAAACTTGTTTAAAACAACATAAACACGAACACCCCCCTGCCCTCTCCCCCCCGCCCTCACTTTCAATTTCACTGCTCAAATAATTTCTTTTGGATTTGCAGCATATTTTATGGAAAGATGAAGACTGCCATTGCAAAGTACTATTGGTGTCGCAAAAAATAAGGGCTCATATGGGTCTGTAGGTAAAAAAAAACAAACACTATGGCCTTTTCAACATGAGGAGGACAAAACAAAAGTGCAAACATGAAAAGTGGCCTGGGAAGGAAGGGGTTAAAATATTGCATTGTGTCTGAAACAAGTTTTTTTTGTTGTTTTTTATACAGATGGCTTTTCAGTGGTCATGCCACCATGCAATATCGATGAATGGATAATAAACCACACTATGCCACTAAATGCCCGAATGCACACACCAGAGGATTGCTGATATTAAAAGGCAAGTGTAAATCTGCCATGCTGCATTGTGTTTTTTGTTTTCCTTATATGAAAGGGGAAGGATGCTATGGAGTGTAAAGCTGAGGGCCAGCATCAGTACAGTAGGATGATTTGAAAAGATTCGGAGCTCACGGAAATCTAATAATACATGATGCTGGGAGTTCCTGATGCTGGCCCGCAGCTTCATGCTCTATAGCATCCATGATTTATGGATTGTGTGAATGCCCCCTAAGGGTCAATCTTAGCCCTGGTCTAATAAACCTCAGCAGGTTAAAGGGATTAAAGGGATTTTTTTTTTTTTACTTTTAAATTAACTGGTGTCAGAAAGTTTGTACAGATTTGTAATTTACTTCTATAAAAAAAAAATCTCCAGTGTTCAAGTACTTATCAACTGCTGTATGTTCTGCAGGAAGTGGTGTTTTCTTTTCAGTCTGACACAGTGCTCTCTGCTGCCACCTCTTTCCATGTCAGGAACTGTCCAAAGTAGTAGCCAATCCCCATAGAAAACCAAATTCAATAAAATATATTGAAACAGAAAACCTCTCCTGCTCTGCACAGTTCCTGACATGGACAGTGGTGGCAGCAGAGAGCACTGTGTCAGACTGAAAAAATACACCACTTCCTGCAGGACATACAGCAACTGATAAGTACCGGAAGACTGGAGATTTTTAAACAGAGGTAAATTATAAATCTATATAAATTTCTGACACCAGTTAATTTGAAAGAAAAAGTACCCCTTTAAGGGTATGTTTCAACTTTGGGAAAATAAGGGAAAAGGCACCTGTCTCGTAATATTGATCGCCACAATTATTGATCACCATCCCTGCTGCCCTTCCCTGCTATGTTCCCAAGGTGAGGACATAGACTAACAGTGGTTTGTAACTAGAATATTACTAAAATGAATCCTGGAAGTAAATATTAATTGCAATAAAAGCTTTCTCAGATAAGAAACAATAGTTAACTGATTAAAAAAAATGATAGGTTATCAATTGTTGTTGAAAAGAGTACTGATGTCTGGCAACCTCACTGACCGCCTGTTTGGCAGAGCCATAACTCTGACATATGCACAATGAACAGCCGGAAGCAGCTGGCAGTAATCGTTTTGACGGCACCTACTTCTGTCACTGGTTGTAGAAAAGTAAATAACAGATTTCTTCTCATCAGGTTTCTCCTCTCTTATATTTGCTGATTCTCCTCTTTTATATTTGCTGATTACCTTATTACCCCACTGTAACCACACTTACAAAAAGGCAACCAACATGACAAGTCTGCCGGCTAGGCATATTCTTGAGGCACACTTATTATTTCAGTCAGTCCAATCTGCCTGTCTTGGCCTTATGTTTAAACACTGACTGAGGCAACTGCAGAGACATGCAGACATGCACATTGCTGCTGCTGGCTGCTGGAGACTACTGTGTGAGCTGCATGACAAAGGTGTTTTTTGTGTGACACTGTGGGGGCTGCCCATCCAGACATGGTTAAATGAACAGTGTCTGTGTGGCACCCTGATGCAGTCTTACAGACAGAGGCAAGTTAAGGCCATATTCACATGCTGTAAGAGACCGGGCGTTCTGTGACCCGGCCGGGTCACGGAACGTCCAGTCTCTGAAAAGATCATCCGGTCCGGTACTGCAGTACCGGACAGATGATCTTTCGTGCTGCAGTGTTCTGATGTGGGCGCATCCGTGCTCGCCTGCATCAGAACTTTCCACTGCACACTATGGAGCGTGCTGCCGAATCCGCTCGCTTCACAGTGTGCACAGACATGGTTTTCTGCACCCTTAATAGCGGCCGCAGAAAACTACCATGCCGCTAGGGATCCTGGCCGAAGCGTATACTATGTGTATACGCTCCGGCCGGGAACCCATAGACAGCAATGCAACGTATAATTTTATAACTATATTGGCTATCCTTAGGTGAGCATGAGGCAGATCCCAGAAAGACTGTGTGAGGGCTGGTTTACTAGTGCTACGTCACTGAGCTCAGTCTCATCGTCTGACCTCTTGTATCAAGCTTTGGCTGTCTAGGTTGGGACTGATGGAGTGAAGGGGGGGATGGGGAGTCCTGTTGTGAATTCTATACATTTGGAGTTGAATGGTGGTGGAGGCCAGCAGTGACTACCGTCTGCAATTTATTTAGGATTTGGTTTTGGGGTATGAATTGAGGGTGTACGGTATGAATTTTTTCAAGGGTCTTGGGAATTAATTTATTCAGGGTTCTGGGGTATAAGTTCATTTAGATGTCTGTTATACATTTATTCAGGGGTAAAGGGTGTGCATTAAACTACTATAAAGGGTTGTGTTGGTTTCACAATTGAAGGGTCAAAGATGCCTCAGTTTTAATTAACCTCTCTTCAGTATGAGGCAATGTTCACACTACGTGAACACCCGGCCGTTCCGGGACCTCAGCCGGTGATCTTTCCGTCCGCGGGCGCATCAGCGCATGCCCGCATCAGAGCTTCCCATAACCCACAGTGAAGCAAGCGGCCGGAGCCGCTTGCTTCCCTGTGTGAACTGACAGGTCTTTCTGCGTCCAGAATTCACTGAATTCCGGCCGCAGAAAACTGTCAGTTTTTTCCGGCGCCCCATGGTATCCCGGCCGGAGCGCATACGTTGTGTGTTCACTCCGGCTGGGATCCCATTGAAAATAAGGCTATGTTCCACCCCTCAAAACTATTGCCGTAGTTCTGCGGCGAGAACTACGGCCGTAGTTTTACATAGTGTGAACATAGCCTTAAAGGGGTTTTATATAATGCTCTACTGGTAGAGAACATCAGACAAAACTCCACTCCACCCTGAGGTTCTATCGGGTGCAGGTCCAGGACACAGGTAAAAAAGGTTTCAGTATAAAAACTGTAATTATTTAATAAATAAATACATAGGGGGAGATTTATCAAAGGGTGTAAAATTTAGACTGGTGCAAACTGCCCACAGCAACCAATCACAGCTCAGCTTTCCTTTCAGCACTGCCTAAAGCTGAGCTGTGATTGGTTGCTGTGGGTAGTTTGCACCAGTCTAAATTTTACACCCTTTGATAAATCTCCCCCATAGTTTTTAAACTGAAACCTGTTTTACCTGTGTCCTGGACCTGCACCCGATAGAACCTCAGGGTGGAGTGGAGGAGTTTTGTCTGATATCTATCCCTGTTTGGAAATACCTGGGGAGTGGCTGCAGTCCGTGTTACATGCCTAATTGAGTCTTGTGCTTCTGTGTTGTACAACACCAATAGGTAAGAGATTTAAACTGTTGCCTTTACCTAATTATTCAATCTGACCTGTGCTATGGAACGCTGTTCTATTTTTTGTTGCTGGTAGAGAACATAGCAAGCATGTTATGCTTACCTCTTCATGCTCTTCCAGTGTCCTTTGCTGACTGCAGCCGCCACTATTTCAAACTCATCTTGTAAGTGACCACCTGCTCAGTTAATCACTGAGACGGGACAGCCCCGCAGCCAGTGAATAGATTGAGGGGGCTGTCACTCCCGAGAAATAGCAGTAGCTGCACTCAGTAAGAATAACATGTTTGTTATGCATTATGTAAAAAAATGTCCTAACGCCGGATAACCCCTCTAAGGATAAGTCTTGGCGAGATGGCAAAGAAAAGGGGAAGTCAAAAACTGCGATCAGAGAAGATGTCATCTAATATGTGTGTTATAGAAAATAATTGTACCGTCAATGAGATACAAGAGACGGAATTCTGTTTCCCTCCCGTCTTCTGTTATTTCTCCTAGAAGTAAGGCCAGCCTACATGTGACAAAATGATCAGTAGCAAGTCTCAATGTAGCCCAGTCCTAATTGACACTTGTGTGTTACCAAACCTCTGGTCAATAGGAATGTCCCTCTAAACATTGGCTTAGATTTAACAGGTTACCTGTCAATCACAGGTTTCTATCCTATTGAGCTCTAAAGATTTAAAACAAAAACAAATGATTGGTCGCCGTGGGAGATACGAGACAGTATTTGGCTCAGGCAATTTGACAAATGTGGAACCATTGTCGAGAGGCTAACCATGATTAGACTAGGATGTTGGGGCAAAGGGAGCAGTAACACCCATGAGCATGTTTCATATTTAGTTCACATTTCCAGATTTGCCATCCTAAATGTGTCCGAAATGGCTCCCGTAGGCGCTCAATAATGCCAATAGTCCTGGCCAGGGCTGTATTTACCACTAGGCACCAGTGGTCCCAAGCCTAGGGCAGCACCAGGGAGCAGGGGGAAGAAAACAACCTTTTTTTTTGTCTCCTACCTCCCATTCAGACTTGCCAGTAAATCTGGTGTCTTTTCGAGGGTGGTTTTAATGGGACTATGGTGGTATTGGTAAGGTCTGGTATGGTGGTGTTATTCAGGTCTGGTGTGGCGGTGGTAAATGTGAGGCCTGGAGCTGTTACTTACCAATCTACCAATCCTGTGGTGAGAATTCCCTCAGACAATATGCAGACCGCTGTAATCATTCATTCAATGTGGAAATTTGTTTATATTTTAAGCAGTAAAAAAACATAAAAAAGGAGATTCAGACAATGTTTCTACATGTAAAGAAATGTATGTGGTCGAAACCAGGCTCCCATTTCTTCTCCAGTAGTCATGCGCTGTTACCAGGATTATTGGCCATACGCCTATTGGTTACAGCATGAGGATCTGGTTTCGTCTGCATGTGGTGACGTACAGTAAATGTGAGAAGGCGGCCTAAGACTGATTAGATATAAATATGATGTTCAGAATCTAGAAAATCATGATGCTAATTGGTGAGTGAAGATGGGGCGTCTTCAGGTTTAGTGCCTAGGGCAGCAGCAGCTGTTAATACGGCCCTGGTCCTGGCAGCATCACAGCTACTGGTGTAGTAATGGGTATGGAGTTTCTGAAGATGAAGAGATAGGGGGAGATTTATCAAAGGGTGTAAAATTTAGACTGGTGCAAACTGCCAACAGCAACCAATCACAGCTCTTCTTTTATTTACCAGAGCTGAAAGTTGAGCTGTGATTGGCTTCTGTCGGCAGTTTGCACCAGTCTAAATTTTAGACCTTTTGATAAATCTCCCCCCTTATAAAGTTTAGGAGGCAGCTTTCATGTGTTTTGTTTGTATCGTTTAGTATTCGGGGTGTCTGTGTGTACCTGGTGTCTGATCACAATATGGGAAGAAAGGATATGCAAAATAGCTCTCACATCTCTTTAGCAAAGAGATGTCCCTTCATGTCAAGTCTCACTCAATGTAGGAGTCTTAGAACATTGACTGGGGATTTTATGCCATGCCAAACAATCTCTCCAAAAGGAAATATTTCCCATCTGCAGACAGCTGTTTCTGGGTTGTTGCCCCTCTTCAGTGCAGAGCAGTGCAGTTGGCTGGCTAATGAGAGGTCTATCGACATGGGTCAAAGGTGTACTAACAATAGGGGATATATATATATATATATATATATATATATATATATGTGCTTCTATAATGGTAGTATGTTCCTGTATGATAAGTGCTGCAAGTATTTCTATATTTCTGGGTGAATCCACCTTGAGATGCAAAAATGTAAATGTCTTGGGGTTAAGATATTTTTGAGTGTAAAGGCCCTATTACACCACACGATTATCAGACGGATTTGACCAATTGGCCTATAATCACTTGGTGTTATAGCTACTGTTAAAAGGCAACGATCATCTGACATGCACCGATGTCGGCTGATCCTTGTCTTTCAACAGGTAAATACCAGCCTGCTACCGCTAGGTCCAGGAGCACTAATTTTGTCGCTCCGGGACTACTGGCACCCGACTCTTCCCAGTACCCCTGGTGGGATTGGGTACTGGGGTAATTTTTAAGAAATAAACACAAGTTACTTTTTTTTATTTATTTGAATTAAAAAAAAGTCACTTGTTGTCAGGACTGGCAGGCGTAGACAAGACAAGAGACAGTGGGCCCTAGATCTGAACCCACCCACTGTCACCTGCCTACTTGCCTCGGTCGACCCTAAACGGTCGCGGACAACCACGGAGTCGGTCCCTACACTGCGTAGGTGAATACACAAAACGTAGACAGACAAACAAAACACAATGGAGGATAGTCAACGAGCAGGGTCAAAACCAAACAGACAACGCAGTACAAAATCAGAAGGAGAGCGGATAGTCAAATGTCAAGCAAGAGGTCAGAACACAGGCAGAGCAATAGCAAGGGGATTAGGACAGGAAACGCTGGGAAAAAAGATGTCGTCCAGGTATACTACCAGGAACTGACCAAGATATTTACGAAAGACATAATTTACAAAGGGCTGAAAAACTGCCGACGCGTTACTTCACCCAAAGGGCATGACTAGGTATTCAAAATGCCCTTCAGGGGTGTTGAAGGCAGTTTTCCATTCATCCCCTTCTCTTATTCGAATCAGATTGTAGGCCCCACGAAGATCAATCTTGGAGAACCACTGAGCACCCACAATCTGATTAAACAGATCCGAAATAATAGGAAGGGGGTGCTGGTTCTTAATGGTGATCTTATTAAGTTCACGGTAATCTATGCAGGGTCTAAGTCCACCATCTTTCTTCCCCACAAAAAAGAAACCAGCACCTAATGGAGAGCAAGAGGGACGAATATGACCTTTGCGAAGACTATCCTGGATGTATTCTCGCATGGCCTCCCTCTCGGGTCTGGACAAATTAAAAATTCTCCTCTTAGGATACTTGGACCCTGGAATCAAATCAATAGCAAAATCGTACGGACGGTGCGGTGGCAGAACTTCCACAGATTTCTCATCAAACACATCGGCAAAGTCAGCTACAAACTCAGGAATCTCTCCCTCCATAGCAGAGCAGTCTTTGACATTTAATGCAATACAGTGAGAAGAACACTTAGAACCCCATTTAATCAACTCCTTAGTGGACCAATCAAATACAGGATTATGTTGTTCCAACCAGGGCAGACCCAAAATTATGTCAGAAGACAAGTTATCCATGACCAGAAAATCAAGAATCTCCTTGTGTACTGACCCAACCTGCACCTCCATAGAAGGAGTAATGTACCTGACTTTCCCCTGGGCCAGGGGTGTAAAATCAGCACCAGTAATAGTCAACGGACATCTAAACTGAAGCGGGCATATTCCCAGAGATGACCAGAATGCAGAGTTAATGAAGTTGGCCGAGGCCCCCGAATCCACATGAGCGTAACCAGAAACAGATTTGTCTCCCAAAAACAAAGAAATAGGCAACATTAATTTGTTTTTCTTTTCAAGAGGTACCTGGGCACCTGAGTGACCCCCTCGATCGTCACTCAGGCGCTGGAGTTTTTCCGGAGGTGGTTCTGGTCTGGAGGTACATTCCCTCACCCGGTGTCCGGCCTGTCCACAGTACAAGCAGAGATTATGTTGTAGGCGGTAAGCCCGTCTAATCTTGGCATCCGCAACCCCGGGTTCATCTTGCAATCGGGGAACAGAAGGACTTAACTTAGGAGTAGAAACAGCAGAGGACAGGGTTTTAGAAGATTCAGGGGTGTCTTTCTCTCTGCGTCTGTCTCTGAGTCGTCTGTCCACCCGTATGGCTAATGTCATGGTCCCCTCTAAAGTATCAGGGGTAGGGTACACTACCAATAGATCTTTAAGCTGATCCGACAACCCCATCCGGAACTGGCAACGCAGAGCTGGATCGTTCCAGCCGGATGGTACACACCACTGCCGGAACTCAGCACAATATTCTTCTACAGGTCTCTTACCCTGTCTCAGAGAAGTAAGCTGATGCTCTGCTACTGCAGCCTGGTCTGGGTCATCATATAATAGCCCTAGGGCAGCAAAAAATTGATTCACAGAGGTCAACTCCATGGATCCAGGGGACAATGAAAAAGCCCACTCCTGAGGAGGACCCTGCAAGAGGGACATAATAATGCCCACCCTTTGGTCCTCACCTCCAGAGGAGCAGGGGCGCAAACTAAAAAAAAAATTTGCACTTCTCTCTAAATGTTCGGAAACTCCTCCTGTCTCCCTTAAACTTTTTAGGGAGCTGCACAGGAGCTTCTAGAGGTAGAGGGGTGGTCATGGTCACCTGTCGCGGTGCAGTTTCTTGCTCCTGGATGCGCTCAGCAAGGTTCTGAACCAGCGTGTTCGTACCTTGCATCTGGTTAACCAGAGCCTTCATGGCGTCCATGATGCAAGGTGACTGCAAAAAAAAAATTATTATTATTATTTTTTTTTATGGCTGGCTATTCTGTCAGGGCTGGCAGGCGTAGACAAGACAAGAGACAGTGGGCCCTAGATCTGAACCCACCCACTGTCACCTACCTACTTGCCTCGGTCGACCCTAAACGGTCGCGGACAACCACAGTGTCGGTCCCTACACTGCGTAGGTGAATACACAAAACGTAGACAGACAAACAAAACACAATGGAGGATAGTCAACGAGCAGGGTCAAAACCAAACAGACAACGCAGTACAAAATCAGAAGGAGAGCGGATAGTCAAATGTCAAGCAAGAGGTCAGAACACGGGCAGAGCAATAGCAAGGGGATTAGGACAGGGAACGCTGGGAAAGGAGCAGGGGAGCTGGGACTAGTAACAACTAGTAGCCAGCAGGGAAATGAGGAGCTGACTGCTTTTTATCCAGGATCAGAGCTTAGGTCCAGCAGCTGTTTGGAGCAGCCCTGATCCCAGCACCAAGCTCAGCTGAAAAGACCTAGCAGTGCAGTAACCCCTGCACTGCCAGAAGTCTAACAGGCAAGGCAGGTGTGGCTGAAAAGTAAAACACAGTTCAGACACAATTCATATGCAAACACAGACAGAAATTCAGCGCTTCCTCGGCCGCCCGGCACAGACCGAGGAGCGCAAAGTCACATTCCTAACACTTGTCACTTAAAATAAAAACACCCCCACACCCCTCATTGACTATTTTTTTTTTTTTTTTTTTTAATCCCGAAAACTGCTGGTCATCGGCATAGTCCACCAACTCCGATATAATCATCTAGATACCAATATCTGAAAAAAAAAATAGAGAAACATACAAAAAAACAAACAGGAGCAGAACTCACATCATTGTGACAGGTCTTCTGCACCTTACAGTATGCAGCATCTTTACAGATCACTGATTGCATCCACACTTAACCCCTTGGGGGCCAGACTGATCTCACACTGCACCCATGCCAGCAAGGAAGGGGGTTAACTTATCTGCTCCAACTCTTCCTCCAACTCTTCTCTCTTCACTGGAGCCTGGCACACTGAGCTCAGTGTGCGAGCTTTGGCTTCTGATATGTCTGCACAGCCAACCAGCGGCTGATTGGCTGAGCAGCCATTAACAAGAAAGAAGACCAAGAGAGGGTGAGTAGGACCCCCCAGACCCATGGGACCCTCCGTATCAGTGGCAGGACCTCTGCTGATCTTGAAGGTGGGGTTTCCATGGATATCGGGTCCATGGAGACCCGACCTTTCGGCATACTAGGGGTACACTTTAAGGCAGTGGAAATGCATTGTGCATTTCCACAGCCTGTTGGGGGTTATAATGGAATAGACGGAATCCCCTTCCTGTCTTATTTCCTGTCTGTTTTAATTAAATATGAACTGTTGCAGGGAGCGGTATTAGCAGTCCCCAACATTAATACTGCTCCCTGTTATAGTCTATATTTAATTGAAACAGCAAATTTTCATTCTAATATTGATATTTTTCATTTACAATAGCAAAACTGAAATGAAAAAATGCTGTTTTAATTAAATATACTGTAATTAACTAACTAAATAAATAAATATATAAATAATACAGTGGTACCTTGGATTACGAGCATAATTTGTTCCAGGACTGTGCTTGTAATCCAAATCACTTTAAAATCAAAGCAAATTTTCCCATTAGAAAACATTGAACTGCAGACAGTTGGTTCCACATCTCAAATATAAGGAACTGCATATCCCTATAATGCAGTAACATAGCACAACAGGCTAGAATAAAGAAGCAGGGCTGCTGCCAGAGGTGTTTGTGGTCACATGGCAGCAATGGGGATGGGGGGGGGGGGGGGGTGTTCAGCATGGACCAATCAGGAAGTGAGAATCACAGAGTCATGCAGGAGGACAGTTTCAGAAACTTTCCTTTACAGCAGTGTGAATGGCTGAGTGTAAGTGCAGGCGCATTATAACAGGAATGGAGAGGATGAGAAACACAGGGGCTGACAGACACTGCAGGGAGCATGAAGGAATGAGCAGGACATATGTGGGCACAGTTTAGCAGCACTCTGGGGAGAGATGGGTTAAAGCGATGAAGAGATTGCCTCCCCTGTCCCCTGATGTAAGCCCCAGTCTGAAGTGGATCAGCTATGATTTAGAAGGTCAGGGAGATTTCTTGGGTCAGAGTACTGTGCTGTAGACCATGCTATGCAGAACATACCCCTCCCCCACTCCCACCCAGTGCAGGCAGCTCTTACACTAAAGCAATGCTCTTAAACCAAGTTACAATTTTGAAAAATTGTGAGCTCTTCATTTCAGTTTTGCTATTGTAAATAAAAAATATAAATATTAGAATTACTTTTTGCTCTTTTTATTAAATCTATTAACTTAAATCTTAAAACTAATACAGGGAGCAGGATATTGCCGGGGACCGCTAATACCGCTACCTTTGATAGTGGTTTAATACTGCTTCCCTGCTTTCCCAGTTGCATTCCAGAGGTATTTGCATCATTTTCTAAAGCTGTCATTATAGTCTTGGTGATCTTCAAGTGGTCAACTTTAGGTTTCCAAGAAACGAGCATTGTTTTCCCATTGTCTTTAATGGGGTTCGATATATGGAATAGTTGAGCATCACTGTGTATTCTAATTGAATTTCGAGCTTTAAAATATTTTACTACTTGCTCATCTCTAGAAATAACGTTATCCATAACAGCTTTATTAAGGAGGTCTAGTGCCTTTTTTTCTAACTTTTGGAAGGCATTGTCAGAAATTTTCCTTTAATAATCTCCCAACATCATACCCAACAACATCTAGCCTACTTGTCCTCTCCCAATGCCATCAAGGTCTCCTTTCCAGTTGATGTTCAAAGATTTTTGAAAAGCAATGGCTGTTATGGTTAATGCTTAGAACAAACAAAACAGTCAAAAAAGCTTTGTTAAAATCTCTCGGCCTTTCCTATAAGCTGCTTTTTCCGGCTGTAATTTTGGATATATCTTTTAATTTTCCATACAAAACTTTAAAGTCTCACTGTCGTTATAGCTTTCAAAATCTTTCATTAGGAGATGTGAAATAAAGCAATTTTGAAATTTATATTTTTTGTTATCATGATATAAAACTGTAAGTGTTCATTGAAATCAATGGGTACTATACTGTCAGCAATTACGGATGCTGATATGTGAAAGGGACCTTAAAGGACAACTTCCACGGGACCTGGAAAAATAAAAACACAGACATACACACCATACTCACTATCCCTCCGGTGACTATCGCCACTTGAATCGCCCGCCGTCCACGTCTCCGTCACCTCCGATCGCCGTCTTCGGAACTCCCTCGCTTCCGGGTCTATGGGAGAGAAAAGGCTGCCAGTGCGCTTGCGCCCCGGCAGCCTTTTCATTGGCTGGAGCGCATCACATGGCTTCCAGCAAGCTCAGCAAGCTGACTTTGTCGTCACAAGACTGCGCCCGGGAGAAGAGGACGGTGATGACCGTAATTGGGGGAAGGGGGCCAGATTGGTTATTTAAACACATTACAAAGTTATATTATTTTGTAATGTGTGTTAAATAAGCTAAAAAAAATTTGCGGGAGTTGTCCTTTAAAGGGTTATTCTCTTCAAAGCTTTTATTAATTAACAAATTGTAACAGCATACTTACCAGCATTCTGTAATATGCTTCTATTTTTGTTCTTGCACCATTCCTCAGTTTGCCACAACGATTCTCCCGTTCAGATGATGAAATCAGCTTCTATTCAGGTCCACTCTGACACGCTCCTCTTCTTCTCCTTCCAGCTGTGACAGGGTCACGTGATCTGTGGGCGTGGTTAGTTAACCAATGAGAGGTAACCCGGCCCATAGGCATTGTCACAATTATCACTTGATGTCTGTTAGGTTAACAAGGGCACAGGCGCCTCGTGTGATACCGTAAGATAGGACATTAGAAAACACCTAGTGGTAGGCTCACCTTTTAGCCCCTAGGGCTCGTAGCATATCATTTCAACTGGGGTATTAATTCTGGGGGACACCCGACTGTGGAGTGACTGTCAGAGACTGTAAAAGCTGGAGATACCTCACAATGGGATGCTCCAAACAGGGGGGCCATATACATGAGAAAAGAACAAATGAAAAAAAGGCTGGAGGTATATATGTAAACCAGCACTATGTCTGAAGCAACCCAGTTCTCTGATGTAGAGATATGGCACAGAGTTATAAGGTTTCGGGAGAAATTCTCCCTTCTTCAGAACAATCTGCATATAGGATAGTAACAGTAGCAGAGTTTAAAAGAAAAATCCGCCAAACCCACCTACATAGAGGAAGGGGAGGGGGAAAGAAAACAAGTTCACAAGCATAATTTCATACATAAAAATACTACTACTAATAATAATAATAATAATTTTTATTTATATAGCGCCAACAGATTCCGCAGCACTTTACAATTCTGGGGTACATACATAGACAAAAAATAGACATTACAGATATACATATAATTATCCATACATGAGGAGTGAGGGCCCTGCTCGCATGCATAAGCTTACATACTATCAGGAGGGGGTGCAAGACAAAATTGCAGAGGGGCAAAGTGCATCGTTGTTCTTATGGTCCAGCCATCTTTATAAATAAGGCAGTGCGGGTAAGGGTGGGTGAACCTGTCACCAACCAATGCCTGCATGCACAGGTCTAAGTGCTTAAATGCAATTAAGACACCTAGTGAATTAGAACCCGGATAGGAGCTATGCAAGCAATAAGGATAATGAGGAGATCGCATTTTTGGAATATGGTTTGTCTGAAAATCTGTCTCCTGAAGAAGTAGAATATGAATGTGTTGGTGAAGCATAGAATAAGTAATATGACAGCGTTCAGGAGGCTCAATAAGCCCCCGTGCATTCATAAAGTTGAGTCTCAGGGAAAGGTAAAAGACCACAACAAAGAAAAGACACAGAAAAAAGAAGAGGCACAGAGAGAAAAGAAGAAAAAAAAAGAACAAGAAGAACCGACGGTCAGGTCCTCACAGCTGCAAGAGAAATAACTAGTGATGAGCGAACATGCTCATCCGAGCTTGGTACTAGTTCAAGTGTTAGGTTACTCAATGGTACTCGTTACTCGGACGAGCATCTCGCGAAACTCGAGAAAATCTCATCATCCGTTTTGGCGCTTTTTCTCAGCCACTTAACATGCTGGACACTCTTTGGTACATCCTGCGATCACGTGGGAGCCATACATGTCGATAGCAGCAATTGGTTTGCCAGATCAGATGACCCTGCCATATAAAAATCTCGACCGCGGAGGCCCGGCTCACATGCATGCTGGGAGAGATTAGGGACAGAGCTGCTGCTGGTCAGGGAGAGCTTGAGGGAGGGAATAAGCGTTCCAGTAGGCAGGGAATACTAGTGAAACAACCAAACAGCCCTTGTAAGGGCTTCAAATCGTTGTTAAATTGTATTACTACAGAGTGCTGGCTGGGACTTGCAGTGCAGCTACCAAGATTTCAGCAGCACACTGTGTTGATCGGCTGCTGGCAGAAAGGGGACATTAGGTGTTGCATACAGACCCCTAAGAAGCGCTTAGTACTATTTTATTGGGCCCTCTACTATATTTTCTGATTTCTGTATTTCTTACGCAAGGCATATCTAAGTTCACTACTGCTTGCACAGTGTAAAGGGGGTGTCACAGAGTGTATATACTGTAGGTGCAGCCACCAACAGATTGTATCCCACAGCCCCCTAAAAACTAGTGGGCCCTCTACTATATTTTCTGATTTCTGTATTTCTTACGCAAGGCATATCTAAGTTCGCTACTGCTTGCTCAGTGTAAAGGGGGTGTCACAGAGTGTGTATAGGTGCAGCCACCAACAGATTGTATCCCACAGCTGTTGCCCAGGATTTGGCATAATGGTGCGATTAGGCAGCCTCAGAGGCTTCCATACATGCTGCCCCTGCTGTTTCCTGTCCATTTCCATGGTGTTTCCATCATTTTCTGAGGTTGACAGGTTTTCACATGACCTTCTCTCTTCCAAACTTTGGTCCCCTGCAAAAATGGTTAAGTTTCCCATTGACTTCCATGGGGTTCGTTACTCAAAACCGGCCCTCGAGTATCGGGAGATATTCGTCTCGAGTAACATGCACCTGAGTATTTTAGTACTCGCTCATCACTAGAACTAACCTCTTGCAGAAAAATACCCCCGTTAATGTCAATGGCGTCAACCTAGTCCCTGTAGGTAGGGACTAGTCTAACAATAGGTAGACAGTGCCCACGCCCAGGGGAAATATCAATGCAAAACAACCATATAAAACTGGCTTAATAATCGTACCCAGAGAATGGTGGTCAATGATTCCTACTCCGAATGGTCCCTGGTTATAAGTGGTGTACCCCAAGAGTCATTACTGGATCCTCTTCTGTGTAACTTGTTTATTAATGATATTGAGAATGGAATTAAAAACAACATTTCTATCTTTGCAGATGACAGCAAGCTTTGTAGTATAGTACAGTCTGTGGAAGATGTGCAGATGTTACAGGATGACTTAGACTGAGTGTTTGGGCGTCCCCTTGGCAAATAAGGTTCAATGTGGATAAATGTAAAGTTATGCACCTGGGTACTAATAACCCGCATGCATCATAGGGTGAGTCACACTGGGGTGGGATCTCCCTCACCCCAGTGCTCTGTCCCCGTCCCCCGATCTCCCCCTGTGCTCTGTCCCCGGCCCGTTGCGCCGAATCCCCCCTTCCCTGGATCTTCCTCCCCTTGCTCACTCTCCCCCCGAAGCCGCGCGAGAGATTGCACGACTTCGAGGGGTTACCATAGTAACCCAGACGCTTCCTGGTGCGTCTGGGTTACTATGATATATACCGATCAGGCCCCTGCACTGAAGCAGGGGTCTGATCGTTTGAATGAGCTGTCAGTGTGTAACACTGCTCATTCATTCACTATACAGTATAGCGCATTACAGCACTCAACATGTGCTGTAATGCATGATACTGTATATATACACCTGTAAATTAAAAAAAAAACACAAAACGCACACACATAAATACATAAATAAATAATTAAAACAAATAAATTAAATAATTAAATAAATACATTATAAATAATTAAAATAAGTAAATAAATATAAATAAATAAATATACACATTCCCTATCCCCCTTTATAAATGATCCCCTATAAATAAAGTACACATATTTGGTATTGCCGCGTCTGTAATGACCCCGTCTATTAACCTGTTACATTAATTATACCACCCGATTAATGCCATAAAAAATAAAAAAATAACCAAAATGACATTTTTCCCGCCCCCTAAAAAATAAAGAAAAAAGCTATGAATACAATACATGTACCCAAAAGGTGCACCACTAAAAGCGTCAGCTTATGCCCCAAAAAATAAACCCTCACATAGCTCCATTGGTGAAAAAATGTAAATAGTACAGGTCTTATAATATGCAAGACACAAAGAGTATATATAGTATAAATGCCATAAACTATAACAAAAGCTATATAAAATGGATATCACTGTAACCGTACCGACCTGATGAATAACAATAAAATGTCATGACGTATAGTAAACAGCATACAAAAAAATTATGAAAAACAGCTGCTAAATTGTGTTTTTTTATTCGGACCACCTCATAAAAAATGTAATAAAAAAGTGTCACATGTCCCCCAGAATGGTACCGATGGGAACGTCAACTTGAAACCTGAAATAAGAAAAGACCCCCAAAATACACAAGGCTTCTGTCATGTCTGTGGCCTGTGGTTGAGTCAGGTGACGCACTGCGGCCACACATAGGTTTCTAGAAACATTGGAATAAGGAGAATAAATAGTGAGTGGTATTTCTCAGTTAGTATTTGCTGTGTTAGAGGAAAAAAATGGATTAAAATGGAATATCTGCCAAAAAAAAATAAAATTTAAAATTTCCCCTCCAACTTGCTTAAAGCATAACTATAATTTCAGTAGCCAAAAAATTTAATTTCTCAAATAAAAAGCCCACGTGTTACCCTTGAATTTTTCTTCTGGCTGAGAGAAAGTGGGCGTGGCCCATCCCTCATCTCCCTGGCTGTGTCCCTCTATCCACTGAGAAGCACCTTAGCAGATGTATCACATACAGTGGGATCAAACAGAGCCCCAGCATACAGTATCACAATCTAAGATTAGATACAGAGTCCCAGCAGATGGTATCACACACAATGGGATTAGATACAGTCATTTGCTCTCATTAGGATAGGGTAGGATAATGTCAGCCATGAACAGGCCCGGACTGGTAATCTGGCAAGTCGGGCAAATGCCCGCTGGGCTGGCCAGATTACCAGCCCGGGCCGCACAATGGAAAAAAAATAGATAAAAAAAATCACCGCTGCGGCCCGCTCCTGACGTGCTCCTCCAATCCAATCAATGTGGGGCCGATGCGGCCGGCCGCATCGGCCCCTCGTTGATTGCAGGAGCACGTCAGGAGCGGGCCAGCTGGGTCGAGGTGAGCGGGCTGTGATTGCGGGAGGGGGCTGCAGTGGCGTGTCTCCGCCCCGCCTGATCCCCCCCCAAGTGCTGAGGGCCGCAGACGTGCCGCGCGCAGGCACGTCTGCAGCCACCTCCGCCAGGCCCCCAGCGGTAACGTCACTTCCCTGACGCGCCGCTGAGGACCTGGAGAAGAGAGAGGAGAGGAGCTGCCGCCGTGGACCGAACATCCAGCCGAGGAAGAAGCTGCTGGGGATCGAGGTGAGGTGAGAATGTTTGTTTGTTTTTTTTTGTTTTTTTAACCCCTTCATATGTGGCCATGGGGGGGGGCTATTCTATATGGGAGGGGGATGCAGGGGGGCTATTCTATATGGAAGGGGGATGCAGGGGGGCTATTCTATATAGGAGGGGGATGCAGGGGGGGCTATTCTATATGGGGGGATGCAGGGGGGCTATTCTATATGGGAGGGGGATGCAGGGGGGCTATTCTATATGGGGGAATGCAGGGGGGCTATTCTATATAGGAGGGGGATGCAGGGGGCTATTCTATATGGGAGGGGGATGCAGAGGGGCTATTCTATATGGGGGGATGCAGGGGGCTATTCTATATGGGAGGGGGATGCAGGGGGCTATTCTATATGGGGGGGGTGCAGGGGGGGCTATTCTATATGGGGGGGGGTGCAGGGGGGGCTATTCTATATGGGGGATGCAGGGGGCTATTCTATATAGGAGGGGGATGAAGGGGGCTATTCTATATGGGGGGTGCAGGGGGGGCTATTCTATATAGGAGGGGGATGCAGGGGGCTATTCTATATAGGAGGGGGATGCAGGGGGCTATTCTATATGGGAGGGGGATGCAGGGGGCTATTCTATATGGGAGGGATGCAGGGGGGCTATTCTATATAGGAGGGGGATGCAGGGGGCTATTCTATATGGGAGGGGGATGCAGGGGGCTATTCTATATGGGGGGATGCAGGGGGCTATTCTATATGGGAGGGGGATGCAGGCGGCTATTCTATATGGGGGGATGCAGGGGGGGGGCTATTCTATATGGGAGGGGGGTGCAGGGGGGCTATTCTATATGGGGGATGCAGGGGGGCTATTCTATATGGAAGGGGGATGCAGGGGGCTATTCTATATGGGAGGGATGCAGAGGGGCTATTCTATATAGGAGGGGGATGCAGGGGGCTATTCTATATGGGAGGGGGATGCAGGGGGCTATTCTATATGGGGGGATGCAGGGGGCTATTCTATATGGGAGGGGGATGCAGGCGGCTATTCTATATGGGGGGATGCAGGGGGGGGCTATTCTATATGGGAGGGGGGTGCAGGGGGGCTATTCTATATGGGGGGATGCAGGGGGGCTATTCTATATGGAAGGGGGATGCAGGGGGCTATTCTATATAGGAGAGGGATGCAGGGGGATATTCTATATAGGAGGGGGATGCAGGGGGCTATTCTATATGGGAGGGGGATGCAGGAGGGGCTATTCTATATGGGAGGGATGCAGGGGGGCTATTCTATATAGGAGGGGGATGCAGGGGGCTATTCTATATGGGAGGGGGATGCAGGGGGCTATTCTATATAGGAGGGGGATGCAGGGGGCTATTCTATATGGGGGGATGCAGGGGGCTATTCTATATGGGGGGATGCAGGGGGCTATTCTATATGGGAGGGGGATGCAGGCGGCTATTCTATATAGGAGGAGGATGCAGGGGGGCTATTCTATATGGGAGGGGGATGCAGGGGGCTATTCTATATGGGGGGATGCAGGGGGGGGGCTATTCTATATGGGAGGGGGGTGCAGGGGGGCTATTCTATATGGGGGATGCAGGGGGGCTATTCTATATGGAAGGGGGATGCAGGGGGGCTATTCTATATTGGGGGATGCAGGGGGTCTATTCTATATGGGAGGGGGAGCAGGGGGGGCTATTCTATATGTGGGGATGCAGGGGGCTCTTCTATATAGGAGGGGGATGCAGGGGGCTATTCTATATAGGAGGGGGATGCAGGGGGCTATTCTATATGGGAGGGGGATGCAGGGGGCTATTCTATATTGGGGGGATGCAGGGGGGCTATTCTATATGGAAGGGGGATGCAGGGGGCTATTCTATATGGGAGGGATGCAGGGGGGCTATTCTATATGGGAGGGAGATGCAGGGGGGCTATTCTATATGGGAGGGGGATGCAGGGGGGGCTATTCTATATGGAAGGGGGATGCAGGGGGGCTATTCTATATTGGGGGATGCAGGGGGTCTATTCTATATGGGAGGGGGAGCAGGGGGGGCTATTCTATATGTGGGGATGCAGGGGGCTCTTCTATATAGGAGGGGGATGCAGGGGGCTATTCTATATAGGAGGGGGATGCAGGGGGCTATTCTATATGGGAGGGGGATGCAGGGGGCTATTCTATATTGGGGGGATGCAGGGGGTCTATTCTATATGGAAGGGGGATGCAGGGGGCTATTCTATATGGGAGGGATGCAGGGGGGCTATTCTATATGGGAGGGAGATGCAGGGGGGCTATTCTATATGGGAGGGGGATGCAGGGGGCTATTCTATATGGGGGGATGCAGGGGGCTATTCTATATGGGAGGGGGATGCAGGGGGCTATTCTATATGGGAGGGGGATGCAGAGGGGCTATTCTATATAGGAGGGGGATGCAGGGGGCTATTCTATATAGGAGGGGGATGCAGGGGGCTATTTTATATAGGAGGGGGATGCAGGGGGCTATTCTATATTGGGGGATGCAGGGGGCTATTCTATATAGGAGGGGGATGCAGGGGGCTATTCTATATAGGAGGGGGATGCAGGGGGCTATTCTATATTGGGGGGATGCAGGGGGCTATTCTATATTGGGGGGGATGCAGGGGGGCTATTCTATATGGGAGGAGGATGCAGGGGGCTATTCTATATTGGGGGGATGCAGGGGGCTATTCTATATTGGGGGGATGCAGGGGGGGGCTATTCTATATTGGGGATTCAGGGGGCTATTCTATATAGGGGGATGCAGGGGGGGCTATTCTATATGGCGTGATGCAGGGGAGGGCTATTCTATATGGGGGGTTGCACGGTGGGCTATTTTATATGGGGGAATGTACAGGGTAGGCTATTTTATATGGGGGGATGTACAGGAGGGGGGCTATTCTATATGAGGGGATGCAGGGGGCTATTCTTTATGAGGGGATGCAGGGGGGCTATTCTATATGGTGAGATGCAGGGGGGGGCTATTCTATATGGGGGATGCAGGGGGGACTATTCTATATGGGGGAATGTACAGGGTAGGCTATTTTATATGGGGGGATGTACAGGAGGGGGCTATTCTATATGAGGGGATGCAGGGGGGGCTATTCTATATGGCGGGATGCAGGGGGGGGGCTATTCTATATGGGGGATGCAGGGGGGGCTATTCTATATGGGGGAATGTACAGGGTAGGCTATTTTATATGGGGGGATGTACAGGAGGGGGGCTATTCTATATGAGGGGATGCAGGGGGCTATTCTTTATGAGGGGATGCAGGGGGGCTATTCTATATGGGGGAATGCACAGGGGGGCTATTCTAAATGCGGGGATGCAGGGGGGCTATTCTATATGGGGGATGTACAGCAGGGGGGGGTATTCTATATGGAAGGATGTATAGATGAGGATGTTGCTGGAGCAAGAAGCCTAAAATGTCTGACTGACAGATCCCGTGGAGAGGAGTCCTGGCCAGAGAAGCCTTCATGATGGCCGGAGCCAGATGGAGAAGAAAAGGAAAAGTGGACGTCTCTTCATGCAGAGAAGACGCCTACTGTGAGTGACAGGATGTAATTGCACTATATCACTAAAGGTCCGTTTACACAGAAAGATTATCTGACAGATTATTTGTCAAAGATTTGAAGCCAAAGCCAGGAATGGATTTAAAAAGAGGAAAAATCTCAGGCTTTCCTTTATGATCTGATGTCTGTTTATAGTCTGTTTCTGGCTTTGGCTTCAAATCTTTGGCAGATAATCTTTCTGTTTAAATAGACCCTTATAAGGTCTTCAGAACCTTTATACAGCTGGGATCTACCTCTGTATCAGGGTGTCAAACCCGTCCCTCCAGGTGTTGCAAAACTACAATTCCCATCATGCTTTAGCTGTCTAGGCATGATGGGATCTGTAGTTTTGTAACAGCTGGAGGGACTGAGTGTGACACCCGTGTTCTATGGTCACTGTTCTGGGAGAATATTGGTCTTTATATAGTGTCTGTTATTTGGTGCCAGTATAGTGGTATTATCCAGTCACCGTATGCTGAGGGTAGTGGTGTGATGGTATTACTCGTATTATTGGTAATATTAGTGTTTTATATAGTGGATTGTATTCAGTCACAGTGTAGTGGTATTAGTCATTATGTGGTGGTAATGGCCATGCTCATGGTGTGGTGATATTATTTGTTACTTATATACTGGTAGTATTGGAATATTGGTGGGTTTGCTTAATAACAGTATAGCAGTAAGGTGTATAGTGTGGTGATAATATTTGCTTCCTGGTGTTATTAACTATGACTGTATTATCATGCACAGAAAATTCTTACCTATGTTACCATTATATATCCTAAAATTTGTCCTGGGGCCCTACTTATACGATAGATAGATAGATAGATAGATAGATAGATAGATAGATAGATACTAGATAGATAGATAGATAGATAGATAGGAGATAGATAGATAGATAGATAGATAGATAGATAGATAATAGATAGATAGATAGATAGATAGATAGATAGATAGATAGATAGATAGGAGATAGATGGATAGGAGATAGTTGGATAGGAGATAGATAGAGAGATAGGAGATAGATAGATAGATAATAGATAGATAGATACTAGATAGATAGATAGAGAGATAGAGAGATAGATAGATAGATAGATAGATAGGAGATAGATATCCAGTAGGAACTGTCTATCTAGCAGCTTATTATGTATCTTTGATTACACATGAGATCACAACCAGACACGTTTTAATAATTAAAACCTTACTACTTATACCGCCATTATATGGGGTGCAGACATAGTCAGGATAAAAGGGATTTTAAAAGTATAGTAACTTTTCTCCAAAAACAGCACCACCCTGTCCTCAGACTGTGTATGGTTATTACAACTTGGCTCCATTCACTTCAATGGAACTGAGCTGCAATACCTCACACAAACTGAAGAAGAGTGTGGCGCTGTTTCTGGAAGAAGGTGGCCATGTTTTTCTCCTTTAAAGGGAATCTAGGTCTAGGGCTGTAGATCTCAGCAGACAGGTGTGAGGGAGATATTACTGACAGGAACTTTAGTCCAGTGTAAACTTATATAATTGTCGTTTTCATTTCCAACTAAAGTTTCACAACAGCAGCCGCAGCAGCAGCACCCTATATGTCCATCAGTCAGAGCAGGAAGGGGCGGGGCAGAAGGTGCTGCTGTGGCTCCACCTCTCTTCACTTCACTTCAGCTGGTAATGAAAAGAATGATTACAGAGGTTTACAATGGACTAAAGGTCCAGTCCCTGATCTGTACGCTGAGATCTACAGCTGTGTACCTGGTATAGACCCCACAGGTTCCCTTTAAGGGCACATTCATACCTAATCCAATGCGGATTTGATGCTTCTGATTTAATCAGTTGAAATGAATGCATAAATATGCTGCATCAAATCCACAGCAGATTATGTTATATCATTATTTTTAGGTGCTGATGGTGGGTTCACATGTTTAAGGGAGTAGTGGGGACACGGCAAAATGAAGCAGAATTTGCTACAGCGCGTATTTTACACGGCTATCCATGATATGGTGTGTGGGCTGCTGGGGTCTGACTGCCAGGGCTGATTTTAAGTCCCAGTCCGGCCCTGGCCATGAAGGTGGGGGCACCTGCTGCAGACATCTGATAGTTAATGTTATATGTACTATGGAAGGACTACAGCTGTGTTGTGCTGGGACTTGTAGTCCTCCCATCAGTGACTCACCCACTCTCCCTCATGCAGCACATTGGAGTCATGGCTGGGATGTTCCTCCTTGTTGAAGCACTGAGTACTTGTCCCTCCATCCATCTCCTCCTCACACACAACACCCTCAGCTCTGCTATGTGACCTCTGTGAGGGGAGGGGGGAGAGCGTGCTGCTAAGAGGGGGGGGGGGGTTGTTTATGTTTCTCTGTGTCAGGGCTGTTATCTGATGCTGTCTGGACTGTCCAGCAGGAATGCAGAAATAAGTCAGAGACAGACAGAGCTATAAGGGCATAGTCAGCCTTATGTATTTAAAAAACTGTTCATTTTAGGTTATTAATGTATATTGCAAAAATTGTTATCATGCCCTAAGCTAACTAAAACTGAAAGGTAAAAATATTTTATAGTTACGCTTTAAATTTCTGCGAAACACCTAAAGGGTTAATAAATTTATAAAATGTCACTTTGAATACTTTGAGGGGTGCACTTTTTACAGTGGAGGGATTTATGGGGGTAACTAACATACAGGCCCCATGAATCCGCTTCAGAACTGGACTGGTCCCTAATAAAATCTGAATTTGAAATTTTCCGGAAATTTAGAAAAATTGCTGCAAAATTTTTAAGCCCTCTAACATCCTAACAAGTAAAAGGACGTTCACCAAATGACGTCACCATAAAGTAGACATGTTGTAGATGTCGCAGTAATAAATAGTTCATGAAACATAACTATTTTTCTCTGAAAAAGAGAATATAAAGAAATGTATATTTTTCAAATTTTTGCGTCACTCTTAACCCCTTAAGGACAGAGCGAATTTCGAATTTTGCACTTCCATTTTTTTTACTCCTTGTGTTTAAAAGGCCATTGCACTTGCATTTTTCACCTAGAAACCCACATGAGCCCTTATTTTTTGCGCCACAAATTGTACTTTGCAATGACAGGCTGAATTGTTTCATAAAGTACACTGCGAAACCAGAAAAAAAAAGTGTGGTGAAATTGAAAAAAAAAAAACGCATTTGGTTTATTTGGGGGGGGTATTTGTTTTTATGCCGTTCGCGCTGGGGTAAAACTGACTTGTAATCTATGTTCCTCAAGTCATTATGATTACAACGACATGTAACATGTATAACTTTTATATTATGTGATGGCTTGTAAAAAATTCAAACCATTGTTAACATAAATATGTTCCTTAAAATCGCTCTATTCCCAGGCTTATAGCGCTTTTATCCTTTGGTCTATGGGGCTGTAGGAGGTGTCATTTTTTGCACCATGATGTGTTCTTTCTATCGGTACCTTGATTGTGCATATGCAACGTTTTGATCGCTTTTTATTACAATTTTTCTGGATTTGATGTGACCAAAAATGCGCAATTTTCCACTTTGGGATTTTTTTGCGCTTACGCCCTTTACCGTGCGAGATCAGGGATGTGATAAATTAGTAATTTGGGCGATTACGCACGCGGCGATACCAAACATGTTTATTTATTTATTTTTATTTAAAACATGGGAAAAGGGGGGTGATTTGGACTTTTATTAGGGGAGGTTTTTTTTTTATCAATAATGACACTTTATTTATTAATTTATAAATTGCGATCCACCCCACTAGACCACCAGGTATGAGGAACAGCACAAAATCAGATGCAGCTGTCAACACGGCGATCGGACCGTGCCCGCTGATAGCCGTGGTCCCGGGCTACATGCCGCACCCGGGACTGTGGCGGTTCAGAGCGGGGTCCCCGCGTGGCCCCCCTCGGAAGTCCCTGAAGCGACCACAAATATACGCCCTGTGTCATTAAGGGGTTAAAGGGACCCAAGTTGCTTTTAAAGGGACCCAAGTTGCTTTTAAAGGGATGGGACCCAAGTCGCTCTTAAAGGGACCCAAGTCGCTCTTAAAGGGACAGGACCAAAGTTGCTTTTAAAGTGACGGGACCCATTTTCTTAAAGGGATGGGACCCATGTCGCTCTTAAAGGGACGGGACCTATGTTGCTCTTTAAGGGAAAGGACCAATGTCGCTCTTAAAGGGACGGGACCCAAGGCGCTCTTAAAGGGACAAGATCCTTCTCCGCTCTTAAACGGATGGGATCCACGTCGCTCTTAAAGGGACGGGACCCAAGTTGCTCTTAAAGGGACAGGACCCAAGTCGCTCTTAAAGGGACAGGACCCAAGTCGCTCTTAAAGGGACGGGACCCAAGTCGCTCTTAAAGGGACGGGACCCAAGTCGCTCTTAAAGGGACGGGACCCAAGTAGCTCCTAAAAAGACGGGACCATGTATACCCGTCATGCGGCCGTTAAGGGGGATCAGAGAGGGCTCCCAAAGTGAGCCCTCTCTGCAGCCCTTGGTCCGCAGTTGCTATATGCAGCCAGGTACTGCAGATCTTAGCCGCCGGGGCTGACAGCCGCATTTGAATAGTGACTGCGCCCCTGTCCCTTGTGTCTAGTGAAGGATCTCCCCCCCCGCGATGCGATCGCGGAGGGGAGATCCGTTGTAATGAGCCGGCCAGGGCTAAGCGTCGAAATGACGCTGATACCGGCTTGGCAATCTATGTAGATGGTCTGCAGCAGACCATTACAATAGAGCACCAATCTGATGGATCATTGCTCTATTATATACACAGCATTGGGAGATCAGCGCTGTGTATATAGAAGTCCTCCAGGGGGCTTCTAATTACTGTTATTGAAAAAAGAATAAATAGTTTTTATTAATAAATAACACCCTCCCCTAATAAAAGTCCAAATCACCCCCCTTTTCCCATTTTATAAATAAAAATAAATAAATAAACAAACATGTTTGGTATCGCCTTGTGCGTAATCGCCCAAAATATTAATTTATTTAATTCATGATTCCTCACGGTAAAGTGTGTAAGCGCAAAAAAAATCCAAAGTGCAAAATTGCGCATTTTCGGTCACATCAAATCGCTCTTAAAGGGACAGGACCAATGTCGCTCCTAAAGGGACAGGACCAATGTCGCTCCTAAAGGGACAGGACCCAAGTCTCTCTTAAAGGGACCCAAGTCGCTCTTAAAGGGACCCATGTCGCTCTTAAAGGGACGGGACCCAAGTCGCTCTTAAAGGGATGGGACCCAAGTCGCTCTTTAAAGACCCAAGTCGCTCTTACAGGGACCCATGTCACTCTTAAAGGTACGGGATCCAAGTCGCTCTTAAAGGGACGGGACCCAAGTCGCTCTTTAAGGACCCAAGACGCTGTTAAAGGGACCAAAGTCGCTCTTAAAGGGACCCAAGTCGCTCTTAAAGGGACCCAAGTCACTCTTAAAGGGGCCTAAGTCACTCTTAAAGGGACGGGACCCATGTTGCTCTTAAAGGGACAGGACCCAAGTCGTTTTTAAAGGGACAGGGCTCCAGACTAAAAAATTTACCTAGGAGCCATTGGCTCCTAACCTGAAAAATTTAGGCGCCAAATAGAATATTTGGTCGCCAGCATTTTAAAACATGTAAAATTAATGTTATGTTAAATGAGACTTACTGTGTGCAGAGGCCACGGCAGCAGAATCCTCCTCCTCCTCCTTTAGATCCTTTCTTTTCTTAGTTTGAAAACGTTCAACATGGAAACTTGCAACTTGACAACCATATACAGTCTGACTCAGTACTTCAACTTCACTTGGCTAGCCTTTTAATGAGGCTTACTCTTCTGAACTTGAACTTAAAAGCTTGCAACTTGACAACAATATACAGTCCACTAGAATGTGTGAGGTGGTCTACAAGTCAGGTTCTGAGTCAGTGTCACTGACTCCCAGTATGTAAGTGCCCCCTGGCCATCCTTTATATTGTGGCCTTCTCTTCCTCTTTGAGTTGAACCAGCGCTTCACAGAGGGCTCAGGATTGAACAGTTCAAGGGAAGGGCCTTCGGAGCTTATGCGAATTAAGTCCTCCAGTGTTGAAATATGAAGAGAACTCCGGACTTGTGACTTGATTCTGTTTTGGGCAGAAAAACCCCTTTCGCATTGTGCAGCTGATATAGGAAGTATTAACATAATGTGAATTAAACGTAAAACATTCCCAAAGTCAGTACAATATGGCTCCTTTGAGATGACCGTTTCCCACAAACTGCTGTAAGAAAGGTCAGCAAACTGCCCTTTAACTAAAAATTTCAATTGCCTCCATTCAGCTTGGATTGCTTCCACTTCGCAGCCATTTTTTAACAAAATGGTTTTATACCATTTTGTTAATGTGTCAATCTCCTCCTCTCCATATGTAACAAGATCATCAGGCCAGGAATCATGACAAAAGACAGAGAAACACTGGATGATGTCTGGACAGCTTGTTCTACCCTCCTTCTCACTACTTAGCATTACTTCAAATCTTCGTTCCAGTTCACCCACTGTTACTTCCACTGTTCTTCTAATGTGGTCATTTAGGTTTTCCATAAACTCCTCCTGTGCATCAAAATCTTTTAGCTGGATATTCTGAAAAGCAATACACCTGGTATGACTCGTCTTGCGCCTTTTAGCCATTTGACTTGCTCTCTGTGTGCCAGTCTGCATTTCCTCTACATTAATTTTTTTATAAAACTCTTGCAATTTGCCATTTCTCAGTGGGACTTCTTTAAAGTTGTTAACTGTCATGATACACGTTTTAATGGCAGCAACTGCTTGGGGAAGGATGAGAGAGTTCTTCTGGAGAGTCAGACTTAACTTTGAGATCTCCCCAAAAAGGTCATGGAGGAAATGACAAAATGCAACAAACATCAGGTTCTCCATTTGCTGCACAATGTGCTTGGCTCTTCCTGAAATGTCACTATTTTTTGAGGATACAGAAAGATGTTCCATATGATGGTGCACAGCGGTGTACTGCCCTTGCCCAGTTTCTTGATCAAACGACAGGAAAACAGAGAGTGCCCGGAAGATATGAGGTAGCCAGCGCTGAGTCTTTACTGCTGAGGGACAGCGGATTTTACAGCCTAACTCTGCACCAATGACTCTCAACTCCCGTTTACTTTTGGGACTAAAGTGATAAGTCTTCCAGACAAGATGCAGAAGATCATATACTTTTTGGACCATAGGTAGACATTTTTGTGTATTTAACATGGCCAGTTCCAAACGATGCGGTAAGCAGTGAAATGAGAGTATATGCTCTCCTATCTCTTTTCTCATTAGGGCACCTATACCACCTGATGCACCCATATTGACACTAGCTCCATCTGCACCAAAAGCACTGAGCTTATGGTGCCACCAATATGGATCACTGTGGTCTGCACTAAAAATATCTCCAATACTTTCTAGTATTCCCCGAGCATGGCTATGCTGAAGTGCACCTAATCCTACCAGACGGTTCACAGGGACACCTGACAAAATATACCTGCAGTATACTATAACATTATCACTTCCTGATACATCAGTTCCACAGTCTGTTATGATTGAAATGTAAGTTGCCTTTGCAGCTTCATTTAATGTTTGAGCTTTAAATTCCTCTGCAATGCAACCAATAATCTCTGCACATGCAGTGTCATTGTCATATGTCTTGGATATATCCATTCCATTTTTCTTCATAAGTAAGATTTGAGCCGCATACTTTGTAAATGGTAGCTCTTCACGTGCTATCATGTAGGCCACATTAAATTTAATCTTCATTTCTTTAAAGTCTTTCTCAGCTGTTTTTTCACAAGCATGAGCTACAGCACGAGCTAAAGGTGTCTGTTTTGGGGCACTCCTAGCTATTATACAGTCACGAGCATTTTTATGCTTCAGACTATCTCCATGTTTTTTTATTGTTTCTTTCTTGAAATGATCTGTTCCTTTAATGAAATCTGTCTTTCCAGCAACATCACCTGCCTTGGAACAAAACTCACAGTACATCACTCCTTTCTCTTTATTGTATTTAAGCCAAGGAAATTCCTGAAGCCACACACTCTTAAAATGTCTGCTCCTGTGGATGGAAATTTTTGTTGCACTGCTGGAATTGCTTGCTTGATCTGATGTGCCGTTTTCACTGACTAATGAAAGCGTTTCATCTGAATTATCCTGATCTATTATAGTAGACTGGCTGGAAGATGCATGAGCATCCTTGAAAAAATCTGTTATTTTATGTTTCGCCATTGAGCCAATTGCAGTAGCCTGTATATAACAATAAGGATAATTACCTAATTGTCATGGACAAGTCCATTATATTAGTAATATAAAAGCCCAGGCCCCCCCCCCCCTGCTGCCGGTGTGTTCCCTCAGCCAGCTGCCATCTTACCGGCAATGATCTACTATATATATAGCCCCCGGCAGCCGATGACATATAGCCCCTGTGGCAATGTATATGGGAAGAGGTACTGTGCAGTGTATACATACACACACACTGAGGGAAGTGGTACTGTGCAGTCTATATATATACAGACACTGAGGGAAGTGGTACTGTGCAGTGTATATACATCCAGACACTGAGGGAAGTGGTACTGTGCAGTCTATATATATACAGACACTGAGGGAAGTGGTACTGTGCAGTCTATATACATCCAGACACTGAGAGAAGTGGTACTGTGCAGTGTATATACATCCAGACACTGAGGGAAGTGGTACTGTGCAGTGTATATACATCCAGACACTGAGGGTAGTGGTACTGTGCAGTGTATATACATCCAGACACTGAGGGAAGTGGTACTGTGCAGTCTATATACATCCAGATACTGAGGGAAGTGGTACTGTGCAGTCTATATACATCCAGACACTGAGGGAAGTGGTACTGTGCAGTCTATATACATCCAGACACTGAGGGAAGTGGTACTGTGCAGTGTATATACATCCAGACACTGAGGGAAGTGGTACTGTGCAGTCTATATACATCCAGACACTGAGGGAAGTGGTACTGTGCAGTGTATATACATCCAGACACTGAGGGAAGTGGTACTGTGCAGTCTATATACATCCAGACACTGAGGGAAGTGGTACTGTGCAGTGTATATACATCCAGACACTGAGGGAAGTGGTACTGTGCAGTCTATATACATCCAGACACTGAGGGAAGTGGTACTGTGCAGTCTATATACATCCAGACACTGAGGGAAGTGGTACTGTGCAGTGTATATACATCCAGACACTGAGGGAAGTGGTACTGTGCAGTCTATATACATCCAGGCACTGAGGGAAGTGGTACTGTGCAGTCTATATACATCCAGACACTGAGGGAAGTGGTACTGTGCAGTGTATATACATCCAGACACTGAGGGAAGTGGTACTGTGCAGTGTATATACATCCAGACACTGAGGGAAGTGGTACTAAGCAGTGTATATACATCCAGACACTGAGGGAAGTGGTACTGTGCAGTCTATATATATCCAGACACTGAGGGAAGTGGTACTGTGCAGTCTATATACATCCAGACACTGAGGGAAGTGGTACTGTGCAGTGTATATACATCCAGACACTGAGGGTAGTGGTACTGTGCAGTGTATATACATCCAGACACTGAGGGAAGTGGTACTGTGCAGTGTATATACATCCAGACACTGAGGGAAGTGGTACTGTGCAGTCTATACATCCCCTACCGCCAGCCACCACCCCCCCCCCCCCAAACCACCCCACCACACCCCACTGACTACCGCACCGGCCGCCATCACAATAGACACACTACCCAGGCCGCGGTCCCCCCCCCACACATTACTGGCCTGCCGTCACCCCTGCCGCCCCTCCGGTTATACTCACCCAGTCACCAACAATCTAAGTATGGTGCCGCTGGGGTGAACTTGAGGATCCGCCGGGTGAGGAGAGGCGGGAGAGAGGCGCTGGATCAGTGTGGCGCCTCTGCGTCCGTCCGTCCAATGAATGACGGACGTTCTAGATGACGTCACTGGAGAAGCGTGTCCCCAGTGTGTGGAGACACGCTTCGGTGCAGCGTGCGGAAGGCGGTCACTGTCCTTAAAGAGACAGTGCGCCTCCGCCGGGGCCAGTCGCAAATGGCGCCCAGATTAATAAATCTGGGCGCCATTTGCATGATGTCAGTCGCATTGGCGACCATTTTAGTCGCCATCTGGAGCCCTGAGGGATGTGACCCAAGTCGCTCTTAAAGGGACTCAAGTCGCTCTTAAAGGGACCCAAGTCACTCTTAAAAGGACCCAAGTTGCTCTTAAAGGGATGGGACCCATTTCGCTCTTAAAGGGACGGGACCCATGTCGCTCTTAAAGGAACTGGACCCAAGTCGTTTGTAAAGGGACTCAAGTCACTCTTAAAAGGGACCCAAGTTGCTCTTAAAGGGACCCATGTCGCTCTTAAAGGGGCCCAAGTCGCTCTTAAAGGGGTCTAAGTAACTCTTAAAGGGACAAGACCCATGCCGCTCTTAAAGGGACGGGACCCAAGTCGCTCTTACAGGGGCAGGACCCATGATGCTCTTAAAGGGATGAGACCCAAGTCGCTCTTAATGGAACCAAAGTCACTCTTAAAAGGACCCAAGTCACTCTTAAAGGGACCCAAGTCCCTTTGAATTAATATAAAAGTTATACAAGTTGCATATCGTTTTAATCATACTGACTTGAGGAACATATATAACAGGTCAGTTTTTCCATAGAACACACGGCGTAAAAATGAAGCCCCCCCCCACCAAAGAAAAAGAATTGCGTTCTTTTTTTTTTTTCAATTTCCCCAATTTCACTCTTAAAGGGACAGTACCCATGCCACTCTTAAAGGGACGGGACCCAAGTCGCTCTTACAGGGGCAGGACTCATGACGCTCTTAAAGGGATTAGACCCAAGCCGCTCTTAAAGGGATCCAAGTCACTCTTAAAAGGACCCAAGTTACTCTTAAAGGGACCCAAGTCGCTCTTAAAGGGACGGGACCCATTTCGCTCTTAAAGAGACGGGACCCACGTCGCTCTTAAAGGGACGGGACCCATGTCGCTCTTAAAGGGACGGGACCCAAGTCGCTCTTACAGGGGCAGGACCCATGACGTTCTTAAAGGGATGAGACCCAAGTTGCTCTTAAAGGGACCCAAGTCATTTTTAAAAGGACACAAGTCACTCTTAAAGGGACCCAAGTCGCTCTTAAAGGGACGGGACCCATTTCGCTCCTAAAGGGACGGGACCCATGTCGCTCATAAAGGGACGGGACCCATGTCGCTCTTAAAGGGACTGGACCCAAGTCACTCTTAAAAGGGACCCAAGTCGCTCTTAAAGGAACCCATGTCGCTCTTAAAGGGGCCCAAGTCGCTGTTAAAGGGGCCTAAGTAACTCTTAAAGGGATGGGACCCATGTCGCTCTTAAAGGAATGAGACCTAAGTCTCTCTTAAAGTAACCCAAGTCGATCTTAAAAGAACCCAAGTCGCTCTTAAAGGGACCCAAGTCGCTCTTAAAGGGATGGGACCCATTTTGCTCTTAATGGGACCAGACCCTTGTCGCTCTTAAAGAGACCAAAGTCACTCTTAAAGGGACCCAAGTCACTCTTAAAGGGACCCAAGTCGCTCTTAAAGGGACCCAAGTCGCTCTTAAAGGGATGGGACTCATTTCGCTCTAAAAGGGACGGGACCCATGTTGCTCTTAAAGGGACAGGACCCAAGTCGCTCTTAAAGGGGCGGGACCCATGTCGCTTTTAAAGGGACATGACCGAAGACGCTATTGAAGGGATGAGACCCAAGTCGCTCTTAAAGGGACCCATGTCGCTCTTAAAGGGACCCAAGTCGCTCTTAAAGGGACCCAAGTCGCTCTTAAAGGGACCCAAGTCGCTCTTAAAGGGACCCAAGTCCCTCTTATAGGGATGGGACAGATTTTGCTCTTAAAGGGACGGGACCCATGTCGCTCTTAAAGGGATGAGACCCAAGTCGCTATTAAAGAGACGGGCCGGGTGTTGCTAATTTGGTCATTGACCATCAGCTATGGTGCAGTCCTCCTGCTGCCCAATAGATATTAGACAGATAGATATGAGATAAAGAGATAGAAGAATGGATGGATGGCTTATTACTACTGTGGTATTACCATTTGGTTCCATTCTCTTTTAGTGGAACTGAGCTGCACTACCACATTCCAAAACTGAACAGCTTACTCCAGATGAGGCTGCACCAAAGCTTTATAGAGCGGTAATATTATATCCCTGTCCCGAGAGTCTATGCCTGTTTTAATGCATGCCAATATCCTGCTGGCCTTAGAAGCCGCTGACTGACATTGTGTACTGTTCTGTAGTCTATTATCTACAAGGACACCCAGGTCCTTCTCTACCAGTGACCATAATTTTACATTTATCCACATTGAACCTCATTTGCCAAGTGGACTACCAAATGCTCAATGTGTCTAAGTCATCCTGTAATATCTGCACATCTTCCATAGACTGTACTGTACTACAAAGCTTGGTATCATCTACAAAGATGGAAGCATTGCTGTTAATTCCATCTTCAATATCATTAATAAAATAGTTAAACAGAAGGGGGCCCAGTACTGACCCTTGGGGTACACCACTTATGACCGGGAATCATTCAGAGTAGAAATCATTGACCAACATTCTCTGGGTACGATTATTAACCCATAGCTGCACCAGGACGTTACTGAACGTCCTCGTGCCGCTATGGGAGTTCAGAGGGGCGCGGCGACCCCCCTCTGAACTGCCGCGATCCCGGGTGCCGCATGTAGCCCGGGATCGCGGCTATTAGTGGGCACGGTCCGATCGCCGTGCCCGCTAATTAAGTACTTAGAAGCAGCTGTCGAAAGCTGCTTCTAAATACTTGCTCATATCCATCCCTGGTGGTCTAGTGGGGGGATCGCCCCCCTGCGGCGCGATTGCGGAGGGGCGATCCCCGCATCCATCCCGGGCCGGGGTCTGCGCCGTAATGGCGCTGATCCCGGCTCGGCATTCTATTGCTTTTGGCTGCAGCAGCCAAAAGCAATAGAACACCGATCTCATGGATTCATGCAGTATAACTATACTGCATGGATCTCTATGAGAGATCAGAGTGCATATACTAGAAGTCCCCCAGGGGGGCTTCTAGTATATGTCTAAAGTAAAAGAAAAATGTATTTTTAATAACACAAAATCCCCTCCCCTAATAAAAGTCTGAATCACCCCCCTTTCCCCATTTTATAAATAAAAATAAATTAATTAATTAATAAACAAACATGTTTGCTATCGCCGCATGCGTAATCGCCTGAACTTTTAATTAATCACATTCCTGATCTCATACGGTAAACGGCGTCAGCGCAAAAAAATCCCAAAGTGCAAAATTGCGCATTTTTGGTCGCATCAAATCCAGAATAATTGTAATAAAAAGCGATCAAAAAGACATATATGCGCAATCAAGGTACCGATAGAAAGATCACATCATGGCGCAAAAAATTACACCTCACACAGACCCATAGACTAAAGGATAAAAGCGCTATAAACCTGGGAATGGAGCGATTTTAAGGAACATATATTTTCTTTAAAAGGTTTTAATTTTTTACAAGCCATCAAATCAAATAAAAGTTATACATGTTACATATCGTTGTAATCGTAACAACTTAAGGAACATATATAACGAGTCAGTTTTACCCCAGGGCGAACGGAGTAAAAACAACCCCCCCCCCCCCCCAAATAAAAAAAAAAAAAAACATTTTTTTTTTTCAATTTCACCACACATATAATTTTTTACAAAAATTACATCTGCCATAGCAAAGTACAATTAGTTGCGCAAAAAATAAGGGCTCATTTGGGTCTCTAGGTGGAAAAATGCAGGCGCTATGGCCTTATATACACGAGGAGGAAAAACGAAAACGCAAAAATGAAAACTGGCTGTGTCCCCTAAGGGTTAAGCCAGTTTTCAATCCAGTTACAAACTTTCTAAATCCATAGAAATGGCTGGCCGATTAATCGAATTAATTCAATTAATTCGTCCAGAATTTGCGAATCAATTTGATGCTTTGTGAAAATCGTAAATTTAATTTTCACAAAACATTATTGCGGGTGGTGTGGTGCAGTGAGGTGCGGAGCGACAGTGTGGTGCGGCGATGTGTGGGTTGGCAGTGTGGTGCAGTGAGGTAGGGGGCAGGCGCTTAGGTGCTGAACGAGCTCCCCTCTTGGAGATCTCTGGTCTTTTAAAGAGGAGGAGGTCACAGGGACAGCAGAGGTGATAGCGTCGCTGTACAGCAGGATCGATCCATGCTGGTTAACACTTAAAATACTATTACCCCCTACATATTCCTGGATGTAGTCCCTTCAAAGCCCTTTGAATAGCTTCCCCAAAATAGATGTAAAAAGGAATCTGTTACTAGGTTTTTCCCACCTTAAATGAGAGCACTATTGACAGAAATGCTCTACAGATCGGTGTATTACTTACACAATTTTTTTCAGCCTTTCTCATAAAATGTAGGAGAATAGGATAGGACGCACACCCCTCCCCCCGCCCTCTAGCTGCTGATTGACTGCCTATTAACCAGCATGGATAGAAAACTGCCAATCAGCAGCTGGTTGGTGGAGTTTTCTGCTTCATTTGAATATTGTTGACTACTGGGCTTATAATGTAGAGTTACTCAAAATTTGTCCCCATGCAAAATACTGTATATGAATAAATTTTGATCAGTGTCTCCTCATGCATGAAGTTATTATGCTACTACAGGACCTAACTAAACCAATACCAAAGAAAAAAAACTTAATTTACTGTATGTAGCAGAAAAATCTTTATTAAATCACACATCAAAAATTATTAAAAAGAGAAACAACTGAACATTAAAAATAGAACAGTGGCTCTCCCAGAGGAGATAACTAGTAATACATGATTGTACAAGCTATGATCCTAGAACCAAACAGTATGAGCGGACAGACCAAATATGATGACAAAAAAATCAATACACGATTGTATTGTACAGTGCAAGTGCATAAAATTAGTGCTGACTGTGTATTTGCTATCTGGCATCAGTCGCTTCAAACAGGGCCGATTCTAGGTTTTCTGCTGCCTGAGGCGAAACCTGAAATGGCGCGGAAGTGGCAGATACAGAGGCGCACGAGCCATCCCATTGAAACAGTAAGCAGACGGCAATCTGCAGCAGAATTTCGCAGATTTTACTCTGTGTAAACTGGCCCTAAATGTTAGAATATTGACAGCCCAGTCATGTGAAGAATCATGCCAACTACATCAATGCCTTACTCAAGAACCAAGGCCTCAACCTCCCCCATTTTGCTGGACAGCAGGTCTCTGGACTTAATGCACTTAATGACAGCAGTTTCCTTTACTCACTACACTTACTGAGAGCAGCTCCCTGTGTACTCACTGCACTTACGGACAGCAGCTCCCTGTGTACTCACTGCACTTACGGACAGCAGCTCTCCGTGTACTCACTGCACTTACGGACAGAAGCTCCCGGTGTACTCGCTGCACTTACGGACAGCAGCTCCCTGTGTACTTACTGCACTTACGGACAGCAGCTCTCCGTGTACTCACTGCACTTATGGACAGCAGCTCCCTGTGTACTCACTGCACTTACGGACAGCAGCTCTCCTTGTACTCACTGCATTTACGGACAGAAGCTCCCTGTGTACTCCCTGCACTTACGGACAGCAGCTCCCTGTGTACTCACTGCATTTATTGACAGCAGCTCCCTGTACTCACTGGACTTACTGACAGCAGCTCCCTGTGTACTCACTGCACTTACTGACAGCAGCTCCCTGTACTCACTGTACCTACTGACAGCAGCTCCCTGTGTACTCACTGCATTTATTGACAGCAGCTCCTTGTGTACTCACTGCACTTACTGACAGCAGCTTCCTGTGTACTCACTGCACTTACTGACAGCAGCTCCCTGTTTCCTCACTGCACTTACTGACAGCAGCTCCCTGTACTCACTGTACCTACTGACAGCAGCTCTCTGTGTACTTACTTACTGCACTTACTGAGAGCAGCTCCTTGTGTACTCACTGCACTTACTGACAGAAGCTTCCTGTGTACTCACTGCACTTACGGACAGCAGCTCCCTGTGTACTCACTGCACTTACGGACAGCAGCTCTCCGTGTACTCACTGCACTTACGGACAGAAGCTCCCGGTGTACTCGCTGCACTTACGGACAGCAGCTCCCTGTGTACTTACTGCACTTACGGACAGCAGCTCTCCGTGTACTCACTGCACTTACAGACAGCAGCTCCCTGTGTACTCACTGCACTTACGGACAGCAGCTCTCCTTGTACTCACTGCACTTACGGACAGAAGCTCCCTGTGTACTCCCTGCACTTACGGACAGCAGCTCCCTGTGTACTCACTGCATTTATTGACAGCAGCTCCCTGTACTCACTGGACTTACTGACAGCAGCTCCCTGTGTACTCACTGCACTTACTGACAGCAGCTCCCTGTACTCACTGTACCTACTGACAGCAGCTCCCTGTGTACTCACTGCATTTATTGACAGCAGCTCCTTGTGTACTCACTGCACTTACTGACAGCAGCTTCCTGTGTACTCACTGCACTTACTGACAGCAGATCCCTGTTTCCTCACTGCACTTACTGACAGCAGCTCCCTGTACTCACTGTACCTACTGACAGCAGCTCTCTGTGTACTTACTTACTGCACTTACTGAGAGCAGCTCCTTGTGTACTCACTGCACTTACTGACAGAAGCATCCTGTGTACTCACTGCACTTACTGACAGCAGCTCCCTGTTTCCTCACTGCACTTACTGACAGCAGCTCCCTGTACTCACTGTACCTACTGACAGCAGCTCTCTGTGTACTTACTTACTGCACTTACTGAGAGCAGCTCCTTGTGTATTTCAGGGACTTAGGCAGGAAGCTAAAAACTAGGACCTCCAAGGTGATATTCTCCGAAATATTACCTGTACCACGAGCCACAGTTGAGAGACAGCGGGAGATTAGGGAGGTAAATAAGTGGCTCAAGAGCTGGTGTAGGATAGAGGGGTTTGGGTTCATGGAGAACTGGGCCGACTTCTCGGTCGGTTACAGGCTCTACAGTAGGGACGGGCTGCATCTCAATGGGGAGGGTGCAGCCGTGCTGGGGGAGAAGATGGCTAAGAGGTTGGAGGAGTGTTTAAACTAGGGACCGGGGGGAGGGCAACTACAATATAGTAAGTGAAGACAGAGTAGATGGAGAGCTGGACCTAGATTATGGAACTGGGGGTGGAGCGGCGGGAGGGGTTAGAATAGTCACTAGTGATAAAAGGAAAGGGAATATGGACAAATATATTAAATGTATGTATACTAATGCTCGAAGCCTCACTAATAAAGCTGAGGAATTAGAACTCATAATGGTGGAAGAGAAATATGATATAGTGGGGATAAGCGAGACATGGCTGGACGAGACCTATGATTGGGCCGTTAATATCCAGGGTTATAGTCTATTCAGAAATGACCGTAAAAATAAGAAAGGGGGAGGGGTCTGTCTATATGTTAAATCATGCCTTAAGCCTATTCTGCGGGAGGATATATGTGATGATAATGTGGAGTCTCTTTGGGTAGAAATAAGGGGAGGGACGAAGAATAATAAAATTCTTATAGGAGTGAGTTATAAACCTCCAAGTATAGTGGAAGAATCAGAAAATCTTCTTATAAGACAAATAGATGTGGCAGCGAAGCAGGGGGAAGTCATTATTATGGGGGACTTTAACTACCCAAATATAAACTGGAAAGCAGAAACCTGCAGCTCCAGGAAGGGAAGCGTGTTTTTGGAAATAGTAAAAGATAATTACCTTTCCCAACTAGTAGATGAACCAACAAGAGGGGGGCCCTTCTGGACCTGATCTTAACCAATAGGCCCGACAGAATATCAAAAATAGAGGTGGGGGGTCACCTAGGTAATAGTGACCATAATATAGTAAGTTTTCAATTATCCTTCAATAAAATTATTAGTAGAGGGGCTACAAAAACATTAAATTTCAGGAAGGCTAATTTCCAAAAACTAAGAGAGGACCTTGGGAACATAGACTGGGACAATGCCTTCAGAAATAAAAGTACACAAGAGAAATGGGACATATTTAAGAGCATCCTGGGTAAATCATGTGAACGACACATACCATATGGGAATAAACGTAGTAGAAATAAGAGAAATCCAATGTGGTTAACTTCAGCTGTAAGGGGTGCAATAAGTGATAAGAAACAAGCATTCAGACAACTAAAACAAGAAGGTAGTGGGGAAGCATTGAGCAACTATAGACAGAAGAATAGAATGTGTAAAACGCAAATAAAAGAAGCAAAAATAGCAACAGAAAGAAGGATAGCCACAGAAAGTAAAACAAATCCCAAAATGTTCTTCACCTATATAAATAACAAAAGACTTAAAACCGAAAATGTTGGTCCCCTCAAAAATAATCTGGGTGAAATGGTGGAGGGGGAAGAGGAAAAGGCCAATCTACTAAATACATTCTTCTCTACTGTATTCACAGAGGAGAATCCCATAACAGACGACATGACTAGGTATAATGTTAATCCTCCCATAAATCTCACCTGCCTAACACAACAAGAAGTGGGGAAACGCCTTAAAAACATTAAAATCCATAAGTCACCGGGCCCAGAAGGTATCCATCCTAGAGTTTTGCAAGAATTAAATACTGTATTGGACAGACCGTTATTCCTAATATTTAAAGATTCTATTACGACAGGGATTGTTCCACAGGACTGGCGCATAGCTAATGTGGTACCAATATTCAAGAAGGGGTCAAGGAGTGATCCTGGAAACTACAGGCCCGTAAGTCTAACATCTATAGTAGGTAAAGTATTTTAGGGGATTGTAAGAGATGCTATACTGGAGTATCTTAATGAAAATAATCTTATGACGCAGCACCAGCATGGATTTATGAGGGATCGGTCCTGTCAGACTAATCTGATCAGCTTCTATGAAGAGGTAAGTTATAGACTGGACCTGGGGGAGGCTGTGGATGTTGTGTATCTGGACTTTTCAAAGGCATTTGATACTGTGCCGCATGAAAGGTTGGTCTACAAAATGAGGATGCTGGGACTGGGGGAAAACGTATGCAAATGGGTAAGTAACTGGTTGTGTGATAGAAAACAGAGGGTGGTCATTGATGGAAAATATTCAGATTGGGTTTTAGTTACTAGTGGGGTACCACAGGGGTCAGTGTTGGGTCCACTTCTTTTTAATATTTTTATTAATGATCTTGTAGAGGGGCTACAGAGTAGAATCTCCATTTTTGCAGATGATACTAAACTGGGTAAAGTAATCAGTACAGAGGAGGATAATATCATATTACAGAGGGATTTGGAGAAGCTAGAGGCTTGGGCGGAGAAATGGCAATGAAGTTTAATGTGGATAAATGTAAGGTTATGCATTTGGGCCATAGAAATAATAAGTACAGTTATGTGTTAAATAATAAAACACTGGGTAAAACTACTTCCGAAAAGGACCTGGGGGTATTGGTGGACAGTAAACTCAACTTTAGTGATCAGTGCCAGGCAGCAGCTGCCAAGGCTAATAAAATAATGGGGTGCATCAAAAGAGGTATAGATGCTAAAGATGAGAACATAGTTTTGCCTCTTTATAAATCACTAGTCAGACCACATATGGAATACTGTGTACAGTTTTGGGCACCGGTATATAAGAAGGACATAGGTGAACTGGAGCGGGTGCAGAGGAGGGCAACAAAGGTCATTAAGGGAATGGGTGGGTTACAGTACCAAGACAGGTTATCAAGCTTGGGGTTATTTACGCTAGAAAAAAGACGTCTTAGGGGCGATCTGATCAAAATGTACAAATATATGAATGGACAGTACAGAGATCTTTGTAGTGGTCTTTTTACTCCTAGGTCTGTAACAATGACAAGGGGGCATCCTCTACGTCTAGAGGAAAGAAGATTTCATCATCAGCATCGACGCGGGTTCTTTACTGTACGAGCGGTTAGACTGTGGAACTCTCTGCCACATGAGGTTGTCATGGCCGATTCATTAAATAAGTTCAAGGGAGGCCTTGATACTTTTCTTGAACAATATAATATTACAAGTTATGGGCATTAGATTTCTGGTGATACGTTGATTGTTCTGGTTGCCATTGCAGTTGGGGGGGGGGAGGGAGGTGGGAGTTTCTCCAGGTGGTGGGGCGGTTGTCTTCTGCCCCATAGGGGTTTTTCGCCTTCCTAGATCAACACAGTAGGATTCTCCTAGGTTGAACCTGATGGACTCTTGTCTTCTTTCAACCTTATTTACTATGTTACTATGTTACTATGTGTACTCACTGCACTTACTGACAGCAGCTCCCTGTACTCACTGCACTTACTGACATCAGCTCCCTGTGTACTTACTTACTGAGAGCAGCTCCCTGTACTCACTGCACCTACTGACAGCAGCTGCCTGTGTATTTACTGCACTTACTGACATCAGCTCCCTGTGTACTCACTGCACTTACTGACATCAGCTCCCTGTGTACTCACTGCACTTACTGACAGCAGCTCCCTGTGTACTCACTGCACTTACTAACATCAGCTCCCTGTGTACCCACTGAACTTACTGACAGCAGCTCCCTGTACTTACTGCACTTACTGACAGCAGCTCTCTGTGTACTTACTGCACTTACTGACAGCAGCTCCCTGTACTCACTGCACCTACTGACAGCAGCTGCCTGTGTATTTACTGCACTTACTGACAGCAGCTCCCTGTTAAACCACTGCACTTACTGACAGCAGCTCCCTGTACTTACTGCACTTACTGACAGCAGCTCTCTGTGTACTTACTGCACTTACTGACAGCAGCTCCCTGTACTCACTGCAGCTACTGACAGCAGATCCCTGTGTACTCACTGCACTTAGTGACAGCAGCTCCCTTTACTTACTGCACTTACTGACAGCAGCTCTCTGTGTACTTACTGCACTTACTGACAGCAGCTCCCTGTACTCACTGCAGCTACTGACAGCAGATCCCTGTGTACTCACTGCACTTAGTGACAGCAGCTCCCTGTACTTACTGCACTTACTGACAGCAGCTCTCTGTGTACTTACTGCACTTACTGACAGCAGCTCCCTGTACTCACTGCAGCTACTGACAGCAGATCCCTGTGTACTCGCTGCACTTAGTGACAGCAGTTCCCTGTGAACTCACTGCAGTTACTGACAGAATCTGCCTATTAACTCACTGCATTTATTGACAGCAGCTCCCTGTACTTACTGCACTTACTATCAGCAGCTCTCTGTATTTACTGCACTTACTGTCACCAGCTCCCTGTACTCACTGTACTTACTGTCAATCAATCAATCAATCAATCAATTTACCCCTTTCCCCTACCGGCTGCCACAGTTTAGAAATCGCGAGACTTCTCCTTTAAATGGTACCAAGGGATGGCATAGATTTCACTGCACATTGCTTGTCCAATTGCTTGCATTATCAGACGTATTAGGGGCCAGCACTTCCTCGTATATCTACCAGAACTACAGGTAGCAGGGAGTTTACTCAAGAATGGCATGTAACATTATACTTATGTGGTATACACAATATATCAGGTATTTTCCCTTCACTATATACCTGTTACCAAGGTATCCATAACAACAGACTCTAGAGCCTGTTACCATGGCAGAGCTGTCAGCAGAGACTTGGTAATGATCGCATGCTGTTTTATGCAACTTGTGAACGGGCCCCGCTTTTGTTGTGATAAACAAAGCACTAAAATCTGGAAAGTATTTTTTATGCTTTTTTGTTCCAAACTGAGATTTCTGTCAAATATTACAGCTAATAAGGAGAGGCAGAGACAAAATTAGGCAACTTTATTTTTAAATAAATTCTTTATTTAAAACACATCACAGTTTGCAAGTCAGCAGGATACAGTACAGCCACAGACAAATACAGTAACAAAGACAATGGCGTATGGTCTGCAAGGCAATAATATATTACTACAGGACTAATCAACAGAGACCAGTTTCATATGTCAGATTAAGGGAGGATAAACCCCTCCGCCAACCCTCCACCCCACTTTTTCTGTTAACTCAAAGAAAACAGATGGAGTAGAAAAGCGTCTGGGAGCCAGGAAGCTCGGCAAAGACAAAGATGGAGAGAGGAGTGAGAGCAAAGGAAGGGTGCAGAAAGATTAAAGAGAAGGGAAGGAAGGTATATTTAAAGGAGAAGAGCAGGAAAGTAAGGGTGAGACGGAAGGGGAGGACAGACATCATCCTGAGACAACGAGACCCTGAGAATAGCGGGGTATTTGTCAGTTTTCTGAGACTCCATCCAGGGCAACCAAAAAGAGGCAACTATTAAGGATAGTTTCAGTAAGATTTATGATGCTTTTTGTGCCATAAAGAACAATATTTCTATGTAAACATAGGCGAGCACCCTTTAATGACCCATAAAAAAAGACTCCATTAACACTTTGAACCCCATAATAGCAGCACCAGGGTACAAATCAGCAGTTGTGGACAGACTACGGATCCATTCATTTGATTAGCTCCCATCACACACCCATGGGTGTTCGGGGGCCACGATCGTAGATGTACGCACCACAATTTCACCATAGATCACTGTTCACCAATGAATGGGTCTTTGCAATTGCAGACGGCTAGCAATGCACATCTGTAATGCTGCAGGTCCACTGCTACAGACAGTCCTGCAGATGTGTTCATGTAGCCTTAGCAAGGGGCCAGGTTCATTGCAGATCAACCTTTGTATAAGAACACTAGTGAATGCTGGGACCTGTAGTAAATAGGGGTTCTATTAAAGGAGTTATCCAGTGCTACAAAAACATGGCCACTTTCTTTCAGAGACAATACGACTCTTGTCTCCAGTTCAGGTGCGGTTTGCAATTGAGCTCCATTCACTTATATGAAACTGAGCAGCAAAACCCCACCCAAACTGGAGGCAAGAGTGGAGCTGTCTCTGGAAGAAAGTGGCCATGTTTTTGTAGTGCTGGATAACCCCTTTAAGAAGGCCAGGGTTTAAAAAAGCATAAAATGGCAGTGCTGAGTGTGATTAACATGGCATCCCAGCTTAATGATTAGGTAACAACCCTTACTAGCAGTAAAGCCAGTAGCTGTAGCAAACATAGTGAGATCCAAACTTTGCACCTGTCACAGTAGTGTGGTCAACTACGTATATTGCACCTTTTGGATACTTTCACATGTACCATATTGAAGGTTAATTTCACAATGCGAGTGTCTCGCAGTGATATCTGCTGCGATACTGATACTGGGTATGACACTCCATTCTCACTGTAAATTTTCATTTAATTTCATAAACAAAGATATTTTGCCACCGTGATAAAAAAAAAAAAAACAGCAATAAAGCAGCTATTCTTGCTAGAGATAAGCGCAATTGTAGCATGCTGTAGACTGTGTCCATATTTTCCAGGACTCCCTAGAGCTGCACCCAACTTTTTCAGCCACCTATATCCAATTGCAGAAAAGTCAGACTCCAGCATGCTCCAGTTGTGCTTATCCATAATTCCCCCATGGAGTCCCACCGATGCTTCCCCAATCCCTGTTTAGTGATCTTAAGCCAGTGATTTTAAGCCAATCACTGGCTATGTCAGAACAGTGCAGCGGTTGACTTAACAGGCCACCGGTGAGCAGGGGGGCCTGGAGATGGTGCTGGAGGACATCATGGGAGCGTATATTGCTAAGAACAGCTACTTTATTGTTTTTTTTAACATCACAGAAGCAAGATATCTTCGGTTTTACAAGCCTATGGAATTAAAATCAGCTGTAAGAATGGAGTGTCATAGGCTGATAACCAGCATTGCAGAAGATTTTACTGCAAAACTTGCAGTGTAAAATCTGCTGCATGTCTAGGTGCCCTTATTATTTTGTTACCATGTTATTTGTTTTACAGCACTGTTGTTTATAGGACTCATGGTTCACATGGAAGATTTTTAAAATACATTTAAAGAAAATTTGGTGTTTCTTCTGCATCAGAACGATGTTCTCAAACTCCTGAGACCCATTTACAACTGGGATAGAATCTTTGCCATGCTGGTCATCACAAGACATGAATGTGTTCATGCAGAAATTAGTGGTTAAAATGCCAAAATACAAATCCATTCCTTCTGGGAATCCATGTTCCAGTTATACAGGACGTTCTCCGGTAAATCCATTCCTGCTACACTACAGGTTGCCCTGCTTTCACTGATACCAGCTTCCATACTTCATGACTGTAGGATGGTCTACTTGGCTTCCCTATATACTACCCCTCCTGTAACCAGCTTCCACAGTCTCCAATCAAAGTTCCCCATTCCTCCCCGCTTTTACCCAGCAAAAGACACCACCACATGTTGGAATATTTATGAAAAACAACATTATTTAAATAACACATCTCTATTAACACATCTCTATTATTAAAAAGCCCCCTCCCCTAATAAAAGTCTGAATCACCCCCCTTTCCCCATGTTTTAAATAAAAGTAAATAAATAAATAAACATGTTTGGTATTGGCGCATACGTAATCGCTCGAACTATTAATTGATCACATTCCTGATCTCGCACGGTAAACGGCGTAAGCGCGAAAAAATCCCAAAATGCAAAATTGCGCATTTTGGTCGCATCAAATCCAGAAAAAAATTTATTAAAAGTGATCAAAATAAATAAGAGCTCATGTGGGTCTCTAGGTGGAAAAATGCAAGTGCTATGGCCTTTTAAACACAAGGAGGAAAAAACGAAAGCGCAAAAACGAAAATTGGCCCCGTCCTTAACCCCTTAAGGACGGGGCCCATTTTCGTTTTTGCGTTTTCGTTTTTTCCTCCTTGTGTTTAATAGGCCATAGCACTTGCATTTTTCCACCTAGAAACCCATATGTACCTTGATTGCGCATATACGACTTTTTGATCGCTTTTTATTAAATTTTTTCTGGATTTGATGCGACCAAAAATGCGCAATTTTGCACTTTGGATTTTTTTGCGCTGACGCCGTTTACCGTGCGAGATCAGGAATGTGATTAATTAATAGTTTGGGTGATTACGCATGCGGCGATACCAAACATGTTTATTTATTTATTTATTTGTTTACTTTTATTTAAAACCTGGGAAAAGGGGGGTGATTCAAACTTTTATTAGGGGAGGGGGCTTTTTACTATAAACAACCCTTTTTTTTTTTTTTTCTTTTTTTTACACATATACTAGAAGCCCCCCTAGGGGACTTCTAGTATATATACTTTGATCTCTCATTGAGATCTTTGCTTTATAGATATACAGCAAAGATCAATGAGATAGGCACTCGTTTGCTTTCGGCTGCTGCAGCCGGAAACAAACGAGTGCCGAGCCGGGGACCGCGCCATCTTGGACGAGTCCCCGGCCGGCATCAGACAGGGAGATCGCTGTCCCGGAGGAGCGATCTCCCCCACTAGACACCAGGGAACGGTTGCCTCCGGTAATCGGAGGCAGCTGTCAACTTTGACAGCTGCCTCCGATTAGCTAATTAGTGGGCACGGCGATCAGACCATGCCCGCTAATAGCGGTGGTCCCGGGCTACACGCGGCACCCGGGACCGCGGCGCTTCAAAGCGGGGTCGCCGCGCGGCCCGCTTTGAAGTGGTAATGTGGACATATGACGTACGGGTACGTCATATGTCCTTAAGAGGGTTAAAGTGTCACTGTCGTTAAAATTTTTATTGCAGCAATCAATAGTACAGGCAATTTTAAGAAACTTTGCAATTGGTTTCATTAGACGAAAAATACATTTTTATCATGAAAAAGCAGTTTAAATCTCTCCCCCTGTCTTTATGGTTTTCCTATGGAGAGAGAAAGTAGAGGCAGCAAAACAGGACAACAAAGAGTTAATTTACATTCACATCATGGGCTCTATTCTTTGACAGTCACCACTGACCTCTGAATAGGGATCTGAATAGCTCCCCCACTGAGTTATCCTTTGTTCTCGGCTCTCAGCTGCCCGCTAATCTCGCTCCTTCCCCCTCCACCCTCCCCTCTTCATAGAACAGACAGCTCTGACTGATGAAAAAACAGTTGAGATTTCCTGATTCTGAGGAGTGGATGACAGAAAGGAGAGGAGGGGGGGCTGGGAAAAGGCTTTTTACATGCAGATAATGCGAGATTTGGCTAATAAACCCAATTACAAAGTTTCTTAAAATCGCCTGGACTATTGAGTTCTGCAAAAAATTTTTTACGACAGTGACTCTTTAAGTCTGATGCATGTCTCTCATGCACCTACTACTTTGGCACCCTTCTACCCTGCCACACTAAAGATCACCCAAGTCAAGTTGCACTAATTAAAAGAAGAGGGTGGGTGGGACTTTCATTTTCCTGACTAGGCGGCATGAGAATGGAGGAGCTCTTTGGGGAAGAGCATGTCAGTTTGAGAGGTGTATTACTATTTTGTTCCCTTGGCAACAGTTTGTGGACTCACCTGAGTTCTGGGGATTGCTGACTTGAGAACTTGGCTTGATTCTCATCTTGATATATGTCAGACACATCCCTGTCCCCCTTTTAAACCCCCGGCCCTCCTTCTATACCTGTACCCACTTTTTCTTCCTTTTCTGTCGATTGTGTTTATTCTTTCTTATGTTTTCCAACGCTGTTATGCATTTTTGGCCTTTGTCAGATTTCTATTATTTGTTTGCTTGGATTACTGATATGATGAGCTGTATATTTGTATTATACTGGAATTATTTATATAGCTTTATTTTTGTTAAATATTACCATGGTTTGAAAAACATATTGTCTGTTTATATTCGATATGAAAAATGTCATTATGTTGATGTCATTACTTCATTTTGTTTCATAAAAACTATTTAAACAAATTGCCCATAGACCTTACAGTGTCACTGTTGTTTGGAGAATGTGAAACATGTCAAAAGTTTTGATTAATCCGAGTTTAAGTGTTCAGACCTGTACACATCGTGAGAACGAGCCAGGAGAAGACCGTTGCAGCACAGTCCGCTTCCCGCTGATCAGTGATCAGTAATATCACCCGACTGATCACGTGACACAGAGATGGAAGACGACCGTGCAGTTTGCTCCCGACTTGTTCTCCCGATCGTTATGGGTCTGAACACTCAGACCTAGACCGATCAAAACTTTTGACTCGTCTCTATGACATGTCAAGTTTTTCCAAATTACAGGTACACCACCAAAGCCACCAATCAATGACCTATCGTTCAAATCAAGTTTTTCTTATGTTTAATACATTTTTTAAGATTTTTTTTGCGTTATATATTATATGGAGTTCTATACTATAAAATAATTCTGAAATCTTGCAGTTTTAGTTTTGGTCACTAGGCTTAAAACTATGCTGAGACTAGTATTTAGCAAAGACCATAGCATCTCTGCTTCTGCCTCCCTGTGGAGTGACCTGTGCAAGGAAACTAGTGAGCATGCTTACACATGTGGCCCATACAAAATATAGGGTCTGTTCTGCAAGCCTCTATTTTCAGGCTTGCCATAAAGCATGTCGCTAAATGCTAATTGTATCCTTCTCCACTCCAAGATGGGTAAACCAGGCTCAGGTCCAAGAGGTAGTAGTGTTATAAAATATCATAAAATGTATTAAAAGAATTCTGACACAACGCTTTTCGAGATTAGTCCAGTCTCTTTATCAAGTGTCAGTCCGGTCCAGTCTCTGTATCAAATGATTAGATTAGACACTTGATAAAGAGACTGGACCGGTTTTGAAACGTGCTGTGTCGCTGGCATAATTCTTTTAATAAATTTTATGATATTTTATATCACTACTACCTCTTGGACCTGCGCCTGTTTTACCTGTCTTGGAGTGGAGGAGGATACTGACTGTCTTTAATCCCTGTGGGGATTAGTTGGGAGTGGCTGCGGTTCATTCACATGCTATTAATAAGACTTGTGTCTTACACCAGCACAACCTACTCAGGTGAGAGTTCCATGTGCTTTCTTTCACCACTTCAGCCGTGTCTGAATTAGGCTATGAAGCGCTGTCTTATATTTTGCTAAATGCTGTTGGCCGCCCCTATAATAATAAAAAGTATAATATAAAAATTTAATTTAAAAAAAACAACAACTGTGGAAAGTAGAAATAGATAAAAAAGAACACATTCAAGTACTTGGCTCTAATCATTAACAACAAATCTAGCTGATGATAAATTTGTCATCGGCAAAGGACCTTTTGTGTTTTGTTTTGTTTTTGAAAGAACGTTCATAGAACAAAAGTTCTACATAGTGTTTCATGCAAAAGTACAGATTCTATTTATGAAAACATAGTCTATAGTAATTCTCATGCAAAAATTAGACAAATCAGCCATAGACTGTAAATGAGAAAAGATGTACTCATTTTAATGCCACTATCAGCAGAGACCCATTGCGTATGATGCAAACTAAGTCCCTGAAGCCAGACATGTAGCTCCCATTTTTTCCCTAATGCCACCCAAGTGAGGTGGACTGGGAGAAAAAAAAAAGCCATTTTCTTTTGTAAATGACAAGTTAACTTCATTCTGCTGATCAGTAAATACCGTGAACAACAAACTTATATTGCATTGTTTTCTAACAATCTGAAGCTGAAATTTAACATACATTACATTACAGATTATGTACCTTTAATTTATTTTTTATGTTGTAAACAATTGCTTTTAAGATTTGTATTTTTATGTTTTTAAAGCTTTTATTAAACTTTTTTATTGGCACAATCACTAGTACAATAAACTGCAGTGTATTGCACTATGACTATATTATACCTATTAAAATACCTATACCTATATATTATATTTCTAGTAAACTTTAGGCATCCACTATACATGAAGTGGCTCAGCTCTAAGGGTGAGCGAAGCTTTCTTAACAAAGCAAATTTTTGCAAGCTTAGTTTTTAAATTTGCTAAATAAAAATGGTGGCGACACAAAAACCCCCAGTAACAAATGGTCTTGTCACCTGTCCAGGTTTCCCTGGTGTCCTCTTTGTCTCTGGTGCCTCCAGCCTGCTCAGCCAATTACTGACTTAGTCAGGACAGTGCCACGGCCAGTAATTGATTAAGCCAGCTTTCACTCTCCAGACAAGAGTGATGCCTGCTCAGCCAATCCCTGGGATTATGGCTATGGCTGTGGGGGACACCAGAGACAGAGGATATTGGGGGAGCGTGGACAAGTAAGTATTGATGAGTGAACAGCCGAAGAACACCAAAACAGCTAAATACCTGCAATTGTTTAGCAGTTTTAGTGTGTTTCCTTAAGGTTCAGTTCGGAGTTTCACAAATTCTATGCCACAAATTTGCAAACCTGCCAAACTGAACTTTTAAAAAGTGTGCTCATCTCTATTCATCTCCTAATCCATATTCCCTTTCTCTGCATCTTGATGTACATTTATGTCAGATGTCAGGGGTTAAAGGGGTTATCCAGTGTTAGAAAAACTTGGCCACTTTCTTCCAGAGTCCGCACGACTCTTGTCTCCAGTTCAGGTGTGGTGTGCAATTTTGCTCCCTTTACTTCAATGGAACCGAGTTGTATAACCCCACCCAAAATGGAGAAAAGAGGGATGTTGTCTCTAAAAGAAAGTGGCCGTGTTTTTTTTTTAAGCTCTGGATAACCTCTCTAATGTTGTTCTAGAGTTAGGAAATGTGTCCTTTGGATTAGCTGACTGCACTGTTCTGAAATTGGAAGCTGTTTATGACTAAAAGAAATAAAAGAATTTCACAAAAGGATGTAGAAGTATAACAAAGTCCTTTATTTTAATAATGTTCAAAGTACTTGGTTATACTTCTCCATCCTTTTGTGCAATTCTTTTTTTTTTTTTCCTTTTGTTGCACTATATGCTATTTTGGCAGGACTTTCTTTAAAGGTTTTCTGAGAAAAAGAAATAGTTGACTATTTTTATGTACTTATCGACGAGAGAGTTCTAGCACTAGTGGACATTGATAAAAAATTTTGTTTCAGTTTATACTCTTCAACTGCTAATTGCCACTTCGAGTTATTGCTGCATTAAATATAAGAAGCTGAAAATCCCATTACAATTAGAAGCGCTATTTCCCCTTGTGACTTTGTCTCTTGAGAAGATCTTACATCATCTATTGGTTATATTACTTTCATGTTCAAGAAAGATAGGGAAGCAATATCCTTCCCTAAAAATATGCTAATACTACTATATGTTTGACCCATCCCAGATCCTGAGGGACGTTCCTGATTTTTCAGTTGATCTCCTGGTGTCCATGTGTCTCGCTGAATTATCCTGCCCTGGCACTGTAAACTTTATCATCCTGCTGGGATGTTTCTTACATATAGTCATCAGCAAGACACACAGTGAGGGGGTTTAGGAGTAGGGGCATGTGTCCAGGAAGAGGTGGGAGACACTGCAGTGTTTCTCAGCTTTAGTCCTCAGTACCCCTAACAGGCCATAGTTTCAGGATTTTACTGATATCTCACAGGTGATATAATAATAGTTGGAGCATCAGATATTCTTTTAATGGAATATCCTCAAATAATGACCTGTTGGGGGATACTTGAAGAAGGAAGTTGAGAAACACTGGTCAAGAGTACCTACTGTCTGTGCATCTCTTAATCCTGATCTCCTCCCATTCCTCTGATGCCCGTCCAGTTTAGTTTCTGTCCTGTCTCTTCCTGCAGTAGTTGAGTCAATGAGCAGGAGGAGGAGGTGGAAGGGCACACTGCACAAAGAAGAGAGGGAACTACAAAAAGAAGAGGGAACCACACAAGGAAGCAAGAGAACTGCACACCACTTAAGAAAGAGAAGGAACTGCACACCACTCTGGGAAAAGAGGGAACTGCACACTGCACAAGGAAGAGAGGGAACTGCACACCGCTCAAGAAAGAAAGGGAACTGCACACCGCTTAAGAAAGAGAGGGAACTGCACACCGCTTAAGGAAGAGAGGGAACTGCACACCGTTTAAGAAAGAAAGGGAACTGCACACCGCTTAAGAAAGAGAGGGAACTGCACACCGCTTAAGGAAGAGAGGGAACTGTACACTGCACAAAGAAGAGAGGGAACTGCACACCGCTCAAGGAAGAGAGGGAACCACACACTGCACAAGGAAGAGAGGGGACTGCACACCGCTCAAGGAAGAGAGGGAACTGCACACCACACAAGGAAGAAAGGAAACTGCAAGCTGCACAAGGAAGAGAGGGGACTGCACACCGCTCAAGGAAGAGATGGAACCACACACTGCATAAGGAAGAGAGGGGACTGCACACCGCTCAAGGAAGAGAGGGAACTGCACACCGCTTAAGGAAGAGAGGGAACTGCACACCACACAAGGAAGAAAGGAAACTGCAAGCTGCACAAGGAAGAGAGGGAACTGCACACCGCTCAAGGAAGAGAGGGAACCACACACTGCATAAGGAAGAGAGGGGACTGCACGCCTCTCAAGGAAGAGAGGGAACTGCACACCGAACAAGGAAGAGAGGGAACCACACACTGCACAAGGAAGAGAGGGGACTGCACACCTCTCAAGGAAGAGAGGGAACCACACACTGCATAAGGAAGAGAGGGGACTGCACACCGCTCAAGGAAGAGAGGGAACTGCACACCGCTTAAGGAAGAGAGGGAACTGCACACCGCATAAGAAAGAAAGGAAACTGCAAGCTGCACAAGGAAGGGAGGGAACTGCACACCGAACAAGGAAGAGAGAGAACTGCACACCGCACAAGGAAGAGAGGGAACTGCACACCGCTTAAGGAAGAGAGGGAACTGCACACCGCATAAGAAAGAAAGGAAACTGCAAGCTGCACAAGGAAGGGAGGGAACTGCACACCGAACAAGGAAGAGAGAGAACTGCACACCGCACAAGGAAGAGAGGGAACTGCACACCGCACAAGCAGGGCCGGTTTTAGACTAGATGTGGCCCTGGGCAAAGTTAAAGGTGGGGCCCCAAATGCTGAAATATTTTAGCAACAATTTAAGGTCCCCATACATTTTACTCTTTTGTTGGTGGTACCTGTTGCTCCTGGTGGGTTCGGCCATCAGTGTAAGGTGTATGGGGCTCTCTGGACAGTCCTCTGACAGATGATATCAGTGGACATAGGGGATCAAGCTTGATGGAAAATCAATGCCCAACCTCTTTGTTCTAAGAGAGATAAGCCACCATCAGATCTGTATGGCTATGGCTTTACCCTCTCATAGAAAACACAGGAAAACTCAGATGTGCCAAATTTCTATGTATGGGGAGGACGGGACCAGATGGGAGAAATAATTGTCAGCTGAAGGAATGTTCAGCCAGCAGTTATTGGAAGTGTACGGCCACTTTTAAGGCCGTATTACACGGCCTGATATTCTGCAGAAGTGAGCGCCAATCTGGTAGAATGGAGCTCGCTTAGAGAGCCTACTACAGCAAAAGCTATGGAGGAGATTTATCAAACTGGTGTAAAGAAGAATTGGCTCAGTTGCCCCTAGCAACCAATCAGATTCCACCTACTTAGAATCTGAGTAATGAAAGGTGGAATCTGCTAGGGGCAACTGAGCCAGTTTCACTTTACACTATGTTTGATAAATCTCCCCCTATGTGTATATATACAGTATATCATTAGTGATGTGTGTGCAATCCTTGCTGTATATAGTAAACAATAAAGATATATATACTACCTGATCACGTTCCCCGGTGTCCTCAGGCCATGTCTGTGATATATACTACCTGATCATGTTCCCCAGTGTCCTCACAGAGCGATAGCGTCCTGATTCGGACAATTTTCGCTCCATGTATTAGGGCCCTTACTCAGTTCAGAAGTTTACATGCCGCTACATGTCAGGACTACCGCTACATGCTGGGACCGCAGCTACATGTCGGGACCGCCGCTACATGTCGGGACCGCCCCTACATGTCAGGACCGCCCCTACATGTCGGGACCGCCCCTACATGTCGGGACCGCCCCTACATGTCGGGACCACCTCTACATGTCGGGACTGCCCCTACATGTCGGGACTGCCCCTACATGTCAGGACCGCCGCTACATTCTGGGACTGCCACTACATGTCAGGACTGCCGCTACATTCTGGGACTGCCACTACATGCCAGGACTGCCGCTAAATGCCAGGACTGCCCCTACATGCCAGGACTGCCGCTAAATGCCAGGAATGCCGCTAAATGTCAGGACTGCCCCTACATGCCAGGACTGTCGCTAAATGTCAGGACTGCCCGCTAGTGGTGTAAACACAAGAACTATTTATATGAATTGCTTTAAAAAAATAAATAAAAAAAAATCACTATAATCAGGACCAAATATTACCTCCATACCGTTATTGAAGAAAACACACTATATATAGGCCAATATTACCACCATAAAAGTGACCGCCCCAAAATGACTCTATATACACTATATACAGACCAATATTACCGCCATAGAGTGACCACCGCATAATGACTCTATATACACTATATACAGACCAATATTACCGCTATAGACTGACCACTGTATAATAAATGACTGTGTATACACTGTATACAGACCAATATTATGTGGCAGTCACTCTATGGCTGTACTATTGGTGTATATAGTGTATATATAGAGTCATTATGTGGCAGTCAATCTATGGCAGTAATGACTACGCTATATACGCTATATACAGACCAATATTATTGCCATAGGCTGACCCCTGTATAATGACTTTATATACACTCTATATACAGACCAATATTACCGCCATAGAGTGACCACTGCATAATGACTCTATATACAGACCAATATTACTGCCATAGACTGACCCCTGTATAATGACTCTATATACACTGTATGCAGACCAATATTATGTGTCGGTCACTCTATGGCTGTACTATATATACTGTACTGTATATAGTGTCATTATGTGGTAGTCAATCTATGGCAATAATGACGATCACTCTATGGTTGTACTATTGGTCTGTATATAGTGTGTATATAGAGTCATTATGTGGTGGTCACTGTATGGCGGTAATATTGGTCTGTATATAGTGTCATTATGTGGTAGTCAATCTATGGCAGTAATGAGTGTATATATATACACTATATACAGACCAATATTAATGCCAAAGAGTGACCACTGCATAATGACACTATATACAGACCAATATTACCACCATACAGTGACCACCACCTAAAGACTGAATACCACCTTATTTTTTTCTCAATAAAATACACCGTATTGCCTTAGTGATGTCATCATACACTATACATAGGAGCTGCAGCAATTACATAGGACTGATGAGGCCGGAGAATGGCTGCAGCTCCTATATACAGTCTATTCACCTCAACACTTGGAGTCAGCAGTGCTTATACACACACACCATTATATATATATATATATATATATATATATATATATATATATATACACACACACTCACACACCCATGAAAACACATTATACAGATACAAACCATCCAGTCCACACACTATACACAGGACATGTAACACACACTACATTCATCTATGATACACTTACATTCATACACACACTACATATACAGTATACTTACTCCCTCTAGCATGCTGGTTGTAGTGGTGAATCCCCCTCATGTTCCTTGCAGCAGCAGCAGCAGGCTGTCATCCTCACCCGGCAGCCCTCTCCTCCATCGTCCCGACAGCTCCACACCAGAGCAGGAAGTCACGTGCAGTGAGAGGAGCTGGAGGGAGGGGGAGGGGGAGCAGACACCGAGCCCAGCGTCCTGCAGCCTCTGCGTTTCCCCTGATAGCAGGGATCACTGCCAGACGCTGGAGGACGCTGTCTGTGCTCTTCTCTCCACTGGAACTGCGGTAGGGGGCCCCTGGGGGATGGGGGCCCTGGGCATTTGCCCTGCTTGCCCCCCCCTAACGCCGGCCCTGCGCACAAGGAAGAGAGGGGACTGCACACCGCTCAAGGAAGAGAAGGATTTGCACACTGCACAAGGAAGAGAGGGAACTGCACACCGAACAAGGAAGAGAGGGGACTGCACACCGAACAAGGAAGAGAGAGAACTGCACACCGCACAAGGAAGAGAGGGGACTGCACACCGCTCAAGGAAGAGAGGGATTTGCACACTGCACAAGGAAGAGAGGGGATTGCACACCGAACAAGGAAGAGAGAGAACTGCACACCACACAAGGAAGAGAGGGAACTGCACACCGCTTAAGGAAGAGAGGGAGCTGTACACTGCACAAAGAAGAGAGGGAACTGCACACCGCTCAAGGAAGAGAGGGAACCACACACTGCACAAGGAAGAGAGGGGACTGCACACCGCTCAAGGAAGAGAGGGAACTGCACACTGCACAAGAAAGAAAGGGAACTGCAAGCTGCACAAGGAAGAGAGGGGACTGCACACCGAACAAGGAAGAGAGAGAACTGCACACCGCACAAGGAAGAGAGGGAACTGCACACCGCACAAGGAAGAGAGGGGACTGCACACCACACAAGGAAGAGAAGGATTTGCACACTGCACAAGGAAGAGAGGGAACTGCACACCGAACAAGGAAGAGAGGGAACTGCACACCACACAAGGAAGCAAGAGAACTGCAAGCTGCACAAGCAAAAGAGAGAATTGCACAAGGAGTGAAGACTGATCGGTGCCCCCACCTGCTCTTCAGCACCTATGGCTGCTTGTTTATCTGTGCTGCTCCAACCACGCCCCCACCCCCCGTCCCGCCTCCCTGCAATCTATAGCACTTGCCTGATAGAATTATCATTGGTTAGTGCCTAGTCTTTTTTTGTAGCCTGAGGCCTGTTGCTGCATGCAAAATTGTCATGAATGTGGCTGCAGAGAATTTTCTAGTATTAGGTCACACTGCTTAACACTCTCTAAAATATGTTAAATACACAATCAAAATATATATAATCTACTATATCTCATCTATCTATATCATATCTATCTCGTATCTATCCATTTATCTATCTATCACTTATCTATGTAATATATTGCCAATAGTACCAGTATAAAAGCAACTATACATCCACACAATGACCACTACCATCATCATCAGTGACTGACTAACACCACTATATAGTTACTAAATAAAATCCACTGTATAAAGACCGGTATTCTTCTCAAGCAGTGGCCAGTGGCAGTGGTAAATTCCAGCTCTGCACAAGCTCTGCACATCAGATTAGTGATTATAGTGCAGTTACAGCCAGTGATTCATAGGGGGCATCTTCTCTGCATGAATTGCAAGTGACGTTTTTGATTAAAGTTGTTAATTTTTTATATTTTCTCCATGTGGCTCAGCCCGTCATGATGACTTCTCCAGGCCATAACCCATCTCTGGCAGACTAACATTTCAGGCTCCTCGCTCCAAAATCATACTCATCACTATACAAAGTCCCCATGAGTATTGCGTCACACAGTGTCAGTAGGTAATCCTCACCCTTGCAGGCAGGGCTGTGGAATGGGTAAGCTGCAGCTCCGACTCCAACTCCGACTCCTGATTTTGTCAGGGACCGACTCTGACTCCAGCTCCTTAAGAAATGGCCAGTTAGACACCTGGGGAGTTATTTATTACACTGGTGTAAGGTAGATCGGGCTCAGAAGCTTCTTCCTAATGTCCTACATGATCCTGGGGCGACTTTTGAGTGAATTAGGAAAGATATAAAGCAGATTCTCCTCTGTGTGTGTGTGTGCACACGCAGTGGATGCAGCTAGTCTCCAGCCACCATGTCCTGAACAACTCAGAACTAGACTAGATGAAGCAGGTGGTCTTTTCCTGTTGACAATCTTCTATGTTTCTAACTTTTCACCATACACTAAGGAAGGGAGAGTGCCCCCAAAAACATGTCAACCTCGTGCCTACTCTAAATAAAGTAGCTATTTGATTTTACTACATTGAGGCTATGTTCACACAACATATAGAGACCGGCCGTTCCGTGACCCGGCCAGGATCCCATTGAAGCAGAGGCAGTGTTCCACTCCGCAGAAAATACGGCCGTTGTTGCCGATGGCAACAACAGCCGTACTTTTACGTACTGTGAACATAACCTGAAGTCATCCGTTGGTATACAGTGGCAGCGCTGGTATTATTGTACCCAAACCATTTTTCCATTTTTATCCTATCCCATTCCTAAGACAGGACCCCATCCAGGGAGTATCCAGTCTGTTGGTACATCTAGCTTGGCAGCCGCTGTTGCCCTCACAACCTACTCCAGCTGGACATCTCCACCCATCTAGTACCCTTTTTAGGGTAATATGCTTTAAGCTCAAGTGGCTACAAGGTGAGCGTAATACCTCCCTCCCCATTTTTCCACCTTTACCCTCTGGTATCACACAAGGCTCTGGTGCCTTTTTTTTCTTGCTCTTTTTTCCTTTTAGTTTCTTGATGCTAGGGAGCAGGAGCATTATTTGTCTTTACCTCAGGGCACCATTCCTGTTCCCTTCCATCCGGCCCAGACCACCAAGATGATTTCTTCCAGCTACAATTCATCTCTTCAGAATCTGCCAGAGAAACATCTTTGGCTGCACACTTTTTCAGCAACTTCCTTCCCTTATTCCCTCCTATAGGCTCCCAAACTGTAGTAATTGTGCTGTTTGGTGTCATGCGCAGTAAATTGAGTAGGTATGTTGGTTACCCCCTGTATGTAGGATCCTGTGCTGTGCCTCCATATAGTAGTAATGTCCCTACTGTGCCCTCATATAGTAATAATGCCCCCTGCTGTGCCCCCATATACTAAGAATGTCCCTACTGTACCCTCAAATAGTAATAATGCCTCCTGCTGTACCTCCATATATTAATATTGCCCCCCTGCTGTGCCCCTATATAGTAATAATGTCCCTGTGGTTCCTCAATATAGTAATAATGTCTCCTGCTGTAACCTCCCTATAGTAATAATGTCCCCTGCTGTGCCTCCATACAGTAATAATACTGACCACTGCCCCATAGTAATGTCCCCTGCTCTGCCCCCATAGTGATGACCACTGCCCCATAGTAATGTCCCCTGCTCTGCCCCCATAGCAATGACCACTACCCCATAGAAATGTGCCCTGCTCTGACCCCAGAGTACTGACCACTGCCCCCATAGTAATGTCCCCTGCTAAGACCCCAAAGTAATCCCGCCGAACCCCAATGCAAACAAACAAAAAAACACTTTATACCCACCTTATCCGGGCATGAAGTGGGTCCCTGTCCTCTCTTCTGAGCTGGGAAGTCAGCACTGCAGTGAGGTCCGAGGGGGAGACAGAAGGTGAAGGGGAGAAAAGAGGGAGTGGTGGATCTGCGACGCCTGTGGCAGCCATTACACACACACACACACAGCCTGCTGCAGCCATAGTGCACACACAGCCTGCTGCAGCCATAACACACACACAGCCTGCTGCAGCCACAACACACACACAGCCTGCTGCAGCCATAGCACACTGAAGAAAAACACACAATCTTCTCCCAGAGAGAAAACACCACATTGACTGTGGTAGTTTACTGCTAAACTATTTATGGTTTTTCCTCCTCCTTCTCTATTTTACACAAGATAACTTCATATTACATTACTGCTTATATAAAATAATCCAGTATCCAGGAAGAGAACAACACAGATCTCCCCCCACACAATGGACTCTTCCAGATCAGAAACAAACTGCCAAATAGTCACTGACAACATCTCCCCAACCACCCTTATCTAATAGGGCCAGTGCTTTATTACTGATATGCATGTATAAAATTCCTATGAAAACTCAATTATAAAATTTTGAAAGATTTTTTTTTTTAGAGCTGGTATCGGAGGTGGTACATTTTGTGTCTGTGACCCCACAGTTCTGTTTGTAGGTATGTAAAAAAAATATACACATACTCCCCTGGCTTCTTGGCCAGCTCATTATATTCTCCTCTTATTACAAAATCTGCAAGTGCACAAGTGTCGTCACTCCAGGAAGCTGAGGGAGAGATGTGGCTGGAAGCAAAATGGTGCCTGCAGCCAAAACAGTGCCTGGCAGGGTGGGAAGCCAATGGCTTCTCATTGCTTTTAACTAAATGCGCTCATTAGAAGAACTCATAAAGGAATAGACATCAACACTTGCCTGTGAATATAACTGACTTAATAAACATCAGCTGTACTCATTATAGAATTGTTAACATTTTTAAGAAGGACGAGGCTGGGCAAGAATTGGCATGGTTATATGGCATCGCTAAGTAAAGAAAATTATAATTTGCTAAGTTGCTAAGTTTCACAAGTTGAGAGATATTATACTGCTCCTTCTACTTGAGCAATGAAGGCTTTATTACAAACATATGAACATGTTTTTATTGTAATGTAGAAATCATTATTATTATGGAAATGTATCTCAGTAGAGACAGGCAAACAGGGAGCCAGACAGTGACACAAAGGAGGGCAGTAAATGGCCTTAGGGTGCCTGCACACCTGTGAACTTGCAAATAGTATAGGAGCTCTCGACATCATAATTAATCATAATGTGGGGAGCTCTGAGATACACTTTGCAAGACACTGTCCGTACTACGAACAGTTTGCAGAGAACGTGTGAACGCACCCTTATTCACACAGGCGTCAGACAGAATAACCACTGCTTGCCTAATTTCTTACTAAATATGTAAACTTTCCCTGAGTATACAGATAGCTTACTATTAGCCTTCCCAACAGTAACCACATTGCCTCACATGACATCCAATGACCCATGGATGCTAGCAGACTTCCATATCATAGCCTCAACACTATCATGCCACTGTACAGTTTGTCTTCCACATAGTAATTAATTGGTCTGTGCCCAGGGCCATATTAACAGCTGCTGCTGCTCTAGGCACTAAACCTGAAGACGCCCCATCTTCACTCACTAATTAGCATCAAGATTTTTAGTTTCTGATAAGTCTTAGGCCACGTTCCCACATTTACTGTACGTCACCACTAGGGATGGTCCGAACCGAGTTCCCTGTGTGAATTCCCTGTGTCTGCCCGCTCCGTGCAGCGGGCGGATTCAGCGGGAGGACCGCCTGGAAAACTGGGATACCGCCATAGCCATAGGCTGTATCCCAGTTTTCCAGTCGGTCCTCCCACTGTATCCACCTGCTCCACGGAGCGGGCAGACAGCGGGAATCTGATGCCGAGCGTTCGGGTTCATACGAACTGAACCTCGGAGGGATGGGACCATCTCTAGTCACCACATGTAGACGAAACCAGACCCTCATGTGGTAACCAATAGGCGTATGGCCAATATTCCTGGTAACAGCACATGACTACTGGAGAAGAAATGGGAGCCTGGTTTCAGCCATATGCATTTTCCTACATGTAGAAACATTGTCTGAATAGCATTTTTCCATGGTTTTTAACTGTTTAAAACAAATTTCCACATTGAATCAATGATTAGAGCAGTCTGCATATTGTCTGAAAGACTTCTCACCACATGGGCATGCAGCCCACACCCCAAATAAATCACATAGACACAACTTTGGCAATAAAATGGCCGTGGCTTTTATTTATGGTTCCATAACTAATTAATAACTACTGAATAAATATTTTAATAAATTACCAATAAATTAACCGGAATAAATAAATAAACAAATAACTTTCTTCTAGACTTGACCATGGAGCTCTTCAGAGAAGATTGCTGCTTCTATTGATCACGTCGAACTGTTGAAACAGCACTGGGAGCCGGCTTATATGCGGCTCAAATCTTCCCGCCAAACTGCTGCTAGCCCATCAACTGATCACCCGTCTGGAACATGCCCATATTATGGCACCTGAGGAAACTTCTAGAAAGGTTAATCCATTAGCGCCCCACCATAGGTGGGGTGGCACATACCAAGTGAAAACCTGCCTAACTACTCTTACTAATGGTATTACTAGTGTTGTTAACCTATCGGGGAGCCCACACCCCAAATAAATCACACAGACACAACGTTGGCAATAAAATAGCCGCAGCCTTTATTTATGGTTCTGTAACTAATTAATAACTTTACTGAATAAATATTTTAATAAATTACCAATAAATTAACTGGAATAAATAAATAAATACCAATAAAACCAGCAATTCATCTCAAATAAATACCTGTCCCCGCAGCCTAAGCTGTGTGACCTATCAGGCAGGGCAGCCTAAGGCAGCCCTGGCCCCTACTCAAAAGCCGCAGCCTTTTCAATAAGGGACTTCAGAAAAGCATCTCAGAAAAGCATAAAACAGCCTTGGGAAAGGTGGAATGTAATGAAAGGAAAAAATGTTTGAAATCAGGCAATAAATACAGTACCAATTCTCCCTACATCATTGCCCCCTACTTGGAGGACAATAATGTCAGGAGGAAATAAACCTGAATCAATTCTAGCAATGGTGTCTAACACCTGCTCCAACCGAAGCCCACCAACCCCCTTCAACAACACTTAAAATAAGTCCAGGTCCAAACTATTGTTAGATGAATAGCTACGTGCCTGTGCCCTCCTGTGAACCCACTTAACGAATGAGTGACCCAACACCCAGATAATTTTTTTCTGTGGACCTGCAAAACAAGTTATAAGCATAAATTTGGCCTGACATCCAGACGATACCTATCAGAAGACCACCTCCCAATGATTTAATGTTCTCCACCGATAGGCCTAACATAGAGGCCTCAGTGGCGGCGCCTATACGGAGTGTGGTGTATACCCATCACCCTCCAAGCCCAAAAGTTGTAACACCTTGCACAAGATGGATCCAAATTGGAATTTAATTAATGGAGAGCTGTCCTGGTGCATAAATAAGGGTTTGTGACCTAGCATGTAGATATTCTCTAATAACCGGGCAGTGCTGAGAGCCAGAAAATGCATTGAGTCTTACCATTGCCTCCCTGCTCGACTGATCTGCGAATGGAAAGTTAAAGAGCAGTATCATTCAGACACAAATCAGACAACAGCAAAGCAGGAGAAGCTGACCTGTTGACAGCGGCCAACTCAGATAGACGGAAGGCACCAAAGACGGCAGCAGAAAATGCAACCTGAAACAATAAAGTTTCATAAGCAGACACACAAACGTGAGAGCAACCAATTAAAAGCTGTTTCAGGAGCTCATAAGTAATGGGACATCTGCTATCAGGTAGGCCGACCTTCTTCCGATACCCTTTTAAGACCTGTTTCACCTGGAACCAAGAAGACAAAGGTTTAACATTATGCCATCTTTGGAAAAAAGAAATGCCCTAAACCAGTCTGGACACATGACTGGCCGAGAAACCTTGCTCCAGTAACATGGATACAAAATCTAAAGCAGACTGCATATCCCCAGCTAACACATCAACACCACTAGAATTACAGAAAGATAACTATTGATTCCAGGCGGATACATAACCTGACCATGTTCCTGGGGCCACAGAGTTGACAACATAACTGCCGATCACTCCCAGATCAGGTCCCAAAGGTGCGGGAGACATTTCAAGCCGTCTGCTTCTGCCTCGGGTACCAGCTCTCGAAACCTGGAAAACTGACCACGAGACAAAGTTTCAACAATGTTATTGTATACACGAGGAACAAATTTTGCTTTCAACCAAATATTAAAACGGAAAAACAAAAGAGTGCCTAAGTAACTTAACAACTGGATCGGAACATGAAGACTAACAATTAACTGTGAAAAAAACAACCCTATTGTCAGTATGGATGACAATCCTTCTATTTATGAAACATGAACCCCAAATAACCAATGATACTACAACAGGAAATAATTCAAGAAGAACAGTGTTTTTTACCAAACCCCCTACTACCCAAGGATGAGTGCACCATTGATTATTGAAAAATGCCCCAAATCACAGGGAACCGGCTGTATCTGTATAAAGTCCCATTAATTCGAAATCTACAAATGCTTCCTGCCACACAGAGTGGCCATTAAAATCCCTTAAAAACTCTAACCACAGCCTGAGATTATCTTTAAGCAAAGCGGTCAGACAGACATGTGAGGAAGGGGACTTTAAAGCGACTCTGTACTCACAATCTGACCCACCCAAAACACTTGTACCTTCGGATAGCTGCTTTTAATCCAAGATCTGTCCTGGGGTCCATTCGGCAGGTGATGCAGTTATTGTCCTAAAAAATAACTTTTAAACTTGCAGCCCGTGCCAAACGGGAGTATCTGTGCCCTAACTTTGCACCACCCCTCCGTCCCTCCTCCCCACCCTCTTCATCATTAGGAATGCCACTGGAACATTTTCTCCATGCTGGACACTGCACAGGTGCTTAACTATCCAGCCCATGTGCCGGGCTGACACAGGTGGGAAATAAGAGGCAATCTGCCTGGAGAATTCCTAATGATGAAGAGGGTGGGGAGGAGGGATGGAGGGGTGGTGCAAAGTTAGGGCAAAGATACTCCTGTTTGGCACGGGGCTGCAAGTTTAAAAGTTGTTTTTTAGTACAATAACTGCATCACCTGCCGAATGGACCCCAGGACAGATCTTGGATTAAAAGCAGCTATCCAAAGGTACAAGTGGTTGGGGGGGGGGGCAGATTGTGGGTACAGAGTTGCTTTAAACCTTTAGTAGCCAAATAAAGTCTAAGAACAAACACTCTCCCCTTTGGAATGACCTGGGTAGCAAAGACAAGTAATCCCAATAGCGACTGTAACTCCTGCAGAGACACAAGGATCAATCTCAGCCGGTAAAACGTGACCTCAAAAGAGTGGTGCATAATGTGACCTTGCTCATCAATAAGTCTGACAACTTGGAAAACAGACTGAGACGCAATAACTTACGCCTGATAGGTGTCCCTGAAAAGGCAGAGGAAAGGGATGCTGTTACCTATTTTGAAACCTGGATAAAGGAAAAGATTGGGGCTGATAACCTCTCCCATGTCTTTGCTATAGAAAGGGCACACAGAGTCCCATCCCGGCCTCCCCCACCAGGGAGCCCTCCACGTCCTAAGCTGATACGCATACTTCATTTCCGAGACAGGGATACCATATTGCGGTTAGCCAGAGACCATGCTGATCTCAGCATTGATGGAGCAAAAATTTCTATCTATCTGGACTTTTCAGCGGAGGTCCAGAAATGCAGGGCGCAATTTATTGATATTCAACGACGCCTGAGAGTCCTACAGGTGCCTTACTCTACCATCTATCCTGCGAAGCTCAGAGGGGTTGCGCTGGGCACTACCCACATTTTTGAAACACCCAAGGCAGCCTTGCAGTGGCTGGATAACAATGAGCGGAACCTCAGGCTTTCTGGAATTCTTGTATCCTCCTTGAAAGCTAGATATTGTTGTCTCCTGTTGAGACACCTTTATACCAAAGTTTAAGATGTTTGCCTGACTAAGTGGTCATGAGACCTTGCCACGGGGACACATTCAGCCTGCTTAAGATCTATAGCTAGTGGTGCGGGAGGCGGGAATAGAATGTTATATACATCTTTCATCTGTCTGCGCTGCAGCGGGCTCAGAGTTTTTCTAATGCCTCACTGGTTTCCCTATGATGGGAATCATGTCTATATTGTTTATTCTTGTTTATCAGTTTGGTTTTCGTTACTATGTTTTTTCTTTTGTGCTTCTGCTAACTCCTTATGCCATGTGGGAGGGGCACTCTGCAACATTATGAGGGAATGGTACTCTGTTATTTTGTATCTATTTATTACATATAACAAATGGCTGTGGCTAAGGGGGCAGTGAATATAGTGGCCTGGAATATTAGAGGGGCGAGAGATGCAACTAAAAGATGCGCTGTCTTCTCATACCTTCAACAGTTTCAACTGGCTGTTGTCTGTCTCTCGGAAACCCACTTGACCAGAGATGATACTCAGTTACTACAGAAATCATGGGTCCAAAATGCATTTCACTCTACATATTCCACCCACACTAGGGGAGTGAGCATCCTTGTACATAGACGCATTCCATTTGTCTGTCATGCCTCTACCATTGACAGTGGGGGTCACTTTGTCTGTCTAAATTGTGACATGTATGGGGTTTCCATGATCCTAGTGGCACTCTATATACCACCCCCATATAGTGCTGAAGTCCTAAAGAAGGTCGTAGCCTATATTACGACACTGCCTGATTTACCTGTACTCATTATTGGGGATTATAACAATGTTCTCTCACCACAGATAGATCGATTCCCTCAGGGGGACACACAGCCGGGTGGGCGGTCGACGGCCCTGTCGTGTCTGCTGGAGGAATGCGGCCTGAGCGATTTATGGAGACTCCGCCATCCTACTAGACAACAATATTCCTGTTACTCCGGCTCGCACCGCACCCTCTCCCGGATCGACATGGCGGTCGGTACCCCCTCCCTGCTGTCCTACATCGTGGACATTCAATACCTACCCAGAAGTATCTCTGACCATTCCCCAATACAGGTTAATCTGTCCCTGAGCTCTGGGAAATGTGGACTCCCTATGCCCTGGAGACTTCATCCGTTTTGGATGCAGTTGGTGGATGTAGATCCCTCTATTGATATAGCCATTACAGAATTTTTCAGAGCAAACGATGGATCCGCCTCAGTTCTCTGTGTTTGGGGGGCTATGAAGGCTTTTATCAGGGGGGTCTATATCCAAAAAATTAGCGCCCATAAGACTAAGAACAGACGACTCACTGAAGCTCTTAGGGACCAGGTGCAACGCACAGAAACCGCTATAGTGACAGACCCGACAGCCCTAAACAGGACAAGGTGGGAGGAGGCTCAAAAATTGTATAGTGACCACCTGTTGAAGGTGGCGGAAGATAAGCGTTTTTTTCAAAAGCAGCGGTTCTTCCAGGAGAGAGAGAGTGCGGGGCATCTATTGGCCACCATTGTTAAATCACAGGAGGGTCCCAACCACATAGTAGAGTTAAAGGATAAAGGGGGTAGACTGGTGACGACAGATAACAACATTTTAGATGTTCTCTTTTCTTATTACGCTACCATTTACGCCTCGACCTTGACTGCATCAGACACTGAGATTGAGCACTATCTAAATTCTGTAATACTACCACAAATGACACCCGCACAAAGGGAACTATTGGATGAGCCCCTCACGGTCGAGGAACTGGAATATGCCCTCCAGTCCTTCTCTAATAAGAAGGCTCCTGGCTGTGATGGCCTACCAGCTGAATTTTACAAAAAACATCAGTCTGTTCACCTTCCTCGACTGTTGAAGGTCTATCAAGAATCCTTGCGGGAGGGGTCACTCCTTCTATGAGGGAAGCAACCATTGTCATACATAAACCTGGCAAGGATCCCACAGAACCGGGCTCTTACAGGCCGATTTCTTTGTTGACAAATGACGTCAAGCTCTTGGCTCGGGCCCTGGTGAACAGATTATCACAAGTGAGTAGTCTCACTCAACGATGCAAAGGCTTTCGATAGCGTCGAGTGGGCCTTCCTATTTGCCGTCATAAGAAAAAATGGGAATTGGGCCCAAATTCCTTAAAGAGTCACTGTCATATTTTTTTTTTTTTGCAGAAATCAATAGTCCAGGCGATTTTAAGAAACTTTGTAATTGGGTTTATTAGCCAAAACTGCCATTATCTGCATGTAAAAAGCCTTTTCCCAGGTCCCCCCCTCCTTCCTCTTTTTCATCCACTCTGAAAAATCTGAAAATTGTGACTTGTTGCAGGAGTCGTACCCTGTCTGCTGGCAGCAGAAAGCAGATAACAGAGGATTACAGGCATGGAGCTGGGTGACAGCTGTAATCCGAGCTCAGACAGGTCACTGGTGACTGTCACAGGAGATATCCCGTGAGGGATTTGTAGATTAACTTTGTTGTCCTGTTTTGGTCTTTTCTTTAGCTCTCTCCATAGGAGAACAATGAAGACAGGGGGGAGAGCTTCAAACTGCTTTTTCATGATAAAAATGCATTTTTCGGAAAATAAACCCAATTACAAAGTTTCTTAAAATCGCCTGGACTATTGATTTCTGCAAAAAAAAAATTCACGACAGTGACACTTTAAGTGGGTACAGTTGTTATATACGCAGCCACAGGCAAGGGTCCGGGCCAATGGTGGACTGTCTGGGGGGTTCGCATTGGGAAGGGGCACTAGGCAGGGTTGTCCCCTGTCGCCCCTCCTTTAGGCGATCACCATTGAACCGTTGGCATGTCTGCTACGCTCCTCGACAGCCTTCCATGGTTTCCCTAGGGGAAATATGGAGGAACGCGTCTCGCTATACGCAGACGACATGCTTCTGTATGTGGGAAATGTAGTTGCCTCTTTACCTAGCATCATGACTCTAATAGAGGACTTTGGAAAGCGCTCAGGGCTGTCCATTAATTGGGCAAAGTCGGTTGTCATGCCTCTCACATCCCTCCCAGAAAACACGTCTGTATCATCTACCAATTTGCAAATAGTCAGTGAATTCAAATACCTGGGAATCATAATTACCCTGCGAGTTGAGGATTTTGTAACCAAAAATCTCCTCCCCCTATTAGCCAAATTCATAACAAAGGTAGACTCCTGGTGTAGATTGCTGCTGTCAGTTATAAGCTGGGTTCACACTACGCATATTTCAGTCAGTATTGTGGTCCTCATATTGCAACCAAAACCAGGAGTGGATTAAAAACACAGAAAGGATCTGTTCACACAATGTTGAAATTGAGTGGATGGCCGCCATTTAATGGCAAATATTTGCTGTTATTTTAAAACAACGGCTGTTGTATTGAAATAATGGCCGTTATTTACTGTTACATGGCGGCCATCCACTCAATTTCACCATTGTGTGAACAGAGCCTTTCTGTGTTTTTAATCCACTCCTGGTTTTGGTTGCAATATGAGGACCACAATACTGACTGAAATATACGTAGTGTGAACCCAGCCATAGGGCGCAGCAATCTATTAAAAATTATTCTAATGCCCCAGCTACTCTATATTATACACAATACACCGGTATGGTTGCCTTTGCGCCTTTTTAATAAGATACAGGGTATATTTCGTGACCTGGTCTGGCTTAAAGGCAACCCACGCATCAAGCTAGAAACTCTTCAAAGACATAAAAATGCTCAGTGGGCATAGATTGCCGATAATGCTCTTGGAAACGGGGGAAACTAAGTGGAAAGGTAGAACGATCCCAACGCTATCCCTGATGGTTAAAGTGTGGGCTAAGTCAAAGTCCTTACTGGGCCTCACTGGTTTCACCAATTTCACACCGTTGTGGCACAACCCGCTCTTACCAGAATTTTTTAGACTTGAGTGGTTCTCTCCGTGGGAGTCCAGGGGCGTGCTATTCCTGCTACAGATCTTGCAGGATGGGACCATCGCAACGTTCGACTGTTTACGCACTTCCTTTGATCTACCACATTCCCGATTCTACCAGTACCTACAACTGCGCCATGCTTTTCAGGCTCAGACCAGACAGGATCTACTAACTACAAACTCACATGTGGCACTCAGTTATATTACCAAAGGGGACTCTACTAGAGGGCTTATTTCCATGTTATACACCCAACTCTTACATGAATATCTGGCTGGTTTCCCGTTATCCATCAGAGATAAATGGGAGGCGGATGTGGGAGGTCTGACTGATGACACCTGGAATGATATCCTAGAATTAACTACTATAGTTTCATTAAGCGAATCTCAACAGTTATCACAGCTGTTTTTCATACACAGAGTGTATAAAACACCCGTTTTCCTACATAAAGTTGGAGCATGGCCTTCGGCCGAATGCCCACGATGCAGCTCAGACAACGCCTCCTTGCTACATATGATGTGGGGCTGTCGAGAGCTGGAAAGTTTCTGGAAAGGAGTACTAGACATAGTTACTAAAATATATGGCTTTGGCCTGCCAATAGACCCTAAAGTCTGTTTGTTGGGGGTTCTGGCGCTTTCGGATCTGGAAGACTGTGATGCCACTGCCATTCAGAGATTGCTCTACCAAACCCGCAAAACTATTGCCTCCAGGTGGATTCAGGCTGACCCACCCACTGTACCAGAATTTATTGCTAAAGTAAATGCCCTGATCAGATTAGAAAGGGGAGTGTACATTAAACGCAAATGTCCAAACAAGTTTGAAAAAATTTGGGGACGATGGATAGATATTCCAGGTCTACCAACGAGAATTCTGTGGGAGTGCTGTAGGAATCCGGTTCAAAACATGTTGAATCAGGTACTAAATAGACACTAGTTGAACCTTGGCATTCATGAGAAAACCTGTGTACCCTTCTAGTTATGTCCGTATCCACAGGGTCTTTCTCCTGGCCCCTTAACCGATTGCAGAGTATTACTTTACCTATCTACATGGCTATGTTACGCTTGTTACTATATATTCAGAGTTTTTTTTTCTTTTTCTTTTTGTTTCTTTGCGTACCTTTTCCCCCCCCCCCCCCCCCCTTTTTTTTCTCTTTCTTATCTCTATGGGGGCTTTTTGGGAGACACCAGATGATGTCGGCATACAATAAGATGTAATTAGATTGTATATGCTTTGACTTGTACGGGTACAGGATTTTGTATTTATCCACTGTTGCTTTTGTCCAGTCTCATTAGTGTCTCTGTCCCTTGTCCTTTTACTGTTTTTGTTTTTTTAAATTTGGTGTGTGTTAAAAACTTAATAAATTTCCTTGTGGTCCCACCCACACAGCATGCTGTATTCTCTGCCTGTAACATCATACAGCACGCTGTATTCTCTACTTGTAACACCACAACGCTCACTGTATTCTCTACCTGTAACACCACACAGCACCCTGTGTTCTCTACCTGTAACACCACACATCATGCTGTATTCTCTACCTGTAACACCACACAGCATGCTGTATTCTCTACCTGTAATACCACACAGCACACTGTATTCTCTACCTGTAACACCACACAGCATGCTGTATTTTCTTCCTGTAACACCCCATAGCACACTGTATTCTCTACCTGTAACACCACACAGCACACTGTATTCTCTACCTGTAACAGCACACAGCACGCTGTATTCTCTACTTGTAACACCACACAGCATGCTGTATTTTCTTCCTGTAACACCACACAGCGCACTGTGTTCCCTACCTGTAACACCATTCAGTGCTGTATTCTCTACCTGTCACACCACACAGCACACTGTATTCTCTACCCGTAACACCACACTGTATTCTCTACCTGTCACATCACACAGCACGCTGTATTCTCTACCTGTAACACCACACAGCACACTGTATTCTCTACCTGTAACACCACACAGCACACTGTATTCTCTACCTGTAACACCACACAGCACACTGTATTCTCTACCTGTAACACCACACAGCACTGTATTCTCTACCTGTAACACCACACAGCACGCTGTATTCTCTACCTGTAACAGCACACAGCACGCTGTATTCTCTACCTGTAACACCACACAGCATGCTGTATTTTCTTCCTGTAACACCACACAGCGCACTGTGTTCTCTACCTGTAACACCATTCAGTGCTGTATTCTCTACCTGTAACACCACACAGCACACTGTATTCTCTACCCGTAACACCACACTGTATTCTCTACCTGTCACATCACACAGCACGCTGTATTCTCTACCTGTAACACCACACAGCACACTGTATTCTCTACCTGTAACACCACACAGCACACTGTATTCTCTACCTGTAACACAACACAGCATGCTGTATTCTCTACCTGTAATACCACACAGCACACTGTATTCTCTACATGTAACACCACACAGCACACTGTATTCTCTACCAGTAACACCACACAGCACACTGTATTCTCTACCTGTAACACCACACAACCCCCTGTGTTCTCTACCTGTAACACCACACAGCACACTGTATTCTCTACCTGTAACACCACACAGCACTCTGTATTCTCTACCTGTAACACCACACAGCATGCTGTATTCTCTACCTGTAACACCACACAGCACACTGTATTCTCTGCCTGTAACACCACACATCATGCTGTATTCTCTGCCTGTAACACTTCACAACAGACTGTATTCTATATCTGTAACACTACACAGCACGCTGTATTCTCTGCCTGTAACACTTCACAACGCACTGTATTCTATATCTGTAACACTACACAGCACACTGTATTCTCTACCTGTAACACGACACAGCACACTGTATTCTCTATCTGTAACATCTCACAGCATGTTGTATTCTATACCTGTAACCCACACAGCACGCTGTATTCTCTATCTGTAACACCTCACAGCACACTGTATTCTCTACCTGTAACCAGGCCCGGATTGGTAATCTGGCAAAGCGGGCAAATGCCCGCTGGGCTGCCAGGATTACCAGTCCGGGGGCCGCCGGTCCTGGCCCCCATGTGCACCGGCCCTCAGCAGTGGCTGCAAGAATAGCGCAGCCGGCCGTTGCGCTATTCATTCAGCCTCTGCAGAGGGCCGGTGACCTGGCCCTTTAACTGTGAGCGTTCAAGATGAACGCTCACAGTCTGCAGCGGCCGCGCTCTGACTGACAGAGCCAGGGAGCCATTGGCCCCCGGCCCTGCCAGTCACTCCTGTGGCCGGCCGGTCTTCGTAGCCGGAAGGTGTCAGGGCCGGCCCGGGGTCGCAGACGTGCCGTGCGCAGGCACGTCTGCAGGCACGTCTGCAGGAACCTCTGCCAGGCCCCCAGCGGCTGACATCACTTCCGTGACGCGCCGCTGAGGACCTGGCAGGAGAGAGAAGAGAGACGCTGCAGCAGGAGGCAGGTGCAGTGACCGAAGATCCGGGAGGAAGAAGCTGCCAGGAGCGAGTTGACAGGTGAGAATGTGTGTTTTTTTTTTTACCCCTTCACATGTGGCCATGGGGGGGGGGGGATTTATGTGGATGCACAGCAGGAGGCTATTCTACATTGGGGGGATGCAGGGGGATGCAGGGGGAGGCTATTCTATATTGGGGGGATGCAGGGGGGCTATTCTATATTGGGGGGATGCAGGGGGATGCTATTCTACATTGGGGGGATGCAGGGGGGCTATTCTACATTGGGGGGATGCAGGGGGGCTATTCTATATTGGGGGGATGCAGGGGGATGCTATTCTATATTGGGGTAAAGCAGGGGGGCTATTCTATATTGGGGGGATGCAGGGGGGCTATTCTACATTGGGGGGATGCAGGGGGGGCTATTCTACATTGGGGGATGCAGGGGGAGGCTATTCTATATTGGGGTAAAGCAGGGGGGCTATTCTATATTGAGGGATCCAGGGGGGCTATTCTATATTGGGGGGATGCAGGGGGGCTATTCTACATTGGGGGGGATGCAGGGGGGGGGGCTATTCTACATTGGGGGATGCAGTGGGGCTATTCTACATTGGGGGATGCAGGGGGAGGCTATTCTATATTGGGGGGATGCACAGCAGGGGGCTATTCTATATTGGGGGATGCAGGGGAGCTATTCTATATTGGGGGATGCAGGGGGGGTATTCTATATTGGGGGGATGCAGGGGGGGCTATTCTATTTTGGGGGATGCAGGGGGGGCTATTCTATATTAGGGGGATGCACGGGGGGGCTATTCTATATTGGGGGATGCAGGGGGGGCTATTCTATATTAGGGGGGTGCACGGGGGGGCTATTCTATATTTGGGGGATGCAGGGGGATGCTATTCTATATTGGGGTAAAGCAGGGGGGCTATTCTACATTGGGGGGATGCAGGGGGGGCTATTTTACATTGGGGGATGCAGGGGGAGGCTATTCTATATTGGGGTAAAGCAGGGGGGCTATTCTATATTGGGGGGATGCAGGGGGGCTATTCTATATTGGGGGGATGCAGGGGGGCTATTCTACATTGGGGGGGATGCAGGGGGGGGCTATTCTACATTGGGGGATGCAGTGGGGCTATTCTACATTGGGGGATGCAGGGGGAGGCTATTCTATATTGGGGGGATGCACAGCAGGGGGCTATTCTATATTGGGGGATGCAGGGGAGCTATTCTATATTGGGGGATGCAGGGGGGGGTATTCTATATTGGGGGGATGCAGGGGGGGCTATTCTATATTGGGGGATGCAGGGGAGCTATTCTATATTAGGGGGATGCATGGGGGGTCTATTCTATATTAGGGGGATGCAGGGGGCTATTCTATATCGGGGGATGCAGGAGGGCTATTCTATATTGGGGGGATGCAAGGGGGGCTATTCTATATTGGGGGGATGCAAGGGGGGCTATTCTATATTGGGGGGATGCAGGAGGGCTATTCTATATTGGGGGGATGCAAGGGGGGCTATTCTATATTGGAGGGATGCAGGGGGGCTATTTTATATTGGGAGGATGCACAGCAGGGGGGCTATTCTATATGGGGGGAATGCACGGGGGCTATTCTATATTGGGGGATGCAGGTGGCTATTCTATATTGGGGGATGCAGGGGAGGCTATTCTATATTGGGGGGATGCACAGCAGGGGGCTATTCTATATGGTGGGATGCAGGGGGGCTATTCTATATTGGGGGATGCAGGGGAGGCTATTCTATATTGGGGGGGATGCAAGGGGGGCTATTCTATATGGGGGGGATGCAGGGGGGGCATGCAGGGGGGCCATTCTATATGGGGGGGATGCACAGCAGGGAGGCTATTCTATATGGGGGGATGCACGTGGGGGCTATTCTATATGGGGGGGTGCACAGCAGGGGGGCCATTCTATATGGGGGGTGCACGGGGGGCTATTCTATATGGGGGGATGTACAGCAGGGGGGGCTATTCTGTATGGGGGATGTATAGATGAGGATGTTGCTGGAGCAAGAAGCCTAAAATGTCTGTCTGACAGATCCCGTGGAGAGGAGTCATGGCCAGAGAAGCCTTCATGATGGCCGGAGATAGATGGAGAAGAAAAGGAAAAGTGGATGTCTCGTCATGCAGAGAAGACGCCTACTGTGAGTGACAGGATGTAACTGCACTATAATCACTTATAAGGTCTGCAGAACCTTTATACAGCTGGGATCTACCTCTGTATCAGGGGTGTCACACTCCGGCCCTCCAGGTGTTGCAAAAATACAATTCCCATCATGGTTTATCTGTCCAGGCATGATGGGATTTGTAGTGATGTAACAGCTGGAAGGCTGGTGTTTGACACCTGTGTTTTATGGTCACTGCTTTGGAAGAATATTGGTCTTTATATGGTGGCTGTTATTTGGTGACAATATAGTGGTATTATCCAGTCACCGTATGCTGAGAGTAGTGGGCATGGTGTGATGGTATTACTCGTCCTGTGTATTCTGGTATTATTGGTAATATTAGTGTTGTATATAGTGGATTGTATTCAGTCACAGTGTAGTGGTATTAGTCATTATGTGGTGGTAATGGCAGTGCTTATGGTGTGGTGATATTATTTGTTACTTATATACTGGTAGTATAGGAAATATTGGTGGGATTGCTTAGTGACAGTATGGCAGTAACGTGTACAGTGTGGGGATAATATTTGCTTACTGGTGTTATTAACAATGACAGTATTATCATGCACAGAAAATTCTAGATAGATAGATAGGAGATAGATAGATAGATGTCGAGATATTCCGCAGCACACCAGCATTCGTGAAAAAGGTGATTTATTACAAAAAGTACAAAAAATACAGGCGATGCATCTCCTGTATTTTTTGTAATAAATCACCTTTTTCACGAATGCTGGTGTGCTGCGGAATATCTCGACATACTTCTGGGGATCCCCGAGCCAAGGGATTGACTCCGTGCAGCACCCGCTTCATGCACCTTTGGATGTGCGGCTTTCTCCTGCTTATAGATAGATAGATAGGTGATAGATAGTAGATAGATAGATAGATAGATAGATAGATAGGAGATAGATAGATAGATAGATAGATAGATAGATAGATAGATAGATAGGAGATAGATAGATAGATAGATAGATAGATAGATAGATAGATAGGAGATAGATAGATAGATAGATAGATAGATAGATAGATAGATAGATAGATATCCAGTAGGAAATATCTATCTAGCAGCTTATTATGTAGCTTTGATTACACATGAGATCACAACCAGCAGACACATTTTAATAATTAAAACCTTACTGTTTATACCGCCATTATATGATGTGCAGACATAGTCAGGATAAAAGGGATTTAAAAAATATAGTAACTTTTGTCCAAAAACAGCACCACCCCTGTCCTCAGACTGTGTGTGGTATTACAGCTTGGCTCCATTCACTTCAATGGAACTGAGCTGCAATACCTCACACAAACTGAAGAGTGTGACACTGTTTCTGGAAGAAGGTGGCCATGTTTTTCTCCTTTACAGGGAATCTGTGAGGTCCGTACCAGGTCTAGGTGTAGATCTCAGCAGACAGGTGTGAGGGAGATATCACTGACAGGACCTTTAGTCCAGTGTAAACTTTTGTAATTGTCTTTTTCATTACCAACTAAAGTTTCACAACAGCAGCCGCAGCAGCAGCACCCTATACGTCCATCAGTCAGAGCAGGAAGGGGCGGGCAGAAGGTGCTGCTGTGGCTCCACCTCTGTGACACTTCAGCTGGTAATGGAAAGAATGATTATAGAGGTTTACAATGGACTAAAGGTCCAGTCCCTGATCTGTACGCTGGGATCTACAGCTGTGTACCTGGTATAGACCCCACAGGTTCCCTTTAAGGGCACGTTCATACCTAATCCAATGCAGATTTGATGCTTGCGATTTAATCAGTTTAAATATATACATAAATATGCCGCATAAAATCCACAGCAGATTATGTGATAGCATTATTTTTAGTTGCTGATGGTGGGGTTCACATGTTTAAGGGAGTAGTGGGGGACACGGCTAAATGAAGCAGAATTTGCTACAGGGAATTACGCTATCCATGATATGGTATGTGGGCTGCTGGGGTTTGATTGCCAGGGCTGATTTTAAGTCCCAGTCCGGCCCTGCCTGTAACACCACACAGCACGCTGTATTCTCTACCTGTAACCCCATACAGCACACTGTATTCTCTACCTGTAACACGACACAGCATGCTGTATTCTCTACCTGTAACACCACACAGCACACTGTATTCTCTAACTGTAACCCACACAGCACGCTGTATTCTCTATCTGTAACACCTCACAGCATACTGTATTCTCTACCTGTAACACCACACAGCACGCTGTATTCTCTACCTGTAACACCACACAGCACACTGTGTTCTCTAACTGTAACACCACACAGCACACTGTATTCTGTTTGTAATGCCAATATTGGAATAAAGTAAAGAACTTTTTAAATTTTATTATTTTTTCTTCTCCACACACATATTATGATCTAGCATCAAGCAGCAATAAGGACTTTAACCCATATTACCTTACATGGGATATACTGTTTATGCCTTGTATTTTGTCCAGGTGGAATTGGCAGTATCGGCTCTGATCCTCTGTGCCTATTATCATCATTTAATTGCAGTAGTGTATCATTTTTTGTTAAGGCGCTGCAGTACTGCAATGAAACTTTGATTTGTGTGAACATGTTAAAGTTTCTTTTGAACAATCAGTGGAGTTGCAACACCTGTTTCTGTCCCTTCTTGCCTGCTCAGGTGTAGGCTGGAGGGGCTGGTCAGAGATGGAGAATCACTCGGGGGGTGGGGGGGGGGGGACAGAGGCATGTAATCTCTGTCTTCTGAGGGGGAAGAGCAGAGGGAGCAGGAAATAAAATGGATTGGCACAGAGGCCAGTTTTCTTTACTTCCTGGATGTTAATCAACTACCAAGTGTGGCAGAACCGCACAGATATGGTAATATTATATATATATGTATGTATGTATATATATATATATATATATATATATATATATATATATATGTGTGTATACACAGTGGGGAAAAAAAGTATTTAGTCAGTCACCAATAGTGCAAGTTCCACCACTTAAAAAGATGAGAGAGGCCGGTAATTGACACCATATGTAGACCTCAACTATGGGAGACAAAATAAAAAAGCAAATCCAGAAAATCACATTGTCTGATTTTGTAAGAATTTATTTGCAAATTATGGTGGAAAATAAGTATTTGGTCAGTAACAAAATTTAATCTCAATACTTTGTTATATATCCTTTGTTGGCAATGACAGACGGTCAGAAGTTTTCACAAGGTTGGCACACACTGTTGTTGGTATGTTGGTCCCTTCGTCCATGCAGATCTTCTCTAGAGCAGTTATGTTTTGGGGCTGCCGCTTGGCAACACGGACTTTCAACTCCCTCCAAAGGTTTTCTATAGGGTTGAGATCTGGAGACTGGCTAGGCCACTCCAGGACCTTCAAATGCTTCTTACGAAGCCACTCCTTTGTTGCCCTGGCGGTGTGCTTTGGATCATTGTCATGTTGAAAGACCCAGCCACGTTTCATCTTCAATGCCCTTGCTGATGGAAGGAGGTTTGCACTCAAAATCTCACAATGCATGGCCCCATTCATTCTTTCATGTACCCGGATCAGTCGTCCTGGCCCCTTTGCAGAGAAACAGCCCCAAAGCATGATGTTTCCACCCCCATGCTTTACAGTAGGTATGGTGTTTGATGGATGCAACTAAGTATTCTTTTTCCTCCAAACACAACAAGTTGTGTTTCTACCAAACAGTTCCACTTTGGTTTCATCAGACCATAGGACATTCTCCCAATACTCTTCTGGATCATCCAAATGCTCTCTAGCAAACTTCAGACGGGCCTGGACATGTACTGGCTTAAGCAGTCGGACACGTCTGGCACTGCAGGATCTGAGTCTCTGGCGGCGTAGTGTGTAACCGATGGTAGGCTTTGTTACATTGGTCCCAGCTCTCTGCAGTTCATTTACTAGGTCCCTCCGCGTGGTTCTGGGATTTTTGCTCACCGTTCTTGTGATCATTTTGAGCCCACAGGGTGAGATTTTGCGTGGAACCCCAGATCGAGGGAGATTATCAGTGGTCTTGTATGTCTTCCATTTTCTAATTATTGCTCCCACAGTTGATTTTTTCACTCCAAGCTGGTTGCCTATTGCAGATTCAGTCTTCCCAGCCTGGTGCAGGGCTACAATTTTGTTTCTGGTGTCCTTTGACAGCTCTTTGGTCTTCACCATAGTGGAATTTGGAGTCTGACTGTTTGAGGGTGTGCACAGGTGTCTTTTTATACTGATAACAAGTTTAAATAGGTGCCATTACTATAGGTAATGAGTGGAGGAAAGAGGAGACCCTTAAAGAAGAAGTTACAGGTCTGTGAGAGCCAGAAATCTTGATTGTTTGTAGGTGACCAAATACTTATTTTCCACCATAATTTGCAAAAAAATTCTTACAAAATCAGACAATGTGATTTTCGGGATTTGTTTTCTCATTTTGTCTCTCATAGTTGAGGTCTACCTATGATGTAAATTACAGACGCCTCTCATGTTTTTAAGTGGGAGAACTTGCACTATTGGTGACTGAATAAATACTTTTTCCCCCCACTGTGTGTGTGTATATATATATATATATATATATATATATATATATATATATTTAAAAAAAAACTTTTAATGTATTTTTAATTAATTAAAATAATTTTTCACTATAGAGTTCCCCTTTAAACTGTCTTCACTTTAAGAGAACTGAGTTGTACAACCCGGAAACAACACTGTTTCTGGAAGAAAGTGGCCATGGTTTTCTAAGTTGAAAAATAATCTTTATTTAATAAACTTAAATGTAGCACCTTATTAGATTAGGAAAACAGATGTATTTTGTTTTTAGTTTACTGTGTATGAACTTTGACTTACTTGTTCTCGTCTCCTTTTACTTCACAATATCCACAGTAGTTAAAATGTTTTTATTTTTTCTCAGGTCTTGTACCTTTTCTACTATCAAATTGGGTGGCAGCTTTATCCTTTGGAAGGTGGGACTTTCATCTTTACCTGAAGAAAAAATAAAATAAGGGAATTTCCTGACCTTACCTCTCATTATACCTCACAGCAATGTCATCATTAAAGCTGGTCATTATCTTGAAGCTGATGATAACACTTATTCACGGTAAGAAAAAGTATGTAAAGGGTTGTGTCACAAAGAAAATTAAGTCTACAGCGTTAAACAATACATATCGCAAATGTATAAACATTCCTTACAATGGATCATTTAAGAGATATAGACTCACTAATCCCCCATGTGCTGCTTAGTTTCATAACCTGTTGCCCTTGGTTACGACCTGTCGGGCATCCAATTTTTGGGACGCTCATGCTCAGTTCAATTCCAGTCACATGATTAGTACTGGCAGTTGGTTTTCACTTTACATTGTGTAGGGATTGTGGGAAAGTGTCTGCAATGTTGAATGCCAGCCGCAGAGTCACAGTTTAGAGAGGAAACTAAACTTGCTTTGTGACATTAGCCCTTTAAGTAAACTATTGCTGAAAATATTTCATTGTGTATTAATGAGAGTATTATCATTGTGTATTAATTTTTAATGAGAGTTTATATATCTCCAACTAGAGTAATGGATCATAACAGTCATTTAGGTTGGGTTCACACATATCGTATACTCAACGGATTTCATGCTGCGAGTTCGCAGCGAAATCCGCTGCAGATACCTTCCAGCGATTGTGCTGCAGCCTGTCATTAAACCCTTAAATGCTAGTGTAAGTGACAGGGGCAGCTGCGGAGGTCCCGATCGCTTTCACAGATGGCTGGAGGTCTCTTACCTTCCTCTGTGCGGTTCGATCGACGCTCTGCTCATTGAGTCTGCCACAGGCAGGCTCAATTAGCAGAGCCCCTATAACACTGATCAATGCTATGCCTATGGCATAGCAATGATCAGTGTATGCAATTTGAAGATTGCATGTAAAAGTAAAAATGTTTTAAAAAATATCCTAAAGCCCCTCCCCCAATAAAAATTAAAAATTCTCCCATAGTATAAATAAAACATATAAAAATAAATCAACATTATATACCATATGTTAATTAGGTTGTTCCGAGCATTCGGGGCATTCCCCGTCTGCCCGGGGTACCAGCTCAGCTCACCTAACCTGCCATCCCGGCCAGCCTACTATGCAGATTCATATATGCATAATTAGGCAGCTTGTTACTGCGCATGTGCAGGGAACAGCTTGTAACAAGCGGGATGGCAGGCTAGGCGGGCTGAGCGGATGCTCCGGGCAGACGGCGAACGCTCCAAATGCTTGGAACAGCCTAATTAGCATATCATGAATTATCAAAAATCTGCCCAGTATCGGACCCCACGAGAGAAGGAACAGCGGAACTGCGGCCCTACGGTAATTAACGGCTGACGCATATCAGCAGGTTCACTGGCCCAAACCTGCTGATCCTTCTAGAAGGGGTACCTCTTCCAATTAGCTTGATGGCAGAGATGCCACTGCTAGAAATTAACTTAGTCTGGATATTTTTTGGAAAATGTGTTGTTTTGTGGATGAGGAATATGTGTTGTGATCTGGACAGAGAGGATTTTTGTTCTCAGATTGTGACGGGAAGTCATTTAGGGAACATCATAGGCCAGCTTATAATGGGCCCGAAGTGCATGTAACTGAGCCTATTACATTGCTTTATAATCGTGTGGACAGGGTTGTGAATATCTATCTATATCTCGTTAGCTATGTCCACTCAGTTTTTGCTTTCATCAGCTGTCGGTCGCGTATCAACCATTACACTGTGTGATCCACGGCCAAACAATTTCTTGCTCCTTGTCAGATCATTGCCTTTATTACACAAAGCCATATGCGCAACAGTTAATCACACTGTGTAATAGGGAATAAGGAAATGTGTAATCAGAAAAGGACTTATTGTTTAAATAATGTGTTTTGGGACAGAAGGACACAAAACCGGTGAGGCCCTTGCGCTGGCATCCGCCCCGCTGTCCCTGCTTACTTACTGCCACTGCCCTAGGTGGCAGCAGGTAACTGGGCAACGGTCCCTAACCTGTTAGAGTGTAACACAGAAATGCAGACAAGACAAACAAACACAATAGTCTCAGGAGGAAAATAAGCTGGGTCAGTAACAATCGTTCGGTGTGGTACAAAATCAAGAGTCAGGACAATATCAAGAAATCAGGAAAACCAGGGAGAACAATCAGAATACAAAACGCTAGCTTAGTTACTCTCAATGCCTCAGATCCCAATGCAAAGCTGACTGGCAGTGCCGACCGCCAATCAGTTAATAAAAACACATAACACCTGTCCTGTAGAATGACCTTTTCAAAGTTCACAGAGCGGGCTCAGTAATGTTTTCCATTTATCACAAGGGGTCAGAGTCTGTATAGTGTCTTGCTGTAAAAGCATGTCACTAAATGCTTTTAAAAACAGCCCAGGCAATATGGCAGCCCCCATACAATGTACAAATAGTGAAATAAATAAACATTAAGGTTCGAAAATCCAAACAGATTAGAATAAAAGAACAAGATTTAGTATCTGATTCTAATCAGTAAAAGAATATTTAGGTGACACATTGCCTTTAAGTATTTTCAGTATTTCATTCCAGAGAAGTGGCGCAGCACGAGCAAAGTCTTGGAGAGAGGAATGAGAAGTTCAGATTATGGAAGATTTTAGTTTTACATTGTTAGAAGAATGGAGGGACCCTGTGAAATGTTAGATAGATGAAGGAGCAGATGTAGAATGGAGATGCAGCACTGTGGAGAGGTTTGTTGATGACAGTGAGGATTTTGTACAGAATTTTGTACTAAATTTGATGCGCAACTGGTGTAGGTACAGGAAGAAACATCAGTGTAGTGACTGGTAAAGGGGGAGACATCAGTGAAGTGACCAGTAGAGGAGGAGACATCAGTGTAGTCACTGGTACAGGAGTGTAGTGACCAGGGGTATAGCTAGGATTCATGAGGGCCCATAGCAAAACACAAAATGGGCCCCCCTCCCCTACGCACAACAGAAAGCACTGCATATATATATATATATATATATATATATATATATATATATATATACACAGTGGTGCCTTGGATTACGAGCATAATTCGTTCAGGGGCCGCTTGTAATCCAAATCCACTCTTAAATCAAAGCAAATTTTCCCATAAGAAATCACTGATATGCAGACAATTTGTTCCACACACTAAAAATAATGATTTATTATTCTGAATAACATGTAGAACAGATAAAACAAACATTCAGAAACAGCAGAATATGTGATACTATATGTGAGCAGGCTACCTTCTACTTAACCCCTTATGTACTGCTGTGTGTAAGAGCCCTATTCCACCGGACGATTATCGTTTGCATAATCGTTAACGATTAACGATCTCAAACGACCGCTATTGCGAAAGACCTGAAAACGTTCACTCATTTTCATGGAACGATAACCGTTACTTATGATCGTAATTGCGATAGGTTTTCTTCGCTATTTATTCGCTATTGCGTTCGTATCTATTGCAAACGACCGAACGATGTCTTATTTAATGCGAACGATTTGAGAACGTTTTGCGAACGAGCAACGATAAAAAAAGGTCCAGGTCTTATAAAGCGATCAACGATTTTTCGTTCGGTCGTTAATCATTAACTGCATTTCAACCGAACAGTTATCGTTTAGATTCGAACGATTTAACGATAATCTGAACGATAATCGTCCGGTGGAATAGGGCCCTAAGTGACCCAATTACAAGGAAGCAGAGCCGGACTGGGACTGAAAAGCAGCCCTGGCAAACACACCCCACCAGCCCACATACAAGTCTCCCTGCACCCATTGCACCAACTGTGCCACGCCGAAAAATTTCAGATATAATCAGATACCAGGTGTACGCAGGTGCTGAAAAGAATTATCACCCTGCAGACTATATAAGAGTATAGAGCTGTAATCAGACACAAAATACAGAACAATTATAGATCATCTGTTTGCTCTCCTGTCATCTGTCATATCATTCATACTAATAAAAGCCACAGTATTCTGCCCTGTAAACTATTCTTCAGGAAAAGCAGAGCCCCAGGAGAGTTTAATCTTATGGCCATGTTCACACAATGTATGTTTAGCATAAATTACGGCCGTTGTTGCAATTTTTAACAACGGCCGTGATTTATGCAAAAACATACGTTGAATTGGAATTAATGGAATGCCGGCCAGAGCGTTTACACACATTGAATAGCGGCCGCACAGACATGCCAGTTCACACAATGGAGTATGTGGCTCTGGCTGCATGCTCCATTGTGTGCAGCGGTGAATTGGGACTCGGGCGTACACGGGTGCCCTCGCATCTGAATTCACCAGAAATGAAGATCATCAGTAACACCGGCCGTTCTGTGACCGTGTTATGCCATGTATCAACATGGCCTAAAGTAACACTACTGAAATAATTCAGGGGCATATTTCCTCCCTACCTTTGTATTGAGCAATTCCCCTGTTATTCTTCCTGGAAATGGTTCCCCTGGTCCCTAATACACTGACCCATCCAATCATCACTGACAGTATCAGACTGTGGGGACACATCTTATTAAGCAGAGGATTGGTAACAACCAGATGTTAGTCAGGCCTGGGATACACAGGGCGTTATAGAATGTTCTATTCTTGTGTCACTGAAAGTCTCCATGTAGACCCGGCCTGAGAGAACAGCACAAAGCTCTAACGTAGGATTCTCCAGAATTGTTATCTCATGGGGGGCACAGATATTCCCTATAAGAGATGTCAGGAGAGCGGATAGTGACGGCCGGGGACTCACAGGTGACGTCTTCTCTGATCCCAGTAACTCTTCTATCCCAGATCACTAAGGAATGACCCCAGACCCCTAAAAAAAATTAATACTTATGAAAATTCAGACCACCATGTTAACATACCCCAAACACAATGGGGGAGATTTATCAAAGGGTGTAAAATTTAGACTGGTGTAAACTGCCCACAGCAACAAATCACAGCTCCTCTTACATTGTACCAGAGTTGAAAGCTGAGCTGTGATTGGCTGCTGTGGGCAGTTTACACCAGGTGTATATTTACACCCTTTCATAAATCTCCCCCAATAACTACTCAGCTTAACACCTCTAAACCCTATTCTTTATAATGCACTAACTCCCTACCTGAGGATTTGATACACTATAAAGGATGGGGGGAGCAAATAACACCGCCATACCATGACCACATATTACCACCATCTAATGACTAATACCATCATACTGTGTACAATACACTGTATGCAGATACATTCAGTGACTCACATGTGACTTTTCTCTGATTGGCGTCTTCTTTTTTCATTGTTTCCCCACTTGGCCCAGGCTTTCATGATGATGTCTTCTGGTCACCACTCATCTCCACCGAATCTTAGGCTCTGCACTTTCATAACACCACCTACCAACCTCTATACAAGCTGCCCATCCTTAGTGTCCTAAATGGTTATAACGCCCCTTCTGTTGCCCATGCAGTATTAGGCTGGGTTCACACTACGTATATTTCAGTCAGTATTGTGGTCCTCATATTGCAACCAAAACCAGGAGTGGATTAAAAACACAGAAAGGATCTGTTCACACAATGTTGAAATTGAGTGGATGGCCGCCATTTAATGGCAAATATTTGCTGTTATTTTAGAACAACGGCTGTTGTATTGAAATAATGGGCGTTATTTACTGTTATATGGCGGCCATCCACTCAATTTCACCATTGTGTGAACAGATCCTTTCTGTGTTTTTAATCCACTCCTGGTTTTGGTTGCAATACTGACTGAAATATACTGACTGAAATATACGTAGTGTGAACGCAGCCTTTAAAAATTGCTCTTAATTGCAGAGCGCTAGTTAAAGCCCCTTACCTCCTCTCCCCAGAGTCGCTCCTCTGATGCTTGTACATCACATTGCTAATGTTAGGAGCCCTGTGGGCGTTCCTGGGCCCCCACTGCACCATTTGCCCCTACATGTTGCCTCCTACACTCATGGGCACTTAAGACTAATTTACAGATTTTGTAGGATTAAAGTTCAAAAAAACATTGTGATTTACAAGCATTGGAGGAGCGAAGCTGGGAAGAGGAGGTACGGGGCTACCAGGAGCTATCAGCAGCTTCAATTAAAGCAGTTTTCCTTTAATTCCAACTGGGCATCCTATAATAGTTCTCCCAATAGTGTCCCATATAGTACATAACTCCTCCTTGTACTGCCAGATATACTATTTACTCCCCCAATAGTGTCCCATATAGTAGGTAACTTCCTACTTGTACTGCCATATATGCTATTTACTCCCCCCAATAGTGTCCCATATAGTAGGTAACTTCCTCCTTGTACTGCCATGTTATTTACTCCCCCAATAGTGTCCCATATAGTAGGTAACTTCCTACTTGTACTGCCATATATGCTATTTACTCCCCCCAATAGTGTCCCATATAGTAGGTAACTTCCTCCTTGTACTGCCATGTTATTTACTCCCCCCAATAGTGTCCCATATAGTAGGTAACTTCCTACTTGTACTGCCATATATGCTATTTACTCCCCCCAATAGTGTCCCATATAGTAGGTAACTTCCTCCTTGTACTGCCATGTTATTTACTCCCCCCAATAGTGTCCCATATAGTAGGTAACTTCCTACTTGTACTGCCATATATGCTATTTTCTCCCCCCAATAGTGTCCCATATAGTAGGTAACTTCCTCCTTGTACTGTTATACATGCTATTTACTCCCCCAATAGTGCCCCTATAGTAGGTAACTTCCTCCTATGCTCTCTGACAGGGGCGTAACTAGGATTCATGGGGCCCCATAGCAAAAAAAACTATATGGGGGCCCCCCAACATGCTTACCTGTCCCGGCAGTATGGTTCTGCCCCCCTTCGGCAGCTCTGAGACGCTGTCCCCTAGTGTGAAGTGGGTGAGGAGTAGCAGGTTGGGGTGAGTCCCTGTAGGTGTGGGGATCGCTTTGAGTCCGGTGGTGGTGGGGTGTTTGACACTGGGGTCCACTCATTATACAAACTACTATACAAGATGCTAGGAAAACTGTGAGACCCCGTTATACAGGATGCTAGGGAGGCTGAGTGACCCCATTATACAGGATGCTAGGGAGGCTGAGTGACCCCATTATACAGGATGCTGGGAAAGCTGGTGACCCCATTATAGAGGATGCTGGGAAAGCTGAGTGACCCCCATTTTACAGGATGCTGGGAAAGCTGAGTGACCCCCATTATACAGGATGCTGGGAAATCTGAATGACCCCATTATACAGGATGCTGGAAAAGCTGAGTGACCCCCATTTTACAGGATGCTGGGAAAGCTGAGTGACCCCCATTATACAGGATGCTGGGAAATCTGAATGACCCCATTATACAGGATGTTGGGAAAGCTGAGTGACCCCATTATACAGGATGCTAGGGAAGCTGAGTGACCCCATTATACAGGATACCAGGGAGGCTGAGTGACCCCATTATACAGGATACCAGGGAGGCCGAGTGACCCCATTATACAGGATGCCAGGGAAGCTGGTGACCCCATTATACAGGATGCTGGGAAAGCTGAGTTAGCCCATTATACAGGATGCTGGGAAAGCTGACTGACCCCATTATACAGGATACCAGGGAAGCTGACTGACCCCATTATACCAGATGCTAGGGAAGCTGGTGACACCATTATACAGGATGCCTGGGAAGCTGGTGACCCCATTATACAGGATGCTGGGAAACTGATTGACCCCATTATACAGGATGCCAGGGAAGCTGGTGACCCCATTATACAGGATGCTGGGAAAGCTGGTGACCCCATTATACAGGATGCTGGGAAGCTGAGTGACTCCATTATACAAGATGCCAGGGAAGCTGAGTGACCCCATTATACAGGATGCCAGGGAAGCTGAGTGACCCCCATTATACAGGATGCTGGGAAAGCTGAGTGACCCCCATTATACAGGATGCTGGGAAATCTGAATGACCCCATTATACAGGATGCTGGGAAAGCTGAGTGACCCCATTATACAGGATACCAGGGAGGCTGAGTGACACCATTATACAGGATGCTGGGAAAGCTGAGTGGCCCCATTATACAGGATGCTGGGAAAGCTGAGTGACCCCATTATATAGGATGCTGGGAAAGCTGAGTTAGCCCATTATACAGGATACCAGGGAGGCTGAGTGACACCATTATACAGGATGCTGGGAAAGCTGAGTGGCCCCATTATACAGGATGCTGGGAAAGCTGAGTGACCCCATTATATAGGATGCTGGGAAAGCTGAGTGACCCCATTATACAGGATACCAGGGAGGCCGAGTGACCCCATTATACAGGATGCCAGGGAAGCTGGTGACCCCATTATACAGGATGCTGGGAAAGCTGAGTTAGCCCATTATACAGGATGCTGGGAAAGCTGAGTGACCCCATTATACAGGATACCAGGGAAGCTGACTGACCCCATTATACCAGATGCTAGGGAAGCTGGTGACCCCATTATACAGGATGCCAGGGAAGCTGGTGACCCCATTATACAGGATGCTGGGAAACTGATTGACCCCATTATACAGGATGCCAGGGAAGCTGGTGACCCCATTATACAGGATGCTGGGAAAGCTGGTGACCCCATTATACAGGATGCTGGGAAGCTGAGTGACTCCATTATACAAGATGCCAGGGAAGCTGAGTGACCCCATTATACAGGATGTCAGGGAAGCTGAGTGACCCCATTATACAGGATGCCAGGGAAGCTGGGGACCCCATTATACAGGATGCTAGGGAGGCTGAGTGACCCCATTATACAGGATGCTAGGGAGGCTGAGTGACCCCATTATACAGGATGCTGGGAAAGCTGGTGACCCCATTATACAGGATGCTGGGAAAGCTGAGTGACCCCCATTATACAGGATGCTGGGAAAGCTGAGTGACCCCCATTATACAGGATGCTGGGAAATCTGAATGACCCCATTATACAGGATGCTGGGAAAGCTGAGTGACCCCATTATACAGGATGCTAGGGAAGCTGAGTGACCCCATTATACAGGATACCAGGGAGGCTGAGTGACCCCATTATACAGGATACCAGGGAGGCTGAGTGACACCATTATACAGGATGCTGGGAAAGCTGAGTGGCCCCATTATACAGGATGCTGGGAAAGCTGAGTGACCCCATTATATAGGATGCTGGGAAAGCTGAGTTAGCCCATTATACAGGAATGCTGAGAAAGCTGACTGACCCCATTATACAGGATACCAGGGAAGCTGACTGACCCCATTATACCAGATGCTAGGGAAGCCGGTGACCCCATTATACAGGATGCCAGGGAAGCTGGTGACCCCATTATACAGGATGCTGGGAAACTGACTGACCCCATTATACAGGATGCCAAGGAAGCTGGTGACCCCATTATACAGGATGCTGGGAAAGCTGGTGAACCCATTATACAGGATGCTGGGAAGCTGAGTGACTCCATTATACAGGATGCCAGGGAAGCTGAGTGACCCCATTATACAGGATGCCAGGGAAGCTGAGTGACCCCATTATACAGGATGTCAGGGAAGCTGAGTGACCCCATTATACAGGATGCCAGGGAAGCTGGGGACCCCATTATACAGGATGCCTGGGAAGCTGGTGACCCCATTATACAGGATGCCAGGGAAGCTGTGTGACCCCATTATACAGGATGCTGTGGAGCTGGTGACCCCATTATACTTACCACCCTTCCAGTTGTCCATGGCATCTTTCCTCCTCTGACCCTGTGTACTCTGCTAGTGGGTGCCGGGGGCGGGGCTTACCGGGACATACTCGGGACTATTGGCAACTATGGAGAGGGGTCGCTCCCAGGCTGTGGCTCTCCTCCATCTGAAGGAATGCGCCCGGTGCATAACGTCACTTGCCTGTGCCGGGATGCCACTTTTCTCTCAGCACAGCTCCCACAGCTCTCACAGCTCCCTGTATGTATTCCCAGAGCGAGGCTGGGCCCAGCAGACAGCTCCACCCACTGCACACACAGTAGGCTTCTCCTCCTCCTGCATCAATGTTATGGGGCTGGCAGCACAGTGTGCAATGATAAGTGTGTGACAGTGTGGTGTCCAGCAGCGGCCCTGACTCCGGCAACAGCCCGAAACAGCTAATTAAGCAGCAGTGCTGCGGCGGCTTAATCAGCTGCTTCGGGGCGCTGCCGGACACCAAACTGTTGCACGCTGTCACAGCCCGGCGGCCCACAGACTAACAATCTGGGCAGCCCAGTGGGCATTTGCCCGATCTGCCAGATTGTCAGTCCGGGCCTGCAAGGAAGAGAGGGAGATCTCTGTTTCAATAATCTTGCACTGATAACCCCTGACCTTTGCATGGAGCTCTGCACATTTTCCTACTTGATTGCAGCAGCCGGAGAGCAGAGGTTATCAGAGCAGTGAAGCAGAGATCTCCTTGTCCTCTGCTTATTAACCCCTTTTTATGTTACAGCATGTAAGTGAACATTGGGTCACTTACACTCTGCAGTACATAAGGGGTTAAGCAGATGGACACAGGACGGCTGTTATCTTCCCTGTGCATCCCCGGTGCCCCCCTCCTGCAAGGGCCCCATAGCAAATGCCTGCCCTGCCTCTATGGTAGCTACGCCACTGGTAGTGCCTGGTACAGGAGGAGGCAGTGTAGTGATTGGATACTGGGACACCTCACATGGAATCGTTGTTCTCTGTTGCTGCTTTTTGGATTTTGTGTTTGTTTACACAAATAACTTCCAGGTCACAGGGGCATCAGAGCTCTACAAGCCTATAGCTCCACCCCTTCCTCTCTGAATCTAGCTCCACCCTCTCTACCCAAAGGCCCTGAGCAAACACAGTGGAATTCCGTGGCGGAGAATGCCATAATGCTCAGTGTCCTGCTGTAAGTGAATGAGAGGGTACGCGTCTTTTGAGCAGCATGGTGGCTCAGTGTCTGCCAATTACTTATATATCAAATAAACTAGTTTTTTGAATCTTTTATCTGTTGTAGGACAACAAACCCCTGCACACATGTACATGTTAGACTTGATTTTATATACGCTACAGTAGCCATCCTGCAGGTGGGTGGGGTCTCAATGAGCCAGGATTCTGCTGCAAGTTCACCTTAGCAAGAAAGAGAATGGTGACTGACTTGAGGTGAAGTATCATCTCTCCTCTCTATGTTACAGACAGCAGCACTGCCCTAACCCTGTACAGTAGTAACAATATAGGGGAAGGCCTCTAAAATGAAATCTAGAATCTGTTTCTCTGCACAAGTTTTTATAAATTCCCTTTCCTTTATTTCCCCATTTCCTTTATTTATATAGCTCCAACCTATTCTGTAGTGCTGCACAGAGATTGTAGTCACTCATATTGGTCCCTGTCCCCTTTGGGGCTCACAGTGTTTTGAAGGGTTTGACAAAATCCATGCAAACATAGGGGAGCTAAATATAGCTTTTATCCCAGATCCCCAACACTACAAAGCAACATGGCTAACCTCTGTGCCACTCATAATATAGCTTTCAGCTCCTGGTCTCCTCCATGTCATGCTGTCCTTACTGCTGCAGTTCCTACTGAACTAAGATGTTAGCTCCTCCTAAAGTGGCGTGGCTAAATCAATGTGTATGCATAACCCCACCCACCTGATAACTCACTGCTCCCTCACTGGCAGAAACAGGAAACAGAAAGGGAACATGACAGGCAGAATGGTCGTGTGCAGGGCCGGCGTCAGCACCCGGCTTACTCGGGCAAGTGTCGGGGCCCACAGCCGCTCGAGGGGCCACCCCGGCACTTGCCCAAGTAATGATTAACCGCATGCCCTTCATGATGTCCAGGGCCTCCCTCCACTGCGCCGCGGGGATGGATCATCCGGCAGGCGCGATGACATCATCGCTCTGCCCTGCTGGGGAGATCCCATGATCCATCCAGCGCTGCGGAGGGAGGCCCACCTCAGGACGTCTTGGAGGGGGAGAGTGGCGTCCCGCCGCATCCCCTCCCCGAGACTCAGGGTCGGCAGCACCCCACCCGGGTGACAGCGATGCTGACCTTGATTCCCGGGGAGGGGATGTGGCGGGACGGCACTCTCCCCCTCCATGACGTCCTGAGCTGGGCCTCCCTCCGCAGCGCTGGATGGATCATGGGATCTCCCCAGCAGGGCAGAGTGATGATGTCATCGCGCCTGCCGGATGATCCATCCCCCTGGCGCACAGAAGGGAGAGGTGAGCTGGAAGAGGGAAGACCCGTCCCCTGGCGGGATGAGGTGAGTATGCCTTTTTGTTTGTTTATTTGTGTTACTATGGGGGATCAGCAGGGGGCATTACTATGGGGGGTCAGCAGGGGACATTACTATGGGGGGATCAGCAGGGGACATTACTATGGGGGGGTCAGCAGGGGCATTACTATGGGGGGATCAGCAGGGGACATTACTATGTAGGATCAGCAGGGGACATTACTATGGGGGGGTCAGCAGGGACATTACTATGGGGGGTCAGCAGGGACATTACTATGGGGGGGTCAGCAGGGGCATTACTATGGGGGGATCAGCAGGGACATTACTATGGGGGGGGGGGTCAGCAGGGGACATTACTATGGGGGGATCAGCAGGGGCATTACTATGGGGGGATCAGCAGGGGACATTACTATGGGGGGATCAGCAGGGGACATTACTATGGGGGGATCAGCAGGGGAAATTACTATGGGGCATCAGCAGGGGACATTACTATGGGGGATCAGCAGGGGAAATTACTATGGGGGATCAGCAGGGGACATTACTATGGGGGATCAACAGGGGACATTACTATGGGGGATCAGCAGGGGACATTACTATGGGGGGATCAGCAGGGGAAATTACTATGGGGGATCAGCAGGGGACATTACTATGGGGGATCAGCAGGAGACATTACTATGGGGGATCAGCGGGGGACATTACTATGGGGACAAAGGACATTTTTACTATATGGGGGGCACAGCATGAGGACATTATTACTATATTGGGGACATAGCATGGGATCCTACATACAGGACCCACATACCTCCTTACTTTACTGCACATAACACCAAGCAGCAGAATTACTACTGTATAGGAGCCTATGGGTGGGAAGGAAGTTGCTGGAAATGTGCAGAGCCTAAGATGGTTTGTCTGACAGGTTCTGAAGGGAAGAATTGTAGCTGCAAGAAATCATCTTGGTGGTCTGGGCCAGATGGAGAGAAAACGGAGAGCGATCCCCTCAGATCAAAGAAGACGTCACCTGTGAGTTACTGAATTACGTTTTTTATTTCCCGGTATTTTGTCAAACTTTATTTGACCTGTATGCTGGGACCCTTCACAGCATCTCTCCATTCTGTGTAGGGGATCAGCAGTGTATTATATACTTATTATCCTCCCCCTGTATGAGTGTGTATATATCTCTCCATTCTGTGTAGGTACACAGCAGTGTATTATATACTTATTATCCTCCTGTATGAGTATGTATATATATGCCCAAGAGATAGATATATCAACACTCATACAGGAGGGGGGGATAATAAGTATATAATTACACTGCTGTATACCTACACAGAATGAGGAGATATATTCACACTCATACAGAGAATCGAGAGATAGAGACCCGAGACCCTCTAACAATGATGCCACATAAACAAAGGGGCCCACTGAGGCTCTCTCGACCAAGGGCCCACAAAATCCTGGAGCCGGCCCTGGTCGTGTGACTAAGCATGAGAACACAATAAGGGCTCTAAATAAAACATAGAAGTGTATGTAGAATATACAACACCCACAGTCTATGCAACGCTAATTTATTTAAAAAATCCCAGACAATCTCTTTAAATGCATAAAGATTCTGTGTTGGACTGGGGTATCTTGAGCACATCAGAGGAAATCATTCTCGGCCTACCCATCAGCCTACCGCATACTTAGGATATTGTTCACACTGAGCAAATCCACTGCGGAATCTCGCCTTGCTCAGTGTCCCGATGTGAGTAAATGAAAAGGCGCACTCCTCCGCTGCCGCCACTCTGCGCTCTAAGAAGTGACATGTCACTTCTTTGAGTGGAGAGCAGCGGCTGCGGAGGAGCGCGCACTCTCTCATAGACGGCTATGACACACTGAGACAGGTGGAGTTCGGCGGCTGAATTCCGCCTGTTTTACTCAGTGTGAACATACCCTTAAGGTAAATACAATAGTCATACAGTTGCTAAATAACCTCAATATGTAAAGAGCAGATATTATTGCCCATGCACCCCTATGTTCTTTGTCAAAAAGGAGTAACGCTGATCTAAATGTACACGTTCGGAAACATTTTCGTTTTTGTGGCCTAGCACCAAAAATTTTTTTTAAATGTCTATGGGGTTGAAATACTCACCTAACCCCTAGATGATTTCCTAAGGAATCTGATTTCCAAAATAGGGTCGGGGGGGGGGGGGGGTAATTCTACTTTATTGATTAGAACTTTTATCATTGAAGCTCGAGTTGAAATTTATCACGCTGCATCTCACACTCAAAGCAACTAATCACAGTGCAAATTTTATTTTACTAGAGCTTGTTAGGATATAAAACCTGTAATTTCAAGCAGGATGATAAATGTGGGCCATTATATCTATTTATCTTACATTGATGCAGCCATGGCTTCATTCATTTCCCAGGCTTTATAGCTAAAATCTTTTAATGTTCCTTTCTTGATCATTGACTATAGAGAGCTTGCATTCTGGAAGATGAAGTTCGTATAAAACCAATTGTGCAGTACACTAATAGTAGTGTAGAAAAATGTTATTGATTCCACAACATTTAAAGGTAAACTCTACAGATTTTTTTTCTTTCAAATCATTTGGTGTCTGAAAGTTACAAATCTGTATAACTGACAGTTGATTTGATAATAATTGGAGATCCCCTTTAAGCTCTCTTGCAAGTGATTTCTCTTTTGTAAGTTACTATAGAAATTTTCGGAATTTCTTTAAATGTGCAACATGTAGGTGTTACAAAGTCTCAAGTAGACTGACCCTAATGGTGCGTTTACACAGGCAGATTTATCTGACAGATTTTGAAAGCCAAAGCCAGGTATGGATTTGAAAAGAGGAGAAATCTCAGTCTTTCCTTTATGACCCGTTCCCTGTTTTTGGTCTGTTTCTGGTTTTGGCTTAAAAAATCTGTCAGATAAATCTTGCCTGTGTAAACGCACCATTAGGGTCAATTTACACAAAAAGATTATCTGACAGATTATCTGCCAAAGATTTCAAGCCAAAGCCAGAAAGATACTATAAACAGAGATCAGGTAATAAAGGAAAGCCTGAGATTTTTCCTCTTTTGAAACCCATCCCTGGCTTTGGCTTCAAATCTTTGGCAGATAATCAGTCAGATAATCTTTCTGTGTAAATGGACCCTTAGTGGGGCCATGTATACATTTTACCTTTCCCGTTCAGAATGTGGATGACTTGTCAACTTTCTACTGCAATCATTTGTTCAAACATCCTAACCTTGATAAGGGCACAGTTATATTAATGACTTTTCCCTCCTTGTTTAGCTTTCAGCAGAGCTCCAATTCCTATGGCAGTTGTTCGAAGGGAGTTGTCGTGTGAAAGCTACCCCATAGAGCTGCGCTGCCCAGGAACCGATGTAATCATGATTGAAAGTGCCAACTATGGAAGAACAGACGATAAAATCTGTGACTCAGATCCAGCTCAGATGGAGAACATTCGATGTTATCTTCCAGATGCCTACAAGATAATGTCTCAGCGGTAATATTTTATTTATTTCTTCACAGATTTCACTTTCTCCACCCATTGTCTTGTGTTTCCCTGTCTATTAATGCGCAATGGCCCAAATGTATCTAGTATTATCTACCTGTGTAAAACAAAACTGCTGTAATATTTTGATGGCAAATTGCTGCAGTTTTTGTTTTATACAGATATATCTTGGCCTATGATTGTAATTTGTCAGTATGTGTCTGTGGTTTTATAATAACAGTGAGGTAGTAGATGGCCCCCTTTGCTGCTGCTGTCCACTAGTAGAAAACACTGCCCCCATCCCATCACCAGCACACATACCCCAGTCCCCTCGCCCCCTCATCCATTGACCCAGCATACGTCCCCAGTCCCCCCCCCCCCCCATACCTTAACCAACATACACCCCTACCATTTAGGTTACCAGTAAGAATACTCACCAGCTTGCTGAATGGTCATGTCTAGTTATCAGTAAGCATAAACATGGCGCCTTTAAGCCACAGATTGCGAGGCAGTGCAAGATCATGGCTCTGCTGTGCATCCAATCAGGAGAGCCGTGGAGCGCATGTCCAGGCGGTGCATCCGGCTGGGCCAGGCCTGGAAACACCGTCAAGGACTTCTCAGAATGCAGCTGCATGCGGCTGTGTGTCCGCGAACATGGCTACGTGTGTCAGTGCTGACACATGTTTCTTAGGTTCGCCATCACAGCCCTAGTAGATGCTCTCTTTTCTGTTACTCTCCCCTTGTAGATGGCCCCCTGTTCTGTTGCTCTCCCCTAGTAGTTGCCCCCTGTGTTTCTGATCTCCCCTTGTTGATGGCCCCTTGTACTGCTGCTGTCCCCTAGTAGATGCCCCCTGTGCTGTTGCAGTCTTTTTGTATATGTAGAGTGTACCCAAGCCATGTCCATTCAGTTCAGTAAACCAAACATAGTCCACTAGTATATGTTTGGTTTGGTCCATTTCTGTGCAGGTAGTCTTTTTGTGAGTCCTTGCCCTAAAAAGAACAGTCCCTAAAAAGAACAGTAACATGTAGAAGGCTGTAAAAATTGACAGTAGCAATTAGGGCTGGGTGATATGGCCAAAAAATAAAATCTCAATTTTTTAATTCTCAATTCAAATTTAATTTTTTTTCTTTTTTTGCGAAATAAACAGAACATTTTTCTTCTTGCAGCGTCAGATAATATTTTAATGACTGTATTACTTCCCAGTGTAACAGTGCTCCCATGTAGTAAACAAGCCCCCTCTGTGGCCCCCATATAGTATAGGAGGTCTTCTTTGTGCCTCCATCTAGGTAGGGTGCAGTTGTGGAGGTATAGTGGATAAGAGGGGAAGCAGTACAAGTAAAGATGAGGGGTGAAGTAGTGGAGGTATAGTGGAAAAGGGTTGTAGTAGTAGTACAGGTATAGATGAGGGGTGTAGTAGTAGTAGCATAGGAACAGAGTAGTACAGGAACATGTTGAAAGACCAACAATCTAGATAGCAGTGTCATCACTTGTAATAGGAACAGCAGCAGCAGACCACAGCTATCTTCTCTGGGCTGCCCGGACAATCCAGCGATCACCCGGGCAGCTCCCCCACAGCGGCCAGCCCCCCCCCCCCCCCCGGCCCTTACCCGCTTGCTGCCGGCCTATGTAATAGTGTCGACAGCGAGCAGAGAACGAGGAGCAAGCGATCGCTGACCTGACAGGTCGGCACTCATTTGCTCCCTCTTGTCGTCCCGTGTAATAGGGGCTTTACACACAACAGAACTCAACGCATCAGCTGACAGCCCTGGCACACCAATCTAACCATACAGACAACCCAAACTGCTCTCCACTTAGCACCTCCCTTGACCCAATCCCATCCCACCTTATCACCAACCTTACCTCAGTGTTTGTCCCAGCACTAACTCATCTCTTTAATCCTTCAGTAGCTACTGGCATCTTTCCTTCTCCATATAAACATGCAACCATCACACCCATCCTTTAAAAGCCATCCATTGTACCAGCCTCTTTATCTTGTTTCCAGCCCTCACTTCTCCCCTTTCCTATGAAAACTGATTAAACAACTTGTCTACCTTGAACTTTCCTCCCACTTCTCATCCAACTTAGGGTCCTATTAAACGGAGCGATTTTTTATGACTAACGATAAACGATCGCAAACAAGATTGTTTATCGTTAACCTGAAATCGTTTACCATATTACACAGAACGATGGTCGTTAGTCACAATCGTTACCACAATTGTTATTGCGATCATTACTATGATCGTTTACTCCTTCTGATTAGGGATGAGCGCAGGGGCGTAACTAGGATTCATGGGGCCCCATAGCAAAGAACTGTATGCCCCCCCCCCCTCCCCTCCCAGACACACACTCACCTGGCCTGGCGCAGTTCCCCGGCGTGCCACTCATGCACCATGGAGCTGGGAGAATAAAGGAATGCTGCGTCTGGCAAAGTGAGTATGTGTATGGAGGGGGTTGGGGAGCTCTTGTAGCAGGACATGGTGGGGGTTATAGTTCTCTGTGGGTAATCCTACCTGACCTGGTTCCTGCTCTGGCCTCCTCTTCTGGTCCTGTCCTGCCTGGTAGGGAGAGCTTTCGTCCAGGAGGAGTGGGAGAACGGGGGTCACGGGCGGCCCAGAAACACCATCTGGGGGGCTCCAGGACACTGCTCCAGTATTAGTGAGGTGGCAGAGGGACGGCAGGGACAGGGATCTGTGGCAACGGGGCGCTGGGGCCGCACCGACACGCTGCTCCGGGGAAGGGGGGGAGCTCTCATTGGTGGGACGCGGAGGAGGGTGGGTGTCAGAGATGGGCCACTCCTACGGCCATGACGGACGAAGCGGGGTGCTGGCTCACGGGGGGGTGGGGAAGCGATTGCAGGGGGCGTGTCCTGAGATGCCGATGTCGTGGCATCATTAAAGCAGGCCATGGGGGGCACGCGGCTGCGTGCCCTGCCTTTATGCCAAATATTTACAAGAGGGCCATAAGCCCAAAAACTCAAAAGAGCTAATTCCCACTAGTAAAATATAACTTTTATTGGCTCATGTTAAAAGTAAAAACCATTAGTGCGATTTAAAATATACGCACTCCTAATGCCCAGATAACATCTCATCCCAGTAAGGGGATAATACCCCAATGGCTTAGTAGCTGCAGACTACCCGCTAATAAATACAATATTTGTCTTTTTAGTGATTTATGGACAAAGAAGTGCTATTTAAAATACACAGCGCATAGCCCCTCAACTAGTTTCACCCGCTCTCGGGCGTTATCAGGAGGTGGGCTTATGACACTGCCTTTATGGTAGCTACGCCACTGGATAAGGGGTGTAGTAGTGGAGGTATAGGGGATAAGGGGTGTAGTAGTGGAGGTATAGTGGATATGAGGTGTAGTAGTGGAGGTGTAGTGGATGTGGGGTGTAGTAGTGGAGGTATAGTGGATATGAGGTGTAGAAGTGGAGGTATAGTGGATATGGGGTGTAGTAGTGGAGGTATAGTGGATGTGGGGTGTAGTAGTGGAGGTATAGTGGATATGGGGTGTAGTAGAGGATGACTGAGGGTGACTGGGGGGAAACTGAATGGGACTGGGGGACACTGAAGGGGAATGGGGTAAAACTGAAGGGGACTGGGGTGACACTGAAGGGGAATGGGGTAAAACTGAGGGGGACTGGGGGGACTGAGGGGGAATGGGGTATACTGAGGGGGAATGGGGTTACTGAGGGGTAATAAGGGGACTGGGGTGACACTGAAGGGGACTGGTGGGACACTGAAGGGGAATGGGGTAAAACTGAAGGGGACTGGGGTGACACTGAAGGGGACTGGGGTGACTGAGGGGGAATTAGGGGACTGGGGTGACTGAAGGGGGACACTGAAGGTTGCTGGGGCACACTGAGGGGGACTGGGGGGAATTAGGGGAATGGGGGGGACACTGAGCGGGACTGGGATGACTGAGAGGGAATTAAGGACTGAGGGGGGACACTGAAGGGGACTGGGGGGACACTGAGGGGGAATTAGCGGAATGGAGGGGACACTGAGGGGGACTGGGGTGACCTAGGGGGAATAGGGGGACACTGAGGGGGACTGGGGTGACTGAGGGGGAATTAGGGGACGGGTGACTGAGGGGGGACACTGAGGGGACTGAGGGGGAATTAGGGGACTGGGGTGACTGAGGGTGACTGGGGTGACTGAGGGGAAATTAGGGGACTGGGGTGACTGAGGGGGGACACTGAAGGGGACTGGGGGGACACTGAGGGGGACTGAGGGGGAATTAGGGGACTGGGGTGACTGAGGGGGGACACTGAGGGGGACTGGGGTGACTGAGGGGAAATTAGGGGACTGGGGTGACTGAGGGGAGACACTGAGGGGGACTGGGGCAGCTGGGGGTGATTGGAGCAGGAGGGCACAAACACCTCCTCCTCCTCTCACCTCCACACACACGTTCCCCTCCCGGCCAGACATGGAGCTCCCCGATCTCTGGAAGCAGCCGCAGGGACCACAGGAGAGGGTGATCACGTCGCTGCGGGTCCTGGAGCTGTACAGTGGTACGGGGTCTGCATTGATCCCGCTGTACAGCTCCAGGACCTGCAGCGGCGTGATCACCCTCTCCTGTGGTCCCTGCAGCCGCCTACAGAGACCGGAGAACTCCATGTCTGGCCGGGAGGGGAGCGGGACGCCTGGTGGAAGGGGCAGGGGCAGCTCAGCGGCGCCGCTGTTAAGCAGATGGAGGCCGCCGGCACCGCACTGCCCCTCTGCAGCCTGCTTACCCCATGGTAGCTACGCCAGTAGATGAGCGAACTTTTGAAAAGTTTGGTTCGGTTCGGTTCGATCCGGCGAACATTCGTGAAGTTCAGATTCGTACGAACCAAACCTGAAACTAACCTTGCTTTAACGGCTGAATAATTGCAGCTACAATAGTGGGAGTCTAATAGGGTATAGTTTCGTTTAGTTGCAGTTGCTATCAGAATGAAAAAAATTTGAAAAAATCAAAGTGCAAAAATAGTGAAAAAAAATTAGCCAAGGTGTAAGTGATTACATGGGACATAGGACACAAAGTTTCTTGGATCCAGTAGGGTGGAAAATAGACATTTGACAGTGGAACCAGCAGCAGTAATAGTACTGTATAAGACTCAGTATGGTTGAGAACAGATAAATGACGGAGGAGGAGGCAGCAGCACTTGATTGCACCCAGGCCAGTATGGTTGAGAAGAGACTATTGGAGGAGGCGGCACAACTTGATTGCACCCAGGCTAGTATGGTTGAGAACAGACTATTTGAGGAGGAGGAGGAGGCAGTACCTGATTGCACCCAGGCCAGTATGGTTGAGAACAGACAATTGACGGAGGAGGATGTTCAGCCTTGGAGTGGTGGCCTGGGAATCCTCGCTGATGATGTTCAGCATACTTTCCAGAACACGGACGAGTGGGATGATGTTGTTGATCCCATAGTCATGCCTGCTCACAAACAGAGTTGCATCCTCAAAAGGGATCAAGAATTGGCAGAAAATGTTCGAAGAAACCTGTGCACTATGAGGTTTATCACATGTGCCATACAAGGTGTATGACTCAGCCCTCCCTGCTGAACAATGTTCCTCCCATTGTCTGCTACAACACTTCCCACCATTAGTTGACATGGGGTCAGCCATTCATATATCTCCTCCCTGATGGTCCAGAGGAGCTCCTGCCCACTGTGGCTCCGTTCACCCAGGCTCACAAAATGGAGGACAGCCTGAGAGCACCGGGCCTGACATCGTTGGTTAGACACCGGGGCAGGTTGGACTGCAGTCAAAGCAGTGGATGGTTGCAAGCTGGTGGAAGCAGCACTTGTGCAGAACTGGCCCCCTAAAGCACCAGGGAGGTGACAGTGGCAAGAATGGGACAACTTCCTGATGGTCTTTTGGGAGGATGTTGACCCAATGGGCAGTAACAGACATGTACTGCCCTTGCCCATAATTAAAGGACCAGACATCCGCACTTGGGTGCACGGTCTTGGACACCAAGAATCCCACCAAGAGTCGCCAACATTTTTCTACACAACTGTGCAGTGATGGGACAGCTGATGGGACTTTTTTTTTATGGGCTGGGACTGTGATGGGACTTTTTTTTGACTGTTTATTTTTTTTGTTGCCGCTAAACGGAGTTCTCCTATTTTATTTTTTGAAGATTTAAAGGGGTATTCCCCCCAAGCGCTAAAAAATGAAATGCTCCCAAACCTAGCTGGTCTAACTTACCAAGTCTCCCTGAGTATTTTGAGCCATCTCCCATCTTTCTAGCTGCTGAAGTTCATGGTTCAAAAGTTTTTCTAAAAGACCTGTTTGTGTCCAAGATGGCGCCGGCCAGGAAACTACATTTCCCATCATGCAGTTCTTCTTCCTTAGCTTTCTTTCCTGCCAACTGCTCCTCATTACTACATTAGATGAGTGAAGTGGGGCTAGGTGTCATTGCCATAGAGCAGTCACAGAGGGAGACTGATGTGCAGCAGTGCCTGGTTAGGACTCTCTGACAGCTGACGCCCTTCCCAGCCCTGCTGCAGGATCACTGTTTGGGTTGTTTAGCCCCGTCCATGACAGCAGCCACCTCCTCCCCTGACCCATGCTTATCACTGTGTCATTCTGGTCTCCTGCAGTCCAGTCCCTGACAGCTAACACTCACAGCTATATGCAAATAACAGAGTCCGGGGCTTCACACAGAGAGAATGAAAGAGATAAAAGCATGGGGGGAGGGGGAGAGCTGCCCAGAATGCTACACACACCCTGAGGGAGAACGTTATCAGCATGGGGGGGAGAAGGGGGGAGAGCTGCTGAGGATAAGGGGGAGGGAAACTGATCAGCACAGGCTGTGTATGCTGACAGAAAGAGACACACAGTGAGCAGGCTGAGGGAGGTGGAGCTACAGTTCGGCAGCAGGGGCTGTCAGGTGTCAGCACTTCAGCCTATTGATGGGAGGGAGGACACGAGACAGCCGACTCCGAGGGTGGGGGCCAAGAGAGGGAGCGTGTCGGGGTGGACTGGACTGAGCTCATTCTCTGCATGCCAGGGGGGTGAGGAGACAGGAAAAGCAGCAAAAGGACACAGAACACATAATAACCTGTATTAGCCAATATGTGAATCTGTGATGGGCTTTTACATAGTGTCAAAAAGATTTTGGGGGGAATACCCCTTTAATAAAGTAGATCAGCTTGAACATTGAAGTTGCTTTCATGTGTCTTGGTTGATACTCACAGACAGCTGTCACATTACATTTTTGATTAGGCAGCACCCAGGTGTATCTGAGGAGACTATCTTAAAGGGGTATTCCCCCCAAAATTATATTTGCATTAATACCCCAGTTGACCATGCATAGCTTTCCATCTTTCCAATATAAGGTTATTATGGATTCTGCGCAGTTTTGCTGCTATCTAGGTGCATTTACCCCCACCGAATGCATAGAATCATCAAATCTCAGTCCAACCTGACACGCTCCCTGCTCCTGGCCCCCACCCTCTAGGGGCATCACGTGTCCTCCGTCTGGGTTGGCGCTTCTAACCCAGTCCACTAAAGTGAGGGAGGACACTGACAGCTGCTGCTGTTGATCACTGTCTCCCTCTCTAACCGCAGCCCCCCCCACTACGTGTAACCCCATTATCTCCCCCCCCCCACAATCTTTGCAACTCTACACACACCATACCCCCCCCCCCCCCACAGCTCACCTGGGCACACTCTCTGCAACTCGCCCCGCTTTCCCCCCTCTCAGCCGGCGGTACCACCCCTCATCTCACCTGGTGGCATACCCCCCCCACCCCCAAGCACAAACACCCACCACCCGTGGCAACCCCGCCCCGTATGTCCCCTCTTGGTGGCCCCCGCATCTCACCGAGTGGCACATTTCACCAAGCACCCCCGCGCATGTCACCGTGGTGCCGCTTCTCACCGCCCCGTATGTCACCGCCCACGCCAACCCCCGTATCACACCTGGTGGCTGCCAGCGGGATGGCTCACCAACCCCCTACTGGTAGCAGTAGTTCCACAGACTGCCATCACACTATAAAACCCCTTCACCTCCTGGTGGCCCTGGTTCACCCACCACAGTTCTCCACTGACACACTTTCTTCAACTTGACTAACACCACAAACAACCCCCCCACACACACACACATACACACACAAGTTCACCCAGGCACACTTTCTTCCCCTGCTACATCACCATCTCAGCTCTGCTACACCATCATCAGGCATAAGCATTGCATGATGGGAAATGTAGTTTCCTTTCTTGATAATAGACCATCTTTTCGAAAGACTTGTAACTCAGGAACGGCAGTGGCTAGAAAGATGGGAGACGACTCAAAATACTCAGGGGGACTTGTTAAGTAAGTCCAGCTAGGTTTGGGAGCATTCATTATATTTGCTCTTGGGGGGGGAATACCCCTTTAACCCCTTAGGGACCAAGCCTATTTGAGCCTTAATGACCAGGCTAATTTTTCAAAATTTGACCTGTCTCACTTTATGCGCTTATAGCTCAGTGATGCTTTAACATATGCTAGCGATTCTGAGATTGTTTTTTTTAGTAACATATGGTACTTTATAATTTGGTCACTATCTTTTGTGTTTTTTGTGAAAAACATAAAAATATGAAAAATTTGAAAAATTTGCACTTTACAAATTTTAAATTCTCTGCTTCTAAAAAAAGAAAGTCGTATCACATAAATTAGTTACTAGGTCACATTACCAATATGTCCTCTTTATTCTGGCATAATTTCGTAAACATATTTTACTTTTCTTGGGTGTTACGGGGCTTAGAAATGTATCAGCAAATTATAATTTTTTTATGACATTTCCAAAACAAATTTTTTTAGGGACCAGTTTTTTTTTTAAGTGTTTTTAGGAGGCTTGTATACTTGAAACCCCCATAAATGACCCCATTTTGGAAACTACACACCCTAAGAAATTAATCTAGGGGTATAATGAGCATTTTAACCCTAGAGGGGCTAGAGGAAAGTATTCACAATTAGGCCGGAAAAAAATGGACAATAGAAATTTTCAAATAATATGTTCGTTCAGATTAAAGTATCTCATTTTCACAAGCAACAGGAGAGAAAAAGCACCCCAAAATTTGTAACGCAGGTCCTCCTGAGTACAATGGTACCCCATATGGGAGCGTAAACCACTGTATGGGCACACAGCGGGGCTCAGAAGGAAAGGAGCGCCAATTAGAATTTTCAGTGCAGATTTTGCTGTACAAGTTTTCAGGCGCCAGGTGCCTTTGCAGTGCCCCTGTAGTGCCAGCAGAGTGACCCCCCCCCATAAGTCAGCCCATTTTGGAACATTAACCACTCAAAGAATACATCTTGGGGTGCAGTGAGCATTTTGACCCCACAGTTATTAGAGGAAAGTATTCAAAATTAGACAGTAAAAATGAAAAACTAGAATTTTTCCAATAATATGTATGTTTAGTTTGAAATGTCTCAATTTCACAAGGAACAGGAGAGAAAAGGCACCCCAAAATCTGTAACACAGATTCTTCCGAGTAGAAAGGTACCCCATATGTGGGCATAAACCACTGTATGGGCACACAGCCGGGCTCAGAAGGAAGGGAGTGCCAATTAGCATTTTCAGTGCAGATTTTGCTGTAGAAGTTTCTGAGCACCAGGTGCATTTGCAGAGCCCCTGTAGTGTCAGCGGAGTGAAACCCCCCATAAGTCACCCCATTTTGTAAAGTGCACCCCTCAAAGAAGTCATCTTGGGGTGCAGTGAGCATTTTGACCCCACAGGTATTAGAGGAAAGTATTCAAAATTAGACAGTAAAAATAAAAAACTAGAATTTTTCCAATAATATGTTTGTTTAGTTTGAAATTTCTCAACTTCACAAGGAAGGGAAGAGAAAACGCACCCCATAATCTGTAACGCAGGTTCTCTTGAGTACAACGGTACCACATATGTGAGCATAAACCACTGTATGGGCACACAGCAGGGCTCAGAAGGAAGGGAGCACCAATTAGCATTTTCAGTGCAGATTTTGCTGAACAAGTTTCCGAGCGCCAGGTGCGTTTACAGAGCCCCTGTAGTATCCGCAGAAGAGAAACCCCCCCAAAAGTCACCCCATTTTGGAAAGTGCACCCCTCAAAGAAGTCATCTTGGGGTGCTGTGAGCATTTTGACCCCACAGGTATTAGAGGAAAGTATTAAAAATTAGACAGTAAAAATGAAAAACTAGAATTTTTCCAATATGTTTATTTAGTTTGAAATTTCTCAACTTCACAAGGAAAGGGAGAGAAAGTGCACCCCAAAATCTGTAACGCAGGATCTCCTGAGTACAACGCTACCCTATATGTGGGCATAAACCACTGTATGGGCACACAGCCGGGCTCAGAACGGAAGGAGTGCCAATTAGCATTTGCAGTGCAGATTTTTCTGAAGAAGTTTCTGAGCGCCGGGTGCGTTTGCAGCACCCCTGTAGTGTCCGCAGGAGAGAAAACCCCCCAAAAGTCACCCCATTTTGGAAAGGGCATCCCTCAAAGAAGTCATCTTGGGGTGCAGTGAGAATTTTGACCCCACAGGTATTAGAGGAAAGGATTCAAAATTAGAAAGTAAAAATGAAAAAAAAAATGAATTTTTTCAATAATATGTTTGTTCAGTTTGAAATTTCTCAATTTTACGAGAAACAGGAGAGAAAATGCACCGCAAAATTTGTAAAGCAGGTTCTCCTGAGTACAACGGTACCTCATGTGTGGGCATAAACCACTGTATGGGCACGCAGCGGGGCTCAGAAGGGAAGTAGCGTCAGTTTGCTGGTGCAAAACCGCAGCTAGTATCGGTTATTAGAATAGCGCAGTTGCTTAAAAAAATTTTTTTGAAATGAGATTACAGGTAATCTTGGGTGGTGATGGGCAACCTGGGAGTGTTTACTTGCTATCTGGGGTGGTGACGGGCAATTTGGGGTGGTACAAGCAGTCTGTGGCAATCTGGGGTGTTTATGGGCAATCTGGGGGTGTTTACTGTCTATCTGGGTTGGTTACGGGCAATCTGGGGTGGTTACGGGCAATCTAGGGGTGTTTACTGGCTATCTAGGGGTGTTTACTGGCTATCTGGGGGTGTTTACTGGCTATCTGGGGGTGTTTACTGGCTATCTGGGGTGGTAACGGACAATCTGGGGGTGTTTACCGACTATCTAGGGGTGTTTACTGGCTATATGGGGTGGTAATGGACAATCTGGGGGTGTTTACTGCCTATATGGGGTGGTAACGGACAATCTGGGGGTGTTTACTGGCTATCTGGGTTGGTTACAGGCAATCTGGGGGGGGGGTCACAGGCAAACTGGGGTGGTGATGGTCAATCTGGGGGAGGAGTGACAGGCAATCTGGGGTGGGTATGGGCAATCTGGGGTGGTTACGGGCAATCTGGGGTGGTTACGGGCAATCTGTAGTGGTTATGGGTAGCCTGTGGCAATCTGGGGTGGTTACAGGCAATCTGGGGGTGTTTACTGGCTATCTGGGGTGGTTACGGGTAATCTGAGCGGTTACAGGTAAACTGGAGTGGTTATGAATAATCTGGGGTGGTTACAGGTAATGCGGAGTGGTTACAGGTAATCTGGGGTGGTTACAAGTAATGCGGGGTGGTTACAGGTAATGTGGGGTGGTTACAGGTAATGCGGGGTGGTTACAGGTAATCCGGGGCACTTGACTTTTTATCCTGTAATGATTTTTGGTGACAGGGAACAAAAAGTGCCGGCAGCATTTGGAACAAGTGATCAGTGGTATATAGTATATACCGCTGATCACTTGTACCAGGACCACATCGGCTAGTCCCTGATCATTGACCCATGATCTCCGCCACCTCTGGTAGTGGAGAGAATGAGAGTTTGATCTTTTTTTAAGGGTACAAACACACTTGCTTTATCCGCAGCGAGTTTCTGGCTGTGTATTCGCAACGAGACTCGCTGAGGATTCCAGCCATGTGTACTCAATGGCAGACAAACTCGCAGCACGGATGTACATCCCTGCTCCGAGTTTGTCCGCAGCTCGCCCCGTTAACTCCCCCGCCGCCTGTAACGCCTGGAGTCGTGGATCCACTGAACTGTCACTAGCGATGGTGGTAACCGCACCAGGGAGCGGAGTCTAAGGGGCCGCTGGTTTTCACCAGAGCCCGCCGCAAGGCGGGAAGGGCTTGCTGTGGCAGGCGATCCCCAGGTCGCTACCCCTGGCTTGGTTGCTAGTGACAGCAGGCGAGGCGTGGCAGGAGCAGTAGGCAGATGGTAACGCAGGCAGAGGTCTGTAGGCTTAACCGCAGGTGGCAGGCAGAGCACAGGAACAATGGTAAAGCAGCGGACAGGGACCGGGACAGGGACTGGGAACAAGGACTGAGGTCAGGAACAACAGGGAGCTGGGCCAAACGCTATGGGAAGCATGTAGAGGCTCCAACACCTGGGAGGGGGCAGGGCTGGAACTTATAGGGGAGTGATAGACACTAAACCAATTAAGAACGCACTGCCCCTTTAAATCTGAGACAGCCGGCGCCTAGGAGGCGGGGACGCGCGCGCCGGCCGGCACAGTGACGGGCAGGAACGAGGCAAGGTGAGGCGCCCCCCTGGGCTGAAGTAGCCGCAGCGCCGGGTCCCTGCCTGTGGACCCCGGCTGCTGCGGAACTGGGTGAGGAGGAGGCCAAAGGGGGGGGGTACTGTTAAGGCCACGGCGGCGTCCCGCGCTCCGGACCGCCGCCGTGGCCTTAACAGTACCCCCCCCCTTTGGCCTCCCCCTCTTTCTTGTCTGCAAGAATCCCTTGATGAGATCCCGATCCAAGATATTAGATTCGGGTTCCCAGGATCTCTCTTCAGGACCAAAACCTCTCCAGTCCACTAGGAAGAAACGTCTTCCTCTGACAGTTTTCATTGCTAAGATGTCTTCAACAATGTATACGTCGTCAGAGACGGCTTGTGGAGTGGAGGACGAAGCTTTACTGGAGAATCGGTTGAGGACCACCGTCTTCAAGAGGGAGACATGGAAGGAGTTCGGGATTCGCATAGTAGGGGGTAGACGGAGTTTGTAGGTGACAGGGTTAATGCGTTTTAGCACTGAGAAAGGACCAAGAAACGGGGTGCCTTGTTCTTGGCACAGACTGTGCAGGAAGCCACAAAGTCCTTGACATCCTGAAGGAGATTGGGCCACCAATAGTGACGGGAGATCAATTGCCCGGTCTTTTGAGCTCCCGGATGCCCGGCCACCAAAGAGGAATGACCCCACTTCAAGATGCGTTTTCGGAGTGCAGGGCGCACATAAGTCTTACCGGGAGGCAGTCTCTGCAGAGTAGAAGTGCCAACTGGTACTAGGCGATTGGGAGGTATTATGTGACGGGGGGATTCCTCTTGCCCCATGACATCGGATGCTCGGGATAATGCATCGGCTTTTACATTCTTCTCGGCTGGACGGAAATGAATAGTAAAGTTGAAACGTGAGAAGAAGAGAGACCACCTGGCCTGCCGGGGATTGAGGCGTTGAGCCGATTGGAGGTAGAGGAGGTTCTTGTGGTCCGTGTAGATGTTAACAGGATGTCTAGCCCCCTCTAGGAGATGACGCCATTCCTCCAGTGCCAACTTAATTGCCAGGAGTTCACTGTCTTCAATCGTATAGTTCCTCTCGGCCGGGGAGAAAGTCTTAGAAAAGAACCCGCAGGTTCTGGTCCTGCCTGATGTGTCCCTTTGCGAGAGGATGGCTCCTGCGCCCACAGAAGATGCATCGACTTCAAGAGAAAACGGCTTGGTGACATCTGGACGGACTAGAGAAAAATCCAGCGCCAGCGGGAGACTTGGATTTACGGATGAAGCCCTTCTGTAAGTTCTCCCGGATGTAGGAGGACATGGCTTCAGTCTCAGGCACAGAGAGAGGGTATACTCGACCACGTGGAGGAGAAGTTCCTGGAAGAAGGTCTATAGGGCAATCATATGGCCAATGAGGTGGTAGAGAGTCCGCCTCCTTGGCCGAGAAGACATCAACGAAGTCTTGGTATTCCGCCGGTAGGCCGGATAGAAGCTTGGCGTAAGCAGGTGACCTTGTAGAGCGCTTGGGTTGAGGAGACTTCAGACACCGATTTGGACAGTCCGAACCCCAACTGAGAACCTCCCCAGTTCTCTAGTCTAGCCTAGGGGTATGTAATTGCAGCCAAGGTAGACCCAGCAAGATGTCGGAAGAAGAATTGCGCAAGACGTAGAAGGAGATCTTCTCCTGATGCAAGGCGCCTACCTGGAGATCTAGTGGTGCCGTCTGGTAGTGTACAGCTTCAGTAAGAGTCTCGCCCGTGACCGAGGAGATGGTCAGGGGTCGGGCTAGCTGGAACACGGGTAGCCGCCGCCATCTTTGGACCAATGTGGCTGCAATAAAAACTGCCTGCAGACCCAGAGTCGATGAAGGCAGTAGTCTGGTGCGTTTGTCCTGAGGGTGTCTGGATGGAGACTGGCAGAGACAAGCTTGGAGAGGTAGCATTCACACCTAGGGAGGCCTCTCTTACCGGACCTAGCTGCGAGCGTTTCCCCGACGCTGAGGACGTTGGGAACATCTTTGCCGAAAGTGATCAGAGCCACCGCAATAGAGACAGAGATTCAGCTCTAGTCGGCGAGCTCTCTCATCAAAGGTCAGGCGAGCTCGTTCTACCTGCATCGGAACTTCAGGAGTTAACTGGGGTACTGGCGTGACTGGATTCTGGAAAACAGGTGCCAGGCGATGAGGCAGGCTTAGTCGCCGTTCTTGCCGGACCTCCTCCTCTCTCTCGGTAAACCGGTTGTCGACTCTGGTAGCCAGTAGGATAAGATCATTCAAGGAGGTAGGAAGATCTCGGGTGGAGAGCACGTCTTTTACCCCACTGGACAGGCCCTTCTTGAAGGTGGCTATTAGAGCGACCTCATTCCAGTCCAATTCTGCTGCCAGGATGCGGAACTGGATGGCGTAGTCGCCAACGGCGGAGATCCCCTGAGAGAGATTGAGGAGAGCTGTCTCAGCCGAAGATGCACGGGCAGGTTCCTCAAAGACGGAGCGGAACTCGGCCAGAAAGGTTCGGAGATTAGCAGCAGCAGGGTCATCTCGGTCCCAGAGAGGCGTGGCCCAAGCCAGAGCTCTGGGAGGGGGCAGGGCTGGAACTTATAGGGGAGTGATAGACACTAAACCAATTAGGAGCGCACTGCCTCTTTAAATCTGAGACAGCCGGCGCACGCGCGCCCTAGGTGGCGGGGACGCGTGCGCCGGCCGGCACAGTGACGGGCAGGAACGAGGAAAGGTGAGGCGTCCCCCTGGGCTGAAGTAGCCGCAGCGCCGGGTCCCTGCCTGTGGACCCCGGCTGCTGCGGAACTGGGTGAGGAGTCACGGCGGCGGTCCGGAGCGCGGGACGCCGCCATGGCCCTAACACCGCCGTAGACTATACACCAGCTAATCCCGCCTATGGGGCTCCCGACGTCTTCGCGGCCCGTTCAGCTAATCAGTGCTGCAGTGGGGCAGCACACTGATTGGCTGAGCGGGACGTGCCGGGAATCAGCGAAGGTCTAGATGATGTATAGTTGGGACCAGGTGATGTATAGTCTCCAGCGGGGGGTTAACGGGTCGGCCTTTGGACAAACTCGCAGCAGGGATGTACATCCCTGCTGAGAGTTTGTCTGCCATTGAGTACACAGGGCCGGGATCCTCAGCGAGTCTCGCTGCGAATACGCAGCGAGAAACTCGCTGCCGTTGCGGCAAGTGTGTTTGTACCCTAAGGAATTAATCACTGTGAACACTAAGGTTATTCCGGGGGGGACGGGGGGGGGGACATGTATTCATCTCCTCTCACTGTGGATTAACGGTGAGAGGACATGAAAGCATGCAATGCCCGTTACCGGTGGCCGCCGTTATACTGGTAATAACGGCGATCGTCAGTGCGGGGACTGGCCGGGACTGAGCCCATACTCTGCCCCAACTTCTCAGCGACCTCCGGTAGCTGAGAGGAGGGGGCTGCGGAAATTACCGGCGCTGCTGCACTATTCTGCGCCATCGCCATAAAGAGCTGATGGCAGCAGAATAGAGCCCATTAGTGATCGCCGTAAAAATTCATATCGGCGGTCACTAATAACATAATACATGTATTCTCTGGGTCACTATGGTTACGGCGATACAACATTTGTATAGGTTTTTTTAACTATTACCACTTTGGCGCCAGGGCCGTATTTACCACTAGGCACCCGTGGTACGTATGAGCATTAACCGTGTGAGCATAAACCACTGTATGGGCACACAGCAGGGCTCAGAAGGAAGGGAGCGCCAATTAGCATTTTCATTGCAGACTTTGCTGAACAAGTTTCCGAGCGCCAGGTGCGTTTACAGAGCCCCTGTAGTGTCCACAGAAGAGAAACCCCCCAAAAGTCACCCCATTTTGGAAAGTGCACCCCTCAAAGAAGTCATCTTGGGGTGCTATGAGCATTTTGACCCCACAGGTATTAGAGGAAAGTATTCAAAATTAGACAGTAAAAATGAAAAACTAGAATTTTTCCAATAATATGTTTGTTTAGTTTGAAATTTCTCAACTTCACAAGGAAAGGGAGAGAAAGCGCACCCCAAAATCTGTAACGCAGGATCTCCTGAGTACAACGGTACCCCATATGTGGGCATAAACCACTGTATGGGCACACAGCCGGGCTCAGAACGGAAGGAGTGCCAATTAGCATTTGCAGTGCAGATTTTTCTGAAGAAGTTTCTGAGCGCCGGATGGTCAATCTGGGGGAGGAGTGACAGGCAATCTGGGGTGGGTATGGGCAATCTGGGGTGGTTACGGGCAATCTGGGGCGGTTACGGGCAATCTGTAGTGGTTATGGGTAGCCTGTGGCAATCTGGGGTGGTTACAGGCAATCTGGGGGTGTTTACTGGCTATCTGGGGTGGTTACGGGTAATCTGAGCGGTTACAGGTAAACTGGAGTGGTTATGAATAATCTGGGCTGGTTACAGGTAATCTGGGGTGGTTACAGGTAATGCGGAGTGGTTACAGGTAATCTGGAGTGGTTACAGGTAATGCGGGGTGGTTACAGGTAATCTGGGGTGGTTACAGGTAATGCGAGGTGGTTACAGGTAATCCGGGGCACTTGACTTTTTATCCTGTAATGATTTTTGGTGACGGGACAAAAAGTGACGGCAGCATTTGGAACAAGTGATCAGTGGTATGTAGTATATACCACTGATCACTTGTACCAGGACCACATCGGCTAGTCCCTGATCATTGACCCATGTTCTCCGCCACCTCTGGTAGTAGAGAGAATGAGAGTTTGATCTTTTTTTAAGGGTAAAAACACACTTGCTGTATCCGCAGCGAGTTTCTGGCTGTGTATTCGCAACGAGACTCGCTGAGGATTCCAGCCATGTGTACTCAATGGCAGACAAACTCGCAGCACGGATGTATATCCCTGCTCCGAGTTTGTCCACAGCTCGCCCCGTTAACTCCCCGGCCGCCAGAGACTATACACCAGCTAATCCCGCCTACGGGGCTCCTGACGTCTTTACGGCCCGTTCAGCCAATCAGTGCTGCGGTGGGGCAGTGCACTGATTGGCTGAGCGGGACGTGCTGGGAATCAGCGAAGGACCAGATGATGTATAGTCGGGACCAGGTGATGTATAGTCTCCGGCCGGGGGTTAACGGGTCGGCCTTTGGACAAACTCGCAGCAGGGATGTACATCCCTGCTGAGAGTTTGTCTGCCATTGAGTACACAGGGCCGGGATCCTCAGTGAGTCTCAGTTGCCAATGCGGCAAGTGTGTTTGTACCCTAAGGAATTAATCACTGTGAACACTAAGGTTATTCCGGGGGGGACGGGGGGGGGGGGGGACATGTATTCATCTCCTCTCACTGTGGATTAACAGTGAGAGGACATGAAAGCATGCAATGCCGGTTACCGGTGGCCGCCGTTATACTGGTAATAACGACGATCGTCGGTGCGGGGACTGGCCGGGACTGAGCCCACACTCAGCCCCAACTTCTCAGCGACCTCCAGTAGCTGAGAGGAGGGTGCTGCGGGCATTACCAGCGCTGCTGCACTATTCTGCGCCATCGCCATAAAGAGCTGATGGCAGCAGAATAGAGCCCATTAGTGATCGCCGTAAAAATTCATATCGGCGGTCACTAATAACATAATACATGTATTCTCTAGGTCACTACGGTTACGGCGATACCACATTTGTATAGGTTTTTTTAACTATTACCACTTTGGCGCCAGGGCCGTATTTACCACTAGGCACCCGTGGTCCGGTGCCTAGGGCAGCACCTTGCAGGGGGGCAGCAACAGGGAGCAAGGGAAAGAAAACAACTTTTTTTTTTTTTTTTCTAGTCTCCTACCTCCAGTTCAGTCTTGCCAGTAAATCAGGTGTCTTTTTGAGGGGGGGGAGGGGGTGGGGGTGTATGGTGCAATTGTTCAGGCCTGGTATGGCGGTGTTATCCAGTCACAGTATGCTCTAATCATTGATTCAATGTGGAAATTTGTTTATGTTTTAAGCCATTAAAAACCATGAAAATGTGATTCAGACAATGTTCCTACATGTTGAGAAATGCATGTGGCCAAAATCACACCCCCCGCTCCCCAAGATGGGTCGTCTTCAGGTCTAGTGCCTAGGGCAGCACCAGCTGATAATACATCCCTTTTTGGCGCAATAGAAACTATCTTCCTAGCAAAAACCCACAAAAACTGTCGCCACATTGCAAGATCCATAGCGTTCTTATCTTTTGCGCGACAGAGCTGGTTTTGGGCTTATATTATGCAAGAAGATCTGTAGTTTCTATTGATACCAAGATTTATATGTATATGACTTTTTGATCTCTTTTATGATGTATTTTCTAAAGCAGATTGATAAAATACAGCTATTCTGGTACTGTTTTTTTATTTATTTTTTTACAGTGTGTGTCGTGCAATATAATTATTGATATTGTTTTATAGATTGGGTCGTTACGGACGTAGCGATACCAAATATGTATAGGATTTGTGTTTTTGATCACTTTTATGTAATGTTTTATAGTGTATGGGGAATGTAATGCATTTTTTTTATGGGGGAGGGGGGGCTGGGGGGATTGTGTTTGGTGCACTTTTTTGTACTTTTTTACACTAGTGTACATTACTGTACACTAGTGTAACACTTTCATCACTAATACAATACACTGCACTGCTTCTGCAGTACAGTGTATTGTATCATGTGACCATCATGCTGACAGGCAGTAGCACAGCCACCCCTGTCAGCAGGATGGCTTATCCATGGTAAGCCCAGGGGCCTTCATTAGGCCCCCGGAGTTACCATGGAGAGGTCGGGGGGACCGGACGGCGCCGCAAGACCTCCGATCACGTAAGTGGACCTGCGGCGCCGTCCGCTACACACCGGAACCTGTTAGATGCCGCTGTCATGCTTTGACAGCTGCATTTAACGGGTTAAACTGTCCGGAGCAGTTACAGGAGGGCGTCAGCGGTCACACTGACCGCTGACCCCCCATACTGCTGCCGCCGCCGGGCGGCAGTTCGTTCCGATGCGTACGCCGTTAAAAGGCGTACGCATCGGAATAAAGCCCATTAGTGGCCGCCGTGAAAAGACAGCACGGCGGTCACTAAGGGGTTAAGGTCTCACCCTAACAGGGGTGACGTCACACATCTTGATATTCACAGAAAACCAGGATACAAGGGATTATAGGAGTAATAATCCCTTGCATCCTGGTCTATTCTGTGATTTTATTTGTGATTGTTATTTTAAATAGATTCATTACAAACTTTCTCGAATCAAACTTCTGATCCCAGCAAAACAATGAACAATGTGCAATTTCACTGGACGATTAGTGAACAAATGCGGAACTTGAGCGAACGAATGTAGTATTACAGCAAACGATTAGCGAGCAATTAATCATAATTTTTGGTTTAGATCTAAATCAACAATCAATGACATATGAATGATTTTTCGATCGTTGCCTGCAATTACACAAAACGATTATCATTAAAATTCTAATGATATAACAATTTTTTGCATGATAATCGTTTTATGTAATAGGGCCCTTACTTTTTGACTCTCTGCAATCTGGATTCAGTCCCCACCACTCAACTGAAACTGTCCTCACCAAAGTGGAGAATGTTCTATGTCCTCCTCCTCCTTGACCTATTTTTTGCCTTTTACACAGTTGACCATTTTCTCCTCCTTACTCTCCTGAATCTCCTCTTACCACTCCAACCTCTTAGTCTGTCATTTATTTTATTTATGTTTTTCTTTTATCATATGTTCTTTATGTTAACCCTTATCATTTGTACAGCCCTCATTGGTGCTTTAAAATTGAATAATAATGATAATTTGCACCTAAGCACAATTTGCATCGCATTTAGTCATGAATTGGGCATTCATATCAGAAAAGTTCTCCAAATTCTTCCTAAAAGTGTCCATAGTGGGGGGTTTGTTTTAGATGAACCCTTTATATGCCTGTCCGTAGAAAAATTCTAGTGTAGTATACCTGATGTATACCTCCAATGGATTGCCAAAAAATTGTGTGAATTAGTTTTTTTTTTGTTGTTGTTTATAACAGATAATATTTTTGTAAATTACCCAGAAAGCAATGCAGAACCCAAAAGTTATTTTGGAGAGTTCCTATCTAAGGAGTTTTTAAAATCTAATTTTTTATTTCAGATGCAATAATCGGACTCAGTGTGCAGTTGTGGCTGGACCCGACGTATTTCCTGACCCCTGCCCAGGGACTTATAAATATTTAGAAGTTCAATATGAATGTGTTCCATATAGTAAGTATTTTACTTAAACAGTTTTATTGTATAGTCATTTATGTTATTATAAACAGCATATGTTTATTATTAAAAACATATAACATTCTGTCAGAGGAAATTAAGGAAGTTCTGTAATCAATCTATTGTATGAAATCAGAGGCATGCAGAGGTATAGCAGAGGCCTTAACTTTATGGAAGCCATGTTACAGCCGACCCATCTTGGGACCACCATTGTAATTTTTTAAAAAGAACATGTCAAAGCCTGTTGCTTCACAGTGGTGGGTAGATTGTTACATAACATGAATAAGCACAATGTTACGTATGTGAAACTATCGGTTTTTAACATGATAACTAAAGAAAAAAAATGCTTTATATTACTTCCCCTGCTGATTTAGATTTTGAAAATTATGACAGGGACACCATGTCACCCAGCTTGCTCTATGTGCGGTTCTCTGCACTATCCACAAACTTAGACTATACACACAAGTTTTATACAGGTATATATTGAATGTGCAGCATCTTTCTGCTCTAAAATCTTCTTTTCATCGGTTAACAGTATCACCTAGGCAGCGCTTCATGAGACCTAACTGCCGTGAAGCTCCACCTAGGAGACATTATGCTACTATGAAATAAGAGCAAGGTGGGGGAGGGGGGCAGTATCACTTTAAGCAGGTTCTGACAGGTTAACATGTGTCCTATATGTTACAGATGTTCTACAAGTAATTATGATTTAACAACATCACATACACGTGGTATCGGAAAAATCTAAATTATATTGAATGGTGTGAATTTTCAGATTAGAAGCATGCTCTATGTATCGTGGATTTCAGTAAAATCAATCTGCTATAAAAGTTACCACAAGATCTACTTGCTGACTATTTAAAGGGTTTATCCAGAAATAGACAAAACACAGCTGCCCTCATCCGAAAACAGCACCACTTTTGTCCTCAGTTTGTAAGTGGTATTACAATTTGGCTCCATTTACCATATTGGAACTGAGCTGCAATACCACATACAAGCTGAGGACAGGGATGGTGCTGTTTCTATTGAAATGGATGCACCCCAAAAGTGCTTTTGTATTGACTATCTTCTCCGAATTACAAGTTATAAAGTTTATAGTGCGCACTGAGTAACCACACTAAGGGCCCTATTACACCAACAGATTATCTGACAGATTCTTTTAAGTCAAAGCCAGGAATGGATTTGAAAAGAGGAGAAATGTCAGGCTTATCTTTATCACTTGCTCTCTGTTTATAGTCTATAGTCTAACACCCTTATGATCAAGGTGGTTTTTGTTTATTCAAAGATGGCAGCTAATATATATATATATATATATATATATATATATATATATATATATATACATACTCCCATGTTCCATGTTTCACGTATGACATGGATGTGGAAGGCCTATAGTGGAACCCTCCTCTCCGCACGGCAGCATTTCTAATATATGCTTAGAGCGGGAAAACTGTATCAATATGCGGGGCGCTGTACTAAAGCACCAGTGCGGCTGTCATTACAACGTTACACCCATTCATACAGTTTAAAGGGAAGTTTGAAGTGGAGTAAGTCGTGGAATGTGTGAATAAGGCTTAAAGGGGTAGTGCGGTGTAAGGCCATGTTCACATGGCGTAAAAGACCGGCCGTTCTGTGACCTGGCCGGGTCACGGAGCGGCCGGTCTCTGAAAAGATCATCCTGGCCGGTACTGCCCGATGATCTTTCACGCCGCAGAGTTCTGATGCTGACGCATCCGTGCGCCCGCATCAGAACTCCCCACAGCACACTATGAAGCTTGCGGCCGCAGCCGCTCGCTTCATAGTGTGCACTGACATGGTTTTCTACGGCCGTTATTCACTGAATAGCGGCCGCAGTACACTGACATTTCAGTTCTTTGCGGCGCCGTAAGGGATCCTGGCCAGAGCGTATACTATGTGTATACGCTCCGGCCGGGATCCCATAAAGAAACAGGACACGTATCTATTCCTAAAAAGTATGGCCGTTGTTGCCGATTGCAACAACGGCCATACTTTTACGAAAAGGTACGGTGTGTAAACATAGCCTAAGGCTGGGTTCACACACAGTATATTTCAGTCAGTATTGTGGTCCCCATATTGCAACCTCAACCAGGAGTGGATTGAAAACCCAGAAAGGCTCTGTTCACTCAATGTTGAAATTGAGTGGATGGCCGCCATTTAATGGCAAATATTTGCTTAAAATAACGGCTGTTGTATTGAAATAATGGCAGTTATTTACCGTTATATAGCGGTCATTGACTCAATTTTAACATTGTGTGAACAGAGCCTTTCTGGGTTTTTAATCCACTCCTGGTTGAGGTTGCAATATGAGGACCACAATACTGACTGAAATATACGTAGTGTGAACCCAGCCTAAAGCATTATTTCACTAAATAACACACATTACATTACATTATACAATTTTGTAATGTGTGTTATTTAAGTGAATGGCCCCTTTAAGCCTATAAACTACAGCTGTAATAACATGTGACATGTTTGTTTGTAAATATTTGGATGCTGAACCCACATGGCTGCATTTTTTCATTTTAAAAATATGCGTCGCACATAGCACACAGAGTTGAAATGCACTGTAAAAAGTACAAATTGTTAAACAAAATTGGTTAATGCATATAACCTAGAATAAAATTAGTTCTGCATGCTGTAAAAAAATGTTTAGAGGGCACACTATGGACCTACTTACCAGAAAGATTAATATAATACAGCATAATATAATTTAGAGGTAAAAATACAGCTCAATTTAATAATGTGCTCTTTTTGGAAAATTTTCCGGTAGTGCACACACTGTACAAAATAACGGCCATAATTAATTACGACCGTCCCAATAATGAACACACTCATTATTTATAACCAGCCTTTGCTAAATACGGCAATTTTTTACCCCTATCTGTTCACACATTGTTCTGTATTTTTTCAGGACCGTATATTGTGTCTGCAATCTTCATCCGCAAAAAAATCAGTTTTAATTTGTAAGTGGGTTTAAAATAATTACTCATCTGTATTTTTTACGGATTATCCGATGTTAAGGACGTTTCTTCCGTATATAAAAAAAACCTCAAAAAACATATATATATGTATGAATGGGACAATTTGTGCCGATTACAGTCGGCACTGTAGAGTTTTTGCAGCAGCACTTTTGTGGATTATAGATCCGTAAAACTACAAACAGTGTGAACAGCCTAATTTAAATCAATGGGCTCTAAAGTTCGAAACATGTGAATGTAGGCTAACAGCCCACATGTGTTTTATTACAGTCACTAAGGGGATTTATGCTAGGCCGCCACCTTTCAATATTACCCAAGGCACCTGCACTAAATGCCAGCATCAGAGAAACCTCAGATCCTGGCAATTTAATGGAGTGCTCTGGGCAAGCTCTTTTTTCCCCCAAACAGAAATTATACACCTCTTTAATATGCATATATTACAGATTCTGCCCCATTATTCACATATCTGATATCAGTGACTCACAGGTGACGTCTTCTCTTGAGTGTTTCTTTTCTTCCCTATCTGATCTAGACCCTATGACTACCTCTATCTGCATTTCATCTCATTCTGTAACCCTCAAAAGCTGTATCCCAGTTTTCCAGGCGGTCCTCCCGCTGTATCCACCCGCTGCACAGAGCGGCCAGACAGCGGGAATCTCGACAGGTTCGGACCATCCTTAGTTTGGATGTTAGTATGTTATGTGTGTGACTATTGAAGTGAATGTGGCCATTCACATGATCCATGCCGCGATCCGCAGTGCGAAAAAATAGGACATGTCCTAGTGCGGATGGCGACACGGATCACCCCACCGCCGCCCGGCAGCAGAGATGACAGGAGATCATTGCATCTACTACTCACCTACTCCCTCAATGATGTTCACCAGAAGTGGCCTGGACTACGCTGCTTTCTTCTACAAGGAGTGTAGTCCCAGCCACTTCCAGTGAGCGTGTCTAGCCGGCCTGCACAGGGGAATAGGTGAATAGTAGATGCGATGACAGGAGAGCACATCATGCTCTCCTGTCATCTCTGCTGCCGGGGGGGATCCGCGCCAGGCGGCGGATGGGCTCTGTCTAGGGGATCCGTGCCGCGATCCTCCGCTGGATTGAGGCACGGCTCGTGTGAATGAGCCCTTAGTATGGATGTTAGTATGTAATGTGCATAAGTGTGTATAGCTGTGTACACAGTGACTGTATGTGTATATGATGTATATGATGTACGGTATGTAAAGAACATTTTCATGTGTGTGCGTGTACATGTATATATGTCTGTATATATAATGGTATACATTAAACTCCAACACTTTATTCCACTTTAAAGGGAAGCTATGAGCAGGTTCGTCCATACGCCTTCAGTCGCCCTGCTCTTTATTCTGGTGCAGGTCTCCTCATTTTGTATTCCCTACCATTTTGAAGCATTTCAAAATAAGGAGCTGGGCGACTACAGTGACATATGAACCTGCTGTTTTTCTTCAAAATTCAGTTTAATTGTAGATCTATAATGCAAAAGACTATTGCTGTCACTAGTGCTGGATCTACAATAAGGCCAGGTTCACACTTTGTAAGACAAAAACATAACTTTTTTAAATTTGGAATTTACCAAAGCAGACTATGTAAAGTGTGGCCGGAGCTGTACTTTAGATTGTCTGCACAGTCAATTTTGTTGCGCCGTTATTTATTTATAGGGGTAGTGCGGCGCTAAGAAATTATTCACAAAATAACACACATTACAAAGTTATACAACTTTGTTATGTATGTGAATCGCCCCCTTCCCCGTGTTCCCCGACCCCCGCCCGTGGACCCGGAAGTGTAGTGCATTATACATACCTGATTCGTGTCGACCCCCGTTCGCATTTCTTCTGGCACAGTTATGCTCAGCCAATCGCGGCTGAGCAGCTGAAGACGCGACACACGTCATCAGCTGTACAGTTATGCTCAGCCAATCGCGGCTGAGCACAGTTATGACGCTGCAGAGGGGGGCCGGCATGAGGGCCGGCACGAGTGGGTCGTCCGGCCTCCCGAAGATGACGTCTTTGACAAGATTACAGAAGGGGTTGGTCGACACGGATCAGGTATGTATACTGCTCTCCACTTCCGGGTACACGGGCGGGGGTCGGGGAACATGGGGAAGGGGGCCATTCACATACATAACATACATTACAAAGTTGTATAGCTTTGTAATGTGTGTTATTTTGTGAATAATTTCTTAGCGCCGCACTACCCCTTAAAATGTGTTACTGTATCATTTTGGGAATACTCTGCAATAATGCAATGAAACTCCAACATGTGCGAACATAACCCTAATTTCACTGCAGATTTGTGCACAATCTTTAAAGCTGCAGCACCTACTTCTGTCTGGTCAAAGATGGTGAAGCACTCAGGGGATTGGGGGATCCAGCCAAGCTGCCCTCTGTCTGCATCAGTAGCCCATGCTCAGCAAACACACACAATGTGAGACATGGAATCTTACTTTCCTAAGGAGGGAGAGCAGAGGGAGCAGGAGACAGTGTGAATGTTATACATTGTATAGACACATCTATATAACTTTCAATGTACTTTTAAAAGCAAAACAGTTTTCCTAATGCGTAGTTCCCCTTTAAACATACATGTAAACAATTAAAATCTGTCAGGGTCTCCCCTTGCAATCTTAAGTTAAAACCAGGTGAAGCATACAGTAGCACATTTCACTCCCTGGCTCAGCTTGCAGTGCAACTATAGTGTAACTAGATTTGCATTTCCAGGAAAATACATAGTGCTTGAAAAGAGCGCCCCTTTACCAGTGACTTCCATTTAAGAGAAAGTTGGATCCCATTCCTTTAAGAGCGACATGGGTCCCGTCCCTATAAGAGTGACTTGGGTCCCATACCTTTAAGAGTGACTTGGGTCCCTTTAAGAGTGACTTGGGTCCCGTCCCTTTAAGAGCTACATGGATCCCTTTAAGAGCTACATGGATCCCTTTAAGAGCGACTTGGATCCCTTTAAGAGCGACCTGGGTCCCTTAAAGGGACCCAGGTCGCTCTTAAAGGGACCCAGGTCGCTCTTAAAGGGAATCATGTCGCTCTTAAAGGGACCCAGGTCGCTCTTAAAGGGACCCAGGTCGCTCTTAAAGGGACCCAGGTCGCTCTTAAAGGGGCCCAGGTCGCTCTTAAAGGCACCCATTTTGCTCTTAAAGGGACATATTTCGCTCTTAAAGGGACCAAGGTCGCTCTTAAAGGGACCGATTTATCTCTTAAAGGGACCCATTTTGCTCTTAAAGGGACACATTTCGCTCTTAAAGGGACATATTTCGCTCTTAAAGGGACCCAGGGCGCTCTTAAAGGGACATATTTCGCTCTTAAAGGGACCAAGGTCGCTCTTAAAGGGACCCATTTTGCTCTTAAAGGGACCCATTTAGCTCTTAAAGGGGCCCAGGTCGCTCTTAAAGGGACCCATTTTGCCCTTAAAGGGACATATTTTGCTCTTAAAGGGACCAAGGTCGCTCTTAAAGGGACCGATTTTGCTCTTAAAGGGACCGATTTTGCTCTTAAAGGGACCCAGGTCGCTCTTAAAGGGACCCAGGTCGCTCTTAAAGGGACCCAGGTCGCTCTTAAAGGGACCCAGGTCGCTCTTAAAGGGACATATTTTGCTCTTAAAGGGACCCAGGTCGCTCTTAGAGGGACCCATTTCACTCTTAAAAGGACCAATTTCACTCGTAAAGGAACCAATTTCACTCTTAAAGGGACCCATTTCGCTCTTAAAGGGACATATTTTGCTCTTAAAGGGACCCAGGTCGCTCTTAAAGGGACCCAGATCACTCTTAAATAGATTCATTTTGCTCTTAAAGGGACATATTTTGCTCTTAAAGGGACCGATTTTGCTCTTAAAGGGACCAAGGTTGCTCTTAAAGGGACCCAGGTCGCACTTAAAGGGACCCAGGTTGCTCTTTGAGGGACCCAGGTTGCTCTTAAAGGGACCCATTTCACTCTTAAAGGGACCAATTTCACTCTTAAAAGGACCAATTTCACTCTTAAAGGGACCCATTGTGCTCTGAAAGGGACATATTTCGCTCTTAAAGGGACCAATTTTGCTCTAAAAGGGACCCATTTCGCTCTTAAAGGGACCCAGGTCGCTCTTAAAGGGACCCAGGTCGCTCTTAAAGGGACCCAGGTCGCTCTTAAAGGGACATATTTTGCTCTTAAAGGGACCCAGGTTGCTCTTAAAGTGACTCGGGTTGCTCTTAAAGGGACCCAGGTTGCTCTTAAAGGGACCCAGGTCGCTCTTAGAGGGACCCAGGTCGCTCTAAAAGGGACCCAGGTTGCTCTTAAAGGGACCCATTTCAGTCTTAAAGGGACCCATTTCACTCTTAAAGGGACATATTTCGCTCTTAAAGGGACCCATTTCACTCTTAAAGGGACCGATTTCACTCTTAAAGGGACCCATTTCACTCTTAAAGGAACCAATTTAACTCTTAAAGGGACCCATTTTGCTCTTAAAGGGACCCATTTCACTCTTAAAGGGACATATTTCGCTCTTAAAGGGACCCAGGTCGCTCTTAAAGGGACCCAGGTCGCTCTTAAAGGGACCCAGCTCGCTCTTAAAGGGACCCAGATCGCTCTTAGGGACCCAGGTCACTCTTAAAGGGACCCTGGTCGCTCTTAAAGGGACCAATTTTGCTCTTAAAGGGACCCATTTTGCTCTTAAAGGGACATATTTTGCTCTTAAAGGGACCCAGGTCGCTCTTAAAGGGACCCAGGTCGCTCTTAAAGGGACCCAGATCACTCTTAAATAGATTCATTTTGCTCTTAAAGGGACATATTTTGCTCTTAAAGGGACCGATTTTGCTCTTAAAGGGACCAAGGTTGCTCTTAAAGGGACCCAGGTCGCACTTAAAGGGACCCAGGTTGCTCTTTGAGGGACCCAGGTTGCTCTTAAAGAGACCCATTTCACTCTTAAAGGGACCAATTTCACTCTTAAAAGGACCAATTTCACTCTTAAAGGGACCCATTGTGCTCTGAAAGGGACATATTTCGCTCTTAAAGGGACCAATTTTGCTCTAAAAGGGACCCATTTTGCTCTTAAAGGGACCCAGGTCGCTCTTAAAGGGACCCAGGTCGCTCTTAAAGGGACCCAGGTCACTCTTAAAGGGACATATTTTGCTCTTAAAGGGACCCAGGTTGCTCTTAAAGTGACTCGGGTTGCTCTTAAAGGGACCCAGGTTGCTCTTAAAGGGACCCAGGTCGCTCTTAGAGGGACCCAGGTCGCTCTAAAAGGGACCCAGGTTGCTCTTAAAGGGACCCATTTCAGTCTTAAAGGGACCCATTTCACTCTTAAAGGGACATATTTCGCTCTTAAAGGGACCCATTTCACTCTTAAAGGGACCGATTTCACTCTTAAAGGGACCCATTTCACTCTTAAAGGAACCAATTTAACTCTTAAAGGGACCCATTTTGCTCTTAAAGGGACCCATTTCACTCTTAAAGGGACATATTTCGCTCTTAAAGGGACCCAGGTCGCTCTTAAAGGGACCCAGGTCGCTCTTAAAGGGACCCAGGTCGCTCTTAAAGGGACCCAGATCACTCTTAGGGACCCAGGTCACTCTTAAAGGGACCAATTTTGCTCTTAAAGGGACCCATTTTGCTCTTAAAGGGACATATTTTGCTCTTAAAGGGACCCAGGTCGCTCTTAAAGGGACCCAGGTCGCTCTTAAAGGGACCCAGATCACTCTTAAATAGATTCATTTTGCTCTTAAAGGGACATATTTTTGCTCTTAAAGGGACCGATTTTGCTCTTAAAGGGACCAAGGTTGCTCTTAAAGGGACCCAGGTCGCACTTAAAGGGACCCAGGTTGCTCTTTGAGGGACCCAGGTTGCTCTTAAAGGGACCCATTTCACTCTTAAAGGGACCAATTTCACTCTTAAAAGGACCAATTTCACTCTTAAAGGGACCCATTGTGCTCTGAAAGGGACATATTTCGCTCTTAAAGGGACCAATTTTGCTCTAAAAGGGACCCATTTCGCTCTTAAAGGGACCCAGGTCGCTCTTAAAGGGACCCAGGTCGCTCTTAAAGGGACCCAGGTCGCTCTTAAAGGGACATATTTTGCTCTTAAAGGGACCCAGGTTGCTCTTAAAGTGACTCGGGTTGCTCTTAAAGGGACCCAGGTTGCTCTTAAAGGGACCCAGGTCGCTCTTAGAGGGACCCAGGTCGCTCTAAAAGGGACCCAGGTTGCTCTTAAAGGGACCCATTTCAGTCTTAAAGGGACCCATTTCACTCTTAAAGGGACATATTTCGCTCTTAAAGGGACCCATTTCACTCTTAAAGGGACCGATTTCACTCTTAAAGGGACCCATTTCACTCTTAAAGGAACCAATTTAACTCTTAAAGGGACCCATTTTGCTCTTAAAGGGACCCATTTCACTCTTAAAGGGACATATTTCGCTCTTAAAGGGACCCAGGTCGCTCTTAAAGGGACCCAGGTCGCTCTTAAAGGGACCCAGGTCGCTCTTAAAGGGACCCAGATCGCTCTTAGGGACCCAGGTCACTCTTAAAGGGACCCTGGTCGCTCTTAAAGGGACCAATTTTGCTCTTAAAGGGACCCATTTTGCTCTTAAAGGGACATATTTTGCTCTTAAAGGGACCCAGGTCGCTCTTAAAGGGACCCAGGTCGCTCTTAAAGGGACCCAATTAGAGCGACTTGGGTCCCTTTAAGAGCGACTTGGGTACCGTCCCTTTAAGAGCGACTTGGGTACCGTCCTTTTAAGAGCGACTTGGGTACTGTCCCTGTAAGAGCGACTTATGTAATTCTTCTTACACAGCGGCTTGGGTACCGCCCCTTTAAGAGCTGCTAGGGTACCGCCCCTTTGAGAGAGGCTTGGGTACCGTCCCTTTAAGATCGGCTTGGGAACCATCCCTTTAAGAGCAGCTTGGGTACCGTCCCTTTAAGAGTGGCTTGGGTACCGTCCCTTTAAGAGCGGCTTGGGTACCGTCCCTTAAAGAGCGGCTTGGGTACCATCCCTTTCAAGAGTGGCCTGTGTACCGTTTCTTTAAGAGCGGCTTGTCTACCGTCCCTTTAAGAGCGGCTTTGGTACCGTCCCTTTAAGAGCGGCTTGGGTACCGTGTCTTTAAGAGCGGCTTGTGTACCGTCCCTGCTACACGCCTGCCTCAGCTCTGCTATTTTACTGACTGACCTCTGCTAGTTATAATGGTAAAGATCATTGCTCGGTTACCATGACAATCTTACTCATGTCAGAGGGACAAAATCGTTAAGGACCTTCCATATATTACATCTTCTATTGGCTAATAGTGGACATGTGACTGTGGATGGTGTGATACAATGCATGACGAGACCTTAGAGTTCCTATTGGCTGCTATATTTCAGCTATTTACATATGTGCTGTGATCGGCTGTTAGCGTTTACAGTGTGGCCATTATTTCCAATGGGCCATTATTTTCTATGGGAAATTCGCGGTCTTTAAATGTAAATTTCTTAAAAGCGACAAATCCAATCGAAACGAAAAATAGATAGCACACCACACACCGCCGAGGGCTTCGAAACACAGTTTGAACGGAGTCTGTGCGCAAAGCGGTTCGGGCTGTATTACGCGCAGAAAAATGGCTGGAAGAAGAAACGGAAGAAGAAGAAGAATACGGATTACAATATAGTGCTTTTCAAGCACTATAATTATAGTCTATATAGCCCAATTACTGTGATCAGTTGGATTGTGCACTAAGCCAGGGAGTGAGCCATGCTACTCTGCACTTGGCTATAGCTAATGATTAGAGAGGTTTTATATCCTGACCAGTCTAAACTTTATACACATTGCACAAACATCTCAAAAGTTCATTCAAATGACAGTAATTCGTAAAGGGTACATGTCACAAAGTTAATTTCTCCACAGTGGTGTGCAGATGTAGCTGCTGCTGGCTGATCAGGTGTTACTTTTTTATTTTAAAGGAGTCCCATGAAACTGAAAAAAGGCAGACAGGCAGGGGGTACGTGAATATAATAAACAATGTAAACTTACCTATACTTGTGCCCCATAGAGCTGTTTCCCGGGTTCCGTTGACAGCTGCCAGTGTCCTTTAGCTCTCCCAGCCGCAACGGCACAGCCAATCAGTGACTGGGGCAGGACACCACTGCAGTCACTGACAGACTGAGCAGGCAATTGCTCAGTCAGGCCATGACATTGCAGCTGAAAAAGCCAGGTACGTGACATACCCAGTTCCAGCAGAAGATGACAGCTGTAAGCCATCAGTGGGACCCAGGAGTGGCTGAACGGAGGCACGGAGACGGTAAGTTTTCTTGTTTATTATTTTCTTACAACCCTCTGCTTGCCTTTTTCATTTCTGTGAGACTTCCTCTTTAATTAAAGGAGCTCGTGCACAGAACTTGGCTAGTGTCCGACATATCTAAAGGAACTGCATCTGCAGGCCACTCATCGGTCAAAGATACATCCAAAATTTTTGGGAATATTGCTTTTGTTAATGGGGAGTCCAGACACTTTGGCTGTATGGGGACCCCGAAATTCCTGATGGCTTCCCTGATAGAGGGTCTTCCATTCCTTTGGTGATCCATCCTGACAGTGCACACAGCGCCTGTTAGTACATTTTACTAGAACAGGTGAGTAATACTTCTAAATACATCCAGTGGTTTGGCACAGTATTTTACTTGCCTTTTTACCATTGGGAGTAGTCTAATAATACTATCTGCTACACCTGACATCCATATTGTTCTGGGTTTAATTGTCTTAAGGGTAATTTTCCTTTTCTATGCTTGACCTCCTGGTACCCTGGACACTGAGGGTAGATCAGGGGTGCATAACATGTGGCCTACTAGCCGTTGCAAAACTACAATCCTTATAATGCATTGACACCTCTATCTATGACTATCTATTGTATGAATGATGGCAAATATCATTTTGCAACAGCTACAGGGCCACATGTTGTGCACCCATAGTGTAGGTGAGCACTTCTGCTTCCTCAAGAAGTCATTAAAGTGACTCTGTTCCCACAATCTGATCCCCAAACCACTTGTATCTTCGGTTAGCTGCTTTTAATCCAAGATCTGTTCTGGGGTCCATTCAGCAGGGGATGCAGTTATTGTCATAAAAACAACTTTTAATCTCGCAGCGCTGTGTCTAACGGCCAGGGCTTACATTTGTATATGCATTAGGCTGGCACAACCTCTCCTTCCCTCCTCCCCGCCCTCCTCAGCATTAGGAATGATCCAGGAACATTTACTGCTGTTTGAGCTTTGCACAGGTGTATTAACGATCCAGCCCATGTGCCGGGCTCTCACAGCTGAGGAATAGGAAGCAATCTGCCTAGATCATTCCTAATACTGAGGAGGGTGGGGAGGAGGAAGACACAGCGCTGCAAGATTAAAAGTTGTTTTTATGACAATAACTGCACCCCCTGCTGAACGGACCCTTAGGACAAATCTTGGATTAAAAGCAGCTATCCGAAGGTACAAGTGGTTTGGGGGGGACAGATTGTGGGTACAGAGTCGCTTTAAACAGCCATGTTTTGGTCCACCATCACCTGTTCTATACATGATAGTCTTACTGCTGCCATCTATAAAAGTCCTTTGTTAGTCAGTTTGGCTGAGCGATCTGCATACTTGTTCCTCAGTAAGCTGCTCCTATGAAGGCACTTTCATTTAGGTCCCTCTTTCAACCTTTATAGAGGTCATTGTACAGCAGTGAAGAGAAATCTTCAGCTTTACAGCTGCTGCAGAACTACAATTTCCATCATGCCTGGACAACCAAAGTCTTACCCCAGGGAAATTGAGCATTCTTTCTGATGACATTACTAAAGTCCCTATTACACGAAACGATTATCAGTCGTATTTGGTATGGTCTTGTGCTATAGAAGGCAACGAAGATGTCGGCTGATCGTTGCTGTCGTTTGTCTTTCAACATGTTGAAAGACAAACGACTAATATAGCAGCGATCTGCTGCCGTCACTCTGTGGAATTGGAGTGGTGGCAGCAGACCTCTGCTATCGGCTGCCCAGACAATAAAGCAATGACCCAGGCAGCTATCTGAAGGGACAAGTGGTTTGGGGGGGGGGTCAGATTGTGGGTACAGAGTCGCTTTAATACAGTGCAGTTGTCCTGTCCCTTATGCAGAAAAGTAGAGTATGTTGTTTTTACTCTCATACTTTACTTCAGTCATACCACCATTAGCCTCCTCCTCGCCCTAGATTGCTAATAAAGTAATTTAACCCAGCCCAGGAATCCAGGTCCAAAACCAAAATGGTGCATAACTTCCCACAAAAAACTCTATGCTGTCAAAGGCTGCTCATGCAACTGTAGATTAAGAAATAGTCTTCAAAGGTTCAGGGATGGGAACATATCAGGCATAAATCCACAATGGTCAGGTAGTACCAGTGTTGTAATTGTAGCTGACAACCTATTTGCCAACACACGGGCCAAAAGTTTGACGTTGCATGTCAACAAAGAGATTAGCCTGTAGAAGTCCGTCAGCTTCTGGTCCTTTCCAGGTTAAGACTATACCACCAGTATTGCGTCTGTCATAGACGATGGTAATATTCCAGATTGGAGTGCCTCTTGATATACTGTTACAAGATGTGGGAGAAAAAGCTCTGCATGTTTTTTTAGAAAAATTCACCAGGGAGACCATCTTTTCCCTGAATGCACAAGTTGCACAAGCCTGGAGAAAAAGAAAATGGCTGCACATCTCACACATATTTTATACTAGAGCTTCTCAGCTACATAAAAAACCAACATCAGAAGTTAGTATATCATTTGATCAAACAGTATTGCCTCATGAGTTCCTACTCTAACAATGGTGCACCACCAACACAAAAACACAACCCCAATGTCGCAGAACCAATCCGCCCGGGCCGCACCACCCTGCAGACACAGCAAGCAGAGGCAATAGCCACCAGCTAACACTGTGTGAACAGATCTAAAAGCTCATTCCATGTGCTCCCAGCTAGACAGAGTTAGTTACCATACACATGACTTCCTGCTAATTGGTCACATATGGGTCTTACTGGGAGGAGTGCAAAACCATAAGAGAAAAGGGGGGATAGAATACACAAAATGCAAACAAGAAAATGGCTGCCCATCTCACCCTTGTTTGATACTAGAGCTTCTCAGCTACACTAACCCCTTCATGTCCGCAATACGTAGATATATGTTCCTGCTGCACATACCCCGTGCAGTAGGAATGTATATGTACGTTCCTGACTGTGAGGGGCTGTAGATGTGTACGGGACCGCTGCAGTGAGAGCGGTCCCACATACATCAGTGTCTGGGGATCCCGGCATAATGACAGGCAGCTGCAATCCCGCAGCTGCCTGTCATTAACCCCTTAAACACAGCGATCTATAGCGTTTGCAGCGTTTAAGGTACTCAGTAGGGATGGTCCGAACCTGCCGAGGTTTGGGTTCGTATGAACCCGAACGCTCGGCATTGGATTCCCGCTGTCTGCCCGCTCCGTGGAGCGGGTGGATACAGCGGGAGTAACGCCTGGAAAACTGGGATACAGCCTATGGCTGTGGCTGTATCCCAGTTTTCCAGGCGGTTCTTCCGCTGGATCCGCCCGCTCCACGGAGCGGGCAGACAGCGGGAATCATTATCGAGGGTTCGGGTTCGTACGAACCCGAACCGAACTCGGTTCGGACCATCCCTAGTACTCAGTAACACGACAAACTCCTGTCACTGAGTGATCAGGACCACCGCAACCATGCTATGGGGGTCCAGATCGTTTGTACTGACGAGCAGGGGTTAGTCACTTACCTCTGTCCTGTCAGATCGGCGTTCTATGTATATAGTTTGCTCTCAGGCAGGCTCTATGCATAGATCGCTGATTATACTGATCTGTGTTATGCTATGGCATAGCATAGATCAATATATGCAATCTATTGATTGCATGTTTTAAAGTTAAAAAAAGTGTTAAAAAAGTGTAAAAAAAAAAGTTTTTAAAAGTATTTTTAAAAAAACCTTATAAACCCCTTTGCCCCATTATAAAAATAAAAATATTTAAAGGGAACCATTCACCCCAGTCCCGCCACCAAGAAATCCCCGTTGGAAGCCGTGCGCACGGTCACCAGAGCAGTCATTCTCTATGGGCGTCGGACTCATCTCTGGTGAGCGTGCGCACGGCTTCCGATGGGGATTTCTCTGCAATGGGAACCAGGTCTGGGACTTTGAGGAAGGGGTAAGCATAAAGGGCTCTACCGGGGATCAGGCAGGCTTCACTCTGGCAGCCGGGGTGAACGGTTCTCTTAAAAAAAAAAAAAAAAAGCTTATTATATAATGTTGCATACAGAATTGTCTGATCTATTAAAATATAACATTATTGTTCCCGCAAGGTGAACCGCGTAAATGAAAAAGAAAACAACACCAAGAAATTTTTCTGCTACACCAATATGATACTAATTAACCCCTAGACGACCCAGGGCGTATAGTTACGCCATGGAAGTCTGTCCCCAGACGACCTAGGGCGTAACTGTACGCCCTGGGTGTTTATCCCGCTATGAAGCGTGCTCCGGAGCGGAGCGCGCTTCATAGCAGGTGGGGGCCAGCTGCAAACAGCAGCCGGGACCTCACCGGTAATGACACGCTGCAGCGATCGCGCTGCCGCGTGTCATTAACTCCTTAAACGCCGCGCCGTTTAAGTGTAGGTGACAGGGGGAGTCCCCTGTCACTTACCGATCGGGACCCCCGCAGTGTGACTGTGGGGGTCCCGATCGGTAAAACGGGCCGCCGGAGGTCTCTCAGCTGCCTCCGTGCGGTCCGATCGGCGATCTGCTACACTAAGCCTGCACAGGCAGGCTCAATGAGCAGATCGCCGATAACACTAATCAATGCTATGTCTATGGCATAGCATTCATCAGTGTAGAAATCAAACTAATCTATGTAAAAGTCCCCCAAAGGGACTTCAAATGTGTAAAAAAAAAAAGTTAAAAACACTAACACACTACCCCAAAACCCCTCCCCCAATAAAAGTTGAAATCACCCCCCCTTCCCATTATATAAATAAAACATATAAAAATAAATAAACAAATAAACATATAATATACCGTAGCGTGCGTAATTGTCCGATCTATTAAAATATAACAAGCGTCATTGCGAACGGTGAACGGCGTACACAAAAAGAGGGGAAAAAGTGTGCAGATTACCGAGTTTATGTTACATTATATATAAAAAAAAATTAATAAAAAGTGATCAAAACGTCCGATCTTCACAAATATGGTATTAATAAAAACTAGAGATCATGGCGGAAAAAATGACACCCCATACAGCCCCGTAGGTGAAAAAATAAAACCATTATAAGCGTCACAATAGTCCCATTTTATTTATAATTAATTGCCAAAAAAAAGGATTTCATTAAAAAAAAAAATATAACATTTGAGAATCTGCGTAAACCTGCATATGTTTGTGTTCGGACTGACCTATAGAATAATAGTCGCTTTTACCATATAGTGCATTACGTAGACACAGGAACCCCCCAAAAGTTACCATATTGCATTCTTTTTTACGATTTCACCTATTTATATCTTCATAAATAATATATTTGGAATTCCATCATACATGTTATGGTAAAATGAATGATGCCATTACAAAGTACAACTATTCCTGTAACAAATAAGCCATTACATGGCCTTGTAGATAAAAAACTGAAAGTGCTAGAGCTCTTAGGGAGGAGGGAAAAACGGAACTAAGATCAAAATTTGCGCGGTCCACTGGGTCATTTTGGGCCTGGTCCTCAAAGGGTTAAAACTAGAGATCATGGCGCAAGAAACGACACCCCAACCAGCCCTGTAGGTGGAAAAATAAAAGTGCTATGGTTCTTAGAATACGGGGAGGAACATTGCATTATTTTGACCCGGACATTCGTGTATCAATGGGCTGGGTCTTGAAGGAGTTAAAAACCAACATCAGAAGTTAGTATATCATTAGAGTAGAAACTCATGTATATGAGAAGGCTTGCACGTGATACATGAGGCAATATTGTTTGATCAAATGTTGATTTTTAATGTAGTTGAGAAGCTCTAGTATCAAAATTGTGAGACAGTGCTTCCCATCCTTTTCCACATCAGGGCACCCCTTAGAAAAAAAATTTCGCTCGGGGCACCCCTACTAAATAATGTTCTACGCAATATAAAAAAAACACCATTCAGGGACTCACAAGTGACGTCTTCATTGATCCGAGATGTTACTCTCCGTTTCCTCTCCATCTGGTCCACACCTCAGTGACGACTTCTTGCAGCTACGTTTCATCTCTTTAGAACCTGCCAGACAAACATATTAGGTTCTGCACATTTCTAGCAACTTGCTTCTCTTTCTCCCTCCTATAGGCTCCTAAACTGCCCATGCTGTGCCCTCAGTATAGGGATCATGCCCATGCTGTGCACCCCCATATAGTAATAATGCCCCTGCTGTAGCCCCATATAGTAATAATGCCCATGCTGTGCCCTCAATATAGTAATAATGCCCATGCTTTGCCCTCCATATAGTAATAATGCCCATGCTGTGCCCCTCAGTATAGTAATAATGCCTCCCGCAGTATTCCCCATATAGTAATAATGCCCATGCTTTGCCCTCCATATAGTAATAATGCCCATGCTGTGCCCCTCAGTATAGTAATAGTGCCTTCTGCTGTATTCCCCATATAGTAATAATGCCTATGCTGTGCCCCCCATATAGTAATAATGCCCATGCTGTACCCCCCATATAGTAATAATGCCCATGCTGCGCCCTCTCCCTGCTCTGCCTCTCCCCCATGCTGCCCCCTCAGTATAAATGGCCCCTGCATGCTGTGCCCCCACCTATACATAAAAAAACAAACATCCTACTCACCTAATCCAGGCTGTGTGGCTGCTCTTCTTCTCTTCGGGCTCCATCTTGTGAGCCGCAGGGACGGGACCTCCGGCAGGCGTGATGACGTCACATCAGCACGCCTGCCACAGAGGTCACGTCCCAGAGTCCCATAGGCTGCTGTCATGAAGTGCCAGCGGCCTATGGGAGTGAATGTCGGAGCTGAACGCTGACAGGTCCTGCTCCTACATTCTGCTCAATTAAATGTTCCGCCTGCTCACTGTGTGAGTGGGCGGAACATCAAACCGATCGGTATATCCCTAGAAGCTGCGTGGCCACAGCTTCTAGGGATATTTAAGGGACAGTGTCGCATTTCCCACCGGGATCCCGCGGCACCCCAAGCAGGTTCTCCCGGCACCCCGGTTGGGAACCGCTGAGATGTGCAGCCATTTTCTTTTTCTCCAGGCTTGTGCAAAATCTACGAAGTGTCTGGGTGCCCAGTCTCTATATAAAGATACCAAGATACCATGTACTAAGTGGAAAAACAAGATATATAGAACAATTGACTGGCATGGCAATATGTACACACAAATGTTCTTTTTTGATCATCGCAAAAATATTATACAAGTAGACACATGATCCTATCACTCCTAAAAACAATTAAAACATCCCCAACAACATCCAGAGCTGTTAGCTTTATCATCAGCTCACTCCCCTAACTGTAGTATATGTATGACTACCCTTAGACAGCATTAAAGCCCTAATAGGCTATGTTCACACAACGTTTTTTCAGCTCTGTTTAAAATGACGTCTGTCATTTTGAGTAAAAAATAACGGATGCCATTTAGCTGTCTAGCCTCCCCTTCGTGCAATGACTGGTGTTTGTAAATTATGATACTGCTTGAAAAAGCACTATATTGTAATATATTTTTCTTGTATTGTAAGAATATTCTTCTTCTTCCGCTTCCACTTCTTCTTCTTCTTCCAGCCATTTTTTCTGCGATTAATACAGCCTGAACCGCTTTGCACACAGACTCCGTTCAAACTGCATTTCAAAGCCCTTGGCGGTGACAGGTGTGCTATCTACTTTTGGTTTCGATCGAATTTGTCGTTTTTAAGAAATTTAGGTTTAGAAAACCCTAATTTCCCATAGGAAATAATGGCCCATTTAAAATAATGGCCACACTGTAAACGCTAACAGCCAATTACAGCACATATGCAAATAGCTGAAATATAGCAGCCAATAGAAATTCTAAGGTCTTGTCAGTCAATGCCTCACAACATCCACACAGTCACATGTGCACTATTGGCCAATAGAAGATGTAGAAGATAGAAGGTTCTTAACGATTTTGTCTCACTGACATGAGTAAGATTGTCATGGTAACAGAGCAATGATCTTTACCATTATAACTAGCAGAGTTTAGTCAGGAAGGCTATGTTCACACTGCGTATATGTCCGGCCGCATATTTTCGCGGGCGGACATATACGCGGTAAACTCCGTCCGGAGATTTACGCTACTTTCGGCCGGCTACGTACGGACCGCGAACTTACGCCCGAAGTCTACTTACGCTTCCCGAGCGCCCTACGTAGCGATCTGACAGCGGTCTTTTACTTGGAAATCTTCGCCTAGCCCCGGACACCCCACAGAACCTTTTGGATCGGCACAAAAAGCTGCAAAAATGAAGAAATCACCACTACGTATGGGACCGCATGTAACGCTACGGGCGTAAGTTACGGCATTTACGTCCGCAAACAATGGTCTGGTTCATTTTTTACGCCGCCGCATACGATCCGGGCGTAAGTTCGTACGTAGTGTGAACTGTGCAGCCGTACTTCGTATACTTTCCATTATACGCAAACTACGTAAGTCTGCGGCCGTTTATTCACGGAACGCGATACGGTCGGAAACTTACGTAGTGTGAACATAGCCGAAAGTAGCAAAGCTGAGCCAGCAATGTAGCAGAGTCGATACCCGCAGTACGTAGCAGAGCCGAAGCAGACATATAGCAGAGCCAATACCCGCACTACATAGCAGAGCTGAAGCAGCTATGTAAGTAGAGCTGAGCCAGCCGTGTAGCAGAGCCAATACCCGCACTACGTAGCAGAGCTGAGGCAGCTATGTAGTAGGGCTGAGCTAGCCATATAGTAGAGCCGATACCCACACTTCGTAGGAGAGCTGAGGCAGCCGTGTAGCAGAGCTGACACTCGCACTATGTAGCAGAGCTGAGGCAGTCGTGTAGCATAGCCAACACCCGCACTACGTAGCAGAGCAAGACAGCTGTGTAGCAGAGCCGACACCCGCACTACGTAACAGAGTTGAGGCAGCCGTGTAGTAGAGCCGACACCCGCACTACGTACGTAAAGGGACGGTACCCAAGTCGCCCTTAAAGAGACGGTACCCAAGTCGCCCTTAAAGGGACGGTACCCAAGTCGCCCTTAAAGGGACGGTACCCAAGTCGCCCTTTAAGGGACGGTACCCAAGTCGCCCTTTAAGGGACGGTACCCAAGTCGCTCTTAAAGGGACGGTAACCAAGTCGCTCTTAAAGGGACGGTACCCAAGTCGCTCTTAAAGGGACTCTACCCAAGTCTCTCTTAAAGGGACGATATCCAAGTCACTCTTAAAGGGATGGTACCCAATTTGCTCTTAAACTGACAGTACCCAAGTCGCTCTTAAAGGTACGGTACTCAAGTCGCTTTTGAAGGGACGGTACACAAGTTGCTTTTAAAGGAACTGTACCAAAGTCGCTCTTAAAGTGAGGGTATTAAGGGTCAAAGTTAAAGGGGCGCGTTTTTTTCAAGCACTATGTATTTTCCTGGAAATGCAAATCTACTTCTAGTTTATGGTCCGTTTACACAGCGCGATAATTCGCTTAATCGATTTTTAATTATTTTTAAAGCAAATCGTTATTGCGATCATTTTAAGATCGCTTAAGCCCATCTAACACATAGGGTGAATATGTGAAAGACTGTTTAGAGGAAGCGATCTGTGAATTTTCAGCAAACGACCAACAACGATTTGAGAACATGTTGAAAGATCACAATGAACGATTTCTCGCTCGTCGCTTGATTGTTTGCTGTGTTTACACAGAACGATTATCGCTCAAATGCAATCGTTATGGCGAAAATTCGAACAATAATTGTTCCATGTAAACGCACCATTAGGTGGATTAATTGGACTTTGGCTGTGGCTTAATTGAAAAGTCCATTGAATTTAACAGTAAAAATGGAGAAAAAAAGGTGAAAAAAGAAAAACTGTGTGTGAACAACTAATAAAAAACGTCCACTGTTTGCAAAAGAGGTCCGAAAATAATTGACAAACAATTGTCGAAAGGCCATTGTGGCCTACATTGGTACTTGCGATGGATTGGAACATACTAAGTGCCTAGGCCTGGGTGTGTGCCTTTGGCTTACTATAGGATGTGTTGAATAGCTGTTGGATATTTCCAGAATATGGTCTATGATGCAAGATTTAATTGTCTGATTTATGGGCTGTGTCTGGACCCTGATAAAAGGGAATAGCGTTATTACCAGACACACATTTACTCTTTGTAGAAATATGCACATATTGGGGGAGATTTATCAAACTGGTGTAAAGTAGAATTGGCTTAGTTGCCCCTAGCAACCAATCAGATTCTGCCTTTCATTTTTCAAAGATTTTTCTGTGAGGAATGAAAAGTGGAATCTGATTGGTTGCTAGGGGCAACTAAGACAATTCTACTTTAGACCAGTTTGATAAATCTCCCCCATTATATTTATTGTTTGCATCTATATATTTTCAGTATAATATCTGTATATAGATAGAGATTTGTCAAAAGGGTGTAAAGAAGAGCCCCTAGCAACCAATCAGATTCCACCTTTCATTTCGTTAACATCGCTTCACTCACGCCATTTAGGGTTAAGTTATATTGACATTACTTGTCTGTAACTGTTGGTGGACTTGCGCATCAGGCTGAAATGCAAGTTCCCAAGCCTCCGGTCTTTACCTGTCTCCTAAGGCATGTCCTGTCATTTCCTGTCTCTTCCGCTACTTGCTTTTTTTTCAGCAAGCATTTTTACTCTGCACGCACACCAACCCATACATGTTATCCATTGAATGCATGAGTGTACATTTTTCAGATCATGGTAAATGTCAAACCTCTCCACACATGTAATGTATTATGTAAGGGTATGTGCACACTGAGTAATTCTGACGGAAACTCCTTCGCGGAATACTCAGCTTGCGCTCGCTCGCGGTCTGAATGATCTGAACTTGATCATTCTTTGGACGGATGAAAGAATCCGCCCGTGCATAGAATGGAGTCTATGACATGGGCGGAGATGTGTGCGCCTGCCTCGGTCCGCGAGCCGGCGCGAGCTGAGAATTCCGCAACGGAGTTTCCGTCAGAAGTACTTAGTGTGCACATACCCTAATTGAGTATGTATATGTATAAATACATGCTTCAGACCTTGTTCTTATTACCCTTGAGAAAGTCCAGAAGGTGGACGGAACGTGTGGGGTATCATACACACCGACCTGAGACCCCCTAGCCTGCTCCATATTGGTGACCCTTAGCACTGCAAACTGCTGCCTAGCACTTTAGTTTCTTGACTCAGCATTTGTTTCTTGTATGTCACTTGTTCACTTTGGTTTATATTTCTGATTTGCACATGCACATGCACTTTAGTTATTGTCTGCGTGGCATTTTGTACATATTTATTTCATTATATTAGGGCTTTAATGCTGTCTAGGGGTAGTCATACATTTATGGCAGTTAGGGGAGTGAGATAGCTAACAGCTATGGATGTTGTTGGGCATGTTTTAATTGTTTTTAGGAGCTCGGATCATGTATCTGTTTGTATAATTTTTGTGATTATTAATAAAGAGCAAATATTTTTGTGTACATATTGGTGTGCCAATCAATTTTTCTATATATCTTGTTTTTTGTACTAATTAATAAATGTTACTGAATCCGTATCTACCAAATGTAGGCAAAAAAGGGTGCAATCTCCAAGCTAGAGCACATATACCCACTGTCAGTAGCGGATTATAATAGTTCACTTTTAGGCAATAGCCCGGCCCCTGAGCTCCTGGGGGGCCCATGGCCACCCAAAAAGACTTATTCTTTCAGTGGTGTACTGTCTCCTGGCTTCATTTCTGTGATGATTAGCAAAGAATCACTGCTTTTTTACTGCAATATTTTTTAACCAAAATTCAATTCATCATGATATTATCTATCCAGTACTATGAACACCACGCTAGTGTTGCCATAGTTATAGTTATAGTGGGGTGGGAGGCCCAGGTTTGGTGAACAGCCCGGGGCCTATGGTAAAGTTAAAGGACAACTCCCACGAAAATTTTTTTTTTGCTTACTTAACACACATTACAAAGTTATATAACTTTGTAATGTGGTTAAATACCCGGTCTGGCCCCCTTCCCCCACTTCCGGACCCCCGACCCCCCCCCCCCTCTCCGGAAGTTAAAGAAATTATACATTACCTATTACGGTCATCACGGTCCTCTTCTCCCGGGCGCCATCTGGTGACGACAATGTTAGAGCCGGGGGGCGGTCCGGGTCTTCTTCCTCCTCGGCGTCTTCATGGAAAGTGAATGGGATGGAAAAGGCTGCTGGTGCACATGCGCACCAGCAGCCTTTTCATTGGCTGGAGAGCATCACATAGCTTCTAGCTTGCTCAGCCCTGATTGGCTGAGCTTGCTGGATGGAAGCCATGTGATGCGCTCCAGCCAATGAAAAGGCTGCCGCTGCGCAAGCGCACTGGCAGCCTTTTCCATCCCCTGGACCCGGAAGCAAGATACATCACTGGACGGCGGACGGTGGTGACGGAGAGGCGGACAGCGGGCGAATCGAGTGGCGATCGTCACCGGAAGGATGGTGAGTATGGTGTCTGTGTGTGTCTGTGTTTTGTTTTTTTTGGGGGGGGGGGGGGTCCCGCAGGAGTTGTCCTTTAATCCGCCCCTGCCCACCGTCCTTCACTTGGACAATTCTACCTTGAGAGGTGACTGGTCTGAAATAATTTGAGAGAGGTACTCAATGATGTGACCCAGAATAGCATGAGTATTGTTTCTGATCAGTGTGTTTTAACAGCCCTGACTCCTCTCTCAATCAACTAAGTATTGTAGGAATATATATTGTCACCAATATTATCTGCACATGGAACACCGAGCAGTACAAGCAGACAAATTTGTCCTCAGAATCCGTCAGTACTGGCATTGAAATGGTATCAGTTTATGTATAAGAATACTACGTCCTTGTGCATGGGTGAAATAGACCAAATGATAAGCCTACACCTATGTACTGTATGTTTGAATGTAGCTACAATATCTTCTTTGTCAGATGCGTCTCAAAGAGTCATACTGTTGAAGGTGGGAACTGTTGTATTTAGGAGAGTAGTTAGAGGGACTGAAAAAGGGATAAAAGAAAAGGAAGACCACTTCTGCTGCTGTATTCCCAAGCAAAATTACCAAGTTGGCTGATGATACAAGGGCATCAGTGTCAGTACTTTTGATACTGTAGTTAGAAAAGTAAGTACCTTTTTAAGCACTTCTCCTGAATAGGGTGGGGGAATATATATTGTTACCAATATTATCTGCACATGGAACACTGAGCAGTACAAGCAGACAACTTTGTCCTCAGAATCCGTCAGTACTGGCATTGAAATGGTATCAATTTATGTATAAGAATACTAAGTCCTTGTGCATGGGTGGAATACACCGAATGATAAGCCTTTTGCACACATGTAAGTTTAAATGTAGCTACAATATCTTTTTTTGTCAGATGCGTTGCAGACAGTTCTACTATTGAAGGTGGGGACTGTTGTATATAGAAGAAAATAGTTTACTATTTATATTATTACTATTATTACTATTTATAAAGATAACCACACCCCTTCCTTAGGAACCTGGGGGCTAACCTAAAATCCTGACCAAAATGTATGAGGAATGTAAATACTGTATAATCATAAATCATGAATAAGACCTGCTTTGCAAACACTTTTTAGAGAACTAGGTGCTAAGTTGAAGGGAAGGACCTCCAAGGTTGTATTCTCTGGAATATTGCCTGTGCCATCTGCATCGCAGGAGAGACAGCGGGAGCTTAGGGAGCTAAATACATGGCTAAAGTGGTAGTGTAGGGGAGCAGGGTTTGGGTTTTTAGAGCACTGATTTTTCATTGGGGTACAGTCTGGTTTCCACAGATAAATTGCACCTGAATGGAAGGGGGTCCACTGTGCTAGGGGAGAGAATCCTAGAAGGAGTGGAGAGGTTTTTAAACTAGGGATGTGGAGGGAGGACAAATCAGACAATGTAGTATGTAATATAGAAGCTGATGGTTAGAAAAGGGGTTAGAACTTATTGGTGAGAGAAGTGACCTGTGGGGGGAGGATAAGAGCAGTGGATAGGGAAATCCTTTTATTGCGGATGAGCAGTGAAAATGATTGTAGCCACAACATTTCAATAAATCCCATTTCTGATACTGAAGGTGTTAAACTTAATGGTAATATAAAGTGTATGGTTACTAATGTCAGACATCTAGCCAGCAAAATGGGGGAGCTAGAGGCCTTGGTTCTGGAGGAATTTATTGATGTAGTTGATGTGACTAAGACATGGCTGGACTCCTCACATGACTGGGCTGTAAATATTCAGGGATTTACTAAATTATTACTAAATTATTCTTGGTGTAATCTATTCTTGGTCTAATCTAGACCCCCCAACATTACTGAGGTGATTGATGGTCAGTTGCATACACAAATACAGTGGGCTACCCAGGAGGGGACAGTAGTTGTAATGGGTGATTTTAACCATCAAGATATAGGTTGGGGTCATGGTTCAGCTAAAACCACAAAGGGGAGAGAAAGGAGAAGTCTGGCATAAAATTTTGTTAAAGTATTGTATTGCCCCCCAAAAGTTATACAAATTACCAATATACACTTATTACGGGAAATGCACGTAAAGTGCTTTTTCCCCAGGATAATTTTCTGGGCCAGTTTGTGAAAGGAGCCAACAAGAAGTTATGCGCTGTTGGATCTGGTTATTTCTAACAATGCTGAGCTGGTTGGGGATGTCACTGTCAATAAACACCTGGGTAATAGTGACCACAATATGGTGACTTAAAGTGTAGAAAACAAAGACATTTTGGGAGGGCAAAACATTTAATTTTAAAAGGGACAATTTTCCCAGGTTAAAGGGGTACTCCGGGCCAGCTGTATAATCCTTGCCGGGGAAGGGGTGGAAATAGAAGGCTCCGGTGACTTACCTCCCCGGTTCCAGCGCCGGCTCCCAGACTGCGCCGCCCCGTACTCCCGTCCCGCAGCTGCTTCCTGGACTGAACTGCGGCTTGAGACGTGACATCTCAAGGCAGCTCAGCCATTCAGCGGCCAAGGCGGGACTTCGCTACGACCGCTAAGTGGCTGATCTGCCTTGACACGTCACATCTCAAGCTGCAGCTCAGTCCAGGAAGCGGCTGCGGGACAGGAGTACAGAGCGGCATGATCCGGGAGCCGGCGCTGGAATCGGGGAGGTAAGATACCGGAGCCTTCTATTTCCACCCCCTCCACGGCCAGATACAGATTATAGAGCTGGCTTGGAGTACCCCTTTAAGGGCTGAACTTCAGGGCATAGACTGGGAGCTGCTGCTGTCTCATAATGTTACAGCTAATAAATGGGAAATCTTCAAATCAACATTAAAAAAACTGTACTGCTAAATTTATTCCTATGGGTAACAAATATAAACAATTTAAATCAAGTCCCACATGGTTTACAACTGGGGTTAAAAGGGCTATAAATGACAAAAAAGGCATTCAAAAATACTAATCAGAGAATTTAAACAGTACAAAGAAGTCAATAAAACCTGTAAAAAGTAAAAAAAAGCAGCAAAAATTCACAATGAAAGGCAGGTGGCCATAGATAGCAAAATAAACTTCAAATAGATTTCTTCAAATATATTAATGCAAAAAACAAGGTCAGAGCATGTAGGACCCCTAAATAATGGTGACTGGGAATTAATAACTGGGAATCAGGAGAAAGCTGAGTTACTGAATGGGTTCTTCAGCTCTGTATATACAAAAGAAGAGGTTGGAGCTTAGGTGCGTGGGGTCAATGCTGAGGTAGGCGGGGCCAGTGCTGTTAACATGTGTAAAATACTACGATGGCTTACTATAAATATGGTCCCAGATAAATTAAATAAATGGAATTTTACCAAAGCTCCAGGGCCTGATGGATTACACCCCAGAGTTCTTAGGGAACTCAGTTCTGTAATTTCTCTACCCTTGTATGAAATATTCAGTAATTATTTGGTGAATGGTATTGTGCCAAGGGACTGGTGTAAGGCAAATTTTGTGCCGATCTTCTAAAAGGGCTCTAGGTCTTCCCCAGGTAACTATAGACTCGTAAGCTTATCGCCCTGTCAGGAGCCAGACTGCGCACTCGGCTCCCTGATCTATCAGAGCGCTTGGCAGGCTCTCTAACAGTGCCGACGGCATCCCTGGAGACCGGCCCGGACAGTTTCTAGGGGCGCGCTGACAACATCCATAGCAGGCAGCGGGGTTTGCTGGTGGCGCATCAGCGCTTTTGATTGATGTTGCTACAGCTTTGGCCTCACCAACTCCGGCCGCGGCATTAGGTGTTTTTGGTTTGCAATCAGTTGACTGATGGCTGGTACCGCCAGTCAGCTGCCTGACATGGTCTGGGACTTCTGGTCCCATAAGTATCCTCCACTTGTGTTCATGCTTTGCCTGTGGTAGTGCCTAGTTTACTAGTGTATCTTGACCTAGAATTATTTCCTGCATTGCATTTCTGGTTATTTGACTTCTGGCTCTTGACTTTTTGATTACCCCCTGGGATTCTTTATTTGTACTGTGCTGCTCGTTTGTTATTGACCCGGACCTCTGACTCTGCCTTATTGTGTGTGTTTGTCTAGTTTTGTTCTGTGTTGCACTTAGTTAAGATCAGGGTTTGCCATCCAGTTGTCCGTTGTAACTTAGGGCTCCTGAGGCAAGAAGGCAGGGACAGTGCCAGATTCAGGGCTCACCTGTTCCTTGTGTTAGCCTCTCCCTGATTCCTAACACATCCATTGTAAGGAAACTATTTGAGGGGCTTATAAGCAGGGCCGTATTTACCAATAGGTACCAGTGGTCCGGTGCCTAGGACAGCACCTTTAAGGGGGGCAGCACCAGGGAGCACAGGAAGGGAAAAAACTTTGTTTTGTAGTCTCCCACCTCCTGTTCAGACTTGCCAGTAAATCTAGTGTCTTTTAGAGGGGGAAGGGGAGTATGGTGGTATTGGTCAGGTCTGGTATGGCGGTGTTATCCAGTCACAGTATGGCGGTATTGGTCAAGTCTGGTGTGGCGTTGGTAAATTTGACACCTGGAGCTATTACCTACCAATCTACCAATCCTGTGGTGAGAATTCTTTAAGACAATATGCAGACTGCCCTAATCATTGATTCAATGTGGAAATTTGTTTATGTTTTAAGCAATAAAAAGCCATGAAAAACGTGATTCAAACAATGTTTCTACATATAGAGAAATGCTGAAACCACGCCCCCATTTCTTCCTCAGTAGTCATGTGCTGTTACCGGGACTATTGGCCATACATCAATTGGTTACCGCATGAGGGTCTGGTTGCCTGTGGTGACGTACAGTAAATGTGGGAACGTGGCCTATCAATATGATGTTCAGAAACTAGAAAATCATGATGCTAATTGGTGAGTGAAGATGGGGTGTCTTCAGGTTTAATGTCTTGGGTAGCAGCAGCTGTTAATACGGCCATGATTATAAGGGACTACATGCAGGAATATAAAGGGGGTAATAGTATTATAAGTGATAACCAGCATGGTTTTACTAAGGATAGAAGCTGTCAAACCAACCTAATATGTTGTATGAAGAGGTGAGTAGAATCCTGGATAGTGGGGTCACTGTGGATATAGTGTACCTAGATTTTGCAAAAGCATTAGACACATTCTCTTATGAGTGTCTGATGGGTAAGTTAAGGTCTATGAAGATGTGCAGATGTCACAGGCTGACTTAGACACATTTGGGTGTGTTTGGGCGTCCCCTTGGCAAATGAAGTTTAATGTGGATAAATGTAAAGTTATGCACCCACAAATACAAATAACACAAATGCATCATATGTCCTAGGGGGAGTTACAATGGGAGAGTCACTGGTAGAGATGGATCTGGGTGTACTTGTAGATAATAGACTACAGAACGGCACACAAGGTCAATCAGCTGCTTCTAAGGCCAGTAAGATATTGGCATGCATTAAAACAGGCATGGACTCTCGGTGTCAGAACGGGGGAGGTAGGGACAAGACAGTGATCCCTATAGCTAAAGCTGGCCCTCTGTCCCTACCTACTTTCCTCAAATGGCCCTAGGCAGCTGTGGACAACCACAAAGGCGGTCCCTGCTCTGGTAAAGGTGTAACACAGAACAAAAAAACACAAAGGGAGAGTTGACAAACTAAAGTCAAAACTAAACGGGCAACGCAGTACAGAATCAGTAACAATCGGATAGTCAGAGGTTAGGCGGGAGGTCAGATAACAGGTAGAGCAAGCAGAGGAATTAGGAAGGGGGATTGCAGGAATAGACAGGGGGAGCTGGGATCAGGGTAGGAACCTTAATAGCCAGTGATCAGGAACTGACCACTGGCTCTTTAAATACAGGACCGGGAGCCCGGACCAGAACATGATTGGTCTGGACTCCTGAGTCCTGATACATAACATATAAGTACCTGCAGGCTGGGTGGCAGCAGCTCCTGCAACTCAGCCTGAGCCTAACTCTGCTCAGCTGAGCGACACTTTGGTAACCAGGGACACCGTTGGGTCTCCGTGACATCACAAGGCCATGGGCAGGAAGGTGGTGCAGTGCTCCAGCCGAAACAGACAACGCTGGAGCGCAGTCAGGTAGGTTTCTGACACTCGGGACACGGATATAATATTACCGCTTTAAAAAAGCGACTGCATCTGGAGTATGCTGTTCTGGTCTGGGCACCGATTTATAGTAAGGACGTCCTAGACCTAGAAAGAGTACAAAGGTGGGCAACTTAACTAGTAATGAGGATAGATTAAAAGAATTAAATTTATTTAGTCTTGAGAAGAGATGTTAAGGGGACATATGATTAATTTATTTAAATATACAAATGGCCCCTACAAGAAATATGGGTAAAAGATGTTCCAGGTAAAAAAAACCTCAAAGGACAAGGGGGCACTGCCTCCGCCTGAAAAAAAAGGTTCAATCTCCGGAGGCAACAAGCCTTCTTTACCATGAGAACAGTGAATCTGTGGAATAGTCTACCCCAGGATCTGGTCACAGCAAAAACAGTAGAGGGCTTCTAAACAGGCTAAGACAAGTTCTTAGAACTAAATAGCATTAATGCATATGTATAGAACCTACCCATCATCCCTCCCCCTTCCCTCCATCCATCCCCTCCTTGGTTGAACTTGTTGGACATATGTCTTTTTTAAATCATAGTACCTATGTAACTATGTACCCGTACGCCAATTTCCCGTTAAGGGGATACGGAGGAGGCTCGGGACTCATGGTATTGCTCATAGAAGACCGGACTCCTAGAGGGACTACACAAATGCATAAAAAAAAACAAGTAAGAAATAGTTTTTTAAAATATAAATCCCCTTTTTGTTTTGTTTAATAAAGAAAAAAAATTTTTTGTATCGCTGTGTAAATCTAAAGAGGCTGATAGGTGTTCAGGAAGGTAAGAATGTAGGTAGAGTGTAGATAAGCATTTTTTTTTTTCATCTAACAACTGAGGAGGGGGATAGTTAATAGGTCATTAAAAAGTCCTTGGAGTAAAGAGAGAGCAGTGACATTATGTTTTTCACCAAATCTTTGGCTGTCCGGGCATAGTGGGAATGATAGTTTTGCACCAGCTTAAGGGCCTTGCTGTAATGGTAGACAGGAATGTGCATCTCACAAGCTGTCCCTACCTACTTGATGTATCTGCCCTAGGTGATGGCCCCCAGGAGGGAAATTATACTTTCCTAGTTAAAGTGTCACTATCATTTGGAAAAACATTTGATATATCGTAGAGACATGGAGCCAGAAAAAAGTATAGTCGAGCAGCACCAGTTGATCCCTTTGGGGAGCAGATTTAAGGATGCACGCAGGAAAACCCACAATCCCAAAGTAGTGGAGTGGTGATATAGGTCATACAGGTATCACATATTTGACAAAGGCTCATTGTAAACCAAAACGTCGTATGTATGCTTGACTGCTGAACAAAAATTTGAAGTTTTCATCACGTGGATGCTGTTGGACGCTCTTTCACACGTCATAGAGACATTTCAAAAGGTTTGATTGGTCCGGGTCTGAGTGTTCACTCCCATACCAGTCGAGAGAATGACCAGGGAGCAGATCATGTTTAGAACTGTCTTCTCCTTAGGCAATCATTCAGAGCCCGACTGATCACATTACACAGAGCTGGAAGAGGACTACGCAGGGCGTGATCTTTTCCCCGGGTGGTATGGGTCTGAACACTCAGACCTGGACTATTTAAAACTTTTGACATATCTTTATGACATGTTAAAAGTTTTTCCAAATGACAGTGACACTTTAACTGCACAGAAAAGTAAAGCCAGGTCAGAACCTAATAGGGACAACAGAGACACAGTCAGAACCAAAACTTTTAGTAGCCAAGGTCAGGATCAGGAGGTAACATCAGGGACAAAGTAAGACCTATACCTATGCCAGACAAAGTGATTATTAACGATAAACGATCGCAAACTAGAGTTTTTGAGAACTTGAAATCTTTCACCATAACACAAAATGATTGTTGTTAGTTACAATTGTTACTATGATTGTTTACTTCTTCTGATCCCTGCAAAAGAACAAACTATGTGTATATTGAGCCATTAGTGAATGATTAACAGCGATTTTATGGTTAGCTTAAAAGATGCCATCAATAAGACTACAGAGAACTATTAAGGACATCATCTGATGATCCAGGTACCGCCTCTTCTGCCTAATTGGCTTAAGACTCACCTTCTCCTCTCTGACCCTCTGATCCACCAGTGCCCTTTTCCCCTTCTTGCTGTCTATCCTTCTCTTACCTTTGTACGGGGGTTCAGCCCCCGTCTTGCTGTTTCTTCACTTCTATTCTCTCCTTCTATCTGTTCTTGTTTCTACTGGTGGCTGTGATGCTACCAACTTAACATTGAAAAAGAGGTATGTGTGGCAATGTGGTCATCCACCTCTCAATATTTGCACTTTCACCAGACACTGTTTTACATTTATATTAGTTGATCTTAATGACTACCGTGTGGTGTTAATTTTTATGTTTCTATTTTATACTGTTGAGCAGGAGTGATCTCGCATGCTGTGTATATCTCAACCTTTAAGAAAGAAATAAATTTTAAAAAAAGCTATCAACAAAACATGAACGATTTTTCATTCACTGCCTGCATACACAGAATATAACGATTTTTCGCACTATAATTGGCCCATGTAATAGGTCCCTCAGTCAGAACCAAAAGGGAATGTCATAACCATAATGTAACCAAAGCAGGAAAAGAAGGTAAAAAAAAAGCCAGGAGTCAGATCAGGCCCGCTTCTGTCATGAGGCGGAATGAGCCTTCAGCCTCAGGCGGCAGATTTTGCGGTCCGGCAGAGGGGCGGCATTATGTCCCCCCCTGCTGTCATTTTTGTTAAGTATCACTTAACAAAAGTGACAGCGGCCGCTCACCTGTCCCGTCGCCCACGCTCTCCACATCCCGTCAGGTCCCGCGATGTCACCCTGCAGCTGTCACGGACCTCCAGGCTGTGGTGAGTACCCGGGGTGGGTGGGGGACGCGCTGGGGTGATCGGGTCGTGCGGTCCCCGCGCAACCCGATCACCCCACTCACTCACCACAGCCTGGAGGTTCGTGACAGCTGCAGGGTGACGTCGCCGGACCTGACGGGATGTGGAGACAGTGGAGAGCGCGGGCCGGCTGCGGCGTGGGACAGGTGAGTGGCTGGCTGCAGGGGGGGGGGGGGGGGCTTGCCAGCCATCACTCGGGGCGGCCGCCTGAGGTTTGCCTCAGGCGGCAGAAACCCCAGAATCGGCCCTGAGTCAGATCACAGAAGTTCCAAATAACTTGGGATAAACACTAATAAAGCCTAAGAAATAGCAATCACAGATGGTCAGAAGCCGCCTGTTTAAATCTAGTGTCGGCAAGCAACATAGAACTCTTGTGCCATACCTTTTTGGCCAGATGACCCTTTCTCTGAGTTGGACTGGTAGCTTTAAAACAGGGTCTGTCATACCACTGTGAGGTAAGTACTGTACATTATATTATACATTACAATTGTCTATTCACACAGCAAGTTTCCCTGACACTTAAAAAAAAGACACACAAAAAAAAAAGTTGTCAAAGACTAAAAAGACACAACCCCTGTCCGACAAAGTTTTCAGGTTTTATTAAATTTCCAGATTTATTTTAATTTCCAGCTTTTTTTTAAAGCGTCTCTGTACCCACAATCTGCCCCCCCAAACCACTTGTACCTTTTGGATATCTGCTTTTAATCCAAGATCTATCCTGGGGTCTGTTTGGTAGATGATGCAGTTATTGTCCTGAAAAAGAACTTTTAAACTTGCAGCCCTGTGTCAAATTGGCGTGGCCTAGAGTGTCTATTTCCTAGGCCTGCACCACTGCTCCATCCCTGCTCCCTGCTCTTCACCGTTAGGTTTGCCCCAGACAGTATTTCTCGTATTCAGCACATGTGTGAACACTGCACAGGTCCCTTAACGATCCAGCACATGTGCAGTGTTCAGGCACCATTGTCCTAATGGTGAAGAGGGGCGGGGAGGAGGGACGGAGGGGTGGTGCAAACCTAGGGCATAGACACTCTAGGCCAAGCTAATTTGACACAGGGCTGCAAGTTTAAAAGTTCTTTTTTAGGACAATAACTGCACCGAACGGATCGCAGGTAAGATCTTTGATTTAAAGCAGATATACAAAGGTACAAGCAGCTTGGGGGGTCAGATTGTGGGTACAGAGTCGCTTTAATGCTAAAAATGAGCAGCCTTAAAGTTACTTTGGCTGCAGGTATATATGCTCTTTATGGATATATTCTCTGTAGATATACCAGAGAGGAATGAAATTTTAAGCATATAGAAATGCTGTAGAGGCCCCATGTATCTCTGTAGGAGTCCTAGTATAACTACAGTAAAAATGGCCATATTTATTGGCTCTTGGACATCTGCTTTTACCCTGTACATAGTACACTGATGTAATAATTGTTAAAAGGCTGTGATTTATTTTATTCAGAAAATGTGTTTATTTGACTGCGGCACTATAAAACTCTTCTGAATGTTGAACATTTGCTTTAATGTTTAATTTTGTTTCACTTATGCATTACATTAAAGTATGCAGTATGATTGTAAAATTATATATAATATACACATTAAATTCATTACTATAAATTAAAACAAATTGACATTTCTCTGTAGTTTATTTCGCATTTTCTTATTTGTAATAACTTGTCTTTTTTCTTTTTTTTTTTTTTTTGCATCTTCTACTGTAGAAGTGGAACAAAGAGGTAATTTGATCTATACAACTGTGATTTGTCTAAAATAAATAAATAAATAAATATATATATATATATATATATATATATATATATATATATATATATATATATAATGATCTTGTATAACTCTGGAAGTCTGAATGTGTGGATACATGAACTTATCTTAAAGGACAGTTGGGCTTATGAAGCTGCATACATTGCCTAATAGCGTTGCTAATGTGCTCCCCTACCATATCTCCCGTGTCTTAATCTGTAACTTCATGACCTGGAATACAAACTTTTATTCTAATGTGGGGTATGCAGAACACCGCGAACAAGGCATCGGGCAGAGAACTATTCATGGCTGTCTGCCTGTCAGCGCACTCTGCTGGGGTGATTGACAAGCAAATAAACTTCTAATTGGTAGAAGAGTGCAGAGTAGCAACACTATTAGGCACTGTGTGCAGCTTGGTGCTGATTGGTTCCCTTTAACAATTTAAAGGGCCAGTAAATTGACCCCATGGCCCACATTTATCACAGTGTTTAAAATAGAAACTGATGTAAACTGTCCATAGCAAACAGCCACAGCTCATGTTTTTGCTCTGGTAAAATAAAATCCGGGGTGATTGATTGCTATAGGTAGTTTTCTATTTTACACCATTGATAAATCTGGGCTAGTGACTAACTTTAGAATTTTTCATTTTACTTTTCTCAAAACCATACATGTAAATATGGCAGATATAACATTGAGACTTAACAGATTAAGATGTTTCTCTATAAATCATAATCTATAATCATTACCCTGACAAATACATATATGTTATGTAAATTATTTAATTTATATGCAGTGAGTAGCCATATTTAAACAGGATGTTGGTAACATTGTTATTGATTTTAAAAGAGGGAATTTTACTTATAGGGGTACTCCAGCAAAAAATCAACTGGTGCCAGAAAGTGCCAGAGATTTGTCATTTATTTCTATTAAAAAATTTAAGGAAAGCATTTTTTTTAATCATCAGGTCCCATAAAGGTATACAGATTTGGAAATTACTTCAATTTAAAAAATCTCAAGTTTCCAGTACTTGTTAGCTGCTGTGTGTCCTGCAGGAAGTGGTGTATTCTTTCTCGTCTGACACAGTGCTCTCTGCTGCTATGTCTGTCCATGTCAGGAACTGTCCAGAGCAGCAGCAAATCACCAAAGAAAACCCCTACTGCTCTGGACAGTTCTTGACACGGACAGCAGGGAGGTGGCAGCAGAAACAGTCTTTTAACTAAAACAGAAAGAACAGTGAAGGAGATTTAAATAGGCACTGTTGTTTCAACAAACTTTGCATTGCATTGAGTAGTGCAAGCTACTGAGTATAAGTAAGGCAAGCCTATGAATGGGAAAGGTGCCGATTGAGACCGCTGTGTAACAAAACTGAACCCAGGGCTTTATATACAGTTTAACTGCTCACTACAGCTTTGTCACAGCATCCAAGTTTTTGAGAGTTCCTCTGCTGAGAAACCTTTGCCATGGTCACATTCCCATTATAGGATGAAGGGAGGTTTCAGCTCTAAACTACCCTGCAGCACTTCGTAGACCAAGAAAATCATATGGGTGGGGGAATGTATATAAAGACATTCAAAGAAGATTAGCTGCAGTTTTGTATCCTTCCATATAAAAATCACCTGGGGTAACTGATGTGGCATCTGTCAGAGCGAATAAACATAAGCCTAAAGAACTTACCTTAGATGTGGTCTTCAAAAGGGGGAGCTTGTGGTAAACGCTATAGGGAACTGAGGATTACTCATTTGTGGGGTCTGGGGACCCAGGAGAGAAGAAAAGCCCATTTTGTAAAAGATCGAGTCCCACATGGGGAGTTGAAATTTTTTTTTACCACAAAAGGAATCTCTTCTAAAGTAGTCGGGTATTTGGTAGGAGCTAGGGTAAGGCTGAGTAATGAGTTGGGGAGAGGGCTGTCCCTAAAACAAACCATCTTTTCAAAAGGTGCTGATGGCATAGATCCAGAACTCAAGTTATACAATCTGAAGTCAGGTAACTCAAAAGTTCTTTCTCTTTTAATCTAACCAACAATTTGTACTTGATTTGGGGGCCTGGAGATCACACAAAGAATATCCCAAGGGACATACATTTAAAGAAGAAAGAGCTAGGGAAAAAATAGGCAGGTCTGCATCAAGAGAGTGACTTCATTTTAAGATAAAGCTACCTTACCAAACTATGAAAGGGTGAGACACAAGACTGTTGGTCATGTTCAATAGATAGTAAAAGGTAAGGAAATTTGCTGCAAATAAATTATTACGGTCCTATAGGGAGAGTTTGTTGTATGTGCCATGGAGTATTCTAGTGCCATGTGTGTGCCATGGATAGATTTTTTTGAGGGTCAATTGCCAGGTGTTCCATCACAAGTATGTATAAGAGCAAAGAGAGGTAGCACCCCTGTCTCATCCCATTATGGGTAGAAAGGGGAGAGGAGAGGAAACGTTTTACTCTAACCTGGGCAGAGGCAACAATGTAGAGAGCCCTAATGTTAGTTTTCATTTTTGGACCCATACACAGTCCCTCCAGGACCAACTGTAAAAACTCCCAACCCACATGGTGCATTTAAAGGCATCCCATTTAATGAGTGCCAAAGAAGGTTAGGGCCCTATTCCACAGTAACGATAATCCCGGCCTGTCAGCTGGCGGAGCGCTCAGCTGATCACAGGCCAGGACCCCCGCGGCCTGTGATTGGCTGAGTGGCCTGTCAGCTGACAGGCCATTCTAAAGCTAGAGCGCGCGGGACCCGGGGAGGAGGACGGAGCGGAGCAGAAGACCTGACAGGTAATGTATGCTGCAAGGGCTGCAAGGACATCGGTAACGATGTCACTGCAGCCCTCGCTCAACGATCATCGGGCCGTGGAATAGGCCCAGTAAACGAACGGCGATGTAGCTGATCGGCGCTCGTTTACATCGTTGATCGGGTCCTCCTCGGCCCGTAAAATAGTACCCTTAGTATAATGTTTCTCAACATAGGCAGAGATTTTCACTTCTGTTTGACAGTTTCTTTAAGTTGGCAATGTTGTCATAACTTTGAAAATCTAATTCAACAGCTGATTTGAAACAAAGCATGTCTGCAATTTACCTTATTATTTTAAATTATCATGCTTTAAATTAAAGCTATACTTACTGTTTTCATGCTTTAAATTAAAGACATACTTACTGTTTCCAGGTCCAGTCTCCTAAAGGCTGCTATATAACATCTATACTTACTGTATATAGGTCTAGTCTCCCGAAGGCGGCTTTTTGATCTTGTCCTGGTGTAAAGAAAAGAGATCAAAAGCAGGAAGAGTTTTCGACCATCATAAGAACAAAAAGCAACCTTCAGTAGACTGGACCTGGATTTCAAGTATAGCTTTATTTTAAAGGATGATAAAAAAAATATACTTAGTTTCACAACCCCGGTTGATTTGGATTTTGAAAGTTATTACAACAGTGCCCATTTAAGGAGATTACCATTCAGTCTCCACAAGAAGGGCTGTGGGGGCAGGGGGTACCTGGGGCCCACCAGAGGAAATGATCCTGGGGGCCCACCAAAGAAGCACCGTGAGAAATGTTCTATATGACATGTTCTATCCTGGATTCATATGTATCAGTTCCACATCTACCTTGTGAATAACAAGTTTTCATTTAAAGGGGAAGTCCGGTGAAAATTTTTATTTAAGTATTGCATTGGCCCCCAAAAGTTATACAAGTCACCAATATACACTTATTATGGGAAATTCACATAAAGTGCTTTTTTTCCTGCACTTACTACTGCATCAAGGCTTCACTTCCTGGATAGAATGGTGATGTGACAACCTGACTCCCAGAGCTGTGCGGGCTGTGGCTGCTGGAAAGGATGATGGCAGGGGGACACTGAGGGACACAGGGCACTGGAGGGACACTGAGCATCCCTCTGCCATCATCCTCTTCAGCAGCCACAGCCCGCACAGCTCTGAGAGTCAGGTCGTGACATCACCATTTTATCCAGGAAGTGAAGCCTTGATGCGGTAGTAAGTGCAGGGAAAAAAAACACTTTATAAGCATTTCCCGTAATAAGTGTATATTGAGGATTTGTATAACTTTTGGGGGGCAATACAACACTACTAGAAATTTTCGCTGGACTTCCCCTTTAAACTACAACGCTACACTTATGAAGTGCTCAAGTTATGCTGGGAGTTTTAGTTTTTAAGAGCACAAACTTTTTTTAAATAATGATAAAATAAAAAGGTTAAGTGATGGTTGTGTAGAGGCTCCCGGTGGCTGCAATCCGTGTGTCACAACTTCCCAGCATATCCTGAGGGCTGCACACTGTCAGTAAATTCTGGGAGTTGTAGTGTTTGCAGCTGTTTTTGTTGTAGGGTCCTAGCTGCCTCGTACACTGGATTATTCTTTTGGGAAATCAGAATACAAAGTTCTGTGGAGGCTCAGTGTTTGGAAGTGACCCCAGAACCACTGAACAAGGACCATTATCCCCCATACACTGACCCATATGATACCTACTCTATGGTGCACGGGTTCTGCACATCACATAAGCCATTACAGTACAGTTAGATCCAGAGATTCACAGAGGGTTTCTTCTCTGATCACAGGTTTTTATTTTTCATTGTCTTCTCTATCTGTCCCTTCTATCATGGAAACTTTTGTTTGCCACAACTTCTATCTGCAGAATATGACAAACAATTTAGACTTCTCATATGAGTAGGTATTGGTAGTTATCCCCGCTCCCCACCTCCTAAATGCATCTCCCCTCTGTAATTAAACAGAAACCTAAAACAACATACTCACCTGTCAAAAGCAATCCACCATCATCTCATCTTTCTCCCTGCCTTGACATCTATTGTGGGCTGGGCAGAAGGGGGAGAGGGCGGCCTCTTGTAGCCAAAAGCATTATGCTGCCTGTGGCCACAAGAGTTGCTGGCAGGGCTGGAAGGCAATAGCTCCTTGCTCTGTCGATCACAGTGCCACATACCGTAAAAACTAGGCACAGCACTTGGCAACCAAGTGGGTCATCCCTGGAGCAGGGGACCTGACACTTGCTGTCTTCTGACTGGGTAAGTTAAACATTTTTACTGATGACTCCAAGGCCCAGTGAGATGACAGCTTGCACATATTGAATGAGACTATGCCTTGCTCCTGGGGCTCGGGACAGTCAGAGTCAGTGGGCAACATTACTTCAGGTTCTTGGTTCGGAGCCCCCCAGAGGACCAGAGTCTGACACTCTGTTGGGCCCACAAGCAACATTATGGCAAGATAAAACAAGGGTGGGGTCTGACCACACTATTGTATCAATGGATGCATTAAGGGAATATGAGAGAAAGGGTGACTGATAAACACCATGTCTATGCAGCTTTAGGAAGAGTGGGCTGAAGAAAAGGAAGTATAATCTTTGGCATTGGGATGCAGCACACACCAGATGTCAATGAGATGGAGGTAGAAGAATTCTGACCCTAGTCTATGTAGTTAGGCACCCTTCTGTAGTGGAATTCTATGTAGTTAGGCACCCCTCTGTAGTGGAATTCTTTTCTTAGTCTATGGAGCACAACCAAGGTAGGAACTTACCACTAAGAGTCACAGGAGAGGTCCATACCCAGTGTGTCCTCTCCCAAGATGATCCATGAAGATTCAGCAAATGCATATAGCTGACAAAAGATGTATAGTGCAAATGCAACCTAGTTAGAAAAAGTCCAAGGTAAATAAATGTTAAGTGTAGGAGAACTGGAGGTAAAGGTAGTGACCAAGTGGATCCCTCTAAATCTTGAACACCTAAGGTTGAAAGGACCTTTGAAAGGCAAAAAAAACGCATATAGACTTAGCGTTATTATTGGTAGATTTATACCAGGTTGGATGTTGGCTGTCTGGAAAAGGTCTGAAGTGGGCCCCTTGAAATAGAACAATAGACACATTACATTTATAAAGGCAGTGACATTTTTGGTTTATTTCCTGTGGTATATTATGCTCTTTCACACTAAAAGAACAAACTGATAGGGTGTCCATTTAAGATCAGAAGGGGACGGGAATAAAAAAAAATGTTGGGGGTGGAGGAAAGTATATAGCGAAGAAACAGTAGACAAAATATATAAAGAAGTATTGGCCTAGTGACTATATAGAAATACCCACTTAGCCAGTGGTCACCTAACCAGTAGCTTTACTTGGAGGAAGTGAAAGTCTTGATAGCTAGTGGTACACTAAGAGCAACAATAATCCTCTCATCCCCTATACCCAGATTTAGAAAAAATATAGCAACAATGCCACATCATGGCACTTATCTGTGACATAATAGAAACCAGCAAAATTAGTGTGATAAACGGCTGAAAGAGGCACACAGAAGTCCACAAGCCATTGGAACCAGGTCTCAGACAAACAGACCCTGGAATCCAGCATGGGATATTACATTTAGGTGGTTGGGCCTCTGGGTGAGCAATATACAATGGAGTGGAGTGCTAATTTTTTCTTTCTCAGCAGATTCTAATGGAGCCGCGTCATAGAGGGGAGGAAATTCCCTCCCACTGGGGGCGGTCCGACCCGCCTCCTGTGCTATAGTCCCAGCCTGGTACCTGAGCATAGAACGGCGCCGTACACGGGAATCGGGCCGCAGTTCAAAAAACTGACTGCGGCACCGGCTTCCCGGTGATGGTGCCGTTCTATCCGTGGGTCAGATTAAAGAGGATGTACCTGATGGTACATCCTCCTTAAAGATGACCAATTTGCCATTGTGTCGGACAATGAGTTGGAAAGTAAAGCCTCAAAAATATGGTATCTCGCACTCTCCGCATTGTAACAGGAAAGATGTGGTTGCAGGATAAGCGAGGCACCATTTACTGTAGATCCAAGGGAGCTTTACCCTTATCTGCCAGCATGTCTTTTTTCTTGTAAAAATGGACCTTACATATGAAATCTCTGGGTGGATTATTGTCTGGAGGTTTTGCTTTCAGGGAGCAATGCATTCTGTCCAACTTTATAGTGGAACTTCGCAGATGGAGGTTTTCACTGTCCAAAAAAAAAACAGAAATTGGCCAGCACTCCAATGCTTCTGTTCACACTGTAGGTTTCTCGCTGCATGTGGCTAAAGTACAGACAAAAAAAAGTGCAGCAGCAACCTGCAGGTGCAAGTGCTTACTGTACATACTCCACCCAGCGTACACACGATAAAAACCTGCTCTATAGATAATTTAAAAAAAATTGGATTTTGGCAAACCATTTGATTATACAGAGTGTACCATGTCCCCATGTTAAGGTGTCCTCAGACACATGGTCCTACTCTAGCATTCCCACACTAGCAGTGGCCTCTCCTGGGCTAACATTAAAGAAGCAGTTCACTTTTTATTTTTTTCGCCCCCCCGGTTAGCCGCTGTCAAGTATACTTACAAAAGATGATCGGTGTCCCGTTCCCGTCGGTGAGTTCTGTCCCGCGGTGCCGTTCACATCGGGCGCGCGCTCACTTCCGCCGGCGCTGTGACTCCTCTTCTCTCCCTTGTCATTTGAACGCCGGAAGTCACGCGCTTCCATAGAGAATGCATGGAAGCGAGTGACTTCCGGCGTATAATCACTGGGCAGAGAATAGGACTCACAGCAGCCGGCGGAAGTGAGCGCGCGCCCGATGTGAACGGCACCGCGGGACGGAACTGACCGACGGGAACGGGACACCGATCATCTTCTGTAAGTATACTTGACAGCGGCTACCCGGGGGGGGGCGAAAAAAATAAAAAGTGAACTGCTTCTTTAAAGCGACTCTACTCACCGTCAGATAGCTGCTTTTAATCCAATATCTGTCCTGGGGCCAGTTTGGCAGGTGATGCAGTTATTGTTTTATGAAAAAAAAACTTTTAAACTTGCAGCCCTATGTCAAAATGGCATGGCCTAGAGAGTGTGTGCCCCTTGCACCGCCCCTCTGTCCTTTCTCTCCGCCCTCTTCACCATTACGAATTCCCCAGGCAGAATTTTTCCTATTCGTCACCTGTCTGAACACTGCACAGGTGCCTTAATGATCTAGCGCATTGCATGTTCAGACAGGTGATGAATAGTTCTAGGGGCATTCCTAGTGGTGAAAAGGAGGGATGGAGGGGTGTTGCATTCCTAGGGAATGGGAACTCTAGGCTACGCCAATTTGACAAGCTTCAAGTTTAAAAGTTGTTTTTTAGGACAATAACTACATCTGCCAAACGGACCCCAGGTTAAATCTTGGATTTAAAGCAGCTATCTGACGATATAAGCGGTTGGGGGGGGGGGGGGCAGATTGTGGGTACAGAGTCGTTTTAAGCCTAAAAACTGGGCAGACAGGATCCAACTAATCTCTGTTTAAAGCACCCACAGGACATGGGTGGAGTGAGAGCCAACAGGAGGTAGAAACACCACCCTCCATGAAACAGAAAAAAAAGAAATTGGACAGCACTCCAATGCTTCTTTTCACACTGTAGGTTGCACGCTGCATGTGGCTACAGACAGATGTTGGGCCTCTTATTGTATATCAAGCTCAAGTACCTAGTGTCTGATTAGGCGTATTTCCCCTCTAATGGCATCCACCTCCTTCTTGTAGCTCGCTTCTAGGCGGGTGCTGCACTTTTTAAAGTCCATCTTTGTGGGATGGTGCTGGTTCGGTGACTGAAGGTAACTCTTAAAAATAAATGTTAGGATATTTTTATGTATAATTTTGTTTTTATTTAATTAAGATATTTAGTTAAAGGAGAAGTCTGACGAAAATTTTTATTAAAGTATTGTATTGCTTTTAAAAGTTATACAAATTACCAATATACACTTATTATGCGAAATGCACATAAAGGGGGGCATTTATTAAGTCCGGTGTTTTTTACGCCGGACTTATAAATGCCCCCGCAGCTCCGGCGCTACGAAGATTTATGTAGAGGCGGACTGCCTCTACATAAATCCCGTGTGCGCCAGTGCGCACCGCCGAAAACCTACGCCAGCTGAGGACTGGGGTAGGTTTTGGGCGTACATTTGGGCGGAACGGATGGTAAATCGCGCGGACTCTGAGTCCGCGCCCTCCGTTCCGCCCACTACACGCCCCCTTTCCGCCCCCCCTGGCGTACTCGGCGGAAAGTGACGATTTGCGAATATTTTATTCGCAAATCGGCCATTTGCGAATAAAAAAATACGCAAATTGGCACTTTCCGCCAAAAATCATCCGTTCGCCGGATGATACATGTGGCCCAAAGTGTTTTTTTTCCCCTGCACTTACTACTGCCTCAAGGCTTCACTTCCTGGAAAACTTTTGGGGGGCAATACAATACTTTAATAAAAATGTTCACTAGACTTCTCCTTTAAGATACAGATAAAAGTAATATTAGGAGGGATGTGGCTTGTCTGTCTATAAGCACAGGCGCATGAGAGAGAGAGTTCTGTGCTTAACAGTGACTTTCCAAATCATTTTCCAGCTTTCCTTTTGAACTTCACACATTCCCTAAACAATGTCCTCCCTCAGGAAGAAGCTGATAAATGCCAGAGAAAGTTTCTTCTTCAGACTTACCAAACTAAGTATGCTCTCTGATTCAAGCTTTACTCCCAACATGCTCTTATCGGGACTAAGAAATAGAGCACAAAGGGTGACTTGCCCTAACCATTTGGCGGAAGACACACTAGAAGATGTGCTAGCCCGGGTTAATTTTTCACAACCACATAGCTTCTTATGGAAACTATTAGCAGCAAGGTCTTCCTGTTCCTTGTGATAGCATATTGGTATACACGTATCTATCTGGTGCCATGCTGCAATTATTGAGGCCAATTAGATCTGCTTTGAGGGAACATAAAATCCCATATTGGTGAGGTTTCCAAGTCCTTTTCAGATCCAGAGGAACAACTTCATAAATGATAAAAAAAAATGTGGAGAAAGGCTTTCAACTTCCTTCTCCTTCTCTTCTTCATCATCTTTTGAGGGAATTGTCTACAGCAACATTAAGCAAGTAGCTGGTCATATTCTCAGATATGCTCAAAGCTGTTATGTGAGTTATTTCTGACCCTAAGTGGCTTATGTTAGACTTTAGTCTAAACTTTTGCCTCACACTAGTATTGTGTAATTTTATGTTTTCTGGCCACCTGTGTTTCAATTATTCCTTTAAATCTCAAGGCATATCAATAGCCATTAAAATTCCATCATGCCTGTGACTGTATCCATGTTTTCTGGACTCCATAGGGCGGAATCCATTCTCTGAAGCTGCAGAGATTGAAATTCCGAGCGTTTGGGCTTGGATAATATTGCCGAACCCAAACATTTTCACAGGTTCGTTTAACAGTACTTACCAAAATTTGAATAAACTGAAATCTTAAATCCTCCCAATGAATCTATCTGATGCCTTGATCTCCCCACTCAAAACATTCTCCCCTTTGACTGCCAAACACAATCTGTACACTATTTAAACATAAATTTATCATACACATCTAAAACTTTGTATGCATTAAACATCATAACTTTCATTTCAGCTATCTCTAAAAATGCAACTGATCTTTCCAAACATGTGATTTCATAGGTGGGCAGGAGCATCATTTAAAATTTTCCTCCTCCCTAAAATACTTTTAAAATTACTTATTCCATATTCTCTCTATACATCTTCCACTTACCTTTTACTTAACCCCTTAACGATGCATGATGGGTATACCTGTCATGCGGCCGTTAAGGATGATCAGAGTGGGCTTCTGGCGTGAGCCCTTTCTGCAGCCCGTGGTCCCCGGTTGCTATGTGTAGCCAGGGATCGCGGGTATTAGCCGCCACGGCCGGCTAATTAACTATTCAAATGCAGCTGTCAAAGCTGACAGCTGCATTTGAATAGTATATGTGCCCCTGTCCCTGGTGTCTAGTTGGGGATCTCCCCCCCCCCCCCCCGCGATGGCGGAGGGGAGATCCGTTGTAATCAGCCGGCCCGGGCTCAGCGTCGGAATGACGCTGATTCTGGCTCGGCATTCCGTGTAGATGGTCTGCAGCAGACCACTATAAGGCTATGTTCACACTACGTAAGTCTCCGGACGTAGCACGTTCCGTGAATAAGCGGCCGGAGACTTACGTAGTTTGCGTACAATGGAAAGTATACGATGTACGGCTGCACAGTTCACACTACGTACGAACTTACGCCCGGATCGTACGCGGCGCCGTAAAAAATGAACCAGACCATTGTTTGAGGACGAAAATGCCGTAACTTACGCCCGTAGCGTAACATGCGGTCCCATACGTAGTGGCGATTTCTTCATTTTTCCACTTTTCATTGCCGATCCAAAAGGTTCCGTGGGGTGTCCGGGGCTAGGCGAAGATTTCCAAGACCGCTGTCAGATCGCTACGTAGGGCGCTCGGGAAGCATAAGTAGACTACGGGCGTAAGTTCGCGGTCCGTACGTAGCCAGCCGCAACTTGCGTAAATCCCCGGCCGGAGTTTAACACATATATGTCCGGCCGCGAAAATATGCGGCCGGACATATACGTAGTGTGAACATAGCCTCAATCTGATGGATCTTTGCTCTATTATATACACAGCATTGATCTCAATGGGAGATCAGTGCTGTGTATATAGAAGTCCCCCAGGGGGCTTCTAATTACTGTAAGTGAAAATAAAATAAAATGTTTTTATTAATAAATTATCCCTTTTCCTAATAAAAGTTTGAATCACCCCCCTTTTCCCATTTTATAAATAAAAGTAAATAAATAAAAAAATAAACATATTTGGTATTGCCGCATGAGTAACTGCCCGATCTATTAAATGATTACATTCCTGATCTCGCATGGTAAACGGCATAAGCACAAAAACCCGCCAAAGTGCAAAATTGCGCATTTTTGTTTACATTAAATCCAGAAAAAATTTAATAAAAAGTGATCAAAAAAACGCATGTATGCAAACAAGGTACCAAAATAAAGAACAGATCGTAGCACAAAAAATGACACCTCACACAGCCCGGTAGACTTAAAAAAAGCGCTATAAGGATGGGAATAGAGCGATTTTAAACACATTTTGTTGTTTTTAAAGGCTTAAATGTTTAAAAAGCCATCAAGATCTATAATAGTGAAGTGGAGGGAGGGGAATCTCAAATCTTTTGTTGGTCTGGGTTTTTTTTTTCCCCCTGGTAAAAGATGAGTATTAATGTCGACTTGGAATGTTAGGGGCCTTGCAGATCGTGTTAAGAGACTGGCTGTATTGAATTATGTAAAAGAATTCCTTCCCGGTGTGATATGCTTGATAGAAACCCATATGGTGAAAGATAGAGGTGATATTTTGGGTAGGAGATGGTGGGCAAACCAGTACCACTCCTTCTACTCGAATTACGCAAGAGGAGTTTCAGTTTTGGTACACCAGAGTATAGACTGGCACCTTATTGAAAAGAGAATAGATGATGAGGGGAGATTTGTGTTTTTATATTTTAAGATTTGTAATATGCCTTATATTCTTGCTTGTATATACAATCCACCTAGGGGAAAGGGACTGTTAGAGATCTTCTATCAATTCTGTAAAGGGAAAGTAGAGTGCCCGGTGCTGGTCACTGGGGACTTAAATGAAGTCTTAGATGAACATCTGGATAGGTTAAGGGCAGGGGGGAGACAAGTTGCAGGGTCAGGTAGGACATCCTTGGCGATTCTCTTAGGAGAATTAGGGTTACACGATGTATGGAGAGAGAAGAACCCAGACAAAAGGGCTTATTCCTGCTGGAATAAATCGGCGAAGTCTATGTCAAGAATAGATTTAGTAATTGGGAATGACCTTATTGCTCCGAGGATAAAAAATATACGATATTTAAATAGGGCCCTTTCAGATGATTCGCCCACTCTTGTAGAATTGCACATACAGAAACACAGAGGGATTAAGGGGATGAACATTAATGCTCACTGGGTTAAATTAGTGGAGGATAACGAGAAATTAAAAAAAGAAATTAGAGAAATATGGGATATTAATGAACACTCAGCAGATATACACATGAAGTGGGACGCAATGAAAACGGTTATCAGGGGTAAGTATTACGGGGTTATCGGGGGTATGAAAAAAACTTTCAGACAAAAAGAAGAGAAATTAAAGGGTAATGTCACATTGTTAGAGGAAGAGTATAAAATCACACCAACACAAGAATTGGAGAATAGATTAAAAAAGGGACAAGTGGAGGTAGAACAGTATTTAATAGAAAAGGCACATAACCAAGTAGAGTTTAAGAATAAGAAGAGGTATGTGGGTTCGGGTCAACCAAATAGGGGGCTGATGGCTCTGATAAAGAATCAGCAGGAAAAAAGAATGATCAAAGTGGTGAAAGGGAGGGATGGTAAGTGCATTAATAACGAAGTAGAGATCCTTGAAGAGTTTAAAAGGTACTATGTAGAATTATATACATCTGAGTCTTCTAAATCCATAGATGAGATGCAAGCTTTCCTGGACAGGGTGCAATTTCCGACGATTAGTGATGAGCAGAGGAAACAACTAGACGGCCCAATTAGATTAGAGGAACTTAATATGGCACTAGACTCCATTTCAGGAAACTCAGCCCCAGGGAGGGATGGCTTACCCTACGACATTTTTAGATTACACAGAGATGTCCTTATTCCTGGTTTACATAAGGTTATTGTTAAGGCGGAAGCAAGAAATAAACTCCCCAGAACTATGGGAGAAGCTGTTATAATATTGTTACCAAAGCCAGGGAAGGATCTTAGCGAAGTAGAGTCTTTTAGACCCATATCGTTAATTAATGTTGACGCCAAATTGTATGCAAAAGTCCTGGCTGTGAGATTAGGGAAGATAATCGGTGAAATAATAAATGAAGATCAAACTGGGTTTATACCAGGAAGAATGGCAAAACATAACATAAGGAGGGTGTTCTGTAATATGGAACTGGCGGAGAAGGATGGTTCCCACTCCATTCTGTCATTGGACGCGGTGAAGGCCTTTGACAGGGTGGAGTGGGACTACCTATGGGAGGTGATGAGACGGTTTGGGGTAGGTGAGGGCTTTATTGGGAAGGTTAAACTCTTGTACTCAAATGTGAGGGCCCTGGTGAGTATTAATGGAATGCAATCTGAATCTTTCAATTTGGGTCGGGGGACGCGACAGGGATGTCCTCTCTCCCCTCTGCTCTTCGCCCTAAGTATAGAGCCACTAGCAATAATGATCAGGGCCAGCTCAAAGATAGTGAGCTTTGGGGCGAGGGGTGGAGGGGACAGAATTTCCTTATACGCGGACAATTTGTTGTTCTTGGAGAATCCGCAGATAGCAGTCCCGAGGGTGATGAAAATAATACAGGAGACAGGCGTCTTTTCAGGGATTAAAATTAATTGGTCTAAGTCAGTACTACTCCCTTTGAATGCTGGATTATCCATATCTTTCCCTCCCCTGCGGACAGTAGAGGCGGGAAATTGGTTTATATATTTAGGAGTAAAGGTTTCCAGGGATATTAGAGAATATAGTGTGTTAAACATCAAGGAAACTATAGGAGTTTTGGAAAAAAAGGTGGGTGTCTGGCAAAGGTTTCTACTGTCAAAGGCAGATAGAATAACTTTAGTAAAGTCTGTACTGCTTCCGTAGCTGCTCTATGTGTTTGGGGCTGCTCCTGTGTGGGTTGAAGGTAAATACTTCAAGCGCATCAGAGCATTGTTTAATGCATTGATTTGGGGACGCAAGAGGGTAAGAATGAAGTTAGAGGGAATGTGTTTACCACTGTCTAGACGTGGTCTGGGAGTTCCAGACATGGCTAGTTATTTTCTGGCGTCACAGGTGTACTGGTTGGGTAAGCATAAGAAAGATAGTTTCTTTCAGGCCTTAAGGGGCAAGATAGGGTTGGAGGAGGAGGATATTTTTGGCTTGCTAGAAGGAGGTTGGCTTGAAGGGAAACTGTGGGGCCAAGGGGAAATGGTCAGGACAGTGGTGAGAACGTGGAAGGAGTTAAAGAAAAAGATAGAAGTCAGGGGCATTCTAGGACTAGCTCCATTATGAGGGAATAGCAACATAGAAGAGTTAAAGAACTTAGGGGTTATAAAAGTACTTCGGAATGCAGGGATACAGCACGTGAAAGATATCTGTGTAGGTAAGGTAGTTAAAAGTTGGGAACAGATTAAAATAGAATATTATCTTCCGAGTAGTGCATGGTTGGAGTTCGTTCGATTGAGACAGGCAATACGGGCTTTACAACTAGCTAGTAAAGATGGGGTGGGAGTTGAATGTGCCTTTATTAACCAACTTAGGGACCAGGCATTCAGGAAAAAAGAGATCTCAAGGCTATATAACTATTTCATAAGTTTTAATACACTAGGAATTAAAAGTCGGCAGAAATGGAATGAGGATTTGGGGGAAATTAGTGATGAGAGATGGCAGGAAATATATGGTAACATACGGAAAGTTTCACGGTCTGGGGACCATCGCATCGTGCAGTTTAACATACTGCAAAGATTGTACTATACTACCAGTTTTCTCTGTCATATAAAAAGAAGGAATGACAGCAAATGTCCAAGATGCTGTCAGGAAACTGCAGGGTTGATTCATATGTTATGGTTATGTGGGGAGTTGGAGAACTTTTGGAAACAAGTATTTGGGAAAATAACTGAGAGAATTGGGGTACATCTGGATATTTCTCCGACTTTGGCAATCCTGGGAGACACATCAGGGATTAATGTAAATGGTAAAGTGAAAGGGAAAATCACGAGACTTCTTTTTTATGCAAGACTGTTGATAGCCAGAAAGTGGCTGGCGCCTAACTCACCTTGTATAAAAAACTGGGAACAATGTGTTAACAAATATGAGAAATACTGGGGCCAATAGGGTTTTTTTTTTTCTCTCTCTCTTCTTTCCTTCCTTTTCCACTTGATTGGGGGGGGGGGGGGGGTTGGGATGGTATGGTTTTTCTTTCTCTAGGTAGTGGAACATGTAGTAGAAAGACTAACTCACTTATCCTTGGAATATTGATAAAGTAAGAATTAAGATAGTCATCATTGTGGGAAGGTCATCATTAAGAAGGGTTGAATATACTTGATGTTTTTTATTGTCCTTCTGGATTTGTGTATCAAATGTAATGTTTGTAGTTGTCTCCAATATGGAGGAGTGTTAAACAAGTGGTATTGAATTTTATTGGAAAATTAAATAAAGATAAAGAAAGAAAAAAAAAAGCCATCAAATAATATAAAAGTTATACAAGTTAGATATCGTTGTAATCGTACTGACTTGAGGAACATAGATAAGATGTCAGTTTTACCATAGGGCAAACGACGTAAATATGAAACCCCTTGAAATAAAAGGAATTGCACCTTTTTTTCAAATTTCACTGCACATATAATTTTTTCAGCATATTTTATAGAAAAATTACGTCTGTATTTGCAAAGTATAATTGGTGTCGCAAAAAATTAGGGCTCATGTGGGTCTGTAGGGGGAAATGTGCAAGCACAGTGGTCTTTTAAATATGAGGAGGAAAAAACTAAAGAGATGTAATTAGAGATGAGCGAACCTTGAGCATGCTCGAGTCGATCCGAACCCGAACTTTCGGCATTTGATTAGCGGTGGCTGCTGAAGTTGGATAAAGCCCTAAGGCTATGTGGAAAACATGGATCAAGTCATTGGCTGTATCCATGTTTTCCAGACAACCTTAGAGCTTTATTCAATTTCAGCAGCCCCGGGTAATCAAATGCTGAACATTCGGGTTCGGATGGACTCGAACCCGAACCCGGTTCGCTCATCTCTAGTTGTAATGTTCCATAGCCATATTACTAAAGCAGCTTTACAGGCTGGGTCACAATTTTACCACTTGTGTGGCTCTAGCCCTCCCATGCATAGGAAATAGATGTCAATGTCTTTATTCATCGACTTACTCCAAACATTGAGCTGTCTGTGTGGGTGGGTAATGGGATTAGAACACTTGCCCAACTTGTGGTAGGAGGGACTGTGCATACCCTTTCAAGACCTCCAAACACAATTCTTCCTTCCTTGGGAAGATTTTTACTAATTGTCCCCTGCTGAACTTGGTATGGTGGACATGGTGTGGACCCTTTATGCCACTAGACCTAAGGAACAACCATTTTAACCTTTAATGGAACATCACACCGTATGGCAAAAAGCCTATCCGCTGACACAATTGGAAAGAGAACTTCAAATCCAATTTGCTGTATCAGACTGATTGGTCTTACACATTTTATACAGTTTATAAATTCCTGAAATGCAGTTTACATATTAAGTAAGCCTTAAATACCATATTGAGATATTATTCCCCAACCAGCTGACCAAGATATATCTAAATGCAGATAACCATTATTGGAGGAAATGTGGTTGTACAAGGTTACATTGGTCATGTCCTGTTTTGTCTACGTATTGCAGAGTGTACTGATTTGTTTAGGCAACTTATTCCTGTCTGTGTATCCAGGTCTCCTCAATTAATATTGCTATTCATTGGTATAAAATCTATCCCACCTTAGTTTAGGATTTGGGCGTGTAGGATCTTAGTCATTCGTAAAATTATTGCGGTTAGACATTGGAAAACTCCTACTGTTCTACCTCAACAGGAATGCTACTTATAACACAATCTTTACCATACCAGCCTTTACAAAGATTTGGTCACAATGAACCCTTTCTAAATATCACATCTCAGGACTGTAATGTGCATAATGCTAGGACTGTTTATGATCTCCTTATAAGTTGTATTGTTGAGGGACTCCCTTCCTTAGGCTCTGTTTTTGTTTTTTTTCATATGTATTTTTAGCATTCTTCTCCCGATGGACATTAGAAAATTTTCTCCTGATGTCTCTTCTTTATATTTTTTTAATTTAGTTCATCCGACGAGTTTTGTTGTGTTTTGGTTATGGGTTTTATTAACGCTTGACTACTTTGTTACAGTGTTACAACATTATCAACCTAAATCAAGTGTTGTAATTCACAATGTATTTCTGTTATCATAAATATCTTTAACTAAAAATTATTAAAGCGAAAAAGTTATAATACAACAATTGAGTCGTAGCAATGAAAGGCAAAATAAGTGCTTATGCATGTCAATCAAATAATAGTACAATATTAGGCACCACAATGAAAACTATTTGGCCTATTAGAAAGAATTGCAAAAAGAATACTTAAGAAAAACTGTATAGAATTATGTGGGTAGAAGGAAGAAAAGAAGAAAAAGTGTGGTGAAGAATGGAATAAAGGAAAGTGATGGCAGGGGAAAACTCACCTCCTCACCAGAGGCACACAAAGTTTCCCAAAAGGCAGTGAAAGTTTTGAAAAGAAAGATGATTTCTCAAGGAATCAACGAACCAGGGGTATAAATTTTTTGGAGGTGGGTGGGTCATAACCCGGTTCCAGCCAATTCATACCGTCATGATCTTCTCATTACTGCCATGATTATCTGCTATTAATTCCTCATAACGGCAGATAGGGTTAAGCTTAGTAAGCCACTCATGGAGGTCTAGGAAAAATCAGCTGGGCAGCTATCAAAAAGTTTTGCAATGCTCCCTTTCTTGATGGAGCCCAGGGATCCTGGAAGAGGATTTAGCAACTCAATTTGAGTTCTACTGCTAATGCATTTTCCCGAATAAGTGGTGTAAAATTGAAAAACACATTGCCAAAATACCTTTATAAGTGAACAACCCCACCAAGTATAAAGCATGACCTCGATCCTCTGAACCACATATCTAATAATTGTCAAGGCTGTTGGATACATGTGGAGTATGTCAGAGGGACAACAATACCACCTAGATAGTATTTTGTAATTCTCCTTTGCATATGAGGGTATTGAGAGACCATGTGTAAGGATTCATATTTTTTGTATTTGCCCTTTGCTAAAATACAATAAGCAGCCTGCCTCCCATTTTCTGAAAAAATGGGTCTCTGTCGGCATTACAGAGTGACTGCTTCAAACTATGAAAGGATGAGATCCAGGTATTCATCATGCTACCTCCCCAGACTAGAAGTGCCATTTTTTGATGCTCCATGACTGATTGTCTGTGATTCTTCCCAGTACCCCTGTGGCAGAGAGTACTGGGGTAATAATGCAGAGGTTAGTGTTTACTACTTAATGGACGCAAAGCTCTCACTAAATAATGCTGTCTGTTATATGCTTCCGCTAGGCTACATTTACATATTCCATGTATAGTCTGTAACTACAGATTAACTCCAAAGTCCGCTCCGTTTCATATTGTCTGTAGTTACGATGCACAGAATGTGTAAATGTAGCCTCAGCCAGTAAAGTGGGTAAAAAACACTATACGCCAGTAAAAAAAAAATAATTTTTTTTTAAATTGAAATAAAAAACACACCCACTGTATCAAATATACAGTAGTCTTCAGGATACTGGTATCTGATAAAACAAAAAAAAAACAAAAATAAAACCATGATTCATGATTCATTGCCAGGAGCTCCAAAACTGTTAAAATTTGTTAATTATCATAGTACACAGGATCTATTCAGGATGCTCTTAAAATATAAGCAAACACCTCCACCTTTTTTTGTACAGTCGTTTCTGTGTAACAGCTGGAGTATAGTGGATCTGTTGAACCGCAACAAGCAATGGAGTAAACTGCACCAGGGAGTGGAGTCTAAGGGCCCTATTCCACGATGTAAACGAGCGCCGATCTGCTAGACCCCGGTGATCGTTTAGCGAGGGCTGCAGAAACATCATTACCGATGTCCTTGCAGCACTTGCAGCATACATTACCTAGCAGTGCTTCTCCTGCGCTCCATCTTCCTCCTCGGGTCCCGCGGCGCAGCATGAGCTTCGCTGCGGCCTGACTGAGCTGTCAGACCGCTCAGCCAATCACTGGTTGCAGCGGTCCCGGCCTGTGATTGGCTGAGCGGTCTGACAGTTGATGCTGCGCGTGGGACCCAGGGAGGAAGACGGAGCAGAGGAGAAGCCCTGCTAGGTAATGTTTGCTGCTTGGATCGTCGGTCGCCACCGCGCACTGCTATTCCACCGTAGCGATGCGCGGGTGGCGAACAACGGTTTTAGATTTGACCCTAAATGAACGATCAGCCGATGACACGATCATCGGCTGATCATTCTCTCTATCCCACGAGCGATAATTGTCCGAATCGGGCCGATTCGGCCGATTATCGCTCCCGTGGAATAGGCCCCTGAGGGGCCACTGGTCTTTGCCAGAGCCCGCCATAAGACAAGATGATCTTGCTGCGGCAGGCGACCACAGAGTCACTACCCTAGGCACAACTTGTTTGTGAAAATGACCAGGTGAATGGAAGTAGATGAACGCGAGGTTAATACGTGGTTGGGGAAAAGTTCCCTATACTCCTCATGGGATCTGTATGCTGTATAATACAGGGAAATGTTGTCGCTTGTGTTGGGGGTACAGTAAAGTAAAATCATAGGTGAAAAACCAAAACAGAGTAAGTATTTTGCATATAACTGGATGCATGTTGCTTTCATTTCAATGCACATCGCAAATCAACCACATTTAAATAGTCTGTATTCTTCCTCATGTTACTTGCAGCTACCTCCCCTCCTTTAACCCCTTAGCGACCCATGACGTATCTGATACGTCATGGTGCCGCGGGGGGTGTTCAGAGCGGGGTCCCGCCGGGACCCAGTGCCTCTGTTAGCCGGCGCGGGTCCCGTTGCCGCGCCGGCTAATTAAGCACTTCAATGCAGCTGTCAAACCTGACAGCTGCATTGAAGTGCTTTATGCACACTATCCCTGGTGTCTAGTGGGTCAGATCTCCCCCCCGCGATGCGATCACGGGGGGTAGATCCGTTCTTCTGCCCGTGCCGGGCCTCAGCGTCGAAATGACGCTGATCCCGGCTCAGCAATAGATTGCTATGGCCTGCAGCAGGCCATAGCAATCTATGACCAATCTAATCGATCTTTGCTGTGTATATACAAAGCATTGATCTCTAAGAGAGATCAGTGCTATGTATATACAAGCCCCCTAGGGGGGCTTCTAGTCCATGTAAAAAAAAAAAGTAAAAAAGTGTTTTTATTAATAAAAAATCCCCTCCCCTAATAAAAGTCCAAATCACCCCCCTTTTCCCATTTTATAAATATAAATTAATAAATAAACAAATAAATAAACATATTTAGTATCGCCGCACACGTAATCGCCCGAACTATTAATTAATCACATTCCTGATCTCGCACGGTAAACGGCGTCAGCGCAAAAAAATTCCAAAGTGCAAAATTGCGCATTTTTGGTCGCATCAAATCCAGAAAAAATTTAATAAAAAGTGATCAAAAAGTCGTATATGCGCAATCAAGGTATCGATAGAAAGAACACATCATGGCGCAAAAAATGACACCTGACACAGCCCCATAGACAGCCCCATAGACCAAAGCGCTATAAGCCTGGGAATGGAGCGGTTTTAAGGAACGTGTATTTGTTAACAATGTTTTGATTTTTTTAAAAGCCATCAGATACAATAAAAGTTATACATGTTATATATCGTTGTAATCGTAACGACTTGAGGAACATGCATAACAAGTCAGTTTTACCATAGGGCGAACGGCGTAAATGCAAAACTCCCCGAAATCAAAACAAATTCGTTTTTGTTTTCAATTTGACAGCGCAAATTATTTTTTTCCGGTTTCGTAGCATATTTTATGGAAAAATAATGCCGGTCATTGCAAAGTACAATTGGTTTAGCAAAAAATAAGCGCTCATATAAGTCTCTTGGTGAAAAAATGCAAGCGCTATGGACTTTTAAACATAAAATGGAAAAAGCAAAAGCGCAAAAACGAAAATTGGCTTTGACCTTAAGGGGTTAAAGGAGAAGTCCGGTGAAAATTTTTATTAAAGTATTGTATTGCCCCCCAAAAGTTATACAGATCACCAATATACACTTATTACGGGAAATGCTTCTAAACGGCTTTTTTCCCCGCACTTATTACTGCACCAAGGCTTCACTTCCTGGATAAAATGGTGATGTCACGACCTGACTCCCAGAGCTGTGCGGGCTGTGGCTGCTGGAGAGGATGATGGCAGGGGGACACTGAGGGACACAGAGCACTGGAGGGACACTGAGCATCCCTCTGCCATCATCCTTACCAGCAGCCACAGCCCGCACAGCTCTGGGATTCGGGTTGTGACATCACCATTTTATCCAGGAAGTGAAGCCTTGATGCAGTAGTAAGTGCAGGGAAAAAAGCACTTTATGTGCATTTCCTATGAGTGTATATTGGTGATCTGTATAACTTTTGGGGGGCAATACAATACCTTAATACATTTTTTTGCTATACTTAAGACACAGAACCAGGAAGTAAAGCTTTTAATAGTGTTTTTCAACTGCAAATAATTGCACCTTGAATATTAGCTAAGATTCTAGGTTATAATTTAGCTAATGGTGCATTTACACAGGCAGATTTATCTGACAGATTTTTGAAGCCAAAGCCAGGAATGTATTTGAAAAAAGGAAAAATCTCAGTCTTTCCTTTATGACCTGTTCTCTGTTTATATAGTTTTATAGTTTACATGTTTCATAGGAAGTCTGTTCCTGGCTTTAAGAACAAATATGAACAGCGCTCCATAGTGTGGTATCCAGGGTAAGAGGTGAGATCCTTCAGAATAAACAGAGGACTCTCACCTGATAGTGTTGTGCAAATGCAAGGCACAACGCTCGGTAATAGCATAGGTTGGACCGCAGCCACTTCCAGCAACCAAAGATAGGTACTAAAATGTAACAATTCCTCCACTCATCTCTGGGTAAAACGATAGGCGCAGGTCCACATGAATGGGTATAATATCTTTAATAACATAAAAAGCAAAATGCATTTCGAAGTCGGGCTGACTTCTTTCTCAAGTGTCTAGTACAAGAATAAAATCTACATCTTATAAGGAAGCATGCACATGCTCAGAAAGGGTGTAGTCCAGGTGTTAGCTAATTGCATCCTAAGTAGGAGGCAACTTTTCCACAGACATCTTCTAATGACTACAACCTGAAGTAAAAAACAACTCGTATCAAGTATCAAACTCGAGTATCAAAGACTTATAAGAACATTAAAGTGTCACTGTCGTGAATTTTTTTTTTGCAGAAATCAATAGTCCAGGCGATTTTAAGAAACTTTGTAATTGGGTTTATTATCCGAAAAATGCATTTTTATCATGAAAAAGCAGTTTGAAGCTCTCCCCCCTGTCTTCATTGTTCTCCTATGGAGAGAGCTAAAGAAAAGACCAAAACAGGACAACAAAGAGTTAATCTACAAATCCCTCACGGGATATCTCCTCTGACCATCACCAGTGACCTGTCTGAGCTCGGATTACAGCTGTCACCCAGCTCCGTGCCTGTAATCCTCTGTTATCTGCTTTCTGCTGCCGGCTAACTCCCTCCTTCCTCCTCCCCCCTCCCCTCTCCCTAGAGCAGACAGGGGACGACTCCTGCAACAAGTCACAATTTTCAGATTTTTCAGAGTGGATGAAAAAGAGGAAGGAGGGGGGGACCTGGGGAAAGGCTTTTTACATGCAGATAATGGCAGATTTGGCTAATAAACCCAATTACAAAGTTTCTTAAAATCGCCTGGACTATTGATTTCTGCAACAAAAAAAAATACGACAGTGACTCTTTAAAACAATGATAAAACATTAAAAACCCATTTTACCTCGTATTTTCTATGGTTTCATTCAGACCTTGCGGTGTAACGGGTGGATAACTTAAAATTCCAATTCGATTCACGATTTATTAGTTGTCTATACCTATTTATATGGTTTTTTGGAATTTGTTCTAATATTACCAGGACAAGATCAACAGGATTACTCTGATGACAGGTAAAAAAATGTTTTGATACACTATGGAGGAGAAAAGCATTTTTTATGTTCGATCTATGTTTGTTCATTGGTGACCCCACTGTCTAAACAGTGCGGCCCACGTATTGCAATCCACATTTGCATTCAAGAAGGTACACCACGAATTGGCTGGAGCAGGTAAGTTTACTACGAATATTAAATATTTCTCCTGTGCTGTTTGATTTAAAGCTTGTAATCGGGATCTCGGGCATCCACTCACAACACAGGCACCGGGTATGCTGACATCTAATAGACCCAACTTCTCCACTGTTAATGGCCAAAGTCTTAGTACTCTCTACTGTTTCTTTGCGTAACCTACTGGGTGCAATAAAACCTCGTATAGTTTTCGTTTTTCTAAAAATAATATTTGGTCTTTTTGGGATGACTTCTCAATATTGGGTCATCTCGTAATATAGGCCAGTTTTTTTGCAAATATTTCTTGATCAATGCAGCTCCACAGTTTTAGCTGGGTTCACACGCTGTAACTGTGCGGCTGTATTTTTTATGCGGCTGTAAATGTGCGGGTGAAACTCCGGCCGTGGGAAAAAATAGACATGCGGCTCAAAACATACGGTCATTTACTTGGAAATCTGGTTCAACTAAAATAACAAATAAAATGTTAAGAAAGTGATGCAAACACCTCTGGATGCATCTGGGAAAGCAGGGAACACAGTTTACATGAATCACTATTACCGGGGTTTGCGATCCTCTGCACTATAGCCGATGTCTCTCATGGTTAATATATTGAATTAATAAAACACATTTTCTGTCTAATAAAGTCCCTTTTATTGTTCAATAATTAAATGTAAACGAATCCATCATTTTGCAATTAAATATACTGTTAAAATAAATATATATATAAATAAATGTATATTTATATATATATTTATTTTTTGACAGTATATTTAATTGCACAATGATGGATTCGTTAGAATTAAATTATTGAACAAAGAAACTGTATTTATTTCAACGAAAATGTGTTTTATTAATTAAATATTAATTAGTACAGGAAGCTCCATAAGCCGTTAATTCATATGCCGGCAATAGAGCATTCTGTACTAATCATCACTTTACTTTAATGAAAACATCAAATGTTTCTTCTAATTATGTTATCACAATAGCATTATTAGAAGAAACATTTAGAATTATATGTGCGCTCAGCTGATTGGCTGATCGGCTGAGCGCACATATAATGAGCCGGTCCGCAGTACAGTGACTTCATTGTGCTGCGGACCAGCGAAGAGACAACATCGGGACATCGGATGGTGAGTATAGAGCTCTCCCCACCCCCTCCCCAGCACTGCACCCCTCCCAGCAAGGAAGGGGGGGTCAGTTAACCCCTTCCTTGCTAGGATGGGTGCAGTCTGACATCAGTCTGGCCCCCAGGGGGTTAAGGGGGATGCAATACATCCTCCCTTAACCCCTTGGGGGTCAGACTGTAAGCAGCGATCTGTAAAGATGCTGCATACTGTAAGGAGCACAACACCGCTCACAATGATGGGTGTTGTGCTCCTGTTTGTGTGTTTTTTGTGTGTTTCTCCCTTTTTGTTTTTCAGATATCGGTATCCTGGGGATTACGTCGGATTCCATGGACTACGTCGATGACCAGCGGTTGTTCTTTGAATTTTTATAATAAAATGGTCAATGAGGGGTGTGGGGGTGTTTTTATTTGAATAAAAAAATATTTTAAACTTGTGTCTTGTCTTTATTTCTTTACTTTATAGACTTAGTAGTGGAAGCCGTCTAATAGACGGAATCCATTACTAAGTTGGGACCTAGTGTTAGCCGGTATAAAATGGCTAACACTAACCCCCTATTATTACCCCAGTACCCAATGCCACCAGGGGTACTGGGAAGAGCCGGGTGCCAGTGGTCCCGGAGCGTCAATATTGGCGCTCCTGGACCGGGCGGCAGCAGGCTGGTAAGATTTAGGCTGGGGAGGGCCTAAACCAATGGCTCTTCCCACCCTGGTGTTACCAGGCTGCTGTCGTTTGGTTTTTAACCCGGCTGGTTATAAAAATAGGGGGGACCCTATGCGTTTTTTTTTTATTATTTATTTATTTAAAAAAAAAACCGCATAGGGTCCCCCCTATTTTTATAACCAGCCGGGTTAAAAACCAAACGACAGCAGCCTGGTAACACCAGGGTGGGAAGAGCCATTGGTTTAGGCCCTCCCCAGCCTAAATCTTACCAGCCTGCTGCCGCCCGGTCCATGAGCGCCAATATTGACGCTCCGGGACCACTGGCACCCGGCTCTTCCCAGTACCCCTGGTGGCATTGGGTACTGGGGTAATAATAGGGGGTTAGTGTTAGCCATTTTATACCGGCTAACACTAGGCCCCAACTTAGTAATGGATTCCGTCTATTAGACGGCTTCCACTACTAAGTCTATAAAGTAAAGAAATAAAGACAAGACACAAGTTTAAAATATTTTTTTATTCAAATAAAAACACCCCCACACCCCTCATTGACCATTTTATTATAAAAATTCAAAGAACAACCGCTGGTCATCGACGTAGTCCATGGAATCCGACGTAATCCCCAGGATACCGATATCTGAAAAACAAAAAGGGAGAAACACACAAAAAACACACAAACAGGAGCACAACACCCATCATTGTGAGCGGTGTTGTGCTCCTTACAGTATGCAGCATCTTTACAGATCGCTGCTTACAGTCTGACCCCCAAGGGGTTAAGGGAGGATGTATTGCATCCCCCTTAACCCCCTGGGGGCCAGACTGATGTCAGATTGCACCCATCCCAGCAAGGAAGGGGTTAACTGACCCCCCCTTCCTTGCTGGGAGGGGTGCAGTGCCGGGGAGGGGGTGGGGAGAGCTCTATACTCACCATCCGATGTCCCGATGTTGTCTCTTCGCTGGTCCGCAGCACAATGAAGTCACTGTGCTGCGGACCGGCTCATTATATGTGCGCTCAGCCGAACAGCCAATCAGCTAAGCGCACATATAATTCTAAATGTTTCTTCTAATAATGCTATTGTCATAACATAATTAGAAGAAACATTTGATGTTTTAATTAAAGTAAAGTGATGATTAGTACAGAATGCTCTATTGCCGGGAATATGAATTAACGGCTTATAGAGCTTCCTGTACTAATTAATATTTAATGAATAAAACACATTTTGGTGGAAATAAATTCTGTTTCGTTGGTCAATAATTTAATTCTAACGAATCCATCATTGTGCAATTCAATATACTGTCAAAAAATAAATATATAGATAAATATACATTTATTTATATATCTATTTTTTTTAACAGTATATTTAATTGCAAAATGATGGATTCGTTAGAAATAAATTATTGACCAACGAAAGTGTCTTGATTACAAAGAAAATGTGTTTTAGTAATTTAATATATTAACTATTAGAGGCATCGGCATTCGGCATCATTTCCTGCTATTTTTGAAGTACTCCGTACGGACCGCCTGTCAATCCTCGGCCGCATGTTCAGCCGCAAACAATGGTCTTGTTCATTTTTTACGGGTCCGTTTACGATAGGGCCGTAGATTCAGACATAGTGTGCACTGTGCAGCCGCATATCCTATACTTCCAAGCATACACACGAACCACCAAAAATACCGCCGCACAATTACAGCCGCAAATACAGCCGCACTGTTACAACGTGTGAATAAAAGGATATTCTGTAATGAATGCATAATTGTATGAATTATTAGTAGGATTATTATTTTTACTTTTGCTTTTTTCTTTCATATTATGTAGGATCTCATTTTGTGTAATTTTCATATTATTATTATAAGCTTTTCTTAAGATTTTCTCGGGATAGCCTTTATTTAAAAATCTATTTTTTAATATCTTGGCTTGTTTTTCTCTAAATTGTAGCACACCAGAAGATTTTAAACAACAAGCCAAGATATTAAAAAATAGATTTTTAAATAAAGGCTATCCCGAGAAAATCTTGAGAAAAGCTTATAATAATAATATGAAAACTACACAGAATGAGATCCTACATAATATGAAAGAAAAAAGCAAAAGTATAAATAATAATCCTACTAATAATTCATACAATTATGCATTCATTACAGAATATAACTGTGGAGCTGCATTGATCAAGAAATATTTGCAAAAAAACTGGCATATATTAGGAGATGACCCAATATTGAGATCAGTCATCCCAAAAAGACCAAATATTATTTTTAGAAAAACGAAAACTATACGAGGTTTTATTGCACCCAGTAGGTTACGCAAAGAAACAGTAGAAAATACTAAGACATTGGCCATTAACAGTGGAGAAGTTGGGTCTATTAGATGTCAGCATACCCGGTGCCTGTGTTGTGAGTGGATGCCCGAGATCCCGATTACAAGCTTTAAATCAAACAGCACAGGAGAAATATTTAATTTTCGTAGTAAACTTACCTGCTCCAACCAATTCGTGGTGTACCTTCTTGAATGCAAATGTGGATTGCAATACGTGGGCCGCACTGTTTAGACAGTGGGGTCACGAATGAACAAACATAGATCGAACATAAAAAATGCTTTTCTCCTCCATAGTGTATCAAAACATTTTTTTACCTGTCATCAGAGTAATCCTGTTGATCTTGTCCTGGTAATATTAGAACAAATTTCAGAAAACCATATAAATAGGTATAGACAACTAATAAATCGTGAATCGTATTGGATTTTTAAGTTATCCACCCTTACACCGCAAGGTCTGAATGAAACCATAGAAAATACGAGGTAAAATGGGTTTTTAATGTTTTATCATTATTTTAATGTTCTTATGTCTTTGATACTCTATATTTTAACATGTATTTTGTTTTGTATATATTATTTATATTATGGAATTCTGCTTTAGGGTACAAACACACACGGCTTATACGCTGCGTATTTACTGCTGCGATACGCAGCAGATATGCAGCAGATTAGATCTAAATAACTGAACACAGTATCAAATCTGCTGCGTATCTGCTGCATATCTGCTGCGTATTTGCTGTGTGTGTTTGTGCCCTTAGATGCGAGTTGTTTTTTACTTCAGGTTGTAGTCATTAGAAGATGTCTGTGGAAAAGTTGCATCCTACTTAGGATGCAATTAGCTAACACCTGGGCTACACTCTTTCTGAGCATGTGCATGCTACCTTATAAGATGTAGAGTTTATCCTTGTACTAGACACTTGAGAAAGAAGTCAGCCCGACTTCGAAACGCGTTGTCTTTTTATGTTATTAAAGATATTATACCCATTCACGTGGACCTGCGCTTATAGTTTTACCCAGAGTGGAGTGGAGGGGAGGAATTGTTACATTTTGTTCCTGGCTTTGGCTTCAAAAATCTATCATATAAATCTGACACCATACACCATAAGATCTAAGCCCTTGTTTTGTAGCCAGGTAAGCTTTAAACGTTTTAAAGTATGGCATATGTACTTGATAATTAAAGGGTTAAACATTGTAATATTTCAGGATGAACAAAAAATTGTTAAAAAAATTGCTTACATGTTTTTCCTTTTATTATGTCACGTTCTAATAATAGAAATTGCATTAACCTCTTAAGGACATAGGACGTACCGGTACGTCCTATGTCCTCATTAGCACTTCAAAGCGGGGCCGCGCGGCGGCCCCGCTTTGAAGTGCCGCGATCCCGGGTGCCGCGTGTAGCCCGGGACCGCCGCTATTAGCGGGCACGGTCCGATCGCCGTGCCCGCTAATTAGCTAATCGGAGGCAGCTGTCAAAGTTGACAGCTGCCTCCGATTACCGGAGGCAACGTTTCCCTGGTGTCTAGTGGGGGAGATCGCTCCTCCGGGACCTTGTCCCGGAGGAGCGATCTCCGTTACTGATGCCGGCCGGGGACGCGTCCAAGATGGCGCCGTCCTCGGCTCGGCACTCGTTTACTTCCGGCTGCAGCAGCCGAAAGCAAACGAGTGCCGATCTCATGGATCTCTGCAGCATATCTATGCTGCAGAGATCTCAATGAGAGATCACAGTGTATATACTAGAAGTCCCCCATGGGGGCTTCTAGTATATGTGTAAAAAAAAAAAAAAAGTGTTGTTAATAGTAAAAAGCCCCCTCCCCTAATAAAAGTCTGAATCACCCCCCTTTTCCCAGGTTTTAAATAAAAGTAAACAAATAAATAAATAAATAAACATGTTTGGTATCGCCGCGTGCGTAATCGCCCGAACTATTAATTAATCACATTCCTGATCTCGTACGGTAAACGGCGTCAGCGCAAAAAAAATCCCAAAGTGCAAAATTGCGCATTTTTGGTCGCATCAAATCCAGAAAAAATGTAATAAAAAGCGATCAAAAAGTCGTATATGCGCAATCAAGGTACCGATAGAAAGATCACATCATGGCGCAAAAAATGACACCTCGCACAGCCCCATAGACCAAAGGATAAAAGCGCTATAAGCCTGGGAATGGAGCGATTTTAAGGAATGTATATTGGTTAACAACGGTTTGAATTTTTACAGGCCATCAGATACAATATAAGTTATACATGTTATATATCGTTTTAATCGTAACGACTTGAGGAACATGCATAACAAGTCAGTTTTACCCCAGGGCGAATGGCGTAAAAACACATTTCCCCCAAATAAAAGAAATGCGTTTTTTTTTTCAATTTCACCACACTTTGAATTTTTTTCTGGTTTCGCAGTGTACTTTATGCAAAAATTCAGCCTGTAATTGCAAAGTACAATTAGTGACGCAAGAAATAAGGGGTCATGTGGGTTTCTAGGTGAAAAAATGCAAGTGCTATGACCTTTTAAACACAAGGAGGAAAAACCGAAAACGTAAAAACGAAAATGGGCCATGTCCTTAAAGGGTTAAAAAGTGCATTGCTTATAGGAATTCCCAAGGGGGTAGGGCTGGGCGATAAAGGCCTAAATCAATATCATGCTTAATCGTACATGTAGCTGCGTTAACGATAACACTGGCCAACAAATTTTCAAAAGTTGTTTGGTTCCGAAATAAAATTAGCCATTTCTTAATGATTTTTATCTGCTGAATTCAAATATCACAAGGAAAAATTTTAATTTGCTCTAGTTTCTATGATATGGAAGAGTTCTCATGTTACTGTTTTGTGAATTGTATAGAATACAGTATAATAGCCGACATATTTATTACTTCTTCAAACATAAGGAAGCACGTTTACTGTTCATAAACTTTTGAAATATATTCATAGGAAACTTAGTTCTATCTGAAATCAACTACAATTTACAGGCATATCTAAGGATTTTTACAAATGAATTATGTTTATTGAACTCTGGAATGTAGGTCCTTATTCAATGGCTACTCGGTGCATTTACACGTCTTTTGTATTTATACATGGGATTGTCTCTGATAACTGTCCAACAGTAATCTGCAAGCATTGATGGCTTCCATTGAGGCTAGGTTGGTTCACACTGCGTTTTTGCAATCCATTTTTTTTTTTTTCATTTTTTGCAAAAAACGGATGAAAAAACGAATGCATTTGTGTGCATCTGTTTTGATCCATTTTTCCATTGACTTCCATTGTAAAAAAAAAAAACGGATCCATTTTTTTTTTAACAGACACAAAAACGTAGCTGACACTACTTTTGTGTCCAACAAAAAAACGGATCCGTTTTGATCCGTTTTATTTTTTATAATGGAAGTCAATGGAAGAACGGATGCACACAAATGCATACGTTTTTTGCAAAAAAAAAACAACGGATTTCAAAAACGCAGTGTGAACCTAGCCTTACCCTGATACCTTTTTTCCATATTGGTCATTCTAAGATGATGCAATATACCAGTTGATGATGCAATACTGATGATGCAAACTTTTCCCAGTATTGTATCACAGGCTGTGAGAAATATAGAAAGTATGTCTATATCTTGAAAATTAGAGCCAATTTCAAAATTTGAACATCATTTTCGATTTCAGCACCCCAAAATTAGTTAAGATCAACTGTTTTCATGTCAGAACCTTTTTGGCCGTTGACCAGTGTAATCGAACAATAATTATTACACACCCTTTTTTTAAGCCACACCCATTTAGCCGTGCCAAACTGCCAATATTTTGATAAAAAAAAAAAAGTAACTCACTGACCAGCAACTGTGCCATTTAGTCTATTGTCAATATTTTTTGTCATTATTAGGGGGTCTGGAAATGTATACAGTATACTGCAGGACATGTATAGGGGTGTATGACTATACAGGGGGGCACATAGGAATAGGGGTGTATGACTATACACGGGAGTACAGGGCTGGGACAAGGAGTTTTAATGCCTCAGGCAGTGAGGGCAAATGGCGCCACTCCCCCCCCCCCCCACACACACACACACATAAACACACACAAATACACACAAAAAAAATATGTATCTGCATAAAAAAGGCATATATACACATTTTAAATACAATTAGTTCAGGTTCACACAAACCTAAAAGCTCGCTATCTGAATGCTGAAGGTTGGAGAAGATGGTTGCATAGGCTGCATCCATCTTCTTCAGCCACTAGGATTGTATTGTAGTATTAATTATGCTACTCTGTGCCCCTCTGTGCTCCCCTACATAGTCCCCAAATAGTGTTAAATCCCCACACAGTATAGCCCCTTCATAGTGTATAATCCCCACACAGTATATCCCCAACATAGCATATAATCCCCACACAGTATAGCCCCTACATAGTGTATAGTGCCCACATAGTATAGCCCCCACACAGTGAATAGCCCCCACATAGTGTATAGCCCCCAAGTAGAGTGTATGGCCCCCACACAGTGTATAGCAGGGGTCCCTAAACTTTTTACACAGTGGGCTAATTCACTGTCCCTCAGAGCGGTTCTGCCACAGCCACACAAGATTATGCAGAGAATTGCAGTTCTGCCACAGCCACACAGGAGCATACTGAGAGTTGCAGTTCTACCACAGCCACACAGGATCATGCTGGGAGTTGTTGTTCTACCACAGCCACACAGGAGCATGCTGGGAGTTGTTCTACCACAGCCACACAGGAGCATGCTGGAAGTTACAGTTCTACCACAGCCACACAGGTTCATGCTGGAAGTTGTAGTTCTACCACAGCCACACAGGATCACGCTGAGAGTTGTTGTTATACCACAGCCACACAGGAGCATGCTAAGAGTTGCAGTTCTACCACAGCAACACAGGATCATGCTGAGAGTTGCAGTTCTACCACAGCTACATAGGATCATGTTAGGAATTGTTCTACCACAGCCACACAGGAGCATGCTAAGAGTTGCAATTCTACCACAGCAACACAGGATCATGCTGGAAGTTGTACTTCTACCACAGCCACACAGGATCATGCTGAGAGTTGTTGTTCTACCACAGCCACACAGGAGCATGCTGGGAGTAGTCATTCTACCACAGCTACACAGGAGGAATCTGGGAGTTGTAGTTCTACCACAGCCACACAGTAGCATGCTGAGAGTTGTTGTTCTACCACAGCCACACAGGAGCATGCTGAGAGTTGCAGTTCTACCACAGCCACACAGGAGCATGCTGAAAGTTGCAGTTCTACCACAGCCACACAGGATCATGCTGGGAGTTGTTGTTCTACCACAGCCACACAGGAGCATGCTGGGAGTTGCAGTTCTACCCCAGCCACACAGGTTCATGCTGGAAGTTGTAATTCTACCACAGCCACATAGGATAACGCTGAGAGTTTTTGTTCTACCACAGCCCCACAGGAACATGCTGGGAATTGTAGTTCCACCACAGCTACACAGTAGGAATCTGGGAGTTGTAGTTCTACCACAGCCACACAGTAGCATGCTGAGGGTTGTTGTTCTACCACAGCCACACAGGTGTATTCTGGGGGTTGTTGTTCTACCAATGCCAAACAGGATTGGGCTAGGAGCTGTAGTTCTACCACAGCCACACAGGAGCAGGCTGGAAGTTGTAGTTCTATCCCAGACACACAGGAGCATGCTGGGAGTTGTAGTTCTACCATAGCCACACAGGATCATGCTGAGAGTTGCAGTTCTACCACAGCCACACAGGATCATGTTGATAATTGTTGTTTTACCACAGCCACACAGGACCATGCTGGGAGTTGCAATTCTACCACAGCCACACAGGAGCATGCTGGGAGTTGCAGTTCTACCACAGCCACACAGGAGCATGATGGGAGTTGCAGTTCTACCACAGCCACACAAGATCATGCTGGGAGTTGTTGTTCAGCCACAGCCACACAGGAGCATAGGAGTTGCAGTTCTACCTCAGCCACACAGGAGCACTAACACACACACACACACACACACTCCATTACCACACACGTACACACACATACATATACTCACCCACACAGTAGTAGCTATGGAGGGTGACACTCTCCCTGAACAGAGGATCATACTCCTCATATGTCTCCGTTGGGCGGGGATTGTTGGCTGGGAGAGGATGGGGGGGGGGGGTATGGTGCCAGGCTGCAGAGACATTACAGGAGGGACATTCTGCTGCACAGAGGTGGGGGCTAGATGAATGAATTGCGCCCTCTGTTATTAACCACCAGATGGCGCTATAGGCCATCGCCTACCCCTGCCTACCCTTTGTCCCGGCCCTGGGGGAGTACATAGGGATAGGTATATGGGACTATACAGGGAGGTACATAGGGATTGGGATATGGTACTATATAGGGGGCACATAGGGATAGGGGTGTAGGACTATACAGGGGGCACATAGGGATAGGGTTATGGGGACTATACAGGGAGGTTCATAGGGATAGGGGTATTGGACTATACAGGGGTGCACTTAGGGATAGGGCTGTATGACTATACAGGAGGGGCACATAGGGATAGGGGTGTATGACTATACAGACACACTGCATGCTGGGACCTGTAGTTCCCTCAGTTACAATAGAGGACTGCAGCATAGGAGGAATGAATATGCTACAGCAAGCAGAACTGCCACACAGTACACCAACCTGTGCAGCGCTTACAGCTCAGAGCTCAGACAGGGTGATAGAAATACTGCAAATACTCTCCTGGCAAAGTTGAGGTTGGTTAACCGACACCATATACAGTATCTGTATTTTCACGGTATATCGCCCAGCCCTACCTAGGACAAAAAATTAGTGTAAAAAAAAAGTTTTTTTCATAAATAAAAAAAATCCCTTCCAATATAAAAAATGTAAATGACCCTCCTTTTCCCATTTTACCAATAAAAAAATGAGCATATTTCTATCACCGCATGTGCAGTCGACACTGCTCTGATAATGAGCGTTGATCAGGGAGATCAGACCTTGTTTGCAGAGGTTCAGTCGCAGACAGGTAGTGTGGCTGATAACGTATATTTATATAGGCCGCACAAAAGGCGCAATCAGCCAATGTAGGATTGCTTGCTTGTTCGTCGGCTGATCGCTGACCTTTTTACACAGGTCTATCAAGTAGATTATCCAAGACAGCACTCAATTCTTTGTGAAAAAAATAAACCAGCCTTTATTCCATCAAGCAATGTGTCGGTAACAACCTTTCTCAAGCATTGAACAGAGTATGTGCAGGGCTAGATCCTGGTCTTTGCGGGCCCTTGGGTGGCACAGCCTCAGGGGTCCCCTCATCTATCCATCTACTATGCAGAACCACTTAAGACACCACTAACATAGTTGCCAACATTTGAAAATTTCTTCCAGGGACACTTTGTTGTTGCTCCTTTACAGTCAGAACAACAAAAAAGGAGCATTACAAACCCCAGTATCAGATGCCCAGTATATTACCCACCCCAGTATCACGTCCCCAGTATATTAAACACCACACTCCGCAGAAGACTGTGGCCCAGAGATGCCCCGCCATCATCATACTACAACCCCCTTCATCATCCTCCTGTCCCTTCATCATCATATTACCCACTTCATCCTTCTGCCCCTCAATCATCATACTACTACCCCCTTCATCCTCCTGCACCTCTACCATCATACTACTACTCCCTTCATCTTCCTTCTCTATCATCATACTACTACCCCTTTTATTCTCCTGCCCTTCCATCATCATACTACTACCCCTTCATCATCCTCCTGCCCCTCCATCATCATACCACTACCCCCTTCATCTGTATTTAACCCTTTGAGGACGAGGCCTAAAATGTGCCAGTGGACCACGAAAATTTTGATCTTTGCGCTTTCGTTTTTCCCTCCTCCCCTTCTAAGAGCTGTAGCACTTTCAGTTTTCTATCTACTAGGCCATGTAATGGCTTATTTGTTACAGGAATAGTTGTACTTTGTAATGGCGTCTTTTATTTTACCATAACATGTATGACGGAATCCCAAATATATTATTTATGAAGATATAAATAGGTGAAATCGTAAAAAAGAATGCAATATGGTAACGTTTGGGGGGTTCCTGTGTCTACGTAATGCACTATATGGTAAAACCATATGCAGGTTTACACAGATTCTCTAATGTTAGATATATATATATATATATATATATATATATATATATATATGATGCTTATAACGGTTTTATTTTTTAACCTATGAGCCTTTTTGGGGTCTCATTTTTTCCGCCACGATCTTTTGTTTTATCAATACCATATTTGTGAAGATCGGACGTTTTGATAACTTTTTATAATTTTTTATAATTTTTTGTAATATAAAATCAGTAATCCGCTTTTTTCCCCTCTTTTCGTCTACGCCGTTCACCGTTCGCAATGATGCTTGTTATATTTTAATAGATTGGACAATTACGCACACTACGGTATATTATATGTTTATTTATTTATTTTTATATGTTTTATTTCTATAATGGGAAAGGGGGGTATTTAAACTTTTATTGGGGGAGGGGTTTTGGGGTAGTGTGTTAGTGATTTTACCTTTTTTTTTTAATACATTTTAAGTCCCTTTGGGGGACTTGTATACTCATTACTTTCATTTTATACACTAATCATTGCTATGCCATAGGCATAGCATTGATCAGTGTTATTAGCGCTCTGCTCATTAAGCCTGCCTGTGCAGGCTCAGTTAACAGATCGCTGATCGTACCGTGCTGAGGCAGGTGAGAGACCTCCGGCGGTCCGTTTTAACGATCGGGACCCCCTCAGTCACACTGCAGTCACATCGGTAAGTGACTCCCCCTGTCACCTACACCTAAACGCCGCGGCTGCGGCGTTTAAGAGTTAATGTCACGCTGCAGCGTGTCATTAACGGTGAGGTGGCGGCTGCTGATTGCACCCGGCCCCCACCTGCTATGAAGCTCAGGATGTACCGGTACGTCCAGGGTGGTCTGGGCACAGACTTTCAGGGCGTACCGGTACGTCCTAGATCGTCTAGGGGTTAAATCGTCACTGTTGTTACATTTTTTGCAGAAATCAATAGTCCAGGCGATTTTAAGAAACTTTGTAATTGGGTTTATTATGAAAATATGCTATTATCTGCATTTAAAAGGCCTTTTCCCAGGTCCTCTCCTTTCTGTCATCCACTGCTCAGAATCAGTAAATCTCGACAATTTTTTTATTAGTCGGATCCTGTCTGAGCTATGGAGGGGGGGGGGAGACAGAGGAGAAATGCTGCCAGCAGAGAGCAGAGAACTAAGGATTACTCAGAAGCTATTTAGAGTGCTATTCAGAGGTCAGAGAGGTCAGTGGTGACTGTCAGAGGAGAGGGCCTGTGATGTTGCTGTAAATTAACTCTTTGTTTTCCTGTTTTGGTGCCTCATTTCCCTCTCTCCATAGGAAAACCATGAAGACAGGGGGAAAGCTTAAAACTGCTTTTTCATGATAAAAATTCATTTTTCGGCTAATAAAGCTAGTTACAAAGTTTCTTAAAATTGCCTGTACTATTGATTTCTGCGAAAAAAATTTAAACGACAGTGACACTTTAAAACAAAAAAGCTATACTCACCTGCATGGTTCCTCCAGCCCCACAATGACTCCTTTCCCTGCTCTGCACGAGTAATGTCACTTGTGCCAGCAGGGGGCAGAGCTTCCCGGGACATGGTTTTTGCCCAGGCTGTCTCCTCAGAATCAGGTCAGTCATGGCAAAACTGGAACTGTTGACAACTATGGTAGTATGATGATGGAGGCGCAGGAGGATAAAGGGGTAGTAGTATGATCTTGAAAGTGCAGGAGGATGAAGGGGTTTTATGATGATGCAGGAGCAGGAAGATGAAGTGGGTAGTAGTATGATGATGGAGGAGCAGGAGGATGAAGAGAGTAATAGTATGATGGTGGAGGTGCAGGAGGATGATGATGGAGGGGCAGAAGAATGAAGTGGGTAGTATGATGATGAAGAGGCAGGAGGATAAAGGGGAAGTAGTATGATGATGAAGGGGTAGTAGTATGATGATATGGGGTGCAAAAACGAGTATATAAAGTCAGAAAAGTGCTATCTCTGGGCCACAGCAGCCTCTGAGTGGTGCGTTTAATATACTGGGGACCTGACACTGAAGTGTGTAATATACTGGGGACCTGTTACTGGGGTGCGTAATATACTGGGGATCTGATACTGGGTTGTGTAATGCTCCTTTTGTGTTGTTCTGACTGTAAAATTCTAACTGGAAAATTTGGGGGGGAAAAACACTGGTGACAAGCCACACCCCACAAACCACACCCATGATAGGCCACATCCCCACCGAGACCACACCCACAATAAGCCTCGCCCCTTGTTGTCACAATAAAGTGTCCCTGGAAAATAATTGCAAATGTTGACGACTATGTACTACTATCACCTTCATCCTCCTGCCCGTCTGTTATCATATTACTACTCCCTTCATCCTCCTCCATCATCATACTACCTCTTCATCCTCCTGCTTCGACATCATCATACTACTACCCCTTCATCCTCCTGCCCTTTCTATCATCATACTACTTCCCCCTTCATCCTCCTGCCCCTTCATCATCATAATTCTACCCCCTTTATCATCATACCACTACCCCCTTCATCTGTATTTAAAACAAAAAAAAGCTATACTCCCCTGTATGGTTCCTCCAGACCCCCAGCCACTCCTCCAGTCTCCTCAGAATCGGGATAGACAGACTAACACACACAAACACACATTACTAACACACAATATACCGACACAGACACTTAAAGGGGTTATCCAGTGCTACAAAAACATGGCCACTTTATTTCAGAGACAACACAACTCTTGTCTCCAGTTCAGGTGCAGTTTGCAATTAAGCTCCATTCACTTCAATGGAACTGAGCAGCAAAACCACGCCCAAGCTGGAGACAAGAGTGGGTCTGTCTCTGGTAGAAAGTGGCCATGTTTTTGTAGCGCTGGAAGCGACGGAATCCGTAGTATGCATATACCCTAATGAGTGAATATTGCCAGCAAATCAAAAAAAGGGTCCTAGTATATCAACAGATATCTGACAGATTTTTGCAGCTAAAGCCAGGAACAGACTATAAATAGAAAAAATAGGTAATATAGGAAAGACTGGATTTCTCCTCTTTTCAAATCCATTCCTGGCTTTGGCTGCAATATCTGTCAGATATCTGTCGGTGTAATAGGGCTCTTAGGGCCCATTCCTGCAGTCTAGCCCAAAAGGGAAAAGGATTTAAAAAAAAAAAAAAATATATATATATATATATATATACACTCACCGGCCACTTTATTAGGTACACCTGTCCAACTGCACGTTACCACTTAATTTCTATTCAGCCAATCACATGGTGGTGCCAGAAGGGCTGGTCTGAGTATTTCAGAAACTGCTGATCTACTGGGATTTTCACGCACAACCATGTCTAGGGTTTACAGAGAATGGTCCGAAAAAGAAAAAACATCCAGTGAGCGACAGTTCTGTGGGCGGAAATGCCTTGTTGATGCCAGAGGTCAGAGGAGAATGGGCAGACTGGTTCGAGCTGATAGAAAGGCAACAGTGACTCAAATAGCCAACCGTTACAACCAAGGTAGGCAGAAGAGCATCTCTGAACGCACAGTACCTCCAACTTTGAGGCAGATGGGCTACAGCAGCAGAAGACCACACCGGGTGCCACTCCTTTCAGCTAAGAACAGGAAACTAAGGCTACAATTTGCACAAGCTCATCGAAATTGGACAGTAGAAGATTGGAAAAATGTTGCCTGGTCTGATGAGTCTCGATTTCTGCTGCGACATTCGAATGGTAGGGTCAGAATTTGGCGTCAACCACATGAAAGCATGGATCCATCCTGCCTTGTATCAACGGTTTAGGCTGGTGGTGGTGGTGTCATGGTGTGGGGAATATTTTCTTGGCACTCTTTGGGCCCCTTGGTACCAATTGAGCATCGTTGCAACGCCACAGCCTACCTGAGTATTGTTGCTGACCATGTCAATCCCTTTATGACCACTAGGTACCCAACATCTGATGACTACTTTCAGCAGGATAATGCGCCATGTCATACAGCTAGAATCATCTCAGACTGGTTTCTTGAACATGACAATGAGTTCACTGTACTCAAATGGCCTCCAGATCTCAATCCAATAGAGCATTTATTTGGAACAGGAAAAAATATATACATAAGCATACATCAAAAATAAAATAAATTCATAATAGCATGGACGCGCCGTTTGATTCGGAGGGGTAGGGATCTATTCTCCATGCAATTTTCCCCAAGAAAAAAAAGAGAATGTGTTACTCAATCTCCTAGAACAATGTATACTATAATCTCATACATCAATGTATGTGAATTAGAGATGAGCGAATAGTGAAATATTTGACAATTCGAAATTCCATCCGAATAGCTCCCGACAGGGCCGCCGATAGGGCAGTACAAGTGGTACTGCCGTATGGGGCCCGGACCCTAAGAGACATCGGGGGGGGGGGGCGCCGGGCCCGCCGCCCCCCATCCGCTACGCTAGGGGGGCCCGCACGGCCCCCCTTGCCACCTGTTTTTGAGCATCCCGAGAAGCTGCGGCCGCGCAGCTTCTCGGGATGCACTGATCGCTTTGATGTTCCGCCCGCACAGTGAGCGGGCGGAACATTAAAGCGATCAGAATACAGGAGAAGGACCTGTCAGTGTCCTCCTCCTGTATTCCCTCCCATAGGCTGCCGGCACTTCATACCAGCAGCCTATGGGAGGCCGGGCCGTGACCTCTCCGGCAGGCGTGATCATGTGACGTCATCACGCCTGCCGGAAGTCCCGTCCCTGCGGCACGCAAGATGGAGCCCGAAGAGGAGGAAGAGAGCTGCTGCCTGCACAGCGCGGATAAGGTGAGTAGGATGTTTGTTTTTTTAGGGGCACCTCTGGGGGCATTATTAGTATATGGGGGCACCTCTGGGGGCATTATTAGTTCATGGGGGGCACCTCTGGGGGCATTATTAGTTCATGGGGGGCACCTCTGGGGGCATTATTAGTGTATGGGGGCACCTCTGGGGGCATTATTAGTTCATGGGGGCACCTCTGGGGGCATTATTAGTGTATGGAGGGCACCTCTGGGGGCATTATTAGTGTATGGGGGGCACCTCTGGGGGCGTTATTAGTTCATGGTGGCAACTCTGGGGGCATTATTAGTGTATGGGGGGCACCTCTGGGGGCATTATTAGTATATGGGGGCACCTCTGGGGGCATTATTAGTGTATGGGGGCACCTCTGGGGGCATTATTAGTATATGGGGGCACCTCTAGGGGCATTATTAGTATATGGGGGCACCTCTGGGGGCATTATTATCTCATGGGGGCACCTCTGGGGGCATTATTAGTATATAGGGGCACCTCTGGGGGCATTATTAACTCATGGGGGCATCTCTGGGGGCATTATTAGTGTATGGGGGTACCTCTAGGGGCATTATTAGTTCATGGGGGCCACCTCTGGGGGCATTATTAGTTCATGGGGGCCACCTCTGGGGGCATTATTAGTTCATGGGGGCACCTCGGGGGGCATTATTAGCTCATGGGGGCACCTCTGGGGCATTATTAGTATATGGGGGCACCTCTGGGGGCATTATTAGCTCATGGGGGCACCTCTGGGGGCATTATTAGTATATGGGGGCACCTCTGGGGGCATTATTAGTATATAGGGGCACCTCTGGGGGCATTATTAGTTCATGGGGGCCACCTCTGGGGGCATTATTAGTTCATGGGGGCACCTCTGGGGGCATTATTAGCTCATGGAGGCACCTCTGGGGGCATTATTAGCTCATGGGGGCACCTCTGGGGGCATTATTAGTATATGGGGGGCACCTCTGGGGGCATTATTAGTTCATGGGGGCACCTCTGGGGGCATTATTAACTCATGGGGGCATCTCTGGGGGCATTATTAGTGTATGGGGGTACCTCTAGGGGCATTATTAGTTCATGGGGGCACCTCTGGGGGCATTATTAGCTCATGGGGGCACAGCAGGGAATCCTACATACAGGGGGCACAGCAGGGGATGCTACATACAGGGGGCATCCCACACAGCGCAGTTACTTTGGGAGCCGACAGGAGGGAGAAAGGGAAGGAAGTTGCTAGAAATGTGCGGAGGCTAAATTGTTTGTCTCGCAGGTTCTGAAAAGATGAAACGTATCTGGAAGGAATCATAATGGAGGTTTGGGCCGGATGGAGAGGAAAAGGGAAAGTGACGCCTCAGATCAAAGAAGACGTCACCTGTGAGTCACTGTATGACACTTTTCTTATTTTGTAGAACATCATTTAGTAGGGGCGCCCCGAGGTGACAGCTACTACATTATCTGTACTCAGAGATATCACGGTGTTATCTGTGGTGTTACATAGGACTGTAGGTGACATCTGCTACATTACCTCTACTCAGAGATATCACTGTGTTATCTGTGCTGTTACATAGGACTGCAGGTGACTACTACATTATCTGTACTCAGAGATATCACTGTGTTATCTGTGGTGTTACATAGGACTGCAGGTGACTACTACATGATCTGTACTCAGAGATATCACTGTGTTATCTGTGGTGTTACATAGGACTGCAGGTGACTACTACATTATCTGTACTCAGAGATATCACTGTTATCTGTGGTGTTACATAGGACTGCAGGTGACTACTACATTATCTGTACTCAGAGATATCACTGTGTTATCTGTGGTGTTACATAGGACTGCAGGTGACTACTACATGATCTGTACTCAGAGATATCACTGTGTTATCTGTGGTGTTACATAGGACTGCAGGTGACTACTACATTATCTGTACTCAGAGATATCACTGTGTTATCTGTGGTGTTACATAGGACTGCAGGTGACTACTACATTATCTGTACTCAGAGATATCACTGTGTTATCTGTGGTGTTACATAGGACTGCAGGTGACATCTACATTATCTGTACTCAGAGGGATATCACTGTGTTATCTGTGGTGTTACATAGGACTGCAGGTGACTACTACATTATCTGTACTCAGAGATATCACTGTGTTATCTGTGGTGTTACATAGGACTGCAGGTGACTACTACATTATCTGTACTCAGAGATATCACTGTGTTATCTGTGCTGTTACATAGGACTGCAGGTGACATCTACTACATGATCTATACTCAGATATATCACTGTGTTATCTGTGCTGTTACATAGGACTGCAGGTGAAATCTACTACATTATCTGTACTCAGAGATACCACTGTGTTATGTGGTGTTACATAGGACTGCAGGTGATATCAGGTGATTTCTCCAGGTTGCAGAAGTTCAAACTTCATCGTGCCCTGGTGTGCTGGTGTCTGTATACATGTGTGCTGGTGTCTGTATGTGTGTATACATGTGTGCTGGTGTCTGTATACATGTGTGCTGGTGTCTGTATACATGTGTGCTGGTGTCTGTATGTGTGTATACATGTGTGCTGGTGTCTGTATACATGTGTGCTGATGTCTGTGTGTGAGATCAATTCTAGAGAACTGGCTCATAATCTCCTATTTTCCCCAGTGGCTTAAAATGTAACCTCTGCTATACAGTTATAAAATTGTAGAACCTAAATGTGAACAAGGTGCAATTCAAATAGACACTTACTTGTATAGCTGTCTCTTGTGCTCTGTATGCAGTGCATTATATTCACCCTTGCAACGTACAATTTATAGCGTGTCTACAAGCCCAGTGGGGCTCATTATGATGGAGACTAAAACTTATACAAGAGTGGGGTAGGGGTTCCCCTGTATTCAGAATGCTGTTGAGTGCTAGGCAATGCCCCGTCTGGGATTATTGAATTTCGAGGGTCTATGCAGAGCAGGATAAAGACACCTCTGCTGCACAAACAGGATCTCCTAGAAAGCGTTGTCACCGTCATGTATTCGCTATGACTGGCTTGGGTGAGCTAAACTAGTCTGCCTGGGGGGGGGGTGATTTGTATATGCTCACTAACATGGAACAGCCTCATTAATTTAGCCTTATCAACATATTCTATGTTAGTGAGCCTACCGGGGGGGGGGGGATATTGGTGAACATATACAAATCAAACAGCCCCCCAGACCCTCGAAATTCAATAACTAGGCATTGCCTAGTACTCAACAGCATTCTGAATACAGGGGAACCCCTACCCCACTCTTGTATAAGTTTTAGTCTCCATCATAATGAGCCCTGCTGGGCTTATAGACACGCTATAAATTGTACGTTGCAAGGGTGAATATAATGCACTGCATACAGAGCACAAGAGACAGCTATACAAGTAAGTGTCTGTATGGTGACATTTACATTGCACCTTGTTCACATTTAGTTTCTACAATTTTATAACTGTATAACAGAGGTTACATTTTAAGCCACTGGGAAAAATGGGGTATATGAGCCAGTTCTCTAGAATTGATCTGAACCAAATTATACCTCCCAGCAAGGCGTGGGTCAAACACAATTTTTTTTTTTTTTTATTAATGTGGGGGGCCCAGACACTTTGGTTGTATGGGGCCCCGAAATTCCTGATGGCGGCCCTGGCTCCCGATATTTGTATATTCAAACAAATATCAAATCCCATTATAGTCTAAGGAAGAAAAATACTTGGGATTTGGAAATCAATATTTGACAACTAGGAGGTCACCAAGTGCACAATGAAACCTCAGTAGGGTATTGTTGTACCGTGTTAGCTATAGAAATCAGTAGAATAGAGAAGAAATCAGGCGATACCTTTTGGAGGCTAACTGAGTATATTTGATTGAAAGCTTTCGAGAGTCTAGCTCCCTTCGTCAGACATGATGTTATACAAAATTGAAAAAATCACAGACTTATATACACACTAGGATTTTAGAAACTTTAAAAATAACAAAATACAATATAGTGTACACAGGGTCTGCTATTTACAACCGGTCAATAAACTAAAGCTCGTGAGGTGTGACAAGAGGATGGTAAGCTCTTGTTGCTATCTGATTGTTGTCAGATTAATGGCCTGATAGCAATTAATGGTCTTCATAGCCAGAACAGGTCACACATAGGCCGACATGAAGCTGGCATGGACATTGAGACCATGTTGCAAAGTTTTAAATTTGAGCAGACATGGTCCAGGCCCGTATCTGCCATGAGGCGAAGTGAAGTGCTCGCCTCAGGCGGCAGATAACACAGCCCTTGAGGAGGGCGGCATCAGCGTCCTGTGTCATTATCATTACAACTTGTTACGGCTCAGTGCAAGAGCAGGAGAAGAGTCATAAAAGTAATGTTCTGCTCCACTGTTAACTCTTTCTGTATTGCAGAATGTAAGTGATGCACAGTAATACTCTACATCCTGCAGTACTGAAAGAGTTAACAGAGCAGCCTGTTTTATGGCTCTTCTCCGGCTCCTGAGGTCAGAGGTCAGCAGTTGCAGATTGTTGTTTGTTTTGAAGCTCTCAGGGGGCCCATAGTGGCTCAAGCAGTTAAAAAATCTGGTCACCACAGGGCGCACACTGTTATCTATAGTGCTGTCCCATATACACTGCGATGCTGCACTGTGCCTGTCCTGGATCTTCTCTCTCTGACTATTGCTCTGATGTCCCTGAGTTGGGGGGGGGGGGCACTTTGTCAGTTCTCGCCTCAGGCGGCAGAAAAGCTAGAATCGGCCCTGACATGGTCTCAATGTCCATGCCAGCTTCATGTCGGCCTATGTGTGACCTGTTCTGGCTATGCAGACCATCAATTGCTATCAGGCCATTGATCTGACAACAATCAGATAGCAACAAGAGCTTACCATCCTCTTGTTACGCCTCACGAGCTTTAGTTTTTTGTAAATAGCAGACCCTGTGTATATTGCATTTTGTTATTTTTAACCCCTTAAGGACAGAGCCAATTTCGATTTTTGCGTTTTCGTTTTTTCCTCATTGTGCTTAAAAGGCCATAGCACTTGCATTTTTCCACCTAGAAACCCGCATGAGCCCTTATTTTTGGCGTCACTAATTGTACTTTGCAATGACAGGCTGAATTTTTGCATAAAGTACACTGCGAAACCAGAAAAAAATTCAAAGTGTGGTGAAATTGAAAAAAAAAAAACGCATTTTGTTTATTTGGGGGAAATGTATTTTTACGCCATTAGCCCTGGGGTAAAACTGACTTGTTATGCATGTTCCTCAAGTCGTTACGATTAAAACGATATGTAACATGTATAACTTATATTGTATCTGATGGCCTGTAAAAAATTCAAACCATTGCCAACAAATATACGTCACTTAAAATCGCTCCATTCCCATGCTTATAGCGCTTTTATCCTTTGGTCTATGGGTCTGTGTGAGGTGTCAGTTTTTGCGCCATGATGTGTTCTTTCTATCGGTACCTTTGATTGCGCATATACGACTTTTTGATCGCTTTTTATTACAATTTTTCTGGATTTGTTGCGACCAAAAATGCGCAATTTTGCACTTTGGGATTTTTTTGTGCTGACGCCATTTAGCGTGCGAGATCAGTAATGTGATTAATTAATAGTTCAGGCGATTACGCACGCGGCGATAGCAAACATGTTTGTTTATTTATTTACTTTTATTAATAACCTGGGAAAAGGGGGGTGATTCAGACTTTTATTAGGGGAGGGGGCTTTTTACTATTACCAACACTTTTTTTTTTACTTTTACACTTATACTAGAAGCCCCCCTGGGGACTTCTAGTATAAATGCACTGATCTCTCATAGAGATCTCTGCAGCATAGATATGCTGCAGAGATCCATGAGATAGGCACTCGTTTACTTCCGGCTGCTGCAGCCGGAAGTAAACAAGTGCCGAGCCGGGGACGGCGCCATCTTGGAGCAGTCCCCGGCCGGCTTCAGTTACGGAGATCGCTCCTCCGGGATAACATCCCGGAGGAGCAATCTCCCCACTAGACACCAGGGATGACGCTGCGTCCGGTAATCGGATCCAGCTGTCAACTTTGACAGCTGCATCTGATTACTGTATTAGCGGGCATGGCAATCGGACCGTGCCCGCTAATACCTGCGGTCCCGGGCTACAAGCGGCACTCGGGACCGCCACGGTTCAGAGCGGGGTCGCCGCGCGGCCCCGCTCTGAACGTCCCTAACGGCATCAGGGCGTAAATATACGCCCTATGTCGTTAAGGGGTTAAAGTTTCTAAAATCCTTTGATGATCTCTGTCTGTGATTTTTTCAGTTTTGTATAACATCATGTCTGACGAAGGGAGCTAGACTCTCGAAAGCTTACAATCAAATACTGTATACTCAGTTAGCCTCCAAAAGGTATCACTTGATTTCTTCTCTATTCTAATGAAACCTCAGGAAATGATGCCAACACCTCTGGAATGCATATAGAACAGCAGGGGGAGCATATCTGGCTGCGTGACCCCCCCCCCCCCCCCCCAATGGATCCACTGTGGATTCTTGACATGATCCTATGGGGATTATTCACATACACAGAGGATGTGTTGATAATTGAGGAATGGTACATTGGTTGTGATCTGTATGATATATATTTTTCTCTTTTTTTCTTGTAGAAAAAAATTGATGGAAAGTTAGATGGAGAATAGATCTCTGACCCTCCTTGCTATTATGAATTTCTTTTATTTTTGATGCATGCTTATGTATATACATTTTTTGTCCCAATTACAGTGGTACCTTGGTTTAAAAGTAACTTTGGATGAGAGCGTTTTGCAAGAAGAGCTCACAGCTTTTCAAAATTTTAACTTGGTTTTAAGAGCATTGCTTAGGTTTAAGAGCTCCCTTTACTTGGTGGGAGGGGGAGTGGGGAAGGGGAATGCTCTTCACAATGGGTCTGCAGCACTGTACTTTCACCCAGGAAGTCTCCCTCGCCTTCCAAATCATAGCAGATCCACTTCAGGCTGGGGCTTGCATCAGGGGACTGGACTGTGGAGGTAATCTCTTCATAGCTGTAACCTCTCTCTCTCCGACAGAGAGCACTACCTGCAGTCTCTGTCAGCCCTTGTGCTTTCCATTCTCTCCATTCCTGCTATAATCTGCCTGCACCTATACTCAGCTATACACACTGCTACTATAATGTGCCTGCCATTTACATTTGCCATTGCCATTTACTCCCGTGTTAACGCGTGATTTGTTTTGGACATGGAGACCCGAAATTAAAGGTATACATGGCACAGAGACAACAGGAATAATGGTGGAGAGTAGAGATGAGCGAACCTCGAGCATGCTCGAGTCGATCCGAACCTGAACTTTCGCAATTTCATTAGCGGTATCTGCTGAACTTGGATAAAGCCCTAAGGCTATCTGGAAAACATGGATATAGTCATTGGCTGTATCCATGTTTTCCAGACAAACTTAGAGCTTTATCCAAGTTTTGCAGCCCCAGCTAATCAAATACCGAACGTTTGGGTTCAGATCGACTTGAACCCGAACCCGGTTCGCTCATCTCTAGTGAAGAGGAGATCTACTGTTTTGTTTACTTTTTTTATAAATATATACAGACTGACTTTGACTTTGAATGTTTATCTGATTATGTTTAGGTACATATATGATACCAGTACACACTGATATTGTAATTTATGGTTGATTAGTTACCTTATGCATGCACTGATTGATTACTGATTTAGAGTTTCTGTGAGAATTGCACATTTTATTGTATTTTGTATAGTGTGATATAAGGCATTGAGGCACATACTCTGTTCTTTGCTTAGGAAAGGTTGTTACCGAAACGTCACATTGTGGAATAAAGGCTGGTTTATTTCACTAAGAATTAAGTGCTGTCTTGCAGAATCTACGTGATTGTCATGCAGATCGGCCCGGTGAGGCGTGCACTTCTACATAATCTGATGTGATTATGTGAACTGATTCTGTTTTTACACAGGTTGATTATGAGCAATGAGTGTCCCTGTAAACACTAATTCACACGATAATTGGCACATGTAAAAGGGCCCTTACGTGAAGTACTTTGTAACTCCAAAGCTAACAGAATGATAACTATGCATGCACAGCCTTTCCTTAAAGGCATTGTCCAATAAACAATATCTATTACCTGTCCCTGGACTAGGTGATAATTGTATCATTAAAGGGGTAGTGCGGTGTTTAATATTTATTCACTAAATAACACACATTACAAAGTTATACAACTTTGTAATGTGTGTTATTTAAGTGAATGGCCCCCTTCCCTGTGTTCCCCCCACCCCGGAAGTGTGGTGGGGGGTCAACGACGTCATCTTCGGGAGGCTGGCCGGACCACACTAGCCGTCCCTCATGCCGGACCCCTCTGCCGCGTCATCAGCTGCTCATCCGCGATTGGCTGAGCATAGTTATGCTCAGCCAATCACAGCTGAGCAGCATCGTTATGCTCAGCCAATCACGGCTAAGCAGCTGATGACGCGGCAGAGGGGGGCCGGTATAAGGGATGGCTGGAGCAGTCCAGCTGGCCTCCCGAAGATGATGTCGTTGACCCAAGATGACGGCCGGGGTAGAGAGCGAAGGCGTAAGTATACCGCACCACACTTGCGGGATGGGGGGAACACAGGGAAGGGGGCCATTCACTTAAATAACACACATTACAAAGTTGTATAACTTTGTAATGTGTGTTATTTAGTAAATAAGTGTTAAACGCCGCACTACCCCTTTAATACTTTCAGTGCAGTGTACTATACAATTACTGATTGCTTATGGCAAAGTGTAATAGTAGTCCTAGTGAAGTTGTTATGACAAGTAATTGGCTCCCTGAAACTAGACTTAAAGTATGGGAGGAAAGAAAAAGGACAAGAAGGATGGTGCCTCGTGTAATCCTCTCAAATATAAATGAATCAAAGTGTAGATATATAAGGATTTTCACCTTATTACCCCTTGGGCTTTCTGCATATAACCTAACAACAATCCATCGTGGAGAGGGCTGTTGGCCAAATGAACTAGATGTTGGGATACTGCCAGGAAGGGAGTCCGTTACAAAAGGCAATTGGAGAAAGTAAAAAGTCTTAAAGGTATCTGTTAGGACTTGAGCCGTGCGTTCAGTTCAGCGTCCATAGCAGTAGGACTACTTTTTTATGTTTTTTCTTTGCTCTGCTATTCCTGGATGTAGCAGTGTCCAGTGTTGCTCTCCCTCTGCTGATCAGCACTAGGGGGGAGATGTATCAAGGCAAAAACATGTATTTTTTGTCGGAAAAGGGCCCGATGCGAATAAATTTATTCGCAAATGGCCGTTTTGCGAATAAATGTTTTGCATCGGGACATTTTCCGACAGGTACACCAGGGGGGCGGGGAGGGGGTGTGGAGTGGGCGGGGGCGCGGACTCTAGGTCCGCTTAATTCATAATTTTTCTGCCGTAAATATAAGCAGGAAACCTACTCCAGCTCTGAGATGGCGTAGGTTTCCTGCCGTGCGCACAGGATTTTTGTAGAGGCAGTCCGCCTCTACATAAATGTCCGTACCTTCGGAGCTGCAGGGACATTTTTAAGTCCGGCGCAGAAAACGCCAGACTTAATAAATGTCCCCCTAGGTGGTTTTTATCTCAGTGATTTAACTGACAACTGACTCTCCCAGTCAGCTGTCGGCATCTTGGCTGGGCTGGGACTTCTAGTCCTGTAAGTACTTTCACTTGTCTCAAGTTCTTTGCCTGTGAAAGAGCCTCCTTGATCTAGCATTTTGTGACCTGACTATTCTGTGTATTTTGACCTTTGGCTTTTGTGACCTCGACTTGTGACCTCCTGATATTGATTTTGTACCTTTGCTTCCCGTACGTTGAAGACTAGGACCACTGACCTCCTTTTATTTTGTGTGTGTATTGTCTTGTCTCGTTTTGTGTTACCACTTGCTGCAGTATAGGGAACACTGCCCAGTTACCCGCTGCCACCTAGGGCAGAGTGTGGCAAGTAGGTAGGGACAGCTGGAGCGGGTTCAGCATCAGGGACCACACTGTCTCTGTCTTCCCTAGTCAGTCCTGACAGTCCCGCTCCTCAGCCGCACTCACAGTGTCCACCCACGTCCTCAAATCTCCTGGTCTCTGCTGCTGGCTTCCGGCAGGCGCTGCAATGCCACCTCCGTTCATTAGAGTGCTTGCACAGCAGTTCATCTGGGGTTTCAAGGGCCATCTATTTCTGCCTTCCACAAACCCTGTTCCACCTGTACCTATTTGAAGTTGATCCCCCTGTTCCTTCTTGTCTGAGCGTTGTTTAACCTCCTTTTTCCTAGCAAGTGTGTGTTTTTTCGTAGTCACTATTTTATCCTATTCTATGTATTCTGCCCTGTGCTGGAGACTCGGACTGTCTGGCCTGCTTCTGAAGTCGTCTGCCCTAATCCTGCATCTGATTGATTATGCTGCTGCCTCATTCCTCGTACTGTGCCGATTCTCTTGTTCATGACCTAGCATACTGACTTATTCAGCCTGATCTCTAGTGCTCTGCGCTGGAACTGTTTGGTATTCAGGATCAGTCACTACTCACATTAGGACAACCCAACAACCTATTGTTCTTTTGCTTTCTTGATCAGGATGAAGGGTAAAGACACAGATGACACTCCGCACAGTCCATATGTAATTTGGTGCTGTTGCAATGTGTAAATACTTAGTCCTTAAATATATTCCTGGAAGGGTAAACATTAGTGCAGTATATACATATTTACATTAACCCTTTGAGGACCAGGCCCAAAATGACCCAGTGGACCGCGCAAATTTTGATCTTAGTGTTTTCGTTTTTCCCTCCCCCCCTTCTAAGAGCTCTAGCACTCTCAGTTTTCTATCTACAAGCCATGTAAGTGCTTGTTTGTTACAGGAATAGTTGTACTTTGTAATGGCGTCATTCATTTTACCATAACATGTATGATGGAATTCCAAATATATTATTTATGAAGATATAAATAGGTGAAATCGTAAAAAAGAATGCAATATGGTAACGTTTGGGGGGTTCCTGTGTCTACGTAATACACTATATGGTAACAGCGACATGATACTATTACTCTATAGCAGGGGTACTCAACAACTTTTAGTGAAGGTCCACTTACCGGAGTCTGTTAGGTGAAGGTCCGAGCTGAACATCAGTAGGAAACGTGTTTCAATAACTTTTCACAAACGTTGTAGAACTATTTACAAACAGAGTTGATGCTTCTTAGTGGGAGAACTGGCATTTTTTCTCTCTCACCAGCCCTTTGAAATTAGGTACAAAGGGGGTGACTGCCATTCGAACAGATTGATGCAAATGCTCATCTGTGATCCGAGTGCGGTACTTGTTCTTCACCAGATTCATTGTGGAGAATGCAGATTCGCATGTATATGTAGAACCAAACATAGTAAGAACACTGACTGCAATTTTTTGTAGCAGGGGGTATTTAGCTGGGATAACAAGTTTTGTCCAGAATGTAATTGAGTCACAGTCATTAAACTGAGCTTTCAGAGCTGCATCTTCTTGCAGATCAATTATTTCAATCTGTAGAGTAGCTGAACTTGCCCATGTAAAAGAATCATGGGCCTCAGCAGCAAACTGGCCAACATTTTTAACCAGATAAGGATTTTTAATGCACAGCAATATTTCCTGTCCAATTGTGAAATCTTGGAATCTACTTTGAAAATTGTCAATAAGATTCTGCATGAAGCCCCCATGGTTACAGAAAACACTTTCTTTGGTGTTTGCTTCTTGGATATGTTCCTTAAGCTTTGGAAAATGAAGCAAGGTCTCTTGCATATCACAATAGAAAAGCTGTAATTTCCTCTGAAAAGCCCTCACTGCTTCCATCAGGTCGAATATAGTTTGATTTTTGCCCTGCAGTTTTACATTTAAATCATTTTCCATAATATTTGCATATTTTTCCCCAAAATTGGCACACAAGATAGACTGGTGTATAATACAGTGATAGGAGATCAAGCTAGGATTGAGTACTTTGAGGCGGGCCACCAGCCCTTTCTCTTTTCCTATCATAGCAGGAGCTCCATCGGTTGCAACTGAAATCACAGAATCCAAGTTGATGCCCCTGTCTTTCAGGATTTTTGTTATTGCTTCAAAGATATCTTCCCCTCTTGTATGGGTGTGAAGTGCAGTCATGCCAAGCAGATCCTCACAAAAAACATTTTGTGTCTTATCATAAAACCTTACAAATACCATGAGCTGGGCATTATCAGTGGCATCACAGGATTCATCCACAGCTAAGGAAATACAATCTGCCATTTTAACTTTAAGCTGAAGCTGCGAGAGCAGATCTTCCGAAATTATTTCAGTTCGGCGTGCTGCCGTAGAATCAGATAAGGGAATTTGTTTTATTTTCCCCTGAAATTCTTCTCTCTCTTTGCCTTCAAACATGGTGCCTACAACTTCGACCATACATTCCTTAACTACCTCTGCATCCGAAAATGGTTTCTTGTGTTTACCTAAAATCCAAGCAACCCTCAGTGATGCTTCTGTCGTTTTTTCCTGTTGGGATAGAGAGCTGACAAGCCGCTTTGTAGATGCTTCATATGAAGCAGTCAAGGAACTAATTTTTTTTGCCCGTATCTCCGAATTTAGAGGGTAATTCTGTTCAAAACTTCTATGTTTTGTTTCATAATGTCTTTTTACATTACTACTCTTTACCAGGGCCACTGTTTCATTGCATATTAAACACAGTGGCTTTGGCTGAGCTGCATTCGTGAGAATAAAACAGTATTTATCTGTCCATTCAGATTTAAAATCTCGATTTTCTGAATCTACTTTTCTTTTTTTTAAAGCACTAGCCATGGCTTATTACACGTTGCAGGGGCTTGACTTTGCTAGCCAATTATGGACCTCTAGCCTACCAAGCCACAAATAGGGGTGACTGAGCAAAATTGTCCGTCTGACAACACTGTGCTATGCTGCAATTTCCTCTGACCACACTGTGCTATGCTGCAGTTTATTCTGACAACACTGTGCTATTCTGCTGCTCTGCTGATAGATATGGCCTAAAAAAAATAATTGATTATTATTTTTAACTTTAGTTTCTCTCACACAACCAATCTCATCCCCGGCTTGCTTCACTGACACTTCATACTCATCAATCCCAGTATAAAATGGCGCCTTCCCGTTATGCCTGTGTAGCTCTCCCAGCCATTGCCTTCCTGTCTGATTGGTGCAGGAGGCAAGAAGGTACAACATCCCTCCTCCTCTGCTGCATTAGCTCCAATGGCTGTAGCCAGGGCCGGCTCCAGGTTTTTATGGGCCCTAGGGCAACAGAGCCTCAGTGGGCCCCCTTGGAGCAAATCATGTGGCGACAGTAAAACAGCAGGTACCACAGAGACCCCAATATTTTATTTAGCTTCTCATGCAAATATTATTCCCATCATACCAGTAGTGACAAAATGCCAGACACTATGACCAATATTAGTTATGAAAAGTATGAAAAGAGTAATATTTCTATACAAATCACCATCAACTGAAACTGACCAAATCCAGCATACCAAAACCTATATATTGTCAATAATACCAGTAAACAAGAGGGAATATCATCATCATGCATATTATCAGTCCACCCCTGTTATTGTAACTGTATACTGAGAACAATGTTACCCATGACATCAGTATACATTTTTAGTATCGAACAAATGCTAGCCCCACTCCAGCTCAGACCAGGAAGCGGCAGCGGGATAGGGGAATGGGGCGGTGCAATCCTGGACCCGGCGTTGGAATCAGGGAGGTTAGGGCCGGCGGCCTCTATATCCACCCCTGCTTGCCATACACAAAAAATAACCCTGGCCCGGAGTACCTCTTTAAGTCTACTGTCATTATTAGGGGGTCTCAGTACAGACTGGGGAGGGCAAGAGCCTCTTCTGAGGGTGCGTTTACACAGAAAGATTTATCTGACAGATTTTGGAAGCCAAAGCCAGGAATGGATTTGAAAAGAGGATAGATCCCAGTCTTTCCTTTATGACCTGATCCCTGTTTATAGTCTGTTCCTGGTTTTGGCTTCACAGATCTGTCAGATAAATCTGTCTGTGTAAATGCACCATTAGGGTCTATTTACACAGTAAGATTATCTGACAAAGATTTAAAGCCAAAGCCAGAAATGGATTTGAAAAGAGGAGAAATCTCAGGCTTTCCTTTGTAACCTGATCTCTGTTTATAGTTTGTTTCTGGCTTTGGCTTCAAATCTTTGGCAGATAATCTGTCAGATAATCTTTCTGTGTAAATGGACCCTAAGATCTCTTAATAATGACAGTAGACATCTGCTTGTTACTTAGTGAAAGTGTCTTTATTTATTTAATTCATTTGACTTTACAGTTTGAAATAAAGAAGATGGGACTACTATGGAGAGAAGGGTTTTTGCTTTTTTTTAATATAATAAAAAGGTTAACAAGGGTTCTCTAGGAAGTTTTATTTCAATAAAGAGCTTTTTAAAGTTGTTGTGTTTTTTTTTTCTTACTTATTTTTGGCTTAAAAGTGGTTCATTACTAAACTGTGGTTTAGCGTTAGCCAGTAAAATGGCTAACACTAACCCCCACTTATTACCCTGGTACCCACCGCCACCAGGGGTATTGGGAAGAACCAGATACCGTCAACCCTGGAGTGTCAGAAACTGACGATCCAGGAATAGACGTCAGCAGGCTGGTATTGTTAGGCTGGCAATGACCAAAATAAATGGCCCTTGCCACCCTTATAGTGTCAGACTGCTGCTGCTTGGTTTTGTATCTGTCTGGTTATGGAAAAAGGGGGAACCCATGCATTAGTTTAATAAATAAATAAATAAATAATAATAAATAAATAAAAATGGGTGGGGTACCCCCTATTTTCTATAACCAGACAGATACAAAACAAAAGCAGCAGCAGCCTGACACTATCAGGATGGTAAGGGACACTTATTTGGCTGTTGCCAGCTTGATAGTGTCAGGCTGCTGCTTGGTTTTGTATCTGGCTGGTTATGGAAAAAGGGGGGGCCCCATGCATTATTTTAATAAATAATTTAAAAAAATTGCGTGGGGTCCCCCCTATTTTCCATAACCAGCCAGATACAAAACCAAGCAGCAGCAGCCTGACACTATCAGGGTGGCAAGGGCCATTTATTTTGGCCGTTGCCAGCCTAATAATACCAGCCTGCTGCCGCCCAGTCCTGGAGTGTCAGTTCCTGACACTCCAGGCCTGACGGTATCTGGCTCTTCCCAGTACCCCTGGTGGCGGTGGGTACCGGGGTAATAAGTGGGGGGTTAGTGTTAGCCATTCTACTGGCTAACGCTAAGCCCCAGCTTAGTAATGGACACCATCTATTAGATAGCTTTCACTACTAAGCCAAAAATAAGTAAGAAAAAAAACACAACTTTAAAAAGCTCTTTATTGAAATAAAACTCCCCAGAGAACCCTTGTTAACCTTTTTATTATATATAAAAAAGCAATAGTCTTCTTTCCCAAGTAGTCCCGTCTTCTTCTTTAGGCTCGATTCACACGTTGTAACAGTGCGGCTGTATTTGCGGCTGTAATTGTGCGGCGGTATTTTTGATGGTTCGTGTGTATGCTGGGAAGTATAGGATATGCGGCTGCACAGTGCACACTATGTATGAATCTACGGCCCTATCGTAAACGGACCCGTAAAAAATGAACAAGACCATTGTTTGCGGCTGAATATGCGGCCGTGGATTGACAGGCGGTCCGTACGGAGTACTTCAAAAATAGCCGGCAATGATGCCGAATGCCGATGCCTCTAATAGTTAATATATTAAATTAATCAAACACATTTTCTTTGTAATCAAGACACTTTCGTTGATCAATAATTTATTTCTAACGAATCCATCATTTTGCAATTAAATATACTGTTAAAATAAATAGATATATAAATAAATGTATATTTATATATATATTTATTTTTTGACAGTATATTGAATTGCACAATGATGGATTCGTTAGAATTAAATTATTGACCAACGAAACTGAATTTATTTAAACGAAAATTTGTTTTTTTAATTAAATATTAATTAGTACAGGAAGCTCCATAAGCCGTTAATTCATATGCCGGCAATAGAGCTTTCTGTACTAATCATCACTTTACTTTAATGAAAACATCAAATGTTTCTTCTAATTATGTTATCACAATAGCATTATTAGAAGAAACATTTGGAATTATATGTGCGCTCAGCTGATTGGCTGATCGGCTGAGCGCACATATAATTAGCTGGTCCGCAGCACAGTGACTTCATTGTGCTGCGGACCAGCGAAGAGGACACATCGGGGTGAGTATAGAGCTCTCCCCACCCCCTCCCCGGCACTGCACCCCTCCCAGCAAGGAAGGGGGGGTCACTTAACCCCTTCCTTGCTGGGATGGGTGCAGTCTGACATCAGTCTGGCCCCCAGGGGGTTAAGGGGGATGCAATACATCCTCCCTTAACCCCTTGGGGGTCAGACTGTAAGCAGCGATCTGTAAAGATGCTGCATACTGTAAGGAGCACAACACCGCTCACAATGATGGGTGTTGTGCTCCTGTTTGTGTGTTTTTTGTGTGTTTCTCCCTTTTTGTTTTTCAGATATCGGTATCCTGGGGATTACGTCGGATTCCGTGGACTACGTCGATGACCAGCGTTTTTTTAATGTTTTTTTTAATAAAATGGTCAATGAGGGGTGTGGGGGTGTTTTTATTTGAATAAAAAAATTTGTAAACTTGTGTCTTGTCTTTATTTCTTTACTTTATAGACTTAGTAGTGGAAGCCGTCTAATAGACGGAATCCATTACTAAGTCGGGGCCTAGTGTTAGCCGGTATAAAATGGCTAACACTAACCCCCTATTATTACCCCAGTACCCAATGCCACCAGGGGTACTGGGAAGAGCCGGGTGCCAGTGGTCCCGGAGCGTCAAAATTGGCGCTCCTGGACCGGGCGGCAGCAGGCTGGTAAGATTTAGGCTGGGGAGGGCCTAAACCAATGGCTCTTCCCACCCTGGTGTTACCAGGCTGCTGTCGTTTGGTTTTTAACCCGGCTGGTTATAAAAATAGGGGGGACCCTATGCGTTTTTTTTTTTAAATAAATAAATAATTAAAAAAAAACGCATAGGGTCCCCCCTATTTTTATAACCAGCCGGGTTAAAAACCAAACGACAGCAGCCTGGTAACACCAGGGTGGGAAGAGCCATTGGTTTAGGCCCTCCCCAGCCTAAATCTTACCAGCCTGCTGCCGCCCGGTCCAGGAGCGCCAATTTTGACGCTCCGGGACCACTGGCACCCGGCTCTTCCCAGTACCCCTGGTGGCATTGGGTACTGGGGTAATAATAGGGGGTTAGTGTTAGCCATTTTATACCGGCTAACACTAGGCCCCGACTTAGTAATGGATTCCGTCTATTAGACGGCTTCCACTACTAAGTCTATAAAGTAAAGAAATAAAGACAAGACACAAGTTTACAAATTTTTTTATTCAAATAAAAACACCCCCACACCCCTCATTGACCATTTTATTAAAAAAAACATAAAAAAAACGCTGGTCATCGACGTAGTCCACGGAATCCGACGTAATCCCCAGGATACCGATATCTGAAAAACAAAAAGGGAGAAACACACAAAAAACACACAAACAGGAGCACAACACCCATCATTGTGAGCGGTGTTGTGCTCCTTACAGTATGAAGCATCTTTACAGATCGCTGCTTACAGTCTGACCCCCAAGGGGTTAAGGGAGGATGTATTGCATCCCCCTTAACCCCCTGGGGGCCAGACTGATGTCAGACTGCACCCATCCCAGCAAGGAAGGGGTTAAGTGACCCCCCCTTCCTTGCTGGGAGGGGTGCAGTGCCGGGGAGGGGGTGGGGAGAGCTCTATACTCACCCCGATGTGTCCTCTTCGCTGGTCCGCAGCACAATGAAGTCACTGTACTCCGGCCGGCTCTTTATATGTGCGCTCAGCCGATCAGCCAATCAGCTGAGCGCACATATAATTCTAAATGTTTCTTCTAATAATGCTATTGTGATAACATAATTAGAAGAAACATTTGATGTTTTCATTAAAGTAAAGTGATGATTAGTACAGAATGCTCTATTGCCGGCATATGAATTACCGGCTTATGGAGTTTCCTGTACTAATTAATATTTAATTAAGAAAACAAATTTTCGTTTAAATAAATTCAGTTTCGTTGGTCAATAATTTAATTCTAACGAATCCATCATTGTGCAATTTAATATACTGTCAAAAAATAAATATATATATAAATATACATTTATTTATATATATATTTATTTTAACAGTATATTTAATTGCAAAATGATGGAATCGTTTACATTTAATTATTGAACAATAAAAGGGACTTTATTAGACAGAAAATGTGTTTTATTAATTCAATATATTAACCATGAGAGACATCGGCTATAGTGCAGAGGATCGCAAACCCCGGTAATAGCGATTCATGTAAACTGTGTTCCCTGCTTTCCCAGATGCATCCAGAGGTGTTTCCATCACTTTCTTAACATTTTATTTGTTATTTTTAGTTGAACCAGATTTCCAAGTAAATGACCGTATGTTTTGAGCCGCATGTCTATTTTTTCCCACGGCCGGAGTTTCACCCGCACATTTACAGCCGCATAAAAAATACAGCCGCACAGTTACAGCGTGTGAATCCAGCCTAAAACCTGTAAAGTAGATAAATAAATAATGACACTTTCACTTACTGTTAGTATTAAGGGGTCTCAGCAGAGGCTCTTGCCCTTCCCAGCCTGTACTGAGGCCCCCTAATACTAACAGCAGACAATTACATACCCCCCTCCTCTCCCCCCTCAAGAATACTCACCAGCAGGGAGCTCTGTCCTGGCTGCTTGCTGGAGGCTCGAGTGACAGCCGCTGTGGAGGGAGCGAGTGACGTCACGCAGGAGCGTGGCGTCAGCTACGCGACCAGCCAGGGGAGAGGATCCGGAGCCTAGAGGGAGTCTCTGGGGGGGGCGGGGGTGGGGGGCGGTGGACGGATGCGAGAGGGGGCGGGATGCTAACAGCGGCCCGATATTAGTGGCCGGGTGCCTGAACGCTGCACCTGCGTTCTGTGCTGGGGCGGACAAGTGCCGAGGGGGCCCTCGACACTTGCCCGAGCCCTGGGGTCCGGACAGCTGGCCTCCGCGGTCCGCATTCGGACCGCGGTCCGCCAGTTGAGGACCCCTGCTCTATAGGTTAGCCTGAACACAACCATATGCAGGTTACACAGATTCTCTAATGTTATATATGTATTTTTTTTATGAAATCCTTTTTTTTGGCAATTAAATATTAATAAAATGGGCCTATTGTGACACTTATAACGGTTTTATTTTTTCACCTACGGGGCTGTATGGGGTGTAATTTTTTCCGCCATGATCTCTAGTTTTTAATAACACCATATTTGTGAAAATCAGACGTTTTGATCACTTTTTATTGATTTTTTTAAATATATAATGTAACATAAAATCGGTAATCTGCGCACTTTTCCCCCTCTTTTCGTGTACGCCGTTCGCCGTTCGCAATTACGCTTGTTATATTTTAATAGATCGGACAATTACGCACGCTACGGTATATTATATGTTTATCTATTTATTTATTTTTATATGTTTTATTTATACAATGGGAAAGGGGGGTGATTTCAACTTTTTTTTTTTTTATAATAATAGTTTTATTGAATTTTTTTTTTGCAATACATATTTATACAGATATATCAAATATACATAAGTTTTGTCAGTAAACTTTGAATAATAACAAGTGTTCCTCACTTAAGGTGAGGAGGTTATAACTTAACTAATAACACTCTAATAACATTAACTGGAGAGAATGGAACCGCTGCACATCCCATCTATGGCTGATACTAATGCCGCTAGGCCTATATTAAAAATCAACACCAGAGTGTCTGTATATGAATTGATCAAGCCATATTGCCCCGTGTACCACCGCGCAGGTCCTCTGGTCCACACGGGTCCCTACGCTAACTCCACACCGTGTCGGTCAGCGACCGCCAACCCCGCAAGGCGTGCACGTGCAGGAAAGGGAGGCCATGGAACGGCCCTGCAACCCCAATGTCACAGGACCAGACCCAAAAAGCCCCACCAAAACCCAGCCAGCACCACCGGCGGGGAAGGCTGCCCCCAAACGACACAAGTATGGATATGGTATTACACTTACCATTGCTGCACTCACAGAATGGGGAAGACATAGGGTCCAGACATGTGAGCACAGGCATCTCCTGCTAATTTTGGTCATGTGGGTCTTATAAAGGAGTGCTAGCTGTTCAGAGAGGGAGAATTGCAAAACACGAACTGGAGAGAATGGAACCGCTGCACATCCCATCTATGGCTGATACTAATGCCGCTAGGCCTATATTAAAAATCAACACCAGAGTGTCTGTATATGAATTGATCAAGCCATATTGCCCCGTGTACCACCGCGCAGGTCCTCTGGTCCACACGGGTCCCTACGCTAACTCCACACCGTGTCGGTCAGCGACAATATGGCTTGATCAATTCATATACAGACACTCTGGTGTTGATTTTTAATATAGGCCTAGCGGCATTAGTATCAGCCATAGATGGGATGTGCAGCGGTTCCATTCTCTCCAGTTCGTGTTTTGCAATTCTCCCTCTCTGAACAGCTAGCACTCCTTTATAAGACCCACATGACCAAAATTAGCAGGAGATGCCTGTGCTCACATGTCTGGACCCTATGTCTTCCCCATTCTGTGAGTGCAGCAATGGTAAGTGTAATACCATATCCATACTTGTGTCGTTTGGGGGCAGCCTTCCCCGCCGGTGGTGCTGGCTGGGTTTTGGTGGGGCTTTTTGGGTCTGGTCCTGTGACATTGGGGTTGCAGGGCCGTTCCATGGCCTCCCTTTCCTGCACGTGCACGCCTTGCGGGGTTGGCGGTCGCTGACCGACACGGTGTGGAGTTAGCGTAGGGACCCGTGTGGACCAGAGGACCTGCGCGGTGGTACACGGGGCAATATGGCTTGATCAATTCATATACAGACACTCTGGTGTTGATTTTTAATATAGGCCTAGCGGCATTAGTATCAGCCATAGATGGGATGTGCAGCGGTTCCATTCTCTCCAGTTCGTACTCTAATAACATTATTTCTTTTCAGCCAGCCAGAAAGTAGATAATATATCATAGAGTTTTTAAGTTACCTAAAGAACCTCTTGATTCTTGTAAGGAATACCATGTAGTAAATTTAAAATTTTTCATTAGCGTATGTCTGTCATTATCAGAAAGACCTTTTTCAATGAAACCTCTCCATTTCTTAAAGAAGGATTTAGTGTTGTTCTCTAAATCACGTTTTGTATGGAATAAATCATAGTCCATGAGTTTACTCATTAAACTAATTATTTCAGATGTGGTAGGTAGATCTTTAGAAAGCCAGTGTCTTAATAGACATTTCTTTAAAGCTAATAGGGTGATATGAACACCCTGTTGTGAGATATAATTTTTTGATGTATCATCTGAAGAAATTGGAATATAATGAAATAGACAACATAACGGAGTATTAGGAACAGTATAATTCCATATCTTTTTAATCCACGATAGTAGTTCAGACCATATAGGTAGGACCAAGGGACAGCTCCACATACAGTGTAATAAGTCTGCTTTTGGCAGGTCACATTTTGGGCAAGCTGTTAGATAATGTGAGGGAGCATTTTTATAAGGGATATTAAACGCTAGAGTAGCTTTATGTAAAAGGCGGAGATGCATTTCCCTCCATTTTTCATTTGGAGTGACCGAGCGAACTGTTCGGAGCCCCTTAAGTAGTTGTGGATGGGATGAGAGTTTTCCAATGATTGAATATAGATGCAGAGACTTTTTCCAAAACCACATATTTGAGGTTTTTACATATATCAGAAAGTCTTTTATATCCATCTGCTGTACCCATTAATTCATCAAAAGGATTATTTTTCTCTATTTGTGCAAAGGTACGAGTTAGAGAAGAACAGTAACTACGTATTTGAAAATATTGAAAAGTCTGAGTGGCAGGAAGACCCGTTTCTGTGCGTAGGATGTCCCATGGTATTAAACCACCTTCTGTTTTATTAATAAGATCCCCCACAACATTTAAACCTTTATCCTGCCATATCTTTAACATACGGTCAGAGTCTCTTAAAGTGAATGTTGGGGTGTGTCCTAGGGGCATGTATTTAGATATACAAAAAGGAAGTGAGTAAATCTTTCTAATTGCCCTCCAAGTTGCCACTGTATCACGAATCAATAAGCAATTCTTCGCCACATCAGGTTGGTCTTTTATTTTTAGATGTAGGAGTGAACTTAGACTCCAAGGGTAAATAAGAGCACTTTCTAGTTGATAATTAGAGAAGTGTGACTTATGATGTATCCAATCCCTGATGTGACGAAAAACCGATGCCAAATTATAAAGTCTTATGTCTGGAAACTGAATGCCCCTTTCATTTTTAGGTAAGCATAATTTTTTGAAAGCGATTCGGGGTCGTTTTCCTTTCCACAAAAATTTTATAAAAAGGGATTGAACTAGTTGAACATCAGTGTGGCGGAGGAGTAAAGGGATCACCTGAAGTGGGTATAGTAGGCGAGCAAAGCACATCATTTTTAAAAGATGTGAGCGGCCTAATAGTGATAGAGGGAGATTTCTCCATCTTTCTACATCCTGAGCAATCTTTTTAAATATTGGGGGGAAATTTAATTTATAAAGAGAAGAAGGAATACGTCCAATTTTGATTCCTAAGTAGGTTATATGATCTTTAGCTATCTCAACTTCCAAAATTGGTCTAGTGTTAGAATTATAAGGAGCTAGATAAAGTAACTGACATTTGGAAATATAAATTTTATATCCTGTAAATGTACCAAAGTATGTAAATGTCCTAAGAATGTTGGAGGGAGAATTTATAAATAGTAGCATATCGTCCGCAAAACATGTGATCTTAACGGATGTGGAACCAACTGGGATACCTTCATAAACAGATGATTCTATAAGATATCTCGCCAAGGGTTCCAAAGCCAAATCAAATAAAAGTGGGGACAAAGGACACCCCTGGCGAGTACCCCTCCCGAGAGGGAAGACATCCGACAAATAACCTTGGGTATGAACTCTTGCTTGAGGGGTGACATAGATACTCTCTATATAAGAACGAAAAGCACCGACTATGCCAAATTTTGACAGAACTTGTTTTAACCAGCCCCAGTCAATATTGTCGAATGCCCTTTCTGCGTCAATGGCCAAAAGGGCTGGTGGCTTCTGCATGTGTCCCCTTCTCCCCACCGCATCTTGAACCGCTAATACAGTTCTAATATTGGTTGTAGCCGATCTAGCTTTAATAAAACCAACCTGGTGGGATCCAATTAGGTTAGGGAGGAAGTTGGATAATCTATCGGCCATGATTTTTGATAAAATTTTTATATCTTCATTAATTAGTGATATCGGGCGGTAAGAGCCTGGCAGGAGAGGGTCTTTTCCTGACTTATGTAGGATTTTTATGTGAGCAGTGTTTCCTGACTTTAAAATTCATTTACCTTCTAGCATGTTAGAATATACCATTAGAAGGGTAGGGGCAATGTCAGAAGATACAATTTTATAAAAGGTACCAGAGAGGCCATCTGGACCAGGAGCTGTAGTTGCTTTTAATTTAGAAATAGTTTTGGTAATTTCATCAATTGTTAATGGAGCATTAAGTAACCCAAGGTCATCTGCCGATAGGGAAGGTAATTTTAGTTTTTCCAAAAATCGAAGTCCCTCACTTTTATCTAAATCATGACTTGAGTAAATTTCATTGTAAAAGTGCCTAAGAATAGAATTAATGGATTTGGGGTCTGTCTTGATATGGCCATCTTTATCTTTGATTGCTTTAACATGAGTAATAGATTTTTTTCCTTTTGCTAAATTAGCTAGCAGTCTACCTGCTTTATCTCCAAATCAAAAAAGTTCTGCCTCTTGTTTGGATCTAATGATATTTTCTAAAGATTCTGTGGCATTATCGAAGAGTTGTTTAGATTGTATCCAAGCTTCTTTGTTTTGGGGGGAAGGAGAGCATTGGAAAACTGAATAAGAGGATCTTAGGGAAGCAGTGGCTTTTTCAAATTCTTCCCTAGCTACCTTTTTTTTAGATATATAGGCAATAACAAGGCCTCTTATAACTGCTTTAGCAGTATCCCAGAATAAAAAGGGGTTAGGAAGATGTTCCTTATTGTTAATAGAGTACTCAGACCACCATTCCAGCAATTTTCGTTTGAATGGTTCATCGTTAGCTAGGAATTGTGGGAAGCGCCATATTATGTCCGTCCCCATTGGAAAGGTGTCTGCTATGTCAAGAATCACAGGGGCGTGATCCGATATAATCAGATCATGTATTTCTGTATGATTGACTTTGGAAAGGCAATTATTAGAAACAAGAGTGTAATCCAGACGGGACCAGACATCCTGAGAATGAGAATAAAAGGAAAATTCCCTAGCATCAGGATGGAAAAATCTCCATGCATCTGTTAAATTTAAAATATGCATAAAAGATTGTAAGGTATCATCTTTAGGGACAACTGCTCCTGTTTTAGACATTGTGCGTCTACGGTCCTCCAGAGTAGAGAGAACAACATTAAAGTCTCCGCATATAATAGTATTATTGCCTCCTATCTGGAGGAGAAGACGTCTTTCAAGTTCTTGATAGAAAAATTTATGTTTAGTATTAGGTCCATATACATTAATTATATTAAAATGTCCCGCTGGAGTATCTACTAATATACCTACAAGTCTACCTTCTGTATCAGTAAATTTATCTAAAATAGTACATGAAAGTCTTTTATGTATGAGAATTATAACACCCGCCTTACTTTGAGATGCCGAGGACCCAATCACTTGACCAACCCATAATCGTTGCATTCTATAGAATTCATCTTCTCTAAGGTGTGTCTCCTGTAGGAGAGCGACATCGGCTTTTAGTCGTTTAAGATGTCTGAGTATTTGCATACGCTTATTAGGGGATCTAAGCCCCTTTACATTCCATGACACGACACGCATATATATTGTATAAAAGATAGCAAGCACTACATGACTGGCTACTCGGCAACTCTCTTTTTTTCCAACTGGCTGACTGAATATTAAGAAAATAAGAACAAAAACAGTAATTAAACAAGATCATTAAACTAAATAAATGCAAGCTAAATATTAAAGAAACTTCGCTCATCATCATTAGAAAAACTGTGTAATTAGGACAGAGAAAAGGACGGTATTAAAAATATTTCTGTAAAGGGGGTATTCTCAAACTTTATATGGCGATAGGGAACGTAAGGAAAGGAGGTAGGATGGAAGATATTAAAGCTCAGAGAGAAAATAAAGAAGATATATAATGAGGGAAGGTGAGGGGAAGAAGAAGAGTAAGGAAAAAAAAAAAAAATATATATATATATATATATATATAAATACATAAAATAAATAAATAAATGAATGAAAATAATTATAAAAATAGCAGAGTTATATGTAAATATAAATAATTAAATAATTAATTAAAATAATAATAATAATCAATTAATTAAAAAAAAATATATACATATACATATACACATACATATACACACACATACACATGCACACATATAATTATAAATAAATAAAATAATATATAAATAAATATACATATATATGCATATACAGATACACACACATGCATATATATATACACATACATACACACAACAAAACACATTGAAATAAATGATTAAAATAATAATAATGGTAGCATTAATAATGATAATTGATAAATTCTATATTTTTAAACAAATCCAGTGCATAAGTAAATTACTTATATTGATTAGAACCAACACATAACTGCATATAATATTAAGGTGAGAATTTAGAAAATATATATATATTTTTTTTTGCATAAATCCTTGTTCATTCAATGTGACATTTCGTTTTCTGACTGACGTGGGCTGATTGTGTCTTCTCCTTGTTGAGCCTTGAAATGGAGATTAACTTCTTCTGGAGTACGAAACATTATTGAGGTGCCATCTTGTTGATAGATTCGTAGAATAGCCGGATATTGGAGTGAGAATCTAATCTGTTGCTTGACTAGGTTAGTACAAATAGGAGAAAATGCTTTTCTTTGTTTTGCCACCTCAGCAGAATAGTCTCCGAATATAAGGATTTTCTGACCTCCTAGAAGAATATCAGCTTTACATTTCTTTGCTGTAGAGAGGATTAATGCTTTATCAGCATAATTAAGAAATCGGGCAATGACTTGTCGAGGTCTATTAGATTTATTGGAAAGGGTAGTGTTGTCTTGTGATGGTGGAGCACCAATTCTATGAGCTCTTTCCACAATACATGCATTTTATATTCCTAAAGCAGCTGGTAGATCCACAGAACATAGCTGTATCAATTGATTAGGAAGAAAGTGTTCAGGGACACCAATAATACATAAGTCTTTTCTTCACCTATTCTCTAGATCTTCTGCTTTTTTATGTAAGTAGAGATTGTCTTTAGTCAGTGTTTGAACTTTTTGTCTGGTGTCTGTTAGAGTATCCTCCAGTTCACTAACTCTCTCTTCTAGGTCAGAAATTTTAGAGGAGTTTAAGCTGACATCGCTCTGGATTTGTGTTATGAGTGAGGTAATAGTGCTTTCTAGTGTAGCTCTTAGGTCTGGCGCCAAAATGCTTGCTACCTCAGTAGCTATTTGCTTATAAGAAATAGGCTGACCTGGTACATAATACTCTTCCCCAGGGTTTGTAAAAGTAGAGGGTGAAGGTTGTAAATTCTCCTGAGTGTTTAAGTCTTCATCTTGTGAGCGTGTTTGCAGTTGTTGTTTCTGCTGTGAGGAGATGCGCTCTGACGCCATTTTGTTTTGTGAGCGTTTTTTTTTAAGTTTGGGAATAGAGGTAGATGGGGCTCCGTTCTTTGATATTAATTTGTCCATGTCGGTCCTGTAGCTTTTAAAAAAACTTTTACAGACCTTTGGCTCTTGCTACAATTGATATAGGATGAACAGAGACCCTTTGTAGAGGATTCCCGTCACGGAGCTCTCTGCCTTTGCTCCTTACATGCGCGGGCAGGAACCGGAAGTGTGATTTCAACTTTTATTGGGGGAGGGGTTTTGGGGTAGTGTAATAGTTTTTTGAACTTTTGTTTTTTTACACATTTGAAGTCCCTTTGGGGGACTTCTACATACAGTACTTTGATTTTTACACTGACTATTGCTATGCCATAGGCATAGCATTGATCAGTGTTATCGGTGATCTGCTCATTGAGCCTGCCTGTGCAGGCTTAGTGCAGCAGATTGCCGATCGGACCGCACAGAGGCAGGTGAGAGGCCTCCGGCGGTCCGTTTCAACGATCGGGACCCCCGCAGTCACACTCCGGGGGTCCCGATCGGTAAGTGACAGGGGACTCCCCATGTCACTTGCACTTAAACGCCGCGGTCGCGCCGCGATCGCGGCGTTTAAGGGGTTAGTGACACGCGGCAGCACGATCGCTGCAGCGTGTCATTACCGGTGAGGTCCCGGCTGCTCACTGCAGCCAGCCCCCACCTCCTTCATAGCGGGAGAAACACCCAGGACGTAGAGTTACGTCATGGGTCTTCTGGGGACAGGCTTCCATGACGTAACCCTACGTCCAGGGTCGTCTAGGGGTTAAAGGAGAAGTCCAGCAAAATTTTTTATCAAAGTATCGTATTTCCCCCCAAAAAACATACAAATCACCAATATACACTTATTGCGGGAAATGCTTATAAAGTGCTTTTTTCCCTTTTTTCCCTACTGCATCAATACTTCCTGGATAAAATTGTGATGTCACGACCCGACTCCCAGAGCTGTGCGGGCTGTGGCTGCTGGAGAGGATGATGGCAAAGGGATGCTCAGGGTCCCTCCAGTGCCTTATGTCCCTCAGCCAACATCCTCTCCAGCAGCCACAGCCCGCATAGCTCTGGGAGTCGGGTCGTGACATCACCATTAAAGGGTGACATGTCAGTTCTTTTTGTGGACGGCGGAATCCGCTTGACCATAGAATGGTGCCTATGGCACGGGCGGATATGTGCGCCGCAGTCAGCAGGTACTAGCGACGGAATCCACCAGAACTTATCCACGTGGATTCCGTAGTGTGAACCCACCCTTATCCAAGCAGTGACGCTTTGATGCAGTAGTAAGTGCAGGGAAAAACCCGTATATTGTGTATATTGGTGATTTGTTTAACTTTTGGGGGCTCAATACAAAACTTCAACAGAAATTTTCACTGGACTTCTCCTTTAAGGCTATGTTCACACTACGTAAGTCTCCGGACGTAGCGCGTTCCGTGAATAAGCGGCCGGAGACTTACGTAGTTTGCGTACAATGGAAAGTATATGATGTACGGCTGCACAGTTCACACTACGTACAAACTTACGCCCGGATGGTACGCGGCGCCGTAAAAAATGAACCAGACCATTTTTTGAGGATGAAAATGCCGTAACTTACACCCGTAGCGTAACATGCGGTGCCGTACGTAGTGGTGATTTCTTAATTTTGCAAGCTTTTTGTGCCGATCCAAAAGGTTCTGTGGGGTGTCCGGGGCTAGGCGAAGATTTCCAAGTAAAAGACCGCTGTCAGATCGCTACGTAGGGCGCTCGGGAAGCGTAAGTAGACTACGGGCGTAAGTTCGCGGTCCATATGTAGCCGGCCGCTACTTGCGTAAATTCCCGGCCGGAGTTTAACAGGTATAGAATATGCGCGAGAATATGCGGCCGGACATATACGTAGTGTGAACATAGCCTAAAGCATTAAAATACTGTATACTAAAAAAAGGGGAGGCTCTTTAATCATTGTGCATGCTTAGACTTTTTCAGCACTGTTTTTTTTTTCTGCAATAACAGGAATAATGTTGTCTGCTGGTGCTGGAATAGTATCTGTAAACACAGCTGTTGTGGATGCTGGAAATGCTATATTTAAAGTTGGTTCACCAGTAGTAGGCAGTCCTATTGGTTCTGAAGTAGGTAGAATACCTGGAGTAATCAGCGAAGGGGGTGAAGATTGGATAGGCAATTCATCCTCTTATCACAGTTTTAAGCGGTTATGGGGCATATTCTGTGTATTCTACCCTCTTTCTGAATCTCAGACTTAAAGAGTCACTGTCGTGATTTTTTTTTTATAAATCAACAGGGGTTGTGATAACAATCATTTTTGCAATATGATCTTTTAATTTTTTTATGTTTAAATCAACTCTAAACCTACAGTACTGTATGTCCACTAGGTGTCTTCCTTCCTGCCAAAACTGCAGTACATGCTTTCTCCTTGTCTTTTCTGTTAAAAAAAAGAGGCAGGACACATAAAGAGCCAGGTCTTTCCTTGCCCACACACATGGAAGCAGTAGGCAGTGATGTGTAGACATCACTCTTTATTGTGTGGCTCAACCACCACTTGCTGGGCAGAGCACGATGCATGAGGACCAAGAAGCAAGGGATTAATTATCCCCTTACCTGCTGGTCTGGACACAGTGCGCTCAGCTCAGAAAGTGGTGATTGCAAAACGCTAAACAGCGATGTCTGAACCATACTCTGCTTGCCATGCTTTATATGGGGATATTTAACTTTTTTGCCTCCTTTTTAAATTTTAGTCACTTTTTTCAATTTCTCAAACCTTACCCCTGGATGGGGGGGATTTATAATGGACTTATGCACTTGCACTTTGTATCATGGTGATTTTGTCTATTTATGAGGTCCCCATTAGTCTCTTATATAGTAGCCAACCCTCCCCAATAGTCCCATATAGTAGATAGCCCTCCCCAATAGTCTCATATAGTAGCCAGTCCTCCCCAATTGTCTCATATAGTAGCCAACCCCCCAATAGTCTTATATAGTAGCCAACCCTCCCCAATAGTCTTATATAGCAGCCAACCCTCCCCAATAGTCTCATATAGTAGCCAGCCCCCCAATAGTATCATATAGTAGGCAGCCCTCCCTCATAGTCTCTTATATAGTAGCCAGCCCTCCCCAATAGTCTTATATAGCAGCCAACCCTCCCCAATAGTCTCATATAGTAGTCAGCCCCCCCAATAGTCTAATATAGTAGCCAGCACTCCCTCATAGTCTCCAATATAGTAGCCAGCCCTCCCCAATAGTCTCTCTTTTTTTTTTTTTTTTTTTATAACTGTAATTTTTATTAAAGATTTTGTCATTTTACTGTAAAACACATAAGCACACACATGGTAAGGCTTTTACCTCAGCCCAGAAAGGTAGTGCCGGTACAAAGCAGTTGTAACAATAAACTGTAACAATTGGAAGATATGTAGTTTCTGCAAAAGTCATAGGAATACCAGGGCCGAAACATGGCTGGAAGATCCTAAATCAGTATTAGCCAACAACGGGTGGGTTCAACATGGTAATCCGCTCCAGAATAAAGTACATCAACAATACACAATGATAAAACACAAGACAGGGGATACATATGAGGGAAGGGATAAGGGGTGAAGTAGACTATAAGGGTTGTCCATCGGCATTCGTAAGAGAGGTGAAGTGAGAGTCCCATGGGGCCCAAACTGAGTCAAACATTTCTATCTTATTATTTAGAGAAGCAGTCAGTTTTTCCAGGGATCGCAGTTCCTGCATTCTGGCAATAAGACAGTTCATAGAGGGGGGCGAGACCTGTTTCCATCCCCTCGCAACCAGAGATTTAGCAGCAGACAAAATAGTTAGTAATAATTTGGACTGTTTCTTCCGTAAAGTTTTGGGGAAGAGATTAAGCAAACACACAGCAGGGTCTTTGTGAATCTCTATGTGGAAGATTGTAGTGGCCATACTGCAGACTTCCCTCCAGAACTGCTCAATAAGAGGACATTCCCAGAAGATATGGAAAAGTGACCTAATTGCACCAAGGCATCTCCAGCATATCGGGGAGATAGAAGCATTCAACCTATTGAGCAGTTCTGGTGTATGGTAGCAGAACATCATCAATTTATATTGTGATTCTTTATATGTGGTACATATAGAAGATTTTGCTGCCCTTTCTCAGATTACACTCCAACATTCTGGTGGAAGCTGCCTACCCAACAATGTTTCCCAACGGGACATATATGCATGACCAACCTGGGAATTGCCCACAGGGGAATTGAGGATACTATAAATATCTGAAATTAATCCAGCAGTGGGGGTGTTACACCTCACCAGTTGCTCAAAAGCCGAGGGTTTGGTCACTGTGAGGGTTCCCAGGCGAGACACCATAAAGTGTCGTATCTGCAAATAAGGGAACCCCTCTGAAGACGGTAAATCCGCCCTGTCCACAAGTCTGTCAAATGGAAGGAGAGTGCGAGTAAGTGGGTCCACAATGTCAGCGAATTGGAAAAGCTTTTTTGAACCCCACAACTTAACAGGTTGGGACTATAAACCTGGTTGAAAGTTAGGGAAAAGAAGAAAGGAGTATAGAGGGGAGACTTTAGATATGAGCCCGAATTTAGAATAGCAGGAAGACCAGATATGCAGGGTAAATCGAATGGGCCCCAATAGGCTGAGATGTGCGGAGGAAGGGGGGATGGGTGCCACAAAAAAGAATTGGGGTGAAATGGGGCCAGCCAAACCTTCTCAATTTCCACCCACTTTTTGTAGGCCAAGTACTTCGACCAGGCAAGAATCTGTCGCAGGTGGGTCGCCCAGTAATAATGAAGTATGTTTGGAACCGCCAGCCCGCCTTGGGCCTTACTACATATCATCACCGACTTAGGTATGCGGTGTCGTTTTGATGACCAGATAAATTTAAAAATATCCCTCTGGAGGGCCTTGAGCTCTGAGAGAGGTACTCTCACAGGAAGGGTTTCAAAATAGTAAAGCAATTTGGGTAATATGGTCATTTTCACCGAGGCGACCCTACCCAGGAGAGATATAAAGTGAGAGGTCCACTTAGAGAGGAGGGTTCTAATGTCCCTAAATAGAGTGGGGAAGTTAGCTGAGTACAGGGCAGAGTCGGAGGGTGTCAATCGGATACCTAAATATTTAAGGAAAGATGTAGTCCCTTTAAATTTAAATACCGAGCGCAGATGTGCGACCAGGTTATCGGGAAGATTCAAGGGCATGACCTCTGATTTAGTGGTGTTGACTTTATAGCCTGATAGGACTCCGAATCTAGTGAGAAGGTCGCGCAAGACAGGGAGGGTCGTGGTGGACCCCAATAGTCTCTTATATAGTAGCCAGTCCTGCCCCATAGTCTCTTATATAGTATCCAGCCCTCCCCAATAGTCTTATATAGTAGCCATGGTGAGCCAGATGTAATTAAAACTCTGAATTGCCTGGCGGGCCAAAAATAATGGCACCAAGGGCCAGATTTGGCCCGCGGGCCAGAGTTTGACATGACTGCTCTAGGTTATCTATTTTTAAGTGTTTTCATTTGGGGTTTGCTAATTGGTTTGCTATTATACTAATAACGAATGTATATGTATTTTCAATTTTTGGTAGTGTGCCTAGTGATTTATGACATACACTTTTCTCTTTCTTGTCAATTATTGCTGTCTGTTTAATATGTCGCACTATGAGCAGCAATGATTTGGCTGTGCATTCTTCCCCCCATATGGTTGTGTAGGGATTTCTACACATCGCTGTTTACTGCCAGGATCCTTTCCTGCCATGCAGAGCAGGAGGCATACAAAGGTTTGCCTTCTCCACAGCTGGGCAGCAGCTCTATAGCCCCAGGCCCCATCTGGAGCAGAAACTTTGTGCTCCTGCCTGGGAGACCCTATAGCTGCAGCATCACATACAGTGGCAGGTTTGGACAGTTCTGCTCTGGATTTTCCTAGTCCTGCCTGTGCTGTGCCACTTTCCTTCACTGGTGAGGCCTGGCTCCTCCTCCAACCTTGTTCCTGTAGTAGGTGACTGTCCTGCTGGGTGAAATTTCTTCTACAGCCACCAGGAAGCAGAAGGAACCTAAGACCCTTTTCTCCAGCTGGAGGAGAGTCTCTGGGGAGATGTAGACCCAAGGTTGCATTCTCTCATTTGGTGAAGTTGTCCGTGATCACAGATTTGTGATTATGGACAATTTTATAGGCCATTGCTTTCTATTGGGCTATTCACATGTTCCCTTTTTTTTTTCCACAAATCCGCAAACCGTTCCGTAAAAAAAATAGGACATGTCATAACTCGCACGAGATCACAGCACAGATTCCTCCATAGAAGTAAGGTCAAAGGCTTGCAACAGGTCATTGTGTAGCAATATCTAAATTTAATGGACATATCTTAGGTTGCTCCTAGAGTTTCTGTTTTTAAGATAATCCTATCCAGCAATTGGTTAATAGTGTTTCCCTATTTTGGTGGTGTTGCTTCGACCCCAGAGTGGGCTGATTGGGCTATGCATTGTTCTAATTCACCTGTCTTCTGGGTCATGCTGGGAATCTGTGAAGTTGAGTTGAGTTTATTGATGCATATCAAGCTTTTTATAAAAAAAAAATGCCTTCACTATTGATGGCTAGATTGGTTCTGGTTCAGCAATTCTGGGGTAATCTGGGGAGGTGGCACAATTGGGTTACACCCTGTCCAGATACCACTGTAGAATAAGAAATTGCTGTTGGACATAATGTTCATGGGCATCAGTGCATGTTGAAGTTGTGATCAAAGGCACAATTAATTATGCAGGGACCCCAGGGAGAGTCCCCTCTTCATCTCAGCATAAGGTTTTACTACATTAAGAAAATTACTTGCTGTAAACCATAGATCACGGAGGGTATTTTTTTTTATAGTTTTCTATTGGTATCATTGTGATGTGTATGTGATTTTTTTTTTACTTTGTACTTCACCTTTTTGGGAAAGGAGGTCACAAAAAACCCTGCAATTTTAGCAGTACAGGGGAACAAAGAAACATTCCCTAAGGGAATATTAGTTACATGTTTACCCACACTTTTGTGCCACAGTCTGATGCTCCGCATGTATGGGGCAATGGTGGAAATGATCTACGTAAATAAAACACAGAAGAGACATGGATGCCGACCTGCTGATTGCTGCAGGTATAGCTTATCTTGTGACAATGAGCTGTCACAGTTAACCCCCCACATTTCCCCTGACCCCTGGATCTTAAAATTATTACTGTTAGTATTGTCATGGGGATGACAACAAATTTTTAGTAAATCATTTTGGTATCATGTTTTACAGTTGACAATTCACAGCAGTTTAACCAAACCCACTGTAACAATGTAGGCCCAACCTTATTAGCACAAGAAAATGTCCAGAAAAAATTCTGGCAGGCGTTTGCCAATCTATATCCGTTATGTAAAACATATATTTTTTGATTGTATTTACTAGTCTTACTGGCTGCTAATAATAGCAACATTTGTCTTTTACAGTGTTTCTTTGTCCTGGAATGCTAAAAGGAGTCCATCAGAGTGAACACTTATTTGAATCCGATCACCAGTCAGGAGCATGGTGTAAAGATCCTTTGCAGGCATCTGATAAAATATATTATATGCCATGGACTCCATATAGAACTGACACTTTAACAGAGTACTCTTCCAAAGATGACTTCATTGCTGGACGACCAACTACAACTTACAAGCTTCCTCACAGAGTAGACGGTACAGGCTTTGTTGTTTATGATGGAGCACTCTTTTTTAATAAGGAACGTACCCGGAATATTGTGAAGTTTGACCTTAGGACACGAATTAAAAGTGGAGAGGCTATTATTGCAAGTGCCAATTATCACGATACCTCTCCTTATAGATGGGGTGGTAAATCAGATATTGATCTTGCAGTTGATGAAAATGGACTCTGGGTCATTTATGCAACTGAACAAAATAATGGGAGAATAGTGATTAGTCAACTTAATCCTTATACACTGCGGATTGAAGGAACATGGGATACGGCATATGATAAACGATCTGCTTCCAATGCCTTCATGATTTGTGGGATATTGTATGTGGTAAAATCTGTTTATGAAGATGATGATAATGAAGCAACGGGAAATAAAATTGATTACGTATATAACACTGACCAGAATAGCGATGATTATGTTGACATACCATTCCCAAACTCCTATCAATACATTGCTGCTGTGGATTACAATCCTCGGGACAACTTACTTTATGTATGGAACAATTATCATGTGGTGAAGTATTCACTGGATTTTGGAATCTTGGACAGCAAGTCAGGTATGTGTGCTAAAAATATTCCTAGGGTATTGCTGTACTATTATTGTAACCCCTTCATGATAAAAGACCATTGATTCAAGGATGTCCAGGTCACAATGAAGCAGTGTTCCTTCTCGCTTTCTAAGAGCCAAAACGGTTTTATTTTTCCACCTACAGGACTGTTTGAGCTCTAATTTTTTTGCGTCATGATCTATAGTTTTTATTTGTATCATATTGGTGTAGATTGATTCTTTTATGATATATAATAACAGAAAGAAAAATCAGCAATCTTTTTGTTTACGCTGTTCAGCATGGAGGAACAATATTGTTAAATATATGTTAATAGATAAGACAATGCCGCACTCTACAATACCAAATATGTTTGTTTTATCTATTTAATTTACATATTTTATTTTGTAAGATGGAAAAAGGGCGTTATTTCAACATTTACTGGGGGAAGGGCTTTGTTATATTTTCAAAAACATAAAAAAAATTTTTTTTTACCTTTTAAGTTTTCCTAAGGGTACTTTTGGGGTATAATCATTAGATTGCTTATACTGGTCAATGCTGTGCTTTAAATGAGATCAACACTTTGCATGTAGAGTCTAAGCTTAGTAAGAAACCTCTATTTGTCAGGAAAACTGATTGTATCCCCCACAGTGTGAGCCTTTTCTGTCACTGACACCTTTAAATGCCGCAATTTTTATAGATAGATAGAAATATAAAAGCAGGCACTACAAAAACACCCATTAATAGCTTCCGTGATACATGGGAGTAAGTGTAGAATCCAGTGAGGATCGTTGCAGCAAGCGGGGTATAGTCCAATATAAACTGATCACATGTGGTACCAAAAATAGTCAATACTATAAATTGCACAGGCAGTGTAAGAAAGAAGAATGAAAAACTTGAGGCACTCACCAGTATCTTTATCCGTTTTATTAATCTGAAAAATACCACATGAAGGGAGAGTGTGCGATGTGCAGTTGCTTAAAGGGGTGGCTACAGCCAGGGAGCAGAGGAGGCCAGAGGAAGCCAAAATATACCACAAAATAGTGTCTTTTACACTTCAATAAAATAAATAAGGATACTGGTGAGTGCCACAGGTTTTTGATTTTTTTTTTTCTTGTTTTTACTTGTGAGAAAAATAACTGTTGACAGATCTTCAGGCATGTGAAAAGTTATTGATCACAGCAGGCCATACTGCTGGGATCCGCTGGGATCAGGAGATATAGCCGGGAGGGGAGCGTGGCAGCAGTGCGATCCACACCATGGCCCGCTGCTAATTCTGACGATGTATACAGCCAAAGGCTATGTTCACACTGCGTATGAATCCGTCCGTAGTGCGAACCGCAAATATACTAACGTAGTTTTGAGGTTGATGCGTTGGCTTGTAAGTATACAATATACGCCTGCACAGTGCACACTACGTATGAGCTTACGTCCAGATCGTATACGGCGCCGTGAAAAATGAACAAGACCATTGTTTTAGGACGGAAATGTTGAAACTCACGGCCGTGGATTTCCATGCGGTCTCGTACGAAGTACTTATTTCAGCCAAATTGAATTTGATTTTTCGATCCAAAAGGTTCTGTGTGGTTTATGGGGCTGGGCGAAGATTTCCAAGTAAATGACCTGCCTCAGATCGCTTCGAAACAAGCTAGGGAAGCATAACTGTACTACGGGCGTATGTTCGCGGTGCGTATGGCCGCATGTCTATTTTTCCCACGCCCGTGGTTTCAGCCGCACATGTACGGCGGCGTAAGATCTACGGACAGATTCATACGCAGTGTGAACATAGCCAAATAGTGGATAGCATGGCTGCCACGACCTCACCCCTGTTGGATCTCCTGATCACAGCAACCCACTGTGATCAATAACATTTGAAATGCCTAATGACATATCAGAAGTTATTTCCAAAGATAGTGACTCTTTAAAACTTATACCAGATAACCCCTTAAACTGGCTGCTGTTTTTTTATACATTTATCAAAGCAACAAATTACATAGTAATATTCATAGAAATAGTACAAAGAATCTAAAAATTATCTATGGGGAGCAAACAAAATATAGTACATCAAAACAGGAACATATAATAATATAAATATTTGTTTCATTGTATTGTACTCAAGACAACAGAGTACAGTTTTTAAAGGAAATGTGTTACCTAGATTTTATTTTTACCGAGTAGCACCAGGTAGTAAAACATGTGTTTTTAGAGCGTATATAGATATGCGTTATAGGAAACAACTGGAGCTGACTCATTAACATAATTTGGGATGGTTTCTGGGCATGCTCTGTGACCTGGGTAGAGGTCATTCCACAGAAGGAGGCTGAACATTAAATATCACCTATTGTCATATACACTGGTACCACATTTGGCTGCAATACTGTCTGTAATGTAAGGTTGACACTGCTGGAAAGTGATCTGTACAGAATGGGAAGTGTCAGCTTAGTCTTTGGCCTAGTGGTCAGAAAGAAAACTGCAAAATGTAATGATTAGAGATGAGCGAACCTGGAGCATGCTCAAGTCCATCCGAACCCGAACTTTGATTAGCGGTGGCTGCTGAAGTTGGATAAAGCCCTAAGGCTATGTGGAAAACATGGATATAGACATTGGCTGTATCCATGTTTTCCAGACAACCTTTGAGCTTTATCCAAGTTCAGCAGCCCCAGCTAATCAAATACCGTACGTTCAGGTTCGGATGGACTCGAACCCAAACCCGGTTCGCTCATCTCTAGTAATGATTATTTAAAAGTAGGTAGTAAAATGAAGAAGTAGATGGAAAAAAAGAAAAAAAAAAAAATCATAAAAACTACTGTATATTTCCCTTCATAAGACGCACATAGGTTTTAGAGGGGGAAATAGAAAAAAGCTGTTTAGTGCCACACAATGGAGTAAATCAAATAAAGTGGGTCTTATAAAGCAAAAAATACGGTTTGTTAAACATAAACTTGGTTCAAATAATAGGCCATTTTCAGTTGACAAATACAGTACAGTGCAACACATACAGTGTTAATGGCAGCTGTAGCCTGTATGCCTTTCACGCAAACATCCTATAGTTACATGTAACAATGCTGTGTGATCCAGTGTCAAAATCTGTAAAAATCATTATTATTTCAGCCTTAGATAAATAATTTCTATACAAAAATTTCAGTTTATACAAGACCTTGCAAAAATGATGGAACGATTGCACCCAATTTTTTTTTTTTTTACTTTATAGTAAATATACAAATCTCAAAACAATTCTCAGTAGCAGAACATTTTGGTTTTGGTAAATGTAACTACGTAACTAACACAAGTTATGATAAATTAGTTACATGTTACCAGTAAAGGGAAAAATATGAAAATGTAATATTAAAAAAATCATAGCAAGTACTAACTTACCTATCCCCATGCCCGCTTTGAGCAGTGGAACTGGCCACAGGATCCCAACCGGAGGGCTTGTTCCCGGAGTTGTGATGACGTCACAACTCTGGGGGGAAAAGGCCTGTTCTGGCTGATGGACTGGCCGCTCAGCCAATCAGTGACTGGAGCGTTGTCCCGCTCCAGTCACTGACTGGCTGAGCACCAGACTATCAGCCAGGTCGTGATGTATCAGCTTCGGAGATCATGGAGCCCGGAGGGGGTCCTGCTGCCGGTCCTGCTGCTCCCCGCAGGCATGGGGAGAGGTAAGTTAGTACTTGTAATCAATTTCCCCCTTTGCCATTGCCTTCTGCCGGCTTTTATAATCTGTCGGACTTCTCCTTTAAGCTTTTAAGGTGCCCACATTATTTGAGGCATGGACATCTTTACAAATAAATTAAAAGTAGTATTCTAGCATAAAAAAATATAATATAATGTGACTGTCTAAAAAATGAAACAAAAAAAACTACTTATCTACCCCTGGTACACCACAAAGTTATTGGCTGAGCAGACGTACCCTTCTCCGAGCAACTGTATTGAAAGCAGATTGAAGAGACAATTAAGGGGGGCAAATGGAGACCAAAAGTAGAAGAACCAGAGCTGCAGGTGCACCAACGGTGGAATGTGAATAGGTGAGTGTAGTTTTTTTTCTGTTTTATATGACCTTATTATTATATATTATGCTGGAGTATTATCTTTATTATTCTATGTCACGCATCGATTCTTCAAAAGTGGTGGACATATCAGCTTTGCAGGACGAAGTCTTGTCATGGCACAGTCTTTTTAATGGGTGCCGTCATTAAAACAACTTTGCACGACTTCCGGTTTCTGCTCCATGAGGTAGAGCCGCACTGTTCCTCGGCTCTGGCACGTGATCCCACTATTGCAGCCCCAAACACCTACAAGCTTGATTGGGGACCCCCGCTCGAGTTCCTCATCCTTTGGTCACGGTGATGGACCGTTATCTCAAGAAAGGGGGGTTGGGGACCAAAAAAAAACCGTGCGCCGCCTTCCTCTTCCTCCTTCAGAGATAGCTTGCTGGCTCGCTCATTCTCTATGGAAACTGATAACAAGAGACTATGGGATAAGGTGGAAGACCTTGAAAATCGTTCAAGGAGAAACAACCTCCGTATAGTGGGTGTGCCTGAGTCAGTGAGGCAGAAGGACTTTGCATATCTGTGAGAAAGTGATCCCTTCTCTGCTGAAGCTCCCCCGGCCATGCAAGGTGGAACAGGCTCATCGGCTGAGCCCAGACCTTAAGCTGATGGCAGATGAAGGCGTACCACAGGGCTTAAACCAATAAACCCGTCCGAGGCAGGTCATCGTAAAATACAGATAAGGTTGCTATAAAGCGGGCCTTTAAGAGCAGAACAACTAATCTGGAATTGGATGGGCAGAGGCTGCTTATATTCGTGATACTCAGTAGAAGTTTCTAGACGTAGGAAGCTGTTATCTCTTATAAGCTCAGCTCTGTTTCACAGGCAAGTTCGCTTCACTCTAATGTATCCTGCTACTCTGTGTATTCCACGCTGATGGCCCAGTGTCATCGTACACTAATGTGACAGAAGCAACAGAGGGTCTAAAGGATATCTTGGATCAGGGGTCACTCGACAGGCTTCCGAGGAACCAGCACATGAGAGACTCACCAGTTCATCACTCGTAGAATAGGGCACGGAGCTCTCCTCTGCCTTCATCCCCAGGGTCTGTTGGTGGTGACAGATCAACCGAAAGAGAAAAGATCCAGGCGCACTATGACATCCTTGGATGATGACGCCTTAACACAAATAGGACTTCTGCTGTCGGTCCTATGGGGGTCACCCCAAGAGGACCAGGGTGAAGGAGGACCGTGTCAGGCTCATATGACCTGATTGTGAGACTTTCTTCTCCTTTTGTAACCTTCTTCTCAACCCTTTCTCCGCTCCTAGTTTCTTGTCTTATTTCCCTTCTCCTCTCTTGGAGCGCTCCCTTTTTTATTTTTCCCCTAGTCCCTTTCTTTTTCTAGGGTTAACTATGATCTTGTTAACATGTTAAGGATCTCGCTAGGGAACCCTTATGGGCTATGTTTCTAGTATTTATGATGTATGTGCCTTACCTTATAGAAAAAAGTGAGGTCCTGAGGCCATGTTTAGTATGGGTGTACTGGTGCTTGCATCTCACCTGGATGGCCATGATAATAAGGAAAATGTTACATGGTTTACATTGTATTCCAATTGTATTCTCGTTGGGGTTTAATTTTTTGGAGGGTGAGGGTGGGGTGCAGGAAAACTAATCTAACTAGTCTAATGCTTTTTCTCTTTGATTATGGTTAGATTGCTCTTGTGGAATGTTAAAGGTCTTAGATTCCCACACAAGAGACAAATGGTCCAACGGCATCTGAAGAAATCCTCTCTTGACGTTGTGTTCCTCCAAGGTATGCATCTGACAGAAGAGGATTTCTTCAGGGTGAAGAAACACTGGGTGGGAGCGGTTTATGGCTCTTCCACTGTAGATCATAAAGCAGAAGTGCTGCTCCTCCTTCACAAATCGTTTGGACATGAGGTATGTCAATCCTGGTCGGATGCTGAGGGCAGAATTTGTCAATTACATATAAAAACTCAAATGGAGGACCTACTCTTAGTAAACGTGTACGCACCCTCTAAAGCGAATGCTTGTTTCTTCTACTTGTCAGATATTTTATTGCTAGAGTCAGTGACTCACAGGATCATTGGCAGTGAATGTAACGTGGTAATGTGCCATGTGGAAGACAGGAAATCTAGCGGGGTCATGCTGCTCCTGCCTAGACGTAGCGACTCAGTTCTCCCGAAGTGGGTTGCGTCTGTTGGGGTCACGGATGTGTGGAGGTTGTTCAATTCAGATGCTTGGGAATTTAAGCAAAATCTGGAGGGAAACACGGGGAGATTTATCAAACATGGTGTAAAGTAGAATTCTCTTAGTTGCCCCTAGCAACCAATCAGATTCCACCTTTCATTTTTCAAAGAATCTGTGAGGAAAGAAAAGTGGAGGAAACTGAGACAATTCTACTTTACACCAGTTTGATAAATCGCCCCCACAGTGTGAGGACTGGGGCCGTACGTTCAGCTCGGCATCCATACCAGCCAGAATGCTTTTTAATGCTTTTGCTATACCCTGCTATGCTATTCCTTGTTATAGCAGTGGCAAGTATTCTCTTTCAGGCTGATCAGCATAAGGTGTAGTGTGTTTGCTGATTGTTGATTGACAGCTGACACATCAGTCAGTTGTCGGTATCTGGGCAGGACCTGGAGCCTCAGCCTCAATAACGCCTTGGGCGTTCCATAAGTACCTTTCCCTGTATTCCAAGCTTTGCCTGAGATAGAGCCTAGTTATCTAGCGTTTCTTGACCTAGCTATTCACTATGACTTGTACTCCTGATTACCTGACTTTTGGCTTGTACTCCGACTATTCTTTGGATCTTGACTTTGTACTTATATTGACCTGCTGTTACAGACTAGGACCTCTTCACTTTTTGTGTGTTATGCTGCGTTTACACGAAACGATAATTGGCCCGATCGTACGATTTACGATGTCGGAGTAACGATTTTTTTTTCATAACGATCAGCGTTTAGATGCTACGATATATCGTACGGAAAATTCGTTTTGCGATTGTTTTGCGATCGCTTAAGCCTATCTCATACATTGGTTAAATCAGAGAACGACTGTTCACACGGAACGATCTGCAAATTTTTTGTGAACGATCAACGACGATTTGAGAACAGGTTCAAAGATCAAAATGAACGATTTCTCGCTCGTCGTTTGATCGTTCTCTGCGTTCGCAGAGTGTAATGCAAAAGGGACAGATCTCTTACATGGATTAGTACCCTGCCCATTATCTAGACACTTTTGGGTCAAACTAAGGGACCTTCTTCTCAGCGGGCTTCACATAGCTATATCCTTGGAGCCCTCTTTTCTTATTTTACACATCCCCCTGAAGATGAAACCGTGATGCTGCTAATGCACGATGCTTGCTGGCAAGGTAGTTGGTGCCTCAAATGCCATCCCCAGAAGATGTAGTGGATCATGTTAACCCTTTCAGGACCGGGCTAATTTTCGTTTTCGCGTTTTCATTTTTTCCTCCTCGTGTTTAAAAGTCATAGCGCTTGCATTTTTTCACCTACAGATCCACATGAGCCCTTATTTTGTGCACCACTAATTGTACTTTACAATGAGAGACTTAATTTTTCCATAATGTATACTGTGAAACCAGAAATAAATTAAAAAAAAGGAATTTTTTTCATTTTGGGGGTTTCGTGTTTACGCCATTCGCCCTATGGTAAAACTGACATGTTATATATGTTCCTTAAGTTGGTATGATTACAACGATATGTAACTTAAAAGACTTTTATTTTATCTGACAGCTTTTAAAAAATTGAAACCTTTTAAAAAACGAAATGTGTTTAAAATTGCTCTATTCCCAGCCTTATAACGCTTTTATCCTATGGTCTATGGGGCTATATGAGGTGTCATTTTTTTGTGCCATGACCGGTTCTTTCTATCGGTACCTTGATTGCGTATATGCAACTTTTTGATCACTTTTTATTATAATTTTTCTGGATTTGCTGTGAAAAAAAATGAGCAATTTTGCACTTATATATACAGTTATATACAGTTATATATAGACCCCCTGTGTGCTCCCTAAGCCTTCCCATATAGCAGTGATCTTCCAAAACAACCAAACCAACAAAAAAAAAGGAAACACTGATACTCACCTGAGGCGCACGTCTCCCCTTCCCCGCACCCTTGTGGCCGCAGGCAGCGTTTTGCCTGCGGTCACTATAGGCCGCTCTCCCAATCGCATAACATCGCACCCACACCCCCCTAGACCCTGCAGAACATTGCACCCACACACCCCATGACCATGTGCCATGACCGGTTCTTTCTATCGGTACCTTGATTGCGTATATGCAACTTTTTGATCACTTTTTATTATAATTTTTCTGGATTTGCTGTGACAAAAAATGAGCAATTTTGCACTTGGGTTTTTGGTGGGTTTTTGCGCTTACGCCGTTTACTGTGCGAGATCAGGAATGTAAAAACTTAATAGTTCAGGCGATAACGTATGTGGCGATACTAAATATGTTTGTTTATTTATTTTTATTTATAAAATGGGAAAAAGGGAGGGGGGGGGGTGATTCAAACTTTTATTAGGGGAGGGGATTTTTTATTAATAAAAACACTTTTTTTTTTTTTTACTGTACACTGTAACTTTTAGTCCCCCTGGGGGACTTTTAGTATTACTGCAGTATACTTTATACAACAATGATCGATCAGATCATTGCTGTATTACTCTGGTCTGCAGCAGACCAGATAGATGGACTGCCAAGCCGGGATAAGAGTCAGTGCTCGGTAAGGAGAAGGGATCTCCCCTCCGTGATCGCATCGCGGGAGGGAGATCCCTTCACTAGACACCAGGGAAAGGGGAAAACAATTCATTTAAATGCAGCTGTCAGTTTTGACACCTGCATTTAAATGTATAATTAGCGGGTGCTGCGATCAGACCATGCCCGCTAATAGGTGCAGTCCCAGGCTACAGGGACGTACAGTTACGTTCTGATGCGGGAAGGGGTTAAACGGTACATGAAATTTGACCAAATTGAAATTGCCAGAGCAAAAGACAAGGTAACTAAAGGTTTCTTTAAGAAATGGTCCACCTTCATACGTTGCTTGCTATCGAGGGAGGAAATTGTCCAAGTCATGACTGTATTTAAAGATACGACATGGTATATGCAAAAAGATATTACAGGCTGTCAAGGAATACTAAAGGTGTAGGGAGATCTAAGCAGATGATGTTGCTAGTGTTGTTTTCACAGGGGTTGGGGGGGAGACTTCTTTGTTCAGTTATGTTTGTTTTTTTCTTTATATTTATGTGAGCCTGTTGGCTTTAAACTGGGTATGCAGCTGTTGTACCAAAACTATGATTGATACTGCTATGTTTAGCGTCATACTCTGATGAGCGAATTAAGTAATTCGTCACCTTATAACTATTTTTTGTAAAATGAAAAAACTAATATATATGTATATATATATATATATATATATATATATATATATATATATATATATGTACTTTGCATATTCTGACATAGGCATCAATATCCAGCATTTTTTAAATTCACTTCAAAATAAAAATGATTTTTGTGTGAAATTCAAAGTTATAACATTGCCCATTAGGTGTCACTATTTTGAACCTCCTATTGCCAATGAATGCAGGGCAATGTTTATCGCAATGGTGATGGTTATGATTAGATGGTGACCAGAGATTGAGGGGGGAAGATTCAAAGGTCTGCTCCCATGCTATTGATGGACAATAGCAGATCCACAGAAGGTCCAGTCATACAGTTACCAAATAATAGCAGCATACAGGGTACAAATACCCTTACTATACATATACCATCATACCAGGGAGGGATCTATCATCCCCAGTATACAGGCAAGAAATATTCTCACATTGTAGTTGTTTGTAGGGGCGGCAGATTTTATGGAGTGGCTTTATGCCACCCTAATGGTTGCTTATAACTAAGGCCAGCCTAACCCCAATGTCCCCCAAAAATCAATGCATATTTTGTATCGGTATGTGCTTAACAAGTGTGGCTTTAACTTTACATGATTTAACCTGTATGGTGACTGCATAATACTTAAAGTTAAAACAATTATATTTTTTTCATTTTTTAATGAAAGGGGGCATATTTTACAAGAAAATTGTAACCTAAAGTAGAATATGTCATGAAATTGCTCTGAATCGCCTGGATAAGTTAAAACATCACTAAGCTACTGTATAACTACATGAATTGAAACAGGTCAGATTTGAAAAATGGGCTGTGGTCCTTCAGGCCACATTCCCACGTACTAAGACACCAGCCGTTCTGTGACCCGTCCGGGTGACCTTCACTGTCGATGAATTCGGATGCGCCTGCATCCGAATTCCCCGCTGAACACATTGGAGTATGTGGCTGGAGCTGCACGCTCCATTGTGTAAACTGACAGGTTTTCTGCGGCCGCTATTCACTGAATAGCGGCCGCAGAAAACTGACATGTCAATTTCTTGCGGCACTGCTAGGAATCCTGGCCGGATGTGTATACACTCCAGCCGGGATATCATAAAGGGCAGCACAATGTAAGGTTCGTATTAATCACATCGTTTCAAAATCGGCAACAACGGCCGTGATTAAAATGAACCTTTTTTTTTAATCCAAATTATTTTTATTGAAATATATGTATTTTTTAGTAACAAACAAAAACTCCCCAGAGGGCATACCCTCCGACCCCAACCCTCCCTCACCCTCCCCCCATTCCTCAAACTTGTCGGTTCCACAGTCCTTATGATCGTACATAAAAGTCTGCAGTCCATGGTTCTCCACCTCCTTCCACCGCGTGAGTGGGTCTGTAATCGAAGAATGTTCACCAAGGGCAATTAAAGGTAAAGCACGACCAAGTAGCCTGACTGAGCCATGCCCTGCACACCTCCTACCAGCCAGCAGAGACAAGATACAAGCAGTGATAGCAGAAGTCATTCCTCCTCCCTGCCCACCTCACCCCCCACCCTATGTGCGAGAGCCAGCGGACCCTAATTCAGGGGTCGCCAACCATTTTCCCCAGAGTTTCTCAAATTTCTTGGATGCTTTTCGTTGTTCATACGCATATCTCTCCATGCCAATCAACCAATTAACCTTCCCCACAAATTCCGAAACTGAAGGAGGGGTCTCGTCCAGCCAATGCTGCGCAATGAGTTTACGCGCCATAAATAGAATACGGGCTACTGCAAGTTGTTCTACAACAGGTAATGCTACGTCCTCCACATATCCTAACACATAAACCAGTGGAGACTGTTGCAGTTCCACTGAGTATGCTTTTTGTATGGCCGACGCCACCCCTCTCCAATAGCGGAACAGCTTGGGACAGCGCCAGAACATATGCAGTATCCCCCCTTCATGGACATGACAACGTTGGCACATGGGTGTGTCCCGAATCCCTATGCGGAAGAGAAACTGTGGCGTGCGATATACCCGGTGCAACAGGTAGAGGTGCGATAGTCTATGCTGCTCCCCTAAGGACAATTTAGGTGTCATTTCCATTATTTCTGTCCATTGACCTTCCTCTATAGGGCCTATGTCTGCCTCCCATTTCTCCCGCAATTGAAGGGGGAATCTATCTAGGTGCTTGGATATAAGATGTCGGTATAGACAGGAGATAAGTCCCTTAGTGGACTCAGAGTCCCCTACGATGTTCATAGGTGGCATATAATGTACGTCCGATGCCAGTATGTCCCCTTCCGCTTCACATGCATGGCGTAGCTGTAAATATTTGTAAAATTGAGCATGGGGCAGCACAAATTGACTTTGCAGTTGGTCAAACCGCTTCAGCTGTCTGCCATCATACAACTGCAGCACTCTCCTAATTCCCGTGTCTCTCCAGGCGGAAAACCCCTCCAGAAAATACAATTCTCCTAACCACGGAGTATCCCATATGGATGTGTATTGTGTGTAACCCGTGACACCATATAGATTCCGGATCTTCCACCATAATTTATGTATAAGTAATAGCGTTGGTATCTGAGGGTTGAGCATTAATATCTTTTTAGCCTCCAGGGTTTCAAACAAAGAGTCTGACTGTAGATGGTGTCCAAGCAGAGCTGTGTTCTGATCGCCCCCATCACCCACCTCCCATCCCCGCAGGTGTTGTAATTGGGCCGCAAGGAAGTATATTGCTGCATTGGGGATGGCAAGACCCCCATCATCTTTAGCCCTCTGTAAGGTTTCTAATTTAATGCGGGGGTGCTGAGAACCCCATATCAGTGCACGGAAGAGAGAGTGAATCTTGCAGAAAAGGCGAGAAGGAAGCCACACAGGGGAGTTATGTAAAATATATAATAGCTGTGGCATCCATATCATCTTCACCAGATTCGCCCTGCCCACCACTGACAACGGTAGCTTACGCCAAACCGCCAGTTTCTGCTGAAATTTATCAGAGGTGTCATGTTCAGTTTCTCATATGCTCTGACCTCTCTGGAGATAAATACTCCCAAGTATTTAAACGTACTGACACTCCTTAATGGGATGGCCGGATCTAATTGCAGAGCGTCTTCTGAATCTACGGGCATAATGACTGATTTATCCCAATTTATAGTAAGACCCGAGTATGTTCCAAAGTCATTTATAGTGGCCATGGCAGTAGAAAGGGAGGTGGAGGAGTCATTAAGGTAAAGTAATAAATCGTCGGCATACAACGCCAGTTTATCCTCCCTCGCTCCCCTTCGAAAGCCAACCACCCCGGGATGCGAGCGCAACAGGGATGCTAAGGGCTCTATAGCCAGCGCAAATAGTAACGGGGAGATCGGGCATCCCTGCCGTGTTCCTCGATGAAGCGGAAAAGATGAGGATAATCCCCCATTAATCCGCAGACGAGCCACTGGGGCCGAGTACAGCAGTTGTATAGAAGAGAGGAACACTGGTCCAAACCCCATCCGCTCCAATACCGCCCACAAGTATGACCATTCGACGCTGTCAAATGCCTTGACAGCGTCCAATGAGCAGATCACTCGGTCCCCGGGATTATCTACCGGCAACTGTAAATTGAGGTGTAGTCTGCGTATATTCAACGCCGTGGATCTAGCAGGGATAAATCCCGTCTGATCGGGGTGTATCAAGGATGAAATGACCCCTGAGAGACGAGTAGCTAGAGCCTTAGCTATGATTTTAATATCAACTGGAAGTAGATATAGGCCTATAGGAATCAGGAGTCAAAGGATCTCTCCCAGGTTTTGGTAAGACCACTATTATCGCCTCCTGCATAGACACTGGCAGGGTGCCTGATTCCAATGAGGCGTTCCATAGCTCCAGCAATTTGGGGAGCAGGGGTTTCCCAACCAATTTATACAATTCAGCTGGGAGCCCGTCTGATCCTGGTGCTTTGTAATTATGTAATGAGGTTACCGCCGCCTCTAATTCTTCTAAGGTTAGTGGTGCGTCTAAGAAGGCCTGCTGTTCCGATGTGAGTATTGGCAAAGACATACCGCTCAAAAACTGTGTCACCTGAGTCGGAGTTACCGTAGTGTGGTGGGAATATAACGTTAAATAATATCTTCTAAACACCTCCAGTATGTCCGTCAGTGCTGTCACTACCTCTCCTTCCTGATTTCTAATACCCGTGATGTACGAGGGGTCCCTTTGGGCTTTGGCAACCACTGCCAGAATGTGTCCCGCCTTCTCCCCCTCCACAAAAAAGGAATGTTTAGCAAATGTACGCTTTTGTGCTGCGGACTCCATATCAAATATATTGACAGCCTTATGGGCCGCCTGAAGCCTCCGGGCAGTAGCCCCCGTCGGTTGCAGGATGTGCTGCTCTTCCCTCTCTCTTAAGCCCTTCAGTAGGTCCCTTCGCAATTGTCCTCTTCTTCTTTTCACCCCAGTAATACGCTGAATAAAGTGGCCCCTTAAGTATGCCTTCATAGCGTCCCATTCCACCTGGAGAGACACGGAACCCCCATTTAACACAAAGTACTCATCTACTACCGGAATCACCGTGGTCGGGTCCAGAACGGTCAACCAATGTGGGTTCAGTCTCCACAGGCCTCTCCCGACCACCCCGGAACCAGGATGTGTTAGTTGAAGTTTCATGGGTGAGTGATCTGAGAGAGTCCTAGGGAGATAATCAACACCAGTTATAAGGTTCAACATATGTTCCGAGCAGACAGCTAAATCTATTCTAGAAAGTGAATGATGTGTGGATGAGTAACAAGAGTAAATCCGCTCCCCCGGATGTCTCTGTCGCCAAACGTCAGTTAAGGACAATTCTTTTAGCATTTTCCCCATAGCGGTAGCACCAGCGGCTAAAGTCACTGAACCCACGCTAAGTCTGTCTATGGAGGGATCAACCACTGTGTTGAAATCCCCTACTATCAGGAGAGGGACATCCGGGTGAGCCGAGCCAAACCCAATCACTCTATTTAAGACCGTGCAACTATAAGGATGCGGGATATAGACCGCAGCAAGAATACATCTTATCCCGTAGATAGTACAATATAAACAGATGAACCTACCCTCCTGATCAATCTTACTGTCCATGCATGTGAAGGGAATATCTTTATGCACCAGTATGCTCACCCCCCTAGAGTATTGTGTGTGAACAGAGTGATAACTCCACCCCACCCATGCACGCCTCAGGTACTGAGTGGTATCTGCGGTCAAATGTGTTTCCTGTACACACAGTACCACAGGATGATACTGTCGCAGGAAATCAAACAGTGCATACCGCTTATCCGCATCTCCCAGGCCCCGCACATTCCATGAGATCACTGTAAGTTTGCTAGCCATAGTCACTACTTAACACATATCCAAGAAAATCGCAATGCGGCCCAGTGGACATATCTGTGAACCCACAAAGGTTCAATAAGCTAAGATGGAAATCATAGTGCCATACTAAGAATGGCCACTGGGCAGCAGAGGCGTACAAGTTCTTAAACAGGTCATGCAAAGCAAAACATTGCCATATTAAGACTGACCATAGGGTGGCAGAGGCGCGCAGGTGTCTAAACAGGTCATGCAGAGTAAAACATTGCCATATTAATAATAGCCACTGGGTGGCGGATGCACACAGGTCTCTAGACAGATCGTGCAGATGGAAACGTTGCCACACTAAGAATGACCACTGGGTGGCAGAGGTGTACAGGTTGCATATTATGCAACGGATTATGCATATGGAAAAAAAACGTAAGGCACCATGTGGATCCCGACATTTGAAGAAAAAAAGAAAAACCCCTTAACTGAAAACCAAACAACCCGGTTCCCAAAAACAAGGCGATCTGCACCCAAAAAATTTGCAGATTAGGGCACCAGTTCTCCATGACCGCAACACAATGAACAAACAGTCGGATATAATGCAGCGAGAATAAAGCAGGACGAGTCCCACTTAAAACAGGAGAAATGTAATCCTGCGGGCCAGCAGGAAATTATAAAACAGGGGAAGGGAGAGAAGAAGAACTTGAATACTCTCCAGACACCCGGACAGCTTCCGAGGGCAACAAGACTTTAACTTGGATAAGTGACTCCTGGGCTCAGGCCGGTGCATCACGATTATGCGGGCTGCGTCTTCCATGCAGGTGTTGTTCTTCCTGGTCCAGCCAGCGCGTTGCATCTCTTGGAGAGGCGAAAAAATGAGTGTCCCCTGCTGCCACGACCCGCAGCTTGGCCGGATACAGCATGGCATATGGCACCTGGAGATTGCGCAACCTCCTCTTCACCTCCCGAAATTGCGCCCTCTGTTTCTGGACTTCTGCGGAATGGTCAGGGAAGAAAGATATTTTGCTGCCATTAATAGTAATCTCCGGTAAATTCCGGGCCGCCCGCAGTATAGTGTCACGATCACAGTAATGGAGCAATTTCACCAATACAGCACGAGGCGGGGAGCCAGGTGGTAGTGGTCGGGTGGGTACCCTGTGGGCCCTCTCAACAGCATACATAGGTGACAGATTATCCTTCCCAAAAACCTCAGAGAGCCAGTTCTCAAAGTATTCTGTGGGGTGTGCACCCTCCATTCTCTCTGGCACTCCCACCAGTCTCACATTGTTTCGTCTCAGACGGTTCTCTAGGTCGTCCGTTTTTAATAGCAATTGAGAAATAACTTGATCATGCTTGCGGGACGTTGTGGCGATAGGCGCAACCTTGTCTTCCAGATCCCCCACTCTGTGCTCCACTTCCGTGGTTCTATCACTGACTTTGTGTAAATCTTGGCGGAGAAACCCCACTTCACCCTGCAAGCTGCCCACTTGTTGTGTAAGAGAAGAAACAGCTGCATTGCATTTGGTGATAGAGGAATTGCATTGTGAGACTGCCAGCAAAATGTCTCTCAGTGTGGGCTCTTGTGCACAGACTGTCCCTGGGGCATAGGGTGGGATGCTGCTCTGCTGTGCTTCCCCTGCCACAGCCTCCATGTATTCCTCTTCTCCCTCCTTGTCACTGCATCCCCCCGCCATGTCTGTCTCTGAAGGGGCAGTCTCTATGGGGCTGTTCTCTATAATGTCCCCCTCCACCGGATCATACCGTACACAGCCATTGCTCATCCTCGGGGTCGGTGGTTTCTGGAATGCCGCCAGCCTGGCAGCAGTCCCCGCAGTGAGCTGCCTTGTGCTGCGCGGCGTGTGAGGCGGCGGGCCGGCGCCATCTTGGATTTCTCGGCCGCCCACTCCCGCCATTGATTTCGGCTTTTTGGGGACCCGTCCAGCTATCTGCCCGGTACCGGAGTGCCGCCCAGTCTTCTCTGCACCCCTGGGAGTGCTAACAGTGAGGTTGGTGGCCCGCAGGAAAGATACTGCGCCGGTAATCAGCGGGACCCGCGGGAGCTCTCAGACCTCGCGTCCGCTCACATGTCCGGCTAGGCTCCGCCCCCCCGATTAAAATGAACCTTACGTTGTGTGAACATAGCCTAAGGCAGAAATGAGCTCTGTCCTAAAAGGGTTGAGAATGGTTTCCTGGACACTTTCATCTGTTCCATCCTCTCTCTATAACCAGCCGCATGCCAGACTCAAAGTTAATGATACCCTCTCCCCCACATTTCACATCTGAAATAATACTAGGAAAGGGTGCCCCCTTTCCCTGACACACCTCATCATGGTAGTAGAAACCCGGAAAAAAAAAAATTAGACAAACTGTCCAGATCAGTAGCAAACATAAAAAAATCTCTCCTGCTCTGGACAGTTGCGGACATGGACAGAGGTGGCAGCAGAGAGCACTGTGACTGGAATGAATACACTACACCACTGTATAATTTTCTGACACCAGTTGATTAAAAACTATTCTTTTCTCCGCAGTACTACTTTAACCTCTTTTCAATGGACCACCCATTCCATCAAATATTTAGGCATAAGGATATCACGTCAACTAGTATATAGCCTCCCTGTGCGCTCTCCCTAGTTATATATAGACCCCCTGTGTGCTCCCTAAGCCTTCCCATATAGCAGTGATCTTCCAAAACAACCAAACCAACAAAAAAAAAGGAAACACTGATACTCACCTGAGGCGCACGTCTCCCCTTCCCCGCACCCTTGTGGCCGCAGGCAGCGTTTTGCCTGCGGTCACTATAGGCCGCTCTCCCAATCGCATAACATCGCACCCACACCCCCCTAGACCCTGCAGAACATTGCACCCACACACCCCCTAGACCCTGCAGAATATCGCACCCACACACCCCCTAGACCCTGCAGAACATCGCACCCACACACCCCCTAGACCCTGCAGAACATCGAACCCACCCTCCCCTAGACCCTGTAGAACATCGCACCCATACACCCCTAGACTTTGCAGAACATCGCACCCACACCCCCCTAGACCCTGCAGAACAGTGCCCTTAATGTGACTTACCTCCTGCTGATCTTATACACCACACTCACTATACTGCTGCCTCATAAACAGCCTGGGAAACCAGCTGCCTCATAGAAAGCCTAGCAGAGGAAGATAGCTCCTCCCACACTGATCACATGGGCATGACATCATCATAGGCCCTTTACACCTCCTTCTGGACACTCCATTCTAGTTTCTACCCTCTCTCCTGCGGTGTCAATGCTTGAGTGACGTCACTGGAGCGCCGACGCCGGGTCGGCGCACCAGTGAATTACTCAAGCACTAACACAACAAGGGGAGAGCGGCCTCTTGTGACTGCAGGCAAAACGCTGCCTGTGGCCACAAGAATGATTGACAGGGAGGGAGCCAATGGCCCCCTCTCTGTCAGTGCGGCTGTATGAAGCTATGAGCGCTTGTTACGAGTGCTCATAGTTACACTGCAGGGCAGGCGAGCGGGGGGCAGGATGGATGGGTAAGTAAATTAATTACTTAACCATTCAGACTGCGCCCCCTGACGTTTGGCACCCTAGGCCATCGCCTACCCCTGCCTACTCTTTGTCCCGGCCCTACTAACTTGTGATTCGACAGGGCTGGGATAAACAGACAACAGAGGAACCTGAGCCCTGAGCTTACCCCAACCTCTGTCCCTGCCTATTGCCCCACCCACGCTAGACCGTGGGGCAACAACCACGATGACTGCGATATACACTGACTAGGGTGCAGGGATGGGAGACAAGAGACAGACAAAACAAACACATTAGAAAGGTCAATAAGGCGGAGTCAAAACTAGGAAGGTGCGCAGGACAAAAACACAAAGTTAAGAGTTGTCAGAAACTAGCCGAAGTCAAAAACCAACCAGTAGCAAAGTACAAAGGGATCATGCAAAGGCGATGGACAGAAACACAGAGCAAGGTCAGAAATGCAGAGAACAAACCACAAGACTAGCTGGTGCAGAGAAACTCAAACACTGCCGACTGGCATGCTGTTTGCAGGCCTTAAATGCAGCCTGGAATCCCCACCCCCACAGGTGTGGGGAGGAGAAGCTCCAGTGAACAATTAACCCCTCAGGTGACCAGGTGTGTACAACATAGCAATGGATTAAAATTCTCAATCTTTCCGGCGTGCACCTAATGAATAACAACGAGAGCCACATCACCTGCAGAATCAGAGGGAGGAGTTGCGGCACAGACGCCATGACCGCCAGTCCTGATACTGACTCTCTATCTCTCTCCCGACCTCTGGCTGCTGCTGTATCTTCAGGCAGCTGAGAACAGATTGAGGATCCGGAAAGCGAGATGCCGGATCACACAGCAGCGCACTAATCAAGTATACATTGTCGCTTGTGATCTGAAAACTTGTTGTCCTGCATTTTAAAAAAATAAATAAAAAGAGATTTAATAAGCTCAGCCAAGATGGCAGTTCTTTAAGAAAATTGCAGTATTCAGCTACAAATGAAGCCAAAGAAATACATTTAAGTCTTTGGTCTTTATAGTTGTCTTTGGACCTGTTCTATTTTATCAATATCCTTCAGTAGATGAGGTCTCCAGAAATGGACACAGTATTCCAGATGTGATGTCACTAGAGCTCTATACATCTCAATCTCTTGTTCCTACTGGTTATACCTCTAGCTATACAGCCCAGCATACATATATATATATATATATATATATATATATATATATATATATATATATCCCAGCATACAATTATATATATATATATATATATATATATATATATATATATATATATATATACAGCCCGGCATACGATTATAGATACAGCCCGGCTTATCATTATATGTACAGCCTAGCATACCATCTATCTATATCATAAAAATGAGAGTCTGCCTGCCTGCCTGTCTGATTGACTGTCTGTCCGTCTGTCCTCTATAGACTTCCAAACGTCTGAACCGTTTCACTCCAAATTTGGCAGGCAGATACATTGGGTGCCTGGGAAGGTTAAAGCGAAGGTCCCATCCTTGTCAGATGTACAGGAGGGCAGGGGGAGGGGGAAGAGTGCCCCATAGAGATGAATGGGAGACTCTCCACACTGCACACACAGGTGATATAATTAGCACTGCAGCTCTGCCTAGCAGAATGGCAGTTGGAAGCCTTAGCAACCAATAGGATTACTACTTTCATTTTCACAGGGAGCTGGAATCTGATTGGTTGCTAGGGCCAGCTGCCTTACAACAGATCCACAGAAATAAATACGGCAAGGGTACAAACACACTGGGCGAATCCGCGGTGGATTTCTTGCTGCGAATTCGCAGCGAGACCCGCTGCGGATCCCTGCCCTGTGCACTTAATGGCAGACAAACTCGCAGAATGATGCACATCCTGCTGCAAGTTTGTCTGCCATTGAGTGCACATGGCAGGGATATTCACAGCGAGACCCACTGCGGATTCGCCCTGTGTGTTTGTACCCTAACAGTTTACAGTGTATATACAGTGTATACAGTAAGGGGCTTACCTGCCAGGTGGTGGTGTTGGGGAATGTATAAAGTAAGGGGGTGTTAGGGAATGCATACAGCATGGGGGCTACCTGAAAGGGGGAGTGTATACAGCATGGGGGCTACCTGAAAGGGGGGAGTGTATACAGCATGGGGGGCTACATGCAGAGGGGAGTTTGTACAGCATGGGGGCTACCTGAAAGGGGGAGTGTATACAGCATGGGGGCTACCTGAAAGGGGGGAGTGTATACAGCATGGGGGGCTACATGCAGAGGGGAGTTTGTACAGCATGGGGGCTACCTGAAAGGGGGAGTGTATACAGCATGGGGGCTACCTGAAAGGGGGGAGTGTATACAGCATGGGGGGCTACATGCAGAGGGGAGTTTGTACAGCATGGGGGCTACCTGAAAGGGGGAGTGTATACAGCATGGGGGCTACCTGAAAGGGGGGAGTGTATACAGCATGGGGGGCTACATGCAGAGGGGAGTTTGTACAGCATGGGGGCTACCTGAAAGGGGGAGTGTATACAGCATGGGGGCTACCTGAAAGGGGGGAGTGTATACAGCATGGGGGGCTACATGCAGAGGGGAGTTTGTACAGCATGGGGGCTACCTGAAGGGGGGAGTGTATACAGCATGGGGGCTACATGCAGAGGGGAGTTTGTACAGCATGGGGGCTACCTGAAGGGGGGAGTGTATACAGCATGGGGGCTATCTCCAAGGGGGTGAAGTGTATACAATATGTGGGATACCTGCAGGGGGGAGTGTATACAGTATGGGGCAACCTGCAAGAAGGGGCGAGTGTATACAGTATGGGGGCTACCTGTGGGGGTGAAGTGTATACATTATGGGGGCAACCTGCAAGAAGGGGGGGAGTGTGTAGAGTAGGGGGGCTACCTGCATGGGTGAAGTGTATACAGTATAGGGACTACCTACAAGGGGGGGTGTATAGAGTATGGGTGCCACCTGCAAGTGGAGGGAGTGTATACACTTCCTGCAAGGGGGAGGGGGTGTATACACTACGGGGCTACCTGCGGGGGGGGGGGGGGGGGTTACAGTATTAGAAACTTTGAAATCTCTTCTGTGTTGTCCTCACCAAGGATGAAAGGTAGTGCCTAAGAGGGCCAGGTTATGATGATGCCGGATTGTGTATGCACTTATTATTATAAGCTGCAGGTTTTCTGCACACACACTTTACTTATGGTCTGCAGTCAGCCGGGGGGGGGGGGGGGGGGGGGAACTATACACTACAGGTATACAGGACCTCCACCAATTATATACTACAGGTATACCGGACCCCCAAACTATACACTTCAGGTATACAGAACCTCCACCAACTCTATACTACAGGTATACAGGACCCCCAAACTATACACTACAGGTATACATGACCTCCGCCAGCTATATACTACAGTTATACAGGACCTCCACTAACACTGTCAATGTCACTGTCACATGTTTAGCATAACACTATCAATTTGTGTATAACCAGGCTGTATATAACACTGCCAATGTTGTATATAACCAGGCTGTATATAACACTACCAATGTTGTATATAACCAGGCGGTAAATACCAATACCAATGTTGTATATAACCAGGCTCTGTATATAAAACTGCCAATGTTGAATATAACCAGGCTCTGTATAAAGTCTGATCACATGACATCTCAGTTTGGCTATTACGGATATATGGAAAAAAAAAAGCAATAAGCGCTGCATGTGCAGGAAAATTAACTCTGAGGGAGCCACAAACACAAGTACACAGTATGCACGCTCACCTGATGTGGTTGTACTGAATTAGGCACAACACTATTCAGAGCTTGAAATTGCAGTGGGATTGCAGCCCGCCACCTTCCGGTAACTCAGCCAGGAGTTCCATCAGCAAGATTAGCACAAAGAAAAAAGGATAAAAGCAGTGGCTTCCCTGGTGCAGTCCATCTGGACCAGGAGTCTGATGACTGGATTACTGGGTTTCCTCAATGCTACCGGACACTGACTCCACGTTCTGGTGAAAAGAAGTTCTTTATTTGCATTCAGCTACTGTATGTGTTTCGAGGAGGCCACCCTCCTCTACATTAGGCATCCTGATGAAGAGGAGGGTGGCCTCCTCGAAAAGCGTACCTGAATGCAAATAAAGAACTCAAGCTGTATTCAAACTAAAATTTACCTGGAAGTAACGTTCAGAATTCAAACTTTGCTCTGTATCTGAATGTCTTTGTGAGCATGTATGGTGGGTTGTACCTGGTGAGTTTAGCACTGGTAAGGCTTCACATACAGTACAGTACTGTATAAGACTGCTGGAGTACATATACAGTACAGTAGAAGTACAGTCAGTGCACCACCATCTCCCATACTTTACTGTGCTGGGATGGGGGGGACTTTATACAGTAAAGAATGAGTGAGAAGTTAGAGACTACTGTAATATAATTGCTGGTTTTGTTGAATGTTTCTTGTTTAAAATGTACTGTACAATATAGTTCTGTTCTGTAATGTCTTGTAAAGTATAGTTCTGTTATGTACTGTACTGTACTGTAGTGATTAAACTAGGCACTTTCCAATGGAATAAATGAGTATTGTAGGTACTCTACCGTTCAAAAGTTTGGGGTCACATTGAAATGTCCTTATTTTTGAAGGAAAAGCACTGTACTCAAGATAACTTTAAACTAGTCCTAACTTTAACCCCTTCGTGCTGCAGCTAGTTTGGGCCTTAATGACCAGGCTAAATTTTCAAAATCTGACCTGTCTCACTTTATGCTCTTATAGCTCAGTGATGCTTTAACGTATGCTAGCGATTCTGAGATTGTTTTTTCGTGACATATGGCACTTTATGTTAGTGGCAAAATTTGGTCACTACTTTGTGTGTTTTTTGTGAAAAACATCAAAATATCATGAAAAATTTAAAAAATTTGCATTTTATGAACTTTGAAATTCTCTGCTTCTAAAAAAAGAAAGTCGTAGCACATAAATTAGTTACTAAGTCACATTACCAATATGTCTTCTTTATTCTGGCATAATTTGGTAAACATATTTTACTTTTTTAGGGTGTTATGGGGCTTAGAAATTTATCAGCAAATTATCACATTTTCGTGAAACTGATTTTTTTAGGGACCAGTTCTTTTTTTAAATGGATTTAGAAGTCTGGTATCCTGAAAACCCCCATAAGTGACCCCATTTTGGAAACTACACACCTTAAAGAATTAATCTAGGGGTATAATGAGCATTTTAACCCTACAGGGGCTGGAGGAAAGTATTCACAATTAGGCAGTAAAAAAATGGAAAATTTTAATTTTCCAATGCAAATTTTGCTGAAGAAGTTTCTGAGCGCCAGGTGCGTTTGCAGTGCCCCTGTAGTGTCAGCAGAGAGAAAACCCCCCATAAGTCACCCCATTTTGGAAAGTACACCCCTCAAAGAATTCATCTTGGTGTGTGGTGACCATTTTGATCCCACAGGTATTAGAGGAAAGTATTCAAAAGTAGACAGTAAAAATGAAAAACTCAAATTTTTCCAATATTATGTTCTTTTAGTTTGAAATTTCTCAATTTTATGAGGAACAAGAGGAAAAAAGTACCCCAAAATTTGTAACGCAGGTTCTCCTAAGTGAAAAGGTACCTCATATGTGGGCATAAACCACTGCATGGGCACACAGGAGGGCTCAGAAGGAAAGGAGCGCCAATTAGCTTTTTCAATGCAGATTTTGCTGAAGAAGTTTCCGAGTGCCAGGTGCGTTTGCAGAGCCCCTGTAGTGTCCGCAGAGTAAAATCTCCCAATAAGTCACCCCATTTTGGAAAGTGCACCCATCAAAGAATTCATCTTGGGGTGTGGTGACCATTTTTACCCCACAGGTATTAGAGGAAAGTATTCAAAATTGGCCAGTAAAAATGAAAAACTCGAATTTTTCCAATAATATGTTGGTTTAGTTTGAAATTTCTCAATTTGACGAGGAACAGGAGAGAAAACGTACCCCAAAATCTGTAAAGCAGGTTCTCCTGAGTACAACGGTACCCCATATGTGGGCATAAACCACTGTATGGGCACACAGCAGGGCTCAGAAGGGAAGGAGCACCAATTTACAGGAGCAAAACCGCAGCTAGTAATGGTTATTAGAATAGCGCAGTTACTAAAATAAAATAAAAAAAATGAGATTACAGGTAATGTGGGGTGGTTACGGGCAACCAGGGGTGGTTATGGGCAACCTGAGGTGGTTACAGGTAATCTGGGGTGGTTACGGACAACATGGGGTGGTCACGGGCAACCTGCTGTGGTTACGGCAACCTGGGGTGGTTACAGGCAACGTGGGGTGGTTATGGGCAATGAGGGGTGGTTATGGGCAACGTGTGGTGGTCACGGGCAACCTGCTGTGGTTACGGCAACGTGGGCTGGTTACAGGCAACGTGGGCTGGTTACAGGCAACGTGGGCTGGTTACAGGCAATGTGGGCTGGTTACGGGCAATCTGCTGTGCTTACAGACAATCTGGGATGGTTACGGGAAACGTGGGGTGGTTACGGGCAACCTGCAGTGCTTACAGACAATCTGGGGTGGATACGGGCAACGTGGGGTGGTTACGGGCAACCTGCAGTGCTTACAGACAATCTGGGGTGGTTACGGGCAACGTGGGGTGGTTACGGGCAACCTGCAGTGCTTACAGACAATCTGGGGTGGTTACGGGCAACATGGGGTGGTTACGGGCAACCTGCAGTGCTTACTGACAATCTGGGGTGGTTACGGGCAACGTGGGGTGGTTACGGGCAATGTGGGGTGGTTACGGATAAACTGAAGTTCTTATAGGCAATCTGGGGTGGATACCTGTAATCTGGCATGGGCACCGCAATCTGGAGGGGGTCATTGGCAATTTGGGGTGGTCAGAGGCGCCGTGGCGTGGTCAGAGGCGACGTGCGGTGGTCAGAGGCGACGTGCGGTGGTCAGAGGCGACGTGCGGTGGTCAGAGGCGACGTGCGGTGGTCAGAGGCATCGTGGCGTGGTCAGAGGCATCGTGGCGTGGTCAGAGGCATCGTGGCGTGGTCAGAGGCATCGTGGCGTGGTCAGAGGCAACGCGCGGTGGTTACGTGCAATCTGGGGGGGGTTACATGTAATCTGGCATGATTACGGGGAACCTGGGGGGGTTATGTGCAACCTGGGGGGGTTACAGACAATCTGGGATTGTTACTGATAAACTGAAGTGCTTATAGGTAATCTGGGGTGGGTACATGTAATTTGGGGTGGTTACGGGCAATCGGGAGGGGGTCACTGGCAATTTGTGGTGGTTACGGGCAACGTGCGGTGGTTACGGGCAACGTGCGGTGGTTACGGACAACGTGCGGTGGTTACGGCCAACGTGCGGTGGTTACGGCCAACGTGCGGTGGTTACGGGTAATATGGGGAGGGGTTAGGGGTAATTTGGGAGTAAACTGCAATTATTACTATAATAAAAAGTGTGTGTTTTATTTTTTTGTATGTTTGTCACTTTTTGTACTTTACATATTCATTTTCACTGTATTACTATGATTACTGTGATATTTTCTATCTCAGTAATCATAGTTCAGTGACAGAGACCAAATTGGTCTCTGTCACTTTAAATTTTCAGAGTTGGCTGGTTGTGAAGCGCATGCGCACTTCTTAACCAGCCAGGACGTCGAGGAGGAAGGAGCTCCAGGAGCAGGTGAGTATATGGGGAAGGGGAGGGTGACTCGGGGACGGGGGTGACAGGGGGGGTGGGGGGCGACTTGGGGGGTGGGCGGACATCACTTTTTATCCCCTGTCACCAATCATTCATGGTGACAGGGGATAAAAAGTGCCTGGATGCACATGGTACAAGCGATCAGCGGTGTATAGTATATACCGCTGATCGCTTGTACCGGGACCCAACAGGGGGGTCCCCGATGACTGCCCCATGCTCTCCGCTACCTCCGGTGGCGGAGAGCATGGGGCTTTCATTCATTTTAACTTTTCCATCGCTGTGAACCGACATTAGTCGGTTCACAGCGATGGCGGCGGCCATCTTGGAAATGATGGCCGCCGGGGGAGGGGGGTTAGTGATCGCCCTACTAGGGGGGGCTGATCTGAGGTCTGGGGGACACTTATTTCATCTCCCCCCGCCGTAGATTCACGGCGGGGGGAGATGAAAGGCGGCGGCAGCACCGGTAATCTCCTTTACCGACGGCCGCCGCTATAACGTTAATAGCGGCGATCGTCGGTAACGGGGGCGGCCGGGACGGACCCCACACACTGCCCCAACCCCTCAGCTACCTCCGGTAGCCGGGGGGATGGGGTGGGGGCCGTCCCGGCCCCGTAGCCTTATTCTCTGCCGTTGCCGTAAAAAGCTGATGGCAGCAGAATAAGGACCCTTAGTGACCGCCGTAAAAAGCCGTATCAGCGGTCACTAAGGGGTTAAAGAAATACACTCTATACATTGCTAATGTGGTAAATGACTTGACTCTGTGTATAGCTTAGTTCCTTCAGATTGACCCCTCCTTTCCCAGGCATTCCTATCCCACCTTCTGGCCGCTCCCCCCAACACCACCACCCCTTCCCCCCAGTACCTTTACGTCACAGACTTCAACCGACTCCAGTTTAGCGTTGGAATAGAACGGCCACAACAGCCTTTTTCTTTATTAAAGTGCTTGAACATAGCAATAAATAACATGTCAACAAACATCAAAACATTAAGAACATTAACATTGTCTGGAATCAATATTTTCTTTTAATTGAAATGCAGGGAGGTCTGGCAAGGCCCCATTCTGGGCAGTACCAAAATCTAAACCAATCTTCTCCCCTAGCCGCACCGCGCCGACTCAGGAGTTGACAATAAATCAACTGGTACTGCCGCACACCAAACCGTTCCCAGGGCCCTATCCCGAAGGGAACCACTTAACTTTAACCACACTTTCCATTACCAAATAACTTGGTAAAGATAGGAAGCCATCCCTATGATGGGCCCCATTTAACCAGGCCAATTTTTAGGTGCCCTGCAAGACCTCCCCACGCAGGCTGTCATGACGAAGAGGAGAAAAAGACCCTCACCCAAACCACCTTTACAATCCATGCTGCTACCTAGGGCGGGCGGGCGGGCGGGCTGAAGCTGGTCCGGCAAGCTCTGAAGATCCAAGTGATTCCTCCTTCCTATCTGACCTCAAGCTCCACCCCCGGTGAGTATCCTGCTCCAATCCCCTCACTTCCTTTCAAACCACTCGCCCCCCTCCTCCTAACCTTCTCCTGACCCCCTTCTCCTTCTCCCCTCACACTCCACGCTCCCTGTTATCTTATTAACCCTATGCCCGCAGTCCCAGCTAACCAGGTCATGCTGGGCCTCCGCTACACTGCGTACGCTCCGTGCCCTCCCTATTCTAGCTACAAATGTCTGGTTTTTGGTGCAATATCTTAATAGGTGTATAGAGGCCCATTTCCAGCAACTATCACTCCAGTGTTCTAATGGTACAATGTGTTTGCTCATTGGCTCAGAAGGCTAATTGATGATTAGAAAACCCTTGTGCAATCATGTTCACACATCTGAAAACAGTCTAGCTCGTTACAGAAGCTACAAAACTGACCTTCCTTTGAGCAGATTGTGTTTCTGAGCATCACATTTGTGGCGTCAATTAAACGCTTAAAATGGCCAGAAAAAGAGAACTTTCATCTGAAACTCGACAGTCTATTCTTGTTCTTAAAATGAAGGCTATTCCATGCAAGAAATTGCTAAGAAATTGATGATTTCCTACAACGGTGTGTACTACTCCCTTCAGAGGACAGCACAAACAGGCTCTAACCAGAGTAGAAAAAGAAGTGGGAGGCCATGTTGCACAACTAAGCAAGAAGATAAGCACATTAGAGTCTCTAGTTTGAGAAACAGATGCCTCACAGGTCCCCAACTGGCATCTTCATTAAATAGTACCCGCAAAACACCAGTGTCAATATATACAGTGAAAAAGCGGCTGCGGGATTTTGGGCTTCAGGGCAGAGTGGCAAGAAAAAGCCATATTTGAGACTGGCCAATAAAAGAAAAAGATTAAGATGGGCAAAAGAACACAGACATTGGACAGAGGAAGACTGGAAAAAAGTGTTGTGGATGGATGAATCCAAGTTTGAGGTGTTTGAATCACAAAGAAGATAGTTTGTGAGACGCACAACAAATTAAAAGATGCTGGAAGAATGCCTGACGCCATCTGTTAAGCATGGTGGAGGTAATGTGATGGTCTGGGGTTGCTTTGGTGCTGGTAAGGTGGGAGATTTGTACAGGGTAAAAGGGATTCTGAATAAGGAAGGCTATCACTCAATTTTGCAACGCCATGCCATACCCAGTGAACAGCGCTTGATTGGAGCCAATTTCATCCTACAACAGGACAATGACCCTAAACACACCTCCAAATTGTGCAAGAACTATTTACAGCAGAAGCAGGCAGCTGGTATTCTATCGGTAATGGAGTGGCCAGCGCAGTCACCAGATCTGAACCCCATTGAGCTGTTGTGGGAGCAGCTTGACCGTATGGTACGCCAGAAGTGCCCATCCAACCAATCAAACTTGTGGGAGCTGCTTCAAGAAGCGTGGGGTACAATTTATTCAGCTTACCTCAACAGATTAACAGCTAGAATGCCAAAGGTGTGCAATGCTGTAAGGGCGGTTTGGAAAACAGTTGGTTCAGGGAGATTGTGAGCAGTGGAGCACAAGCACAGTATGTTTGGCCTCTGTGCAAAATAGTTTTAGTGTTCTTGCTGATATAGAGATGCTGTTGCTGTTGTAAACATGGCTGCTCAGGTGATTCCCAATGGGGGTGTTGTTTTGGATGGGCCACTGAGGGCAGAAGTAAAGGTTCGTAAGGAGAGAAGGCATCTTCTTGTTGGTGACTCGATTGTTAGAGGTGTTGTTGTAGGACAGGAGGAGGATGTGTTTTGAGAGGTGAGATGTCCCCCAGGTGCTACTGTCAGCAGGGATAGGAGACGGATTGTGAACATTGTGAAGGCTGCTAGTATAGATAGCAAAGTTGATCTGGTGGTTCATTTTGGAACCAATGACTTGTCCGAAGGAGATGTGGATTTGGTTAAAAAAAGAATTCCAAACATTTAGCCTGGACCTGTGCAAGATAACAGAATCAGTGACATTTTCAGAGGTTTTACCGGTCTGTAATCAGACATGTGGCATCTCAGAGTTTAATGCATGGTTAAGGCAGTGGTGTAAGGCCCCGTTCCCACTGAGGAAAGGTAGCGGAATTCCGCGACGGAATTGTCCGCCGCGGAATGCCGTTAGCCTCCCGCTCATGTTCATTCTTCAGCGCGTACAGAGCAGGAGTGCGCGCCTCCCATAGACTCCCATTATGAGCGGGAGGCTAACGGCATTCCGCGGCGGACAATTCCGTCGCGGAATTCCGCTACCTTTCCTCAGTGGGAATGGGGCCTAAGGCTGAAGGTTTTAGGTTTGTTAGTCATAGCTTTTGCAAGTGGTCCAAAAAGGAGATGTTCAAGAGGGATGGTTTGCATCCATCACACATAGGTACACAGGTACTTAGTAAGGAATTCCGATAGTTTTTGGACAGACATTTAAACTAGATGAAGGGGACAGAAGTATAATAGATGAGGAGGATTTCTGTCCCCGACCAGTAAAGACAAATAAGTGTATTCGTGGTTGGTGCAGTTGATGCAGTTGGTGCTGTAGATGAAATGGTTGGTGCGGTTATTGTTGGTATGGGAGATGCTGTTGGTGCGGTAAATGAAGTTGGGAATAAAAGTATTATGAAGCTTAGTAATCTTCGGGCAATGTGTACGAATGCTTGCAGCTTAGGTAACAAGATCTGTGAGCTGACGGCCATTATGTCTAATGATGATTTGGACCTTGTTGCTGTAACAGAGTTCAAAGAGTCTAATGATTGGGAAATAGCTATACCGGGATATATTTTGTACAGGAAAAACAGAGCAGAGAGAAGGGGAGGCGAGGTAGCCATTTATGATTGGGATAGTCTTAAATCATCCAAAATACATATAAAGAGCTGGAGACTCTGGGTTTGCATGCAGTCCAAAGAGGGACCTGTTATTAGAATCAGTGTTATCTATAGGCCTCCGGGGCAAAATAAGAACTATGATAACATGCTGATGGATGAAATTACTAAAATGTCATTAAAGGGGGACATTGCAGTTATGGGTGACCTCAACATGCCAGATGTGGATTGGAATATCTCTTCTGCACTAACATGTAAAAGCAAGAATGTAATAGAGACCCTTACAGGGGCATGTCTAAAACGGCTTGTGAAGTCACCAACCAGAGGAGAGAACATATATTTAGTATTTACTAATGGGGATCGGGTGTCTGAAGTTAGAGTGGAAGTAAATTTAGGTTCCAGTGACCACCAGTGTTTATGGTTTGACATACAAACTGACTGCGTCCAATCCCATACTACAACAAGAGTATTGGATTTTAGGAAGACAGATTTTAAGAAAATGGGGGAGTATTTAGAAAAAGAATTGAGAGGGTGGGATAAAACATCGGGAGCGAGTTCTCAGTGGGCAGTATTAAAAAATGCCATATTAAAGGCAACTAGACGACATGTACGAGAAGTTAGCAAAAGTAAAAGGAAGAAGAATCCATTATGGTTAAAGAAGTCTGGCGAAAATAATTTTTTTATATGTTATTACTGATGGAAAGTTATACAATTTTCTAATGTACATTAATTATGGGAAATGCTCCTATACTGCTATTTCCCTTAATTTAGTGTACCAGGAAGTGTTAGAATTCTCTCAGAAGCAGTGACGTCAAGACGAAAGGTGTAATTCCTATGGAGTGTCCAGCAGGGGTACCATTGACTTCTATATATAGTGCGCCCCTGCTGGACACTCCATTGGAATTACAATGGATGTGTATGTAATGTAATATACAGTGTTTTTGATTGAATACATTTATGAAATACTTTGGGCAGCAAGTGTCCTTGCTCCCCAAAGTATTCCATAAATGTAAGCAATCAGTACATCACAGTAAGCCCGCCGCCCGCCGCTACCGAACGCCCACCGCTGTGGACTACTCTCAACTACTACTCTCCCCACCTGCTCATAGCATGTGCAGGTGATGTGCGGGTTATATGGCTGAGATCGCCGCTGCGATGCCGCGCAGGGGGAGCCGCTCATCACTGCAGCCATCATCCCCCTCCGCTCCCCCCTCCTGCTGCTTCCATACTCTATGTGATAGCTGACTTCCTGCCGGGCCGCCGCTCTCCATTCACATAGAGTAAGGAAGCAGCAGGAGGGGGGAACGGAGGGGGATGATGGCTGCAGTGATGAGCGGCACCCCCTGCGCGGCATCGCGGCGGCGATCTCAGCCATATAACCCGGCTACTACTCTCCCATCACCTGCACATGCTATGAGCAGGTGGGGAGAGTAGTAGTTGAGAGTGGGCAGCGGGCTTACTGTGATGTACTGATTGAATACATTTATGAAATACTTTGGGGAGCAAGTGTCCTTGCTCCCCAATCAAAAACACTGTATATTACATTACATACACATCCATTGTAATTCCAATGGAGTGTCCAGCAGGGGCGCACTATATATAGAAGTCAATGAGTACCATTGACTTCTATATATAGTGCGCCCCTGCTGGACACTCCATAGGAATTACACCTTTCGTCGTGACGTCACTGCTTCTGGGAGAATTCTAACACTTCCTGGTACACTAAATTAAGGGAAATAGCAGTATAGGAGCATTTCCCATAATTAATGTACATTAGAAAATTGTGTAACTTTCCATCAGTAATAACATATAAAAAAATAATTTTCGCCGGACTTCTCCTTTAACTAAAGAGGTTAAGGCCATTGTAAAGGGGAAAAAGGCAGTGTTTAGGAAGTATAAAGACACTGGAAATGAAGCTGACAGAGACGTATAAAATTATACAGAAGGAGGCAAAGCAGATTATAAATGCTGCTAAAGCCTTAAAAGAAGAAGAAATGGCAAAATTTGTTAAGGAGGGAAATAAAACCTTTTTCAGATATATAAGTGACAGGAAGAAGAAGAACAATGGCTGCAGCATTACTAAAATAAGTAATGGGGAGAATACGTTTATTGATGGAGATTTTTGACTTTTTGAATAGTTACTTCTGCTCAGTGTTTTCAGAAGGAGGCCTTCACAATCACAGGATGGCAGGACACAGCATTGCCTCCAGCTATATGGGTTCAGCTCCAGTATTTTTAGAGACTGAAGTTGCAGAGGAACTTGCCTATTTAAAGTTGAATAAGGTGATGGGTCCAGATGGTGTCCACCCCAGGGTTCTTAAAGAACTTGTATCTTTGATTGCTGCCCCCCTGACAGATCTGTATAACCAATCCCTGCTAACAGGAGATGTCCCCTATGATTGGAGAACAGCCAATGTTATACCAATCCACAAGAAGGGGAGTAGAGAAGAGCCCAGTAACTACAGGCCAGTGAGCTTAATATCTGTAGTAGTGAAATTGATGGAAACTCTTCTAAAAAAAAAGATAATGGATCACCTAAGAATCCACAATTTGATGGATCCAAACCAGCATGGCTTTACTGAGGGCCGATCATGTCAGACTAATCTCATTGATTTCTTTGATTATGCCACAAAAGTGCTGGATGAAGGTGGTGCTGTGGATATTGCCTATCTGGACTTCATCAAAGCTTTTGATACAGTTCCCCATAAAGAGCTGATAGAGAAGTTGGAAAAAATTGGACTTAATCCCTGGATAGTTCAGTGGATTTGTGGTTGGCTGAAGGATAGATATCAGAGGGTTGTTGTTAATGGTGTATATTCCGAGCAGAATTTGGTTACAAGTGGTGTGCAACAAGGGCCTGTTCTGGGTCCTATTCTTTTTAATATGTTTGTAAGTGACATAGGAGAAGGTTTGGTCGGTAAAGTTTGTCTGTTTGCTGATGACACAAAAGTGTGCTACAGGGTTGATATTCCTGGAGGTGATATGGAAAATGATTTAGCTTTGCTAGATAAGTGGTCCAAACATTGGAAATTGAAGTTCAATGTTTCCAAATGTAAAATAATGCACTTGGGGAGGAGGAATTCTCTATCCAAGTATCACATTGGCAGTACTGTGTTGGAAAAAACTTCAGAAGAGAAGGATTTAGGGGTAGTGATTTCTGACAGCCTTAAAATGAGTCACCAGTGCAACCAGGCGGTGGGGAAAGCAAATCGTATGCTGGGGTGTATAGCTAGAGGTATAACCAGTAGGAAAAGGGAGATTGTGATCCCGCTGTATAGAGCTCTGGTGAGGCCACATCTGGAATACTGTGTCCAGTTCTGGAGACCTCTAAAAAAGGACATTGATAAAATAGAACGGGTCCAAAGACGGGCTACAAAAATGGTGGAGGGTATGAGGCCTAAACCATATTGGGAAAGACTTAAGGATTTGAATCTGTATAGTCTGGAGGAAAGAAGGGAAAGGGGGACATGATTGAAACCTTTAAGTATGTTAAAGTGACACTGTCACCTCCTTTGTGCATTCTGACATCTCTACACAGGTAAATTTAGCGTATTTCATACCTTATTTCATATCATACGTCATGGTGTTTGTTCAAGTAAAAAGTGTCCTTTTATAAACTGCAGATTGTATTAAGTGGGCGTGGTCTCGTGGCATTAGCGCCACTTAGCCCCGCCCACAATGACACCATTGGCCCCGCCTCCTTGACGCCCATTGGTTGGCCGACATAAAGGGGGTGGGGTCTAGACCTTTCGGCCAGCCTGTTCCAATGGCCGACGAGGGGGCGGGGCCAACTGTGGCGTTGTGGGCAGGGCTAAGTGGCGCTAATGCCGCGAGGGCCCCGCCCACTATTCAACACGGCTGCAGTGAGCGGGTGAGTGCGGGAGGGGCGGCGGGGAGCTGCGTGGGGGCTGGCCGGGTGATCGCTGATCGTCCGAGCAGCCCATAGGATACAGCAGCGTCTGCTGCCGATGCTCCTATTCAACGGAGCGACGGCAGCAGATCGCTGCTATATCAGTCGCTTGTTTTTCAACATGTTGAAAAACAAGCGACTGCAACGATCAGCCGACATGAACGATGCCGGCTGATCATTGCACTCTATTCCACGGGACGATTATCGTCTGTAGCGGCCGATAATCGATCGGCCGAAAACTGAGTTTAAAAAAACAAAAACAACACGTTGAAAGATATCAATGTTTTTGTGGGATAGCATAGGGTAGCATATAGGGATGAGCGAACTTTTGAAAAGTTTGGTTCGGTTCGATCCGGCGAACTTTTGTGAATGTCACATTCGTACGAACCGAACCTAAAACGAACCTTGCTATAACGGCTGAATAATTGCAGCTACAATAGTGGGAGTCTGATAGGGTATAGTTTCGTTTAGTTGCAGTTACTATTACAAAGAAAAAAGTGGAAAAAATCAAAGTGCAAAAATAGTGAAAAAAAAAAATTAGCCAAGGTGTAAGTGAAACGGCAATAGCAATTGCCGGCAATAATACTGCCCCCTGTAATTGTTAATATTTAATTAATAAAACAAATTTTCGTTCGAAAAAAGCTATTTTCGTTGTTCAATAGCATAATTAAAAAGAATCAATGCTTTTGCAATTAAATATACTGTTAATAAAAAAATAAAAATATAAATAAATGTATATATATATATATTTATATTTATGTACAGTATATTTAATTGAAAAAGCATGGATTCATTTTAATTATGCTTCTGAACAATGAAAATAGCTTTATTAGAACGAAAATGTGTTTTATTAATTAAATATTTACAGGGAGCTGTATTAATGCCGGCAATTAAAATTGCTGGTAATACAGTTCAATGTAATACTTAATTAAATATCAAAGAATGATGGAGCTCTCTATATTGTAATGTCCCTGAGGTCAATGGTAAACCCTGTACCAGGGATAAAAAGCAAATAATAGTAATAAGTAACATATAACCAATCCTCAAAGGAACTTTACCTAATACATATGTTAGTTTATTAGTAGTTAAACAATTATAAAGTAATAAAATATGTAAATATATCAGATGACACAATTTACATTAGAACATTCTCATAGTAGTATAATAACCACTGGGCCCAAATGGTGTCTCTGATAGCTATGAGATAGCATGCAAATCAACAGTCTGTCTAAGGGCCCCCTTTACACAGAAAGATTATCTGACAGATTATCTGCCAAAGATTTGAAGCCAAAACCAGGAACAGACTATCAACAGAGATCAGGTCATAAAGGAAAGCCTGAGATTTCTCCTCTTTTCAAATCCAGTCCTGGCTTTGGCTTCAAATCTTTGGTCAGATAATCTCTGTGTAAAAGGGCCCTTAATAATTGATCATATGTCCCAAATGGAAAGATGTCTTTTCAAACTATGATACAACTAATCGATGATATATAATTTGTCCCAAGTAGGGGATTATGAAACGTCTATTCAATCTGTATTGTAAAGTTATAACGTGATAAAGAAGCAATCGGTGTAGTACACCTCTCACCAGACCATGGACACCGCAGCAGCAAATTCTATGTCAGATCCGAAGGGAGGTCTGAGACCTGTGGTGCGCCGGGGGTAAGCCGCTCCAACTCACCAGGCACCGCATTAGCAAGTTCTATGCTGTATCTAATAGAGTGCCGAGAATGCCGAGGATAGGTTGCTCCAACTCAGGCTGAGCCTTGTGGTTCACAGGGAATAAGCCACTCCAACTCCAACTGTCTAACGGCAGCTAGACAGTTCTAATATACAGGAATAGACACGGGGAAGCTGGGACAAGGAGTTCACCTAATAGCCAGCAATTAGATGCCTGTTCTGACTACTATTTATACTGGATCAGGAGCCCGGACCAAAGGCTGATTGGTCCGGCCCCCTGACAACAGCTGCGGCACTGTAGGCTGAGTGGCAGAGTGATCCTTCACTCAGCCTGAGCAGAGAAGCTGCTCAGCTGTGTTGCCGGACGGCCGCCTGTCACGTGAGTCCGTGGCGTCCCTGGTTGTGAGGGACGCCGTCGGGTCTCCATGACATCACTCGGCTCCAGCAGGCGGAGCGACGGCGCGCTCCCGTCCTGGCCGTCGGAGCAGAGTCGGAGGAGGACGCCGCTGGACCCTGGTAAGGTAAGTTCCTGACAGAAAATAGCTTTTTTAGAATGAATTTTTTTTTTATTAATTAAATATTAGCAATTACAGGGGGGCAGTATTATTGCCGGGGATCGCTAACCCCGGTAATACCATTACCTTGATATTGATATTCACAGAAAACCAGGATACAAGGGATTTATAAGTAATAATCCCTTGTATCCAGGTCTATTCTGTGATTTTATTTGTTATTGTTATTTTAACCAGATATGTTACAAACTTTCTCAAAGTTCATAACGAATCTGGTTCGTAACGGTTCGGTTCGGTAGCATATTAAGTTGTCTGTGTTGAAAACATATTGTCGATGTTATACTTTTTTTTACAATACAGCCAATTGGAAATTTACGGTAATATAAAAACGTGTTAACCTAAGCTTGATTGTAATAGGTGTTTATTACATTAATTGGTCAGTTTGCAGAACATTCTGACACCCTGAAGCTGCTAAAAATCCTCACTGTCTGCTCCACTCTGTCTGTCCTTCCCCCCCCCCCCCACACACACACTTCTGAGACACAGTTAACACGATCTCTGTAACACCTCATCTGTAACCCTGCCCATGACTGAAAAAACAGCCAGTGGTGGGTGGAAAGGTGCTGGTAGTCAGCAGTACGGTCTGAGGTGGAATACATGCTGGGATCATTTGTAAAAACTGGGATCATTTGTAAAAGTGTGGATCTATGACTAGGAACAGTGTAGAGAAGGAGGAAAGGTTGCAAACAATTGGTAGGGAATTGGCGAATGCACCAGTATGCATTTTGTGCATTCCTTTTCCTTATTGAATCCCTGGAGATCCATTTTAAGGCTCTATGAAGTGAGCTTAGGAGCTAAGCTTGCTTCATAGGGGGTGAGGATCAGCTACTATGAGCAGCCAGGTAATCACTCTCAATAATGGGCAGCAGCATCAGCCATCAACTGCCACAGAGACTGCAGGGAGCATTAAGGAATGAGCAGGACTGATGTGGGCACATGCAGCACTCTGTCGGGGAAAGAAGGGTTACAGCTATGGAGAGATTACCTCCACACTCCTGTCCCCAGATGCAAGCCTCAGCCTGAAGTGGATCTGCTATGATTTGGAAGGTGAGGGAGACTTCTTGGGTCAGAGTACAGTGCTGTAGACCACACTATGCCGACCATGCCCCTCCCCCACTTCCGCTCCCACCCAGTACAGGGAGGTCTTAAACCAAAGCAATGCTCTTAAACCAAGTCAATTTTAAAAAACTGAGCTCTTAAACCAAATGCTCTTAAACCAAGTTACTCTTAAACCAAGGTATCACTGTATAACAATATTGTTCCTGAATTGGAAAACGAAAGAGGAAAAAAACACCAGGATTACTGATTTTTTTGTCACATTATCAAGTGATCAAAAATTCCCATCAACACCAATATAGTATAACCGTTTGATGCAACTTATATAACTTTTATTTCTTTTCTTTTGACAGCTTTTTAAAGTGCTTAAATGCCCTTAAATTTGCTCTTTTACCATCCTCATAATGCTTTTATTTTTTGGTGTTTGGAGCTGTGTGAGGTAGGGGGGTGATTTAAACTTGTATTATGGGAATGGGATTTTATATTGATGAAAAGGTTGTTTTTTTTTAAGTAGCCCACCCCAGGGGACTTGTATAATAAATATATATATAACATATAAAATACTTCTATAATACCATACATATGTTCTGCACTCATGAATGAGATCAGTGCTCAATTACTATGGGCTGCTGGAGCCCATTGTAATAGAGCACTGAGCTGGGATCAGCGTTATCACAGCGCCGAGGCCTGGGCAAAAACAGGATTTGCCCCTCCACTAGACCACCTTGGGTTAGAATTAAAAGCCATTTAAATGCAGCTGTCAGTTTTGACAGCTGAATTTAAATGGCTTTTTAGCCGGGCACAGGAGCCATACAGTTCAGAGGGGGGTCACAGCTTGACCCCCCTCTGAACTCCCCTTCGTATATGTTCTGGGTCATCAAAGGGTTAATGATGGGGATCATGATGCAAAAAATGACCCCATGCAGCTACATACGTGAAAAAAAAAAACTGTTATAATAGTCACACGGAAACCCCCCACGATTTTGTAAGTTGCTTTTTTTTTTCTCAATTTTACCCCATAATGTAAAGTAATGTTTTGGGGGTTTTGTCAAAAATTTTATAGTAGATTGAAATTACAAAGTACAATTATTCCTGAAAAAAACAAGCCCTTACATGGCTCTATAGATGGAAAAATTAGAAGGCGAGCAGGAAAAAAAACGAAAATGCAAAAATAAAAATTGGCAGAAGACGAGGATGCCGCGAACCCGGAAGACGCCGATCAGGACCCCGGGACAGGTGAGTAATGTACAAATACCTGCTCCGGACCCCTCAGCTAGGTAGCTGAGGGGTCCGGAGCAGGTCTTTATAACTTTTGGGGACTTTGATCGCCGTAAACGACCGGCCGGTACCGGCCGGCCGTTCACGGCGATCGGGCCAGTGGCACCGTGACCACCATTACTTTTTACAGTAATGGCGGTCGGTGCCGTCCTCGGACAGCACCGACCGCCATTTTGTCCGGGTCATCGGGTCACCGATGGCCCGGAAAGGTTCCGATCGCCGCTATTGGCTGATCTGAACTGATAAGCCAATAGCGGCGATCGTCGGCATGGGGGGGGGGGTTAACAATCCCCCATGCCGACAGGGAGAGATGGCCTGCAGTGTATTTCTGCAGGCCATCTCTCTCGATCGCATGCGGCCGGTTTGCGGCGCCCCCTTAAAGGACCCGCGTAGCGGTACGTCATGGGTCCTTAAGTGACAGTGATCCATGATGTACCGGTACGTCATGGGTCCTTAAGAGGTTAAGACCAAAATCCACTGGGTCATTAAAGGGTCATTATTAATAATGTATAGCGATCCATTTTACATTTACACCAATAAAAGACTTGTGCATTGGGTGGTATAAATTTGTCTACTTTTTCTAGACATACTTTCACATATTCAACTGTATATGCATCAGGACTTTATTTATAACTGCTTCTTTTTTTTCCCCATCAGGTCACATACCATACAATGTCCCCTCTAATCATATTGATTCCAACATTGATAGATCCTCGTCTCGAGGTAAGTCCTGGGTTTAAATCTGGTAACATTTGCTTATAGTTTTTATGTTGCAGGTTTGTAATTTAGAGTGTTTTAAATAGCTTTAGTACATCTGCCCCACTATGCCTGGCTGCAGAGGTATAGCTAGGCTTTACTGCACCTGGGGTTTCTCATTTGAAGCTTATCTCCCTGTGCTGTGCCCCTACTACCATGTAAGACAATTTGTGGATACAGTCATTTGGGGGCTTAATCTCTTAAAGTGTCACTGTCGGTAAAATTTTTATTGCAGAAATAAATAGTCCAGGCGATTTTAAGAAACTTTGTAATTGGGTTTATTAGCCGAAAAATGCATTTCTATCATGAAAAAGCAGTTTGAAGCTCTCCCCCCTGTCTTCATGGTTTTCCTATGGAGAGAGAAAGTAAAAGGCAGCAAAAACAGGACAACAAAGAGCTAATTTACATTCACATCCAGGGCTCTCTTCTGACAGGCACCATGGAGCTATCTGACCACTAATTAGGGCTCTGAATAGCTCCCCCACTGAGCAATCCTTTGTTCTCAGCTCTCTGCTGCCCACTAATCTCACTCCTTCCCCCTCCCCCCTCCCCTCTTCATAGACCAGACAGGATCCGACTGATGAAAGAGATGAAAAAACTGTCGAGATTTTGTGATTCTGAGGAGTGGACAGCAGAAAGGAGAGGAGGGGGGACCTGGGAAAAGGCTTTTTACATGCAGATAATGGCATATTTGGCTAATAAACCCAATTACAAAGTTTCTTAAAATCGCCTGGACTATTGATTTCTGCGAAAATAATTTTAACAACAGTGACACTTTAAGGACGGAGCCAATTTTCGTTTTTGCATTTTCGTTTTTTCCTCCTTGTGTTTGAAAGGCCATAGCACTTGCATTTTTCCACCTAGAAACCCACATGAGCCCTTATTTTTTCCGTCACTAATTATACTTTGCAATGACAGGCTGAATCTTTGCATAAAGTACACTGCAATACCAGGAAAAAATTCAATGTGTGGTGAAATTGAACAAAAAAAAAACGCATTTCTTTTATTTGGGGGGTATTTGTTTTTACACCATTTGCCCTGGGGTAAAACTGACTTGTTACTCATGTTCCTCAAGTCGTTACGATTACAACGATATATAACATGTATAACTTTTCTTTTATCTGATGGCTTGTAAAAAACCCAAACCATTGTTAACAAATATATGTCACTTAAAACCGCTTCATTCCCAGGCTTATAGCGCTTTTATCCTTTGGTCTATTGGGCTGTGTGAGGTGTCATTTTTTGCGCCATGATGTGTTCTTTCTATCGGTACCTTGATTGCGCATATTCAACTTTTTGATCACTTTTTATTACATTTTTTCTGGATTTAATGCCACCAAAAATGCGCAATTTTGCATTTTTTTTTTTTTTTTGCGCTTACACTATTTACCGTGCAAGATCAGGAATGTGATTAATTAAAAGTTTGGGTGATTACGCACGCGGCGATACCAAACATGTTTATTTATTTAATGGGAAAAGGGGGGTGATTCAAACTTTTATTAGGGTAGGGGGATTTTTACTAATAAGAACACTTTTTTTTTTTTTTTTTTTTACACTTATACTAGAAGCCCCCCGGGGGACTTCTAGTATATACACACTGATCTCTCATTTAGATCTTTGCTGTATACTTATACAGCAAAGATCAATGAGATCTGCACTTGTTTGCTTTCAGCTGCTGCAGCCAAAAACAAACGAGTGCCGAGCCGGGATCAGCGCCATCTTCCCGGAGACCCCGGCCGACTGAAGATACAGAGATCGCTTCTACGGGACAACACCCCAGGGGGGGGGGGGCATCTCCGCCACTAGACACCAGAGAAGTGCTGCAGAAGGTAATCGGATGCAGCTGTCAACATTGACAGCTGCATCTGATTACCTGATTAGCGGGCACGGTCCGATCGAGTACCTTCTGCAGCACCTTCTCCAACAGGAGTTCAGACGGAACCTCCGTCGCGGAAATCCCAGCTCGCACCCGCTCGCGGATTGCAGCGGGCGCGCGCGTCTCCGCCCGTGTCATAGACTCCATTCTATGCACAGGCGAATTCCTTCCTCCATCCAAAGAATGATCTTATCATGACACGGGCGGAGACGAGCTAGGAATTCCCCGGCCGGCTCAGTACAAGTGATCTCCCCTCCGCGATCGCAACTTTCCAAAGCACCTAATTTACACACACATTGTAAAAATGCCATGGGTAGAGAAATACAAATAGACAGCACTACCTGGTGCAGAATCTCAAGATGGTAACCAAAACCACAGAAAAATATGCAAATCTCCCCACCTGATAGTGTTGTGCAATGGTGAACCACAACTCTCTAGACAGCATAGAGAGAGTTTGCTATGGACTGCAGCCTTCATGTGAACCCACACTGGGGTAAGTAACAGAACATAATCCTACACTCCAAGAAACACAGGTGTATCAGGAGCAGGTCACACACAGGAGCACAGTGTAGACTTGTAGACAGGAAAAGACTTCAGAAGAGAAGGATTTAGGGGTAGTGATATCTGACAGCCTTAAAATGAGTCACCAGTGCAACCAGGTGGTGGGGAAAGCAAATCGTATGCTGGGGTGTATAGCTAGAGGTATATCCAGTAGGAAGAAGGAGATTGTGATCCCTCTCTATAGAGCTCTGGTGAGGCCACATCTGGAATACTGTGTCCAGTGTTTTTAGTAAAAACTGAGCTCAAGAATAAGAGGACACAGTGAGAGATTAGTTGGGAAAAGATCAGAAGCAACTTGAGAAAATATTATTTTACTGAAAAAGTCGTAGATACCTGGAACAAACTTCCAGCAGAGGAGGTTGGTAAATCTACAATAACAGAATTTAAACACGCCTGGGATAAACATATATCTATCCTAAGATAATAAGAAAGAAAATACTAGATGGACCCAGTGGTCTTTTTCTGCAGACAATCTTCTATGTTTCTATGTTTCTAGCATGAAATTAATTAAAATTTACTTCAAAACACAAAGCAATATGCGTTTCAAAGCGGAACCAAGTTCTTCCTCAGGTGTATAAGAAATGAACAGGTATAATGAATATTTATACACTCACTAAGTGGAAATTACATAAGAAACAAATAATAAGCAAGTAATAAGAAACAAAAAGTGGCGGACAATTTAAATAGACAGTACCATAAAATACGTAAGACAACACAAATAACAAAATGGCGGACAATTTAAAAACACAGTACCGTTAAAGTCCGGCCAAAATTATTTTTTTATATATTATTACTTATGGAAAGTTATACAATTTTCTAATGTACATTAATTATGGGAAATGCTCATATACTGCTATTTCCCTTAATTTAGTGTATCAGGAAGTGTTAGAATTATCTCCGAAGCAGTGACGTCACGACGAAAGGTGTAATTCCTATGGAGTGTCCAGCAGGGGGCGCTCTATATATAGAAGTCAATGAGTACCATTGACTTCTATATATAGTGCGCCCCTGCTGGACACTCCATAGGAATTACAGTGTATGTAATGTAATGTTATGCACTGTACTTTTGTGACTTCATGAATACATTTATGGAATACTTTGGGGAGCAAGTGTCCTTGCTCCCCAAAGTATCCCATAAATGTATTCAATAAATACATTTGCTGGGCACCGAGCAGGGAGGGAGAGAGGTGCCATCTACCTCCCCCCTCCTTGCTCGGTGCTGGGAACATATACATATGCGGCCAGCATGCAAGAGCAGAGAGCGGCGGCCAGATAGTGTGAGGAACGGGGCGTGCGGACGGGCGAGCGGGAGGGAGTCAGCGGCCGGCTGGATAGTGAGGAGCGGCGCGAGCGGCGGGGATTCACCGGCGCAATAGTAAGTTTGAAGCTGGGAGGAGGAGGGGGAGCGGCGGGGGCATGAAAAGCAGCCCCTGTGTGAACGACGGTGGCAGCGGAGCAGGGAGGGAGGGGGGAGGTAGATAGCACCTCTCTCCCTCCCTGCTCGGTGCCCAGCAAATGTATTCACTGAATACATTTATGGGATACTTTGGGGAGCAAGGAAACTTGCTCCCCAAAGTATTCCATAAATGTATTCATGAAGTCACAAAAGTACAGTGCATAACATTACATTACATACACTGTAATTCCTATGGAGTGTCCAGCAGGGGCGCACTATATATAGAAGTCAATGGTACTCATTGACTTCTATATATAGAGCGCCCCCTGCTGGACACTCCATAGGAATTACACCTTTCGTCGTGACGTCACTGCTTCAGAGATAATTCTAACACTTCCTGATACACTAAATTAAGGGAAATAGCAGTATATGAGCATTTCCCATAATTAATGTACGTAAGAAAATTGTATAACTTTCCATAAGTAATAAAATATAAAAAAATTATTTTGGCCGGACTTCTCCTTTAAGTGCATAAATGACACAATCAACATGATTATAAAAAGCAACAATTAAATAAATCAATAGGAAAGGGAAACATAAATATAGCAGAATAAATTTCAACAGAACATATTAACAGCACAGAATAGCAGCAGAATATCTTCAGGCTCAACACTTAAAGAGGATGTACCACCATAAGCTGAACCCACGGATCGAACGGCACAGTCACGGGGAAGCCGATGCCGGGAGGTAGGCCGGGCCGCCCCCAATGGGAGGGAATTCCCTCCCCTGTATGACGCGGCTCCATTCATTCTAAGGGTGCCGCGTCATACAGGGGAGGGAATTCCCTCCCACTGGGGGCTGCCTGGCCAGCCTCCAGTGCTTGAGCACCGGCCGGTTCCGGTGCATAGAACGGCGCCATGCACGGGAACCGGGCCGCGGTCCGAAAAACGGACCTCTTTAAGTTCCAAATGGTCAAAATGATACCATTGAAAGCATCAAATAGCTCCACCGTTCTGCAAGATGTCTTTTCTGCTGATAATCTGTGCTGCTAATACATTTTGTTGCAATTTATGGTACTTTATTGATGTTTCACCTATCCGATTGATTCATATGATTGTTGTTTTTTTATTTTTTGTTGCTTGCGTCATTTATAGTTCTGTCTCTTTAAATTGTCCGCCGATTTATGCCATTTGTGTTGTCTCATGCATTTCATGGTACTGTCTCTTTAAATTGACTGCAATTTTTTGTTTCTTTTTTTTATGTCATTTCCGCTTAACAGGTATAATATTCATTATACCTGTTAATTCCTTATGTACCTGAGGAAGAAGCTGGTTTAGCTTTAAAATGCATACTGCTTGCTTTATGAGTCTTAAAATAAAATTTTATTAGTTTCATGCCTCACTGTGCTCCTGTGTTTGACCTGCTCTTGATACACCTGTGTTTCTTGGAGTGGAGGATTACGTTCTATGGGTAGAGAACTTCTAGCTTTCTGTAGGAAATGGCACGGTCTGCTACCAATATTATTCCAATGCATACGTAAATCAGGTGCTTGGGAAAGCTAGGTGCTTTCTTTCTATAATAATCTAGGACATCTTTGTTCACTAGAAACCTGTAGGGTCAATACATTTATAGACAAGCTATTAGGACCAGCATTGAACATTACTCTGTTTTCAAGGAGAAAGCACCCAGCTTTCCCAAACCCAGAGTAGAGTATGGATTTTTTTTTTTACTACATAGAGGGGCACCCAAATGGGGGAAGGGGACTGACAGAGGGCATGCCTACTACATTTATGGATAATACTTAGTGGGAGGGGGGAGCTAACTACCAGGTGGGATGCCTTGCGGAGAGCGGAGGTGTGTGTGGTATCACTGACACACTGAGGCAGGCAGATTCCGCCATGGGGACACTGCTGCAGAATTCCACTGCTTTTACTCAGTGTGAACATACCCTAACAGATCAATCCAGCATGAGACTGGTCCCGCCTGTTACTTTTCACTGATTCTTCATTGACTGCTGCAGGATCAGTTTTTTCATTGGTAGGCCCTAGGTACTTCAGCTGGACACTGGTCTCGATCCTGTACAGTGTTGTGCAGTACTCCAATAGCTGATGCAGGTTTCAGAATAAAAATAGTTAAACCTTTTGTTGTCTGCATGTCCCTTTAGTATACAGTAGGAGGACCTCCTAAATTCATTTGACAGGCTGACAATATTACTGATGTTAAAGCGGTATTGCTTTTCAAAGTATAACTAGTTGATTGGCAAGAGTCCAACTTCTGGAACCCCCACAATATAAATAGGTTATTGGCAAGAGTCTAATTGCTAGGACCCCCACAGGATAACTAAGTGACTGGCAAGAGTCTGACTGCTGAGACCCCCACAGGATAACTAGGTGATTGTTGAGAGTCCAAATGCTGGGACCCCCAAAGGATAACTATATGATTGGAAGGTGTTTTACAAATGATGCATTCCCTGTAACTCCCTGCCACTGCCAAGGTCACTTCAAACAAATGAGTGTTTTTTTCATCATGTTTCATATATCTGTTTATTGTATAAAATAACTGGGGAGAAGATGGGATCAAATTATGTGCGAACTGTGATCAAATCCAAAAGTCAATGTAACCTAGTTACATACTACAGCTTCAAAAACATAAAGGAAAGGGTTCACATAGTTACCCAAGTTAGGAAAAGTAAATGAGGGATAATATGTTTAATATCCATACAGTTTTCTCATTTGTCTTTAACACATTTTCCAGAAGTTAAACAGATTTTCTACTGAGGAAAGCCAAGAAGGAATAGGAGATATAAGGAAAGATATTACACTCCCCTTCCTGTGGAAGATATAAGGAAAGGTGTTATACTTTCCTCCCTCTAAAACAGGGGTGTCAAACTCAAATACACAGTGGGCCAAAATTAAAAAATTGGACAAAGTCGCTGGCCAACCATGACATTTAAAGAAGATTGAATGCAACATTTCTGGCACTGTCAGAGCAGCATACGGCGTCCCTGGCACTGCCTATCCTAAAGTAATTTTCCCGACATGAAAGTTACCCATTATATCCCTCAAGCAGTAGGTAATCCCATAATTGTGCCCCATGTAGTAGCCCCCCCCCCCAAAAAAAAGTGCCCCACATACTAGCCAGGCCTACTTTTAGAGACCTACATAGTAGCCAGCCTTCCCAATAGTGACCCATATAGTAGCCAGCCCTCCCGATAATGTCTTATATAGAAGCCAGTCCCTAAAATAGTCTCTTATATAGTAGCCAGCACTCTCCAATTGCCTTATATAGTAGAAGCCAGCCCTACCCAATAGTCTCTTATGTAGAAGCCAGCCCTCCCTAATTGTATCTTATATAGAAGCCAATCCCTAAAATAGTCTCTCATATAGTAGCCAGCCCACCCCAATATTTTTTTTTATAGTAGTCAGCCCTCTCTAATAGGCTTATATGGTAGCCAGCCCTTCCCAACAGTCTCTTATGTAGAAGCCAGTCCTCAAGAATAGCCTCTAAAATAGAAGCCAGCCCCTACTGTAGTAGTTCATGACTGCCCCCTTAGCTTGGACTCACCCTTCCGGCGGCTCCAGTGGCTGCAGAAGGCGCCCGTTGGAGGATGCGCGCAATGACTTCACCACATTGCTAGCGTTGGGGCACTACTGAGATACTAAAGAGGCTAAAAACAAGATTATAATATGGGTGGTCCAAGCAGCTCTACGGACCACCCATATTATAACTTGCTGCAACGTCAGGTGGGCCAAATTTAACACAGCAATGGAAAAGCATAGCAGGCCAAAAATAATGGCACCAAGGGACAGATTTGGCCTGCAGGCCAGAGTTTGACATGACTGCTGTAGGAGATATAAGGAAAGGTGTTATACTATCCTCCTATAGGAAATACAGTGGTACCTCGGTTCTCAAACTGCTTGGAACTTAAATTCTATTTTGAAGGAAAGTTTGCTTTGGTTCTCAAACACTTTTCAGGCACCCAGTATTGAAGTACAGTAGTGCCATGGATTACGAGCATAATTCGTTCTGAGACCATGCTGCAATACAAATTCACTCTTAAACCAAAACAAATTTTCACATAAGAGATCCCTGAAATGCAGACAATTGGTTCCACACCCCAAAAATAATGATTTTTTTATTCGGAATAACATGTAAAACAGATTAAACAAACAATGAGAAACAGCTGAATGTCATATTATAAGTTACTGTACAGTATAGCAATCAGCATGCGGTTTATAATGTATAATAAGAGCATAAACCTGAAAAAACAGCAGCAGTTTGTAGATACAGGATGGAACTGCAGATCCCCATAATGCAGTAGCGTAGTACAATAGGCTAGAATAGAGAAGCAGGGCTGCTGTCAGAGGTCTGTGTGGTAACATGATAGCAATGGGGAAGGGGTGTGTGTTCAGCATGGACCAATCAGGAAGTGAGAATCACAGATCTGTGCAGGAGGACAGTGACAGAAACTTCTCTATGCAGTAGTGTGAATGGCTCAGTTTAAGTGCAGGCACATTATACCAGCAGTATTTATAGCTGAGTGTGAGATCAGGCACATTATATCAGCAGTGTGCATAGCTGAGTGTAAGTGCAGGCATATTAAAGAATGGAGATTATGGGAATCACAAGGGCTGACAGAGACTGCAGGGAGCATGAAGTAGGAAGGAAGTGGACCTGCCATGATTTGGAAGGTGAGGGAGACTTCCTGGGTCACGGTACAGAGCTGTAGACCATGCCCCTCCCTCGCTCCCCCTCCCACCCAGTACTGGGACCTCTTAAGCCAAAGCAATACTCTTAAACCAAGTTACAATTTTGAAAAACTGTGAGCTCTTCTTGCAAAATACTCTTAAAGGGGAACTCCAGGTAGAGGTAAAAAAAAAAAAATGAAACTTCTGCAGAAGCATAAAGCATTACTTACCTATCTATTCCATTTTTGAAACTACCAAAAATCCATTTGTTTTGGGGGGGTTTGTTCTGTTTTGTGTTTCTGCACTTACTGGTTTATCAGTTGTACACAGTACTACAGGTTCCAGAATGCAATGCTTTCCTTCAGCTGTTCATCACAGTCCCCCACCCTACCTATTCCCCACCCAAATCTATTGCAGAACATCTAGGCTGTGTTCACACATTGCAGTTTCATTGTGTTACCGAATTATTTGCAGTAATTTATGATTTCATTGTGGTCCCACCCACCCACACAGCACGCTGTATTCTCTACCTGTAACACCACGCAGCACACTGTATTCTCTATCTGTAACACCACACAGCACGCTGTATTCTCTACCTGTAACACCACACAGCACACTGTATTCTCTACCTGTAACACCACACAGCACACTGTATTCTCTACCTGTAACACCACACAGCACACTGTATTCTCTGCCTGTAATGCTGATATGGGAATAAAGTAAATAAATTTTTGATTTTTTTTTTCTTTTCATTTCCACGCACATATTATGATCAAGCATCTTTTATCTTTGAAGTTGAGCCCCACAATAAGGCTCTGATGCTCTCTGCCATTTAGCATCATTTACTCGTGTTACTGCATCATTTTTGTGAATAGGTTGCATTACTGCAATGACACTCCAAATGTGTGAACACAGCCCTAATTTCACTGCACATTTGTACACAATTAGAGAAATCAGTGCAACACCTATTTGTGGCTGGTCAGAGATGGTGAATCACTCAGGGGATTGGTGGATCCAGCCAAGCCTCCTGGGACATCACGCCCTTCCCCCTGTCTGCATCATCTGCCTGATCTCAGCAAACACACACAATGTGAGACAGAGGCGTGGAAGATTTGTCTCCTAATGGGGGGGGGGGAGCAGTGGAAGCAGGAGACAATGTGGATTTGCACAGGGGCCATTTTTTTCACTTCCTGGATTTCTATCAGCTACCAGTGTGGCAGAACCGTACAGATACAGTATGGGGCTGGGTTCACACTACGTATATTTCAGCCAGTATTGTGGTCCTCATATTGCAATCAAAACCAGGAGTGGATTAAAAACACAGAAAGGCTCTGTTCACACAATTTTGAAATTGAGTGGATGGCCGCCATTTAATGGCAAATATTTGCTGTTATTTTAGAACAACGGCTGTTGTATTGAAATAATGGCAGTTATTTACTGTTATATGGCTGCCATCCACTCAATTTCAACATTGTGTTAACAGATCCTTTCTGTGTTTTTAATTCACTCCTGGTTTTGGTTGCAATATGAGGACCACAATACTGACTGAAATATACGTAGTGTGAACCCAGCATTACATTGTATAGACACATATATTTAACTTTTAATATTCTTTTTAATAGAAAACAAGTTTTTCTTAACTGGAGTTCCCCTTTAACCCTTAGGCGGCACTGGACGTACCCGTAGGTCCAGGGCCGCCTCCATGTGTTCAGAGCGGGGCCGCGCGGCGACCACACTCTGAACCGTCATGGTCCCAGGTGCCGCTTGTAGCCCGGGACTGCGGCTATTAGCAGGCACGGTCCGATCCCCGTGCCCGCTAATACAGTAATCGGATGCAGCTGTCAAAGTTGACAGCTGCATCCGATTACTTGATGCAGCCGTTCCCTGGTGTCTAGTGGGGAGGATCGCTCTTCCGGGACGTTGTCCCGAAGGAGCGATCCACACATCTTACCCCGTCCGGGGTCAGCGCCGTAATGGCACTGATCCCGGCTCGGCACTCGATTGCTTCCGGCTGCAGCAGCCAGAAGCAATTGATGTGCCTATCTCATCGATCTATGCTACATATCTATGCAGCATAGATCTGTATGAGAGATCAGTGCACTTACACTAGAAGTCCCCTAGGGGGGCTTCTAGTATAAGTGTAAAAGTACAAATAAAAAAGTTGTTATCAATAAAAAAAAAACCTCCCCTAATAAAAGTTTGAATCACCCCTTTTCCCATGTTATAAATAAAAAGAAATAAATAAACATGTTGTGTATCGCCGTGTGCGTAATCGCCCAAAATATAAATGGCATAAGCGCAAAAAAATCCCAAAGTGCAAAATTAGGCATTTTTGGTCGCATCAAATCCAGAAAAATTGTAATAAAAAGTGATCAAAAAGTCGCATATGTGCAGTCAAAGTACCGATAGAAAGAACACATCATGGCACAAAAAATGACACCTGACACAGCCCCATAGACCAAAGGATAAAAGCGCTATAAGCATGGGAATGGAGCGATTTTTAGGAACATATATTTGTTAACAATGGTTTGAATTTTTTACAGGCCATCAGATACAATAAAAGTTTTACATGTTACATATTGTTGTAATCATAACGACTTGAGGAACATATATAACAAGTCAGTTTTACCCCATGGCGAACAGCGTAAAAACGAAAAAACCCTAAATAAAAGAAATGCATTTTTTTTTTCAATTTCACCACACTTTAAATTTTTTTCTGGTTTCGCAGTGTATTTTATGAAAGAATTCAACCTGTCATTGCAAAATACAATTAGTGGCGCAAAAAATAAGGGCTCATATGGGTCTCTAGGTGAAAAAATGCAAGTGCTATGGCCTTTTAAGCACAAGGAGGAAGAAATGAAAACGCAAAAATTGAAATTGACCCGGTCCTCTAAGGGTTAAACCAAGTTACTCTTAAACCTAGGTACCACTGTACTCGGTATCTAAACGTTTTTGCGAGCGTGGACGCTGGATTGTACGTGGTAAGTTTAGCACTGGTGAGGCTTCACATACAGTACAGTACTGTATAAGACTGCTGGAGTGCATATACAGTAGTAGTACAGTCATTACCACCACCAGTACAACCATCTCTCATACTTTACAGCAGTGCTTCTGCAGCGAGCCGGGGTAATGGGAAGAGAGTGAGGAGAGTGAGGAGAGGATGATGGTGATGGTAGTCTCTCCTGAGTGTGTGGCTGAGCTCCTCTGTGAGGGGATGCACTGAGGGCTGCAGGGGGAGAGTGTGCTATACCTGCAGGATGGCTGGAACTTGTCACGGTCACAGGTGGGCACGAGGGCTTCTGCAGGTACAGGGGGACTCTCTGGCGCTTCCCGGGTATCACTCTCTCTTCTGTGGCTGCTGCAGCGGTGGTCGGTGGTGTGGACCTGTAGTTCCCCCGGGGCCAACCCCAAAATACTGCTGCCTGGTAATATGGCCCTTGATGGTGGTGTGGTGCAGGTGGACCAGACAACAGGGAGACAAGGAGGGAGGCAGTGTAACAACAACTCCTTTACTGTTAGTCTTGCAGATGTTATACAGTCCTTTGGTACACAGCGGTGACTACTGGCGGCTTTGACTGGGTTACTGTACTTGTGAGAGCCTGGTGGTGGTAGAGGGACGACCTGCCTCAGGTCCTGGTCTGCCAGTACGTGTGGGACGCTGATGGGTGCTGTGACCCTGTGGATCTCTTCCCCCAATGGTGCTTGAGTCTGTTATCCTTCTCAGTCTGCTAGGGAGCTTCCTGCTTCCGTTACTGGGCCGGGCCTTAGGCCACAACTTTTTGGGTCCCAGGAGGTATCCAGGGGTCCTAGTCAATCTTACCCCCCGAATTTCAGGAAGATGGGTACAGAGGCCTCAGTTATCTCTGCTACCCAGTATGCTCAAGTCCTTTTGCTTAGGGGTTCTGCCCTTGGGATTCCCACTAGAGAAATACCTTGTATCTCTGTAAATACTCCTGAAGAACTCTCCTCTGGTTCAGTCTCTCCTCCTTTATCTCCTTCCCCTTCTTTAGTAACAGGCAGGCTTGGCTGGCCTGCTTGCAGAACTGTCACAGCCGCGGCGGCGTCCCGCGTTCCGGGCCGCCGCCGCGACCGCTTCCTGCCCCATGCAGCAGCCGGTGTCCATAGTCGGGGACCCGGCGCTGCTATCACCTCGGCCCCGGGGGGCGCCTCACCTCTCCACGCTCCTGTCTCCCGCTGTGCCGGCCGGCGCGCGCGTCCCCGCCTCCTCGGGCGCGCGCGCGCCGGCTGTCTCAGATTTAAAGGGGCAGTGCGCTCCTAATTGGTAGTTGCACCTAATCACTCCCCTATAAATCCCAGCTTGCCCTGTTCCCTGTGTTGGAGCCTCTACATGCTTCCCATAGCGTTTGGCCCAGCTCCCTGTTGTTCCTGTGTCCTGTCCGTCACCTTGTCCCAAGTCCCTGTTCCTGAGTCCTGTCCGTTACCTGGTCCCAAGTCCCTGTTCCTGGTTCCTGTTCCCCTGTCACTCCACCTGTTCCCGTGTCCAGCCTGTCCCGTGCTCTCTCATCTGCAGACTATTGCCTGTGCCATCTCCTGCCACGCCTCGCCTGCCGACACCAGCAACCAAGCCAGGGGTAGCGACCTGGGGGTCGCCTGCCGCAGCAAGTCCATCCCGCCTTGCGGCGGGCTCTGGTGAAAACCAGCGGCCCCTTAGACTCCGCTCCCTGGTGAGGTTCGTGCCATCGCTGGTGCCGGTCCAGTGGATCCACTACTCCGGGCGTTACAGTAGGCTCCAACCATGGATCCCGGCGAGGTGCCCGATCTCCGTGACGTCGCCAGAGTGGTCACTCAGCAGGCGCAACAAATCCAGAAACAGTCACAGCAGATCCAGCAACTCACTGCCGCCTTACAGCAGCAGACTACTGCCCAGCGCACACCAACTCCTGACGCTTCTTCTTCACTCCGACTGGCCCTCCCAAGCAAGTACTCTGGGGACTCTAAGTTGTGCAGAGGATTCTTGACTCAGTGCACCATGCACATTGAACTTTTGAGTAGTCAGTTTTCCACCGAGCGCTCTAAAGTGGCTTTCATCATCAGCCTATTAGAAGGTAGAGCCCTGGCCTGGGCCACGCCACTGTGGGACCGTGATGATCCAGTTGCTGCCAATCTCCGGGCCTTCCTATTCGAGTTTCGCTCCGTCTTTGAGGAACCTGCCCGTGCTTCTTCAGCCGAGACTGCTCTCCTCAACCTCTCTCAAGGCAGCTCCTCTGTTGGTGACTACGCCATCCAGTTCCGCACCCTGGCAGCCGAATTGGACTGGAACGAGGCCGCCCTATTGGCCACCTTCAAGAAGGGCCTGTCTAGTCGTGTGAGAGACGTGCTCGCTGCCCGAGACCTGCCTACCTCCCTGAACGAACTCATTCTACTGGCCACCCGAGTTGATACTCGTTTTTCGGAGAGGGAGGAGGAGGTTCGGCATGAACATTTACTAACCCGTTCCCGTCGCCATCCCCAGCTGGCGCCGGTTTTCCAGAATCCTGACCTTTCGATGTCCCAACCCTCTCCTGAGATTCCTATGCAGGTGGAACGGGCTCACCTGACGCCTGATGAAAGAATCCGGCGCCTGGAGCAGAATCTCTGTCTCTATTGCGGTGGTTCCGATCACTTCCGGCTGGGATGTCCCCTACGTCCCCAAACATCCGGAAAATGCTCGCACCTAGGTCCGGTGGGACAGGTGTCCCTAGGTGTGAATGCCACCATTCCAAGTCTGTCTATGCCAGTTTCCATCCGGACTCTCTCAGGACGAAATCATCAGACTACTGCCTTCCTCGATTCTGGGTCAGCAGGCAGTTTTATTGCGGCAACACTGGTCCAAAGATGGCGGCTACCCGTGACCCGACTAGCCAGGCCCCTGACTATCTCCTCGGTCACAGGCGAAATTCTTACCGACCGTGTGTACTACCAGACCGCACCTTTAGTCCTCCAGGTGGGTCCTTTACATCAAGAAGAGATATCCTTCTACGTCCTGCCCCATTCTTCCCCCGCGGTCCTCCTGGGACTCCCGTGGCTGCAAGAACATGCCCCTCAACTGGACTGGAGAACCGGGGAGATTCTCAGTTGGGGTCAGGACTGTTCCAACCAGTGTCTCAGGTCACCTCAGACCAAGTGTACTATGTCGTTTCCTGTCCCAGCCAAGCCTCTATCCGACCTACCGGCAGAAGACCAAGACTCGGCGGATGCCTTCTCTGCCGAGGTGTACCCTCTCTCCGTACCCAAGACTAAGGTCGGGTCCTCTCACCACCGGGAGAACTTACAGAAGGTCCTCGTCCACAGACCCACAGTTCCTTGCCATGTTTTACCGCCTGAACGCCTAGCACCAGTCGTCACCTCCTCGCTTCGGAGAGTACCCCCCGGAAAGACTCATGTTCATCCTGCGCTTCGAAGAGGTATTTTGAAGTGGGGTCATTCCTCGTTGGAGGCCGGGCACCCTGGAGTCCGTAAGACCGGCCAACGGATCTCTCGCCACTACTGGTGGTCCAGTTTGTTTCAAGATGTCAAAGACTTTGTGGCTTCCTGTGCCATCTGCCGGCAAGAAAGAGGGGGAGGCCAAAGGGGGGGGGGTACTGTCACAGCCGCGGCGGCGTCCCGCGTTCCGGGCCGCCGCCGCGACCGCTTCCTGCCCCATGCAGCAGCCGGTGTCCATAGTCGGGGACCCGGCGCTGCTATCACCTCGGCCCCGGGGGGCGCCTCACCTCGCCCCGCTCCTGTCTCCCGCTGTGCCGGCCGGCGCGCGCGTCCCCGCCTCCTAGGGCGCGCGCGCGCCGGCTGTCTCAGATTTAAAGGGGCAGTGCGCTCCTAATTGGTAGTTGCACCTAATCACTCCCCTATAAATCCCAGCTTGCCCTGTTCCCTGTGTTGGAGCCTCTACATGCTTCCCATAGCGTTTGGCCCAGCTCCCTGTTGTTCCTGTGTCCTGTCCGTCACCTTGTCCCAAGTCCCTGTTCCTGAGTCCTGTCCGTTACCTGGTCCCAAGTCCCTGTTCCTGGTTCCTGTTCCCCTGTCACTCCACCTGTTCCCGTGTCCAGCCTGTCCCGTGCTCTCTCATCTGCAGACTATTGCCTGTGCCATCTCCTGCCACGCCTCGCCTGCCGACACCAGCAACCAAGCCAGGGGTAGCGACCTGGGGGTCGCCTGCCGCAGCAAGTCCATCCCGCCTTGCGGCGGGCTCTGGTGAAAACCAGCGGCCCCTTAGACTCCGCTCCCTGGTGAGGTTCGTGCCATCGCTGGTGCCGGTCCAGTGGATCCACTACTCCGGGCGTTACAAGAAAAACCACTAGCTGCACTGTATAGTGGCTGTACACACTGAGCACTGAGCTCTGACTTGCCAGTCTGCACACTGACTGAACTACACTGGACTGAACACCACTTCCTGTCACAGCTAGGTCTTGTGAGGAGACTGCTCCTCCCCCTTCTAGCAACTTCCTATGGGATTAATACACTATCTCTACACTACCTAGAGCAGTTCCCACTAGGGACAGTAGGTGTCGCTGTTGTGTGGTGTGTGCAGTGTAAAGCATGTAACCCATTCTCTGCCTGCCAGTTACAGGGTACAGAGAAATACAAATAACAGTTGAACATAAAACATGTTACCTCCTAGAATAGACAATAAACTGCTTGTAGACAGGTGCCATCCTCAGCCCAGCCACAGGAACCATGCTCTGGTATACTTCATAATTCCCCCTCTAAAAATAAGCCGGCCTCGGCGACGGGCTGGGGCGAGGATGAAAGCTGGAAACAGATATAAAAGGCACCATACCTGTATAAAAGTGTAAAAGTTTGGTTAGGCACATAGGCAAATATAGTGCAAACAATTTTGTAAACATAGTGGGCTCCTTCCCAACAGGGAACTTTTTAAAGTCTCTCTATTGGCACTTAGCACAGCGTCCATATAAGAGTGGTCCGTTTGAATAAGCAATACACCTGGCTGCAATAACAGTGTAGTAGTATAGGGCTTCTGGCACAGCTCAATATATATAGAGTCCTGGTAGTGTCCATGAACATGAAGTCCCTTTTTGGCAGAACAAACAAAGCTCTGTGGCACATGACAAAGATAGTGTCCATGAGAGTCTCTGGGTAAGTAAGGTCACTGAATAGGCAGTCCATGGCAGATTATAACTAACATAAACAGATCTGGGAATCTTGGCTATATAACCAGGCACATATCTTAAACGTTACTCTTGACTTTAAGTCAGGCACTAAAGCTTGAACATTACATTGCTATAACATTTTCTCATAAAGAACATTATTATGCAATCAACAATATGGCCAACAAGGCCGGAACTTAGACTCTGTATCTGAGTGGAGGCATTCCTCTGGTGGTTCTCTCAGATCTCCTCACTGGAGGTGGCTGCTCCACTACTACTGATAGTAGTTCGGATTCTGGTTCAGCTCTTGAGGTAGCCAGTTCTCTGGTAGGAACTCTTGAGGTAGGCACAGTTAGAATAGGTCCCAGAAACATGTACAGTGGGTCAAAGAATGCACTTGGTACATGAACAGGTAGCTCTGAGCTTTCTTCTGTCTGTGAGCTAGGTTCTGTATCCTTAAACTCTGCTGGATGATCTTCCTTTAGGCAAAGTTTTAATCGGTTACGGTGTACGGTTTGAGGTTCTCTTCCTTCTTTCTCAATCTTGTAGACCTCTCCGTCTGGATAGGGTAAAGCCACAATTGTGAAGGGTTCGGCTTCCCACTTTGGATCAAGTTTACTTGTTGGATGATGGTTTTTTAGCCAAAATCTATCTCCCATGTGTAATGGTTCCAATCGAGCATGTAGATTAAAATCTGCTTCTTGCTTACGTCTGGCTTCTTCCATCTTAGTGGCAACAATCTCCTTAGCTTCTTCCAGACGTCTTTGGTGGTCTTTCACCCAGGTGATTTCTGGTAAAGGGTTCACTGAATCTGGTACTTGTACTCCAAGGGCCAAGTCGGATGGTAACTGTCCTTGACGACCAAACATTAGGAAGTATGGAGTATATCCAGTGGAACAATGGACTGTATTGTTGTAGGTGTACACCAACTCAGGTAGTGATTTTGGCCAATCAGCCCTTTGAGAGGTTGAGGCTGTTCTCAACATGCTGATGAGGATCTGATTGATCTTCTCACAAAGACCGTTACCCTGAGGATGGTAAGCGGTGGTTCTCAACTTCTTACAGTTGTGCTGCTGGCAGAGTTGGTGGATTAACTGCGACTCAAAGGCAGCTCCTCTGTCTGTTAGAATGTGATCAGGACAGCCGTATGGTAGAATGAAATTCTTCCAAAGCTTTTCAGCAGTTGTCTGAGCAGTCAAATCCTTCACTGGTACTGCTACAGCGAACTTTGTGAAGTGGTCGACTATGGTCAAGGCATAGGTATACCCAGACCTACTTGACTCCAGTTTTACATGGTCCATAGCAACAATTTGAAGAGGACGTTGAGTCTTGATAGGATGCAAAGGAGCTCTTTGGTCATGTCTTTCTCCTTTGGTCCTTGTGCAGGAAGGACATTCTCTACACCACTTCTTAATGTCCTGGCGCATGCCAATCCAGTAAAACCTTCTCCGAATGGTTGATTCGGTCTTCTGTACACCAAAGTGTCCAGATTTGTCATGGTACGCCTCAAGTACAATGTGAGCATCCCTACGTGGGATCAGCAACTGATGAAGTCGCTCACCTGAGGTTGGGTCAAGAGTACTCCTCTGTAGTAGACCATGGTAGAAAAACAGGCGTTTTCTCTGTCTCCAGAGACGTAGCAGCTCAGGGTCAGGATAGTCTTGACGCAGTCTGCGTGGTATCCTACCACTTTGCAGGTAGTCCTGGATCTCTCCCAAAACTCTACTTTCTTCTTGGAGGGTCTTCCAGGAAACATTTTCAAGGTGCTGGTTAGATTGGGTAGGCCTGGCATTTTGACTGATAAGCAAAACGGGTGTAGAATGCGGGCATTTCGACTTCTTCCCACTCATCTTCCAGTGTACTGGGTGGTTCCTCACCTGTTGGTAGGCGGGATAAGGCATCGGCATTGATGTTGACCTTGCCAGAGCGGTACTTCACAGTAAATTGATAGTTTGCCAACCTTGATGCCCAGCGTTGCTCCAACGCTCCAAGTCTTGCCGTGTTGAGATGTGCCAATGGATTATTGTCAGTGAAGACAGTGAAGGGTGTCACTGCTAAGTAATCCTTAAACTTCTCGGTCACTGCCCATACGAGTGCTAAGAACTCCAGTTTGAAAGAACTGTAATTCTGGTCGTTCTTCTCTGCACCTCGCCGACCTCTACTTGCGTAGGCAATGACTCTTTCTTTCCCATCTTGCACTTGGGACAAGACTGCTCCGAGGCCTAGGTAACTGGCATCGGTGTACAAGCGGAATGGAAGCTGGTAGTCAGGGTAAGCTAAGATAGGAGGCTGGGTCAGAAGCCTCTTAAGAGTCTGGAAGGCAGTCTCCTGCCGGTCAGTCCAGATGATGGGCAACTTCTTTTTACGAACTTCAGGCGGATGCCCTCTCAGTAGTTCTTGCAACGGTTCGGAAATGTGGGCAAACTGTGGTATGAATCTTCTGTAGTACCCTGCGAATCCGAGAAAACTCCTCACTTCCTTAACAGTGGTTGGTGTAGGCCAGTCTTGAACTGCTGAGATCTTTTCTGAATCAGGTTTCACTCCTTCTGCACTCACTATGTGGCCCAAGTACTTCACCTGTGGTTTGAGGAGGTGGCATTTTGATGGCTTAATCTTCAGCCCATGCTGGATTAGAACTTGGAAAACTTCTGCGAGATGTTCGAGATGTTCTTCATAAGTCTTGGAATAGACTATCACGTCATCCAAATAAAGTAGAACGCTCTCAAAGTTCTTATGTCCAAGGCATCGCTCCATCAGCCTCTGGAACATAGCTGGGGCATTACACAGCCCAAAAGGCATGCTGGTAAACTCGTAGAGACCCATTGGGGTGGTAAAAGCGGTCTTCTCCTGATCCTCTGGTGCCACTGGTACCTGCCAGTATCCACTGGTGAGGTCCAGGGTAGAAAAGTAAACAGCTTTCCCTAGAGCTGTGAGGGACTCCTCGATGCGCGGAAGTGGGTAGGCATCCTTGTGGGTCACACTATTGAGTTTGCGGTAATCCACGCAAAAACGGATGGTTCCATCTTTTTTTCTTACCAACACAAGGGGTGCTGCCCAAGGACTCTGGCTATTTTTGACAACGTTTGAATCCTTCATGTCTTGCAAAAGCTTCTTGACTGACTGGTGCATAGCAGGTGGTAGAGGCCTATGCCGCTCCTTGATTGGCGGATGGTCTCCAGTTTGAATGGTGTGTTGCAGCAAAGTGGTTTTGCCGAAGTCCAGTGGATGTTGACTGAAAGCTTGTTGATACTGGCATGCAATGTTCAGTACGCCTTTTAGTTGCGCAGCTGGCGTAGCAGGATGACCAATATCAAGTTGGGTCCACCAGGGTTCCTGGGGCCTCTGCTCTGCACTGTCCATGACTTGAGCAGTTTGGCAGCAGGTTGCTGCTTTACTACTGACAATGTCTTCAAATGTGACTTGGGAGAGCTTTGCAACAGCGTAGAACTTGGGAAGAGTAGCTGGACTGTCACCAACATTGACTAGACGAACTGGCACTCGCCCTTGAGACACAGTAACTAGGCTTCTGGCGGCCTTCACTAGCGCTCGCTCCTTGATGTCAATGGGTTCTAAGAGAGCTTGATAGTCCTCTCCTCCAACACCAGGGCGTGCTCGGCACCAAAGTACAGTTTCTGCATTAGGTTGTAAAACTATAGGTTTGGAATCACAAATACGTACTCTGCAGATGTCTCCAGATCCACTGCTCTGTTGTGCGCTGATATTCTTGATGGCGCTCTGAATTCCCTTCTGGGTAGGTGGTAGAGCTGTGGACAGAGATGCATGCAACAACTCAAGAATTTCCCCAAAACAATTTTTCATTACATTCATCCCCAACACAACAGGTGGAAACTCATGATCCTCAACTGAAGTCACAATAACACCTTGCCTGGGTAACATGAGATGATTAACCTGAATGGTAGGTTCCCAGTAGCCTTGATGGGGAATATGGTGACCAGAACTGCCAATAACATTGAGCCAGGGTTCAGGGGGATGAATTAAGTCACACACGTCCCAGTACTGTTCATATGCACTTTTCTGAAAAGTAGTCACTTGAGACCCAGTATCAATAAGAGCCTCAAAGGGTACCCCATTTAGATAGATAGTTACTCTCGGGCAGGATGAGATGTACCTAGGGCCCCAGAGCGGTTCTCGAGGTGGACCTTGATCTGCCGATCCCGAGGGGCGGTCCTCGCCCTCGGGGATGTGTAGTTTAACTGAAAGCAGGTGTCAGCAGAGTGTCCATATTTGTGGCAATAACAACAAATAGGCTTGGGACGACTTGCCTTATCTGGTGCAGTCCTTGCAGGTGGACCCTTGTAGACAGGAGGTGATGCATCTGGGAAACTCCTGACATGGGTCTCAGGAACACTGGACGGCTGAGGGTGAGTAGCAAGGTCATCTAGACGTCTGCATAGAGTCTCAACAGTCTTGGCCAAGGAAGTCAGTTGCTCCTGCAACCGGGAAACAGCATCAGATGCAGGGGCTTGCGCAGCCTGGATCACGGGTGGAGCACCTGTGGAAGGAAGCAAAGAGACAGGAACAGTAGGTCTCATGGCAGCAGCTGGATGGCCTGCCAGGTTGGAAGGCTCTTGATGTCGCCCCCTCTCTAGCACATTCAGCCATTCTTCTGAATTCTTGGAAAGGGAGAGTAGGGTGCTGCTCAGCAAGCATTCTCAGTTGGCCTTGGATGTGTTCGGAGTAGGCTCCCTCTATGAAGCGTTCTAACAAAGTTCTGTCTGCATGAGCCTCCCCGGATGGTTCTGCTTGGATAATGGCTCCCATAGCCTCTTGGAGAGAATAAGCATAGTCTCTGAGTGATTCTCCAGGTTTCTGTCGTCTCTCAAAGAACCTCATCTGTAACTCTGACAATGAGCGTGCTTCAAACTCAGACTGTAGTTTAGCAAATATGTCTTTTACTGTCTTCCTCTCAGTAGGAGACCATGACTTTATCTCTTTAAGGGCAGGTCCCTCTAATTGTCCCATCAACATTTCTACTTGCTGCTCTTGGGATAAAGGATACATCCTGAAGGTGGCCATCATTTGTTCTCTGAATCCTCTAAGAGTATTAGCGTCTCCACGGTAACGGGGCAGCCAGGGAGCCCCCATGTAGTAGGGTAGAGTGAGAGGCATTGGGCCTGTAGCGGTAGTAGCCTTAGGCCCAGGAGAGTCACTGTCACTTGAAGAACTGGACATTTTAGCACCTTTTCCGTGATTCTGCAGATATATGATACTGTCTCTTTAAGAGCACTCACAGCGGGATCACTGCCACCGACCGGATAATCTCTAATGCACAGTCGCACACACACCACAGCGATCGCTGACAGGAACAGTATGTAGACTCACTTATTGTGATGGTTAGGCAGCAGCAGGAGCCTAAGATGGAGGTAGTCTCCGTTACGGAGCGTCTGCGCGGCAACTGTCACTTCCGGGTTCAGGCTGTGGCGCAGCAAACAATTGTGGTGCTTTAACCCCTACAGGGCTGGAACAAAGTCTCTTACAATGCGAGAACAATTTAATGGCAGGCTTTCAGGCAAGTAATGTACACTCACAGTCTATGGAGATGCAGGGTTCCCCCTCTTTTGCGGTTAGCACACACTTGAGGGAAGTTTTCTCACAGCTGAGGTGTCGGTACTTTGTGACAGGCACACAGCCTATCCTGTTCGTGACGCCAATTAGAAACATGCAGCGAGCCGGGGTAATGGGAAGAGAGTGAGGGGAGTGAGGAGAGGATGATGGTGATGGTAGTCTCTCCTGAGCGTGTGGCTGAGCTCCTCTGTGAGGGGATGCACTGAGGGCTGCAGGGGGAGAGTGTGCTATACCTGCAGGATGGCTGGAACTTGTCACGGTCACAGGTGGGCACGAGGGCTTCTGCAGGTACAGGGGGACTCTCTGGCGCTTCCCGGGTATCACTCTCTCTTCTGTGGCTGCTGCAGCGGTTTCTGTACGGGGGCTGCACCCGTGTGTAAGGTGGTCGGTGGTGTGGACCTGTAGTTCCCCCGGGGCCAACCCCAAAATACTGCTGCCTGGTAATATGGCCCTTGATGGTGGTGTGGTGCAGGTGGACCAGACAACAGGGAGACAAGGAGGGAGGCAGTGTAACAACAACTCTTTTACTGTTAGTCTTGCAGATGTTATACAGTCCTTTGGTACACAGCGGTGACTACTGGCGGCTTTGACTGGGTTACTGTACTTGTGAGAGCCTGGTGGTGGTAGAGGGACGACCTGCCTCAGGTCCTGGTCTGCCAGTACGTGTGGGACGCTGATGGGTGCTGTGACCCTGTGGATCTCTTCCCCCAATGGTGCTTGAGTCTGTTATCCTTCTCAGTCTGCTAGGGAGCTTCCTGCTTCCGTTACTGGGCCGGGCCTTAGGCCACAACTTTTTGGGTCCCAGAGGTATCCAGGGGTCCTAGTCAATCTTACCCCCCGAATTTCAGGAAGATGGGTACAGAGGCCTCAGTTATCTCTGCTACCCAGTATGCTCAAGTCCTTTTGCTTAGGGGTTCTGCCCTTGGGATTCCCACTAGAGAAATACCTTGTATCTCTGTAAATACTCCTGAAGAACTCTCCTCTGGTTCAGTCTCTCCTCCTTTATCTCCTTCCCCTTCTTTAGTAACAGGCAGGCTTGGCTGGCCTGCTTGCAGAACAACCACTAGCTGCACTGTATAGTGGCTGTACACACTGAGCACTGAGCTCTGACTTGCCAGTCTGCACACTGACTGAACTACACTGGACTGAACACCACTTCCTGTCACAGCTAGGTCTTGTGAGGAGACTGCTCCTCCCCCTTCTAGCAACTTCCTATGGGATTAATACACTATCTCTACACTACCTAGAGCAGTTCCCACTAGGGACAGTAGGTGTCGCTGTTGTGTGGTGTGTGCAGTGTAAAGCATGTAACCCATTCTCTGCCTGCCAGTTACAGGGTACAGAGAAATACAAATAACAGTTGAACATAAAACATGTTACCTCCTAGAATAGACAATAAACTGCTTGTAGACAGGTGCCATCCTCAGCCCAGCCACAGGAACCATGCTCTGGTATACTACACTTCTCAAACTTTTTGTTCTCGGGCCTCACCTGGGGCTCCATATTGATGCTCGGGCCTCACCAACAAACACATACTACTATGCAATGCCTAATACTGCCATGTAGTGCACATTATATCCCAGAGCACTGCCAAATAAGCACCAAAGTGCAGAAATAAATACTGCTCCATCGGCAAAAACCCAACACCACATACTGCTCCACCTGTAAACTAGCACCACAGTGCAGCATTCCTTTCTCCGTAACCCACCCCTCTACTCACTTGGCAATTTACACACACACCAGCATGATTCCATTCTTAACCTCCTATTTCTGTGTCAGCTTCCTCTCTCCTCCTTACCCCATTTCTGTGCATGCAGTGCTCCTGGCACTGTCAGAGTGCCCCACTAATAATTTACAACCCCACTAGTGCCCCACAAATAATAACCCAAATAGTGCTACACAACTAGTTAATAACCCCAATAGTAACACATCAGAGCCCCACATATAGTTAATTGCCCCAATAGTAACACATCAGTGCCCCACAAATAGTTAATAACACAAATAGTGCCCCTGCTGTGCAACCCTATTTAGTAATAATGCCCCTGCTGTGCCACCCATAGTAGTAATGTTACCCCTCTGCCTGCAATTAACCCCCTACACCCCCAATGCCTGCAATTAAACCTCTCTGACCCACCACCACCAGCAATTAACACAGAGCACATCCATATACATACAGTACACACAGAGCACATCCATATACATACAGTACACACAGAGCACATCAATATACATACAGGACACACAGAGCACATCCATATACATACAGTATACACAGAGCACATCCATATACATACAGTACTCACAGAGAACATCCATAAACATACAGTACACACAGAGCACATACATATACATACAGTACACACACAGAGCACATCCATATACATACAGTACACACACAGAGCACATCCATATACATACAGTACACACACAGAGCACATCCATATACATACAGTACACACACAGAGCACATCCATATACATACAGTACACACACAGAGCACATCCATATACATACAGTACACACAGAGCACATCCATATACATACAGTACACACAGAGCACATCCATACAGTACACAGACATGGACAATACATCCATACACACTTTTTATACCTTTTCTGATGTCCACATAATGAAGTCTTCAGCTCCAGGAACTACCCAGAGCCCACAGCTGCAGACATTCTCCCCTCCTCCTGTGTCCTGACACAGAGCTGGGATACAGTGCAGGGGGCTGTGTGTGAGGAGGATCACGAGGTGGGGGAGGGGCGCTTCTGGTCTGCACTGTACAGTCTCCTGTCTGTCATGTGTGACAGGGACCTAATCTGGAGCAATGACTCCATATCAACCCCCTCCCTTCCCTGAGTGCCCTTGCTCCTGCACAGCGCCTTCTGGTGCTCCCTGGCCTCCAGTAGCTCTGCCACGTTCCGATGCAGCCCGATGTCTGCCTGCAGCTAACAATGTTCCTGTCACCAGCCGCGCTGTATCCACCACTAATCCACAAGTTTGGGTCTCCATGGATATGTATCCATGAAGGCCCGAACTTTTGGATAAGCAGAGGACTTCAAATCTGGGAGCACAGCAAGTAACAGTAGCAGCGTCTCCTCGGCACCCCTCCCCCCCCAGCCCGGGCACTGCAGCACACAGCAGCAGCTTCAGCTGTAACAGTGCCGTCCTGCGCACCAGATCGTTCGGGGCTATCCTTTTTTCCTTGCAACACCCCTGGTGCCGGAACAGACAGAGACCCTGCGCCTCACCAGACTGTGAGCTGCGCCTCACCAGTGAGGCGCGCCTCACAGTTTGAGAAGCGCTGCTTTACAGTGTTGGGATTGGGGGGACTCTATACAGTAAAGGATGAGTGAGGAGTTAGTTACTACTGTAATATAATTGCTGGTTTTGTTCACTGTTTCTTGTATATAATGTACTGTACAGTATAGTGCTGTTCTGTACTGTAGTGATTAAACTGGGCACTTTTCAGTGTAATATATGGGTACTGTAAGCAGCAACGGATTACAATAGGTCAATTTCGGCCGGTAGCCTGGGGCCCTGAGCTCCTGGGGGGGCCATCGTCCCCAAAACAGACTTTCGTAGTGTATTATCTCCAGGCTACAGTCTGCTATGATTTGCATAAAAATCGCTGCATTTTACCGCAATTTTGCACAAATCAGGGCAAAACTGCAGCTAGAAGACAATGCTGTAACATTAGAGAATATACTGAAGGACCCTATCATGTGACATGATGTCACCACAGGTTCTTTAAAGGCTGCTTTATGGAGAAAAAAGACTAAAGCTAGTGCCTTCATAGTTACAGTGGGTTGGGGGGGGGGCAAGCTTGGTGAACAGCCCGGGGCCAGGGCCGTTTTAATACATTGGTGGGCCCAGTGCACAACCCTCAAGAGTGCCCCCCCCCCCCCAACCCAGCGTTATTAGAATCGGAGCTCCACACACAGTATAATGGCCTGAATGCCCCCACACTGTATTAGGAGCCCCAATACATACAGTAGTTACCTTATAACCTTATAAAGATATCACCAATGATACCATTACACAATACCGCCACACCATGACCACTATCACTACAGACCCTATAACAGTTACATCCATTTACTCACAGGGGGCGTCTTCTCTCAGTCTTTCACCTTTTCTTTCACTCCTTCCAGCCTGGACCACCTTTAAGTCTTCCCCCGGCTGTGAATCTTCTCTTCAGAATCTGCCAGAGAAACATTTTAGGCTCCAACACATACAGTAGTAAGGTCCCCTGTACCCCTATACAGTAGTCACCCCCCTCTGTGCCCCTATATAGTAGTTGCACCCCTCTGTGCTCCTATATAGTAGTTACACCCCTCTGTGCCCCTATATAATAGTTACACCCCTCTGTGCCCCTATATAGTAGTTACACCCCTCTTTGCCCCTATATAATAGTTACACCCCTCTGTACCTCTATATAGTAGTTACCCCCCTATGTACCCCTATATAGTAGTTACCCCCCCTCTGTGCCCCTATTTAGTAGTTACACCCCTCTGTGCTCCCACTTAATAATTAGGTATGCTCTGTGCCCCAATATAGTAGTAAGCTCCCTATATAGTATAGGCCCCTCTGTGCAGCCCTAATGTTAGTATAGACCCGTGTGCTGCCCCCAGTAGTATACAAAGCTGTGTGCTGCCCCCAGTAGTATATAGAGCTGTGTGCTGCCCCCAGTAGTATAAAGAGCTGTGTGCTACCCCCAGTAGTATATAGACCCCATTGTACTGCCCCCAGTAGTATATAGACCACTAGGTGCTGCCCCCAGTAGTATATAGACCCCTTGTGTGCTGCCCCTAGTGCTATAGACCACTAGGTGCTGCTCCCATTAGTATATAGCCCCCTCTGTGCTCCCCCAGTTATATATACCCGCCACTGTGCATCCCCCAGTAGTATATATACCCCCTTGTGCTCCCCCAAGTAGTATATAGTCCCCCTGTGCACCCCACAGTAGTATATATCCCCTGTGCTCCCCCAAGTAGTATATAGTCCCCCTGTGCACCCCACAGTAGTATATATCCCCTATGCTTCCCCAAGTAGTATATAGTCCCCCTGTGCACCCCACAGTAGTATTAATATCCCATGTGCGCCCCTATATAGCCCCCTGTGTGCTCCCTGACTTATATATACCCCCCTGTGCACCCCCCTTTTATATAATCCCCCTGTGTGGCCCCAGTTATATATATACCCCCTGTGTGCCCCCCCCCTAGTTATATACCCCCTGTGTGCCCCCAGTTATATATATATCCCCTGTGTGCCCCCAGTTATATATATATATATACCCCGTGTGCTCCCCAAGTTATATATACCCCCTTGTACATAATCCCCCTGTGCACCCCTCAGTTATATATATATATATATATATATATATATATATATATATATATCTATCCCCTGTGAGCCCCCAGTTATATATATATATATATATATATATATATATATATATAACTGGGGGCACACAGGGGATAGATAGATATATATATATATATAACTGAGGGGTGCACAGGGGGATTATGTACAAGGGGGTATATATAACTTGGGGAGCACACGGGGTATATATATATAACTGGGGGCACACAGGGGGTATATATATATATATATATAGAAAAATGATTGGGTTGAACGGCACTGTGCAGACTTAAAGTCAGATGGCTTCCAGCCGATGGGTGCACGTCCTTGGCAGTCGACCCCCGACTCCACAGATAATGCAGTAAAATGAAGCAGGTAGACGGCACTCCAATAAAGTAAATAAGTGCAGGTTTATTCACCCGTATACGTACAGCATAGCTTACACGTACAGCTTATTTACTTTATTGGAGTGCCGTCTACCTGCTTCATTTTACTATATATATATATATAACTGGGGGCACACAGGGGATATATATATAACTGGGGGCACACAGGGGGTATATAACTAGGGGGGGGGGCACACAGGGGGTATATATATATCTGGGGGCACACAGGGGGTATATGTATATCTGGGGGCACACGGGGTATATGTATATCTGGGGGCACACAGGGGGTATATATATATCTGGGGGCACACAGGGGGTGTATATATATAACGGGGTACACAGGGGGTGTATATATATAACTGGGGGGTGCACAGGGGAATTATAAAAAGGGGGTATATATAACTTGGGGAGCACACAGGGGGGTATATATAACTTGGATGGCACACAGGGGGTGTATATATATATATATATATACACCCCCTGTGTGCCATCCAAGTTATATATACCCCCCTGTGTGCTCCTCAAGTTATATATACCCCCTTTATATAATTCCCCTGTGCACCCCCCAGTTATATATATACACCCCCTGTGTACCCCGTTATATATATACACCCCCTGTGTGCCCCCAGATATATATATACCCCCTGTGTGCCCCCAGATATACATATACCCCGTGTGCCCCCAGATATACATATACCCCCTGTGTGCCCCCAGATATATATATACCCCCTGTGTGCCCCCAGTTATATATATACCCCCTGTGTGCCCACAGATATATACACTCACCGGCCACTTTATTAGGTACACCATGCTAGTAACGGGTTGGACCCCCTTTTGCCTTCAGAACTGCCTCAATTCTTCATGGCATAGATTCAACAAGGTGCTGGAAGCATTCCTCAGAGATTTTGGTCCATATTGACATGATGGCATTACACAGTTGCCGCAGATTTGTCGGCTGCACATCCATGATGCGAATCTCCCGTTCCACCACATCCCAAAGATGCTCTATTGGATTGAGATCTGGTGACTGTGGAGGCCATTTGAGTACAGTGAACTCATTGTCATGTTCAAGCAGAAATCGAGACTCATCAGACCAGGCAACGTTTTTCCAATCTTCTACTGTCCAATTTCGATGAGCTTGTACAAATTGTAGCCTCAGTTTCCTGTTCTTAGCTAAAAGGAGTGGCACCCGGTGTGGTCTTCTGCTGCTGTAGCCGATCTGCCTCAAAGTTCGACGTACTGTGGCGTTCAGAGATGCTCTTCTGCCTACCTTGGTTGTAACGGTTGTCTATTTGAGTCACTGTTGCCTTTCTATCAGCTCGAACCAGTCTGCCCATTCTCCTCTGACCTCTGTCATCAACAAGGCATTTCCGCCCACAGAACTGCCGCTCACTGGATGTTTTTTCTTTTTCGGACCATTCTCTGTAAACCCTAGACATGGTTGTGCGTGAAAATCCCAGTAGATCAGCAGTTTCTGAAATACTCAGACCAGCCCTTCTGGCACCAACAACCATGCCACGTTCAAAGGCACTCAAATCACCTTTCTTCCCCATACTGATGCTCGGTTTGAACTGCAGGAGATTGTCTTGACCATGTCTACATGCCTAAATGCACTGAGTTGCCGCCATGTGATTGGCTGATTAGAAATTAAGTGGTAACATGCAGTTGGACAGGTGTACCTAATAAAGTGGCCGGTGGGTGTATATACCCCCTGTGTGCCCCCAGTTATATTTACCCCCCTGTGCACCACCTTTTATATAATCCCCCGTCACTGTGCGCTCCCCCAGTTTAAATATACCTCCTGTGTGCCCCCCCAATTATATATACCCCCCTGTGCACCCCATCCCCCCCAGTAGTATATAGGCCCCCCCCTGTGTGCTGCCCACCGTTATATAGCCCCCCTTTGTGCTTCCCCTCTCCCATATAGCAAGTAACAAAAAAAAAAAAAAACACTTTATACTCACCTGGTTCCGCGCGTTCCTCTTCTCTTCACCTCACATTTATGGCCGCAGGCAGTGCTTTACCTGCGGTCACAAGAGGCCGCTCTCCCCTCTCGCGGTGTCGGCGCTGAGTGACGTCACTCAGCGCCTATACCACTGCGGGAAAGCGGCCTCTTGTGAGCGCAGGCAAAGCACTGTCTGCGGCCACAGGGATGACTGACAGGGAGGGAGCCAATAGCTCCCGACCTTTCAGTGCCGCTGCCTGTACCTATGAGCGCTCGTTTGAGCGCTCATAGCTACAGTTCTGAGCGCCGCAGGGGGGGGCCTGCAGGGGGCGCCATGGATGGGTAACCTTACCCATTACGATGGCGCCCTCCTGGCAGGCTGGTGGCCGGAGCCCTGTGCGACCGCAATGGTCGCACAGAGCAAAGGTCGGCCCTGCTCAGGGTGGGCCCCTTTAACCAGTGGGCCCGGTGCACGTGCACCATGGGCCCCCTGGTTAAAGCGGCCCTGCCCGGGGCCCATGGTAAAGTTAATCCACCCTGACTGTAAGTAACTATTTGTGGGTGCTGGCACCAATTAAACACATTTACATTATTTCCTATGGGAAAAACACTGCTCGGTTCTCAAACTGCCTTCCGGAACCAATTAAGTACGAGAACCAAGATACCACTGTATAAGGAAAGGTGTTATACTTCCCTTCCTGTAGGAATATAAGGAAAGGAGTTATACTGTCCTTCCTGTAGGAATATAAGGAAAGGTGTTATACTGTCCTTCCTGTAGGAGATATAAGGTAATATGTTATACTTCCCTTCTTGAGGAGATATGAGGAAAGGTGCTATACTTTCCTGCCTGTAGGAGATATAAGGAAAGGTGTTATACTTCCCTTCCTGTAGGAATATAGGGAAAGGTGTTATACTGTCCTTCCTGTAGGAGATATAAGGTAATGTGTTATAAGGAAATGTGTTATACTTCCCTTCCTGTAGGAGATATAAGGAAAGGTGTTATACTTCCCTTCCTGTAGGAGATATAGGGAAAGGTGTTATACTGTCCTTCCTGTAGGAGATATAAGGTGATGTGTTATACTTCCCTCCTTGAGGAGATATAAGGTAATGTGTTATACTTCCCTCCTTGAGGAGATATAAGGTAATGTGTTATACTTCCCTTCCTGTAGGAGATATAAGGAAAGGTGTTATACTGTCCTTGCTGTAGGAGATATAAGGAAATGTGATATACTTCCCTTCCTGTAGGAGATATAAGGAAATGTGTTATATTTCCCTTCCTGTAGGAGATATAAGGAAAGGTGTTATACTTCCCTTCCTGTAGGAATATAGGGAAAGGTGTTATACTGTCCTTCCTGTAGGAGATATAAGGAAATGTGATATACTTCCCTTCCTGTAGGAATATAGGGAAAGGTGTTATACTTCCCTTTCTGTAGGAATATTGGGAAAGGTGTTATACTTTCCTTCCTGTAGGAATATAGGGAAAGGTGTTATACTTCCCTTCCTGTAGGGATATAGGGAAAGGTGTTATACTTCCCTTCCTGTAGGAATATAGGGAAATGTGTTATACTTCCCTTCCTGTAGGAATATAGGGAAAGGTGTTATACTGTCCTTCCTGTAGGAGATATGAGGAAAGGTGTTATACTTCCCTTCCTGTAGGAGATATAAGGAAAGGTGTTATACTTCCCCACAGCCCCACATCATCAATAAACCACCTCCAACGGCTTGTGTTTTGGGGAACCAATTGTACTTAATGATACCTTTCATTTTACATAAAATTTAACGAAACTGAAATACTATTTTTTTGTGGGGTGATTTAAAAAAAAAACATTTGGTTAGGGGAATTTGTTTTTACGCAGCACATTTTGCAGTAAAACTGATATGTTACTGTATATTCTGTAGGTCAGTACAAAAATGACATATTGAAAATTTAGAAGGTAAGGAAGAATTGGTTGTGTCCGCAAAGCAAAAACAGTCTGTGTCCTTAAGAGGTTAAGAAAGAACATATGAGCAACACAAACTGTTTGTTTATTCACATGGAACATGATGGGGACTTTGGAGTAAAGTGACACCTTTCGAAAAGACCACCTCTTTAAAGCAAAGTACCATCAGTACATTCACTTTAAGCTCTGCCCAAGAAAAGAAGGCGCAGGCGTGGGAAATCCGGTGCCGCAGTCCTTTTTTAAACCGCAGCCCGATTTTCGCGTACCGTGCCAATCTATTCACCGGGCACCGGCCCGTTCTATCCATGTGCAAAATTTAAAGCGAATGTACTGATGATACATTCGCTTTAAGAAGATTACCCTCTTAGCCACACCAATATTCGATAAGATTTTCCTTTTCACCATTTATTATGCATAATATGCACCATTTACCAGCTACCAAGAAGACCACTTTTTATTGCAATTGTGACTGTATTTATTTATTTATTTTTTTAAGTTTTAAAATTGAATTTAATAGTTTTTAGTTTAAATGAGAGACACCAACATTATGTTTTCTTTTCTGTTTTATTTCAGAACTATATCCAACATATCAGTATAATGGAGCAAGTACATCTGTTTCTTCTACAACTTACCGAATTACAACTACCAGCACAGGAAAACCAACTACTATATCAACACTGTCCCGTAGAAACATATCAACATTATCTCCCATAACTGAAATTCCTGTGGAAGTTACTACACGGTCCACACCTGTTCCATCGCTTTTGCCTGCTGTTGGCATAGAGAGTTGTGAAGCTATAGCAGCACGCGAGATCATGTGGTTTAAAACTCGACAGGGGCAAACAGCAAAACAACCATGTCCTTTGGGGACAGTTGGTAAGTCTTATATCTTTTTTATCTTTTTCTTCAAAGTTGGATCTATTGTATGTCTTGGTGCATCATATGTATTTATAAAGGTGTTCTTAATTTAAAGGGGTATTCCAACCTAAAACTAACTTATCCCCTATCCACAGGATAAGGGACAAGTAAAAGATCGCAGGGGGTCTGACCTCCGTACCTCCCGGCGATCTCCATATCGGCCCCTGGCTCCTTTGTCTTGGATACAGCCACAGGTACGGCACGTGCTCTATTCATTATCAATTGAGCCTCTGGAAAGAGTGCTGTACTCTATAGAGGATGGATGGAGCCACAGAAGAGAGCACAGTACAGCACTCTGCCCTTTGTGATGGCTTCATTGAGAATGAATAGAGGTGGCAGCAGAGAGCACTGTGTCAGACTGAAAAGAATACACCACTTCCTGCAGGACATACAGCAGCTGATAAGTATGGGAAGACTTGAGATTTTTAAATAAAAAGTAAAATTACAAATCTATATAGCTTTCTGAAACCAGTTGATTTGAAAGAAAAAGATTTTCACTTTCCAAACACCTGAATCGTAATAGTTAATCCCCCCAACTATACACACTACAGGTTTACAGGATCCCACAACTATACACTACAGGTATACAGGACCCCAAACCATACACTACAGGTATACAGCCCTCCCCCATGCCTAATTGAGGAGGAAGCAATGTGCAGGCTTCATGCAAACCTACGCTGGGGTCATAACGAGATGCAGACCTCTTCTCCTCAAACAAAGCCGGTGTTTCAGGCACAGCTACTCTCCAGGGTAGCAAGATAAAAAAAATCCTTTTTATCAAAAAAGTTAAAACATACAACATACATAAACATGTTTTCAGACTGGTTTCTTTATCTTCATCATCGTCATATCCAGACCGATCCAGTCTGGAAACGCATTATACTTAGCCTTGTATGTTTTTATTGTTTTAATAAATAAAATTTTTGTACCTTGCTACCCTGGAGTAGCTGCCCAAACTATACACTAGATTTATACAGGACCCCCACTATACACTAGAGGTATACAGGACCCCCCCAACTATATACTTCAAGTATGCAGAACCCCCTCCCCTAACTATACACTACAGGTATTCAGTACCCCCTAGGGTACTGAATACCTAGGGCAGCAGTACCTGTTAATACGGCCCTGCAACCTAACCATACACTACAGGTAGGACTGGGTGATATGGCCAAAAAATAAAATCTCGATTATAAATTTTTCTTAGACAATTCCCAATTTAAATCTCGATTTTTTTCCTTTTTTGTTCAACAGAACATTTTCCTCTTTGCAGTGTCAGATACTATTTTAATGACGTTTGAGACAACAACTGTATTGCTTCCCTCTGTAACAGTGCTCCAACTGTGCCCCCATGTGGTAAACAAGCCCTCTTTGTGCCCCACATAAGTAGTTTTCCCAAATATGTGCCACTCTGTGCTCCAATATAGTATAGGAGATCTTCTTTGTGCCTCTATCTAGGTAGGGTGTAATAGTGGAGGTATAGTGGATAAGGGGTGTAGTAGTACAGGTATAGTTGAGGGGTGTAGTAGTAGTACAGGTATAGATGAGGGGTGTAGTAGTACAGGTACAGTATAGATGAGGGGGGTAGTAGTACAGGTATAGATGAGGGGTGTAGTACAGGTACAGATGAGGGCTGCAGTAGTAGTAGTACAGGTACAGATGAGGGCTGCCGTAGTAGTAGTACAGGTTCAGATGAAGGGTGTAGTGTAGTAGTACAGGTATAAATGAGGGGTGACTGGTGCAGCTGAGGTTGACTTAGGGGGGACTGGGGCAGCTGGGGGTCACTGGGGCAGCTGGAGGTGACTGAGAGGGCACTGGGGCAGCTGGGGTGACTAAGTAAGCTGGGGGTGACAGAGGGGACTGGGGCAGCTGGGGGTGACTGGGGAGGGACTAGGCAGCTGGGGGGGGATTGGGACAGCTGGGGGTGACTGAGAGGGGCACAGGCGCTCTCCTCCCAACTGCACATGGAGCTCCCCGGTGTCTGGAGGCGGCCACGGGGACTGCAGGGAAAGGTGATCGCATTGCTGCAGGTCCTGGGGCTGTACAGCAGGATCGGGGGGTGCAGTGCAGATTCCCTGATCCTGCTGAACAGCTCCAGGATTTGCAGCAATGCAATCACTTTATCCTGCAGTCCTCAAGAGACTGGGGAGCTCCCCCCTCTCAACTATACACTACAGGTATACAGAACCCCCCCTTTCCTAACTACGGTATACACTACAGGTACACAAGACCTCCCTAACCCAACTATACAGTACAGGTATACAGGCCCCAGCAATCTATACACTACAGGTCGAGAGGACCCATCCCGCAATCACAGTAAACAGCCTTATACCAGATATATAATTGTTTTTTTACAATAATAAAATGAAAGAGCTGTTCAACTCCTTTACAGGACGCAGACTGCACAAATCAGTGGTAGCAAGATAACAGGAATTATCCCACAATCACAGTATACAGCCGTATACCAGATATATAATTGTTTTTTACAATAATAAAAAGTAAGAGCCGTTCAACTCCTTTTTAGGACGTAGACTGCGCAAATCAGTAGTAACAAAATAACAGGTATTATCCTGCAATCACAGTATACAGCCATATACACTATCAGTAGATGTCTGAAAACACTGCCTGTCCCACAACCGCTTCTAAATATATGGTTTTTATACTTTTAGCCCTAACAAGGGCTTTTGGGGGTCCCTTACTACCTAATTTCACCTAAAAGCTTTCTCTCCCTGGTATACAGTATGTCCCTCTCTAGGTCCAACCAGCAAGTGACACGAATCGGGAATCCAGTATTTTTATATATATAGGAGGTGGCATAGTTTATCCAGCCAATTACAGTTACAGCACCAAAATCCTCCACTCTACAACTGGGTCCAATGGGCGCAGGTCCAGGTAAAAAAGTAAGGCAAAATAAAGTACTAAAAAAATTATTAAAAAACGACACAACTCGTTTTGAGATTGCACCGATCCCTTTCTCAACTGTGCTAATCAGTTACAGGTTTTTTTTTTTAAAGTCCTGCCTATTCCTAGTGCCTGTCCCTCCTCCCAGCATATTTATTGGCTGGAAAAAAGCACCAGGGGGTGTGGGAGGGCGAATCCAATTTTTACTGCATTATCGTTCGAATATTCGAACGCAATCGAATAGCACAAATAGCGTACTATTCGATCGAATAGCTATTCGCTCATCGCTAACTAATACCAATATACTGTCACTGAATAAAATCCACTGTGTGGACACAAATATTACCAATAAAATGAGAAAACACAGGAAAGATAATACTGGCACACCATGACCACTGCCATCATCACCATAGACTGGATAATACTGCTGTACTGTCAATTAATAATATTCCCTTTGTACTACTGGTATATAAAATGCAATATTCTTCCTACGTATTGACTAGAGATGAATGAACATTAAGTTCTGGTTCGCACAAATTTAAATCCTGATGGTATAGGCTACATCCATCTTCTCCAGCCACTGGAATTCAAATACAGAGCGTTTGGCTTTATGTAAACCTGAACTTACTGTAAGTTCACTCATCTCTAGCAGTGACCACACAGAGGTAGAGATCCAGCTATACAAAAGATCTACAGGGTACGTTCACAGGTACATGGTCTACAGCAGATATCATTGTCAATTAATGACTGAACCCAGCATCAAATCTGCTGCAGATTCTGTACATGTGAATGCACCCTAAGGCTATGTTCACACAACTTGAACACCCGGCCGTTCCGTGACCCCGGCCGGGTCTCAGCCCGGATCATCCCGGCGGGGACTTAAGTACCAAGCCGGGTGATATTTCCAGCCGCGCTGATGCGCCTGCATCAGAGCTTCCCATAGCCCACAGTTTGTGAACTGACAGGTCTTTCTGCATTTTTTTTCCGGCGCCGCATAGGATCGTGGCCGGAGTGCATACGATGTGTGTACGCTCCGGCCGGGATCCCATTGAAAATAAGGTTATGTTCCACCACCCAAAACTACGGCCGTAGTTCTCACTGCAGAACTTTTACGTAGTGTAAACATAGCCTAAAAGTGATCATAGTGCAGTAACATCCAGTGACTTACAGAAGGAGTCTTCTCTACATGAATCATAAGTGACTTTTTGGTAGTCAAAGCTGTCTGTTTTTTCTTTTCTTTCCATCTGGCTCAGCCTATCATGAAGATTTCTCCAGCCATGACTTGTCTCCCCAGAATCTGCAAGACAAACACTTTAGGCTCCATGCTCCAGCATCATCCTAACCTTATACCTCATCATAACCTTATACTCCTCATTGCTTTACACAGAGTGCCCACTTGTGCCCCCATATAAGCAGTCAGGCCCAATATGTGCCTCCAGATAGTAGTCAGGCAGCTCTGTGTGCCCATATAGTATTAGAGTCCCCCTGTGCTGTGTCACCATGTAGTATCAGGTGACTCCCCTATAGTAGGATCCCCTGTGCAGTATTGCTAATATACAATAGGCCCCCTATGCAGACCCCACATAATATAGATGCCCTGTGCAGTCCCACATAATATAGGCCCCCACATAGTATAGCCCCCTGTGTAGCCCCCACACAGTATACCTCCCCTTTGTAGCTCCCACACAGTATACCTCCCCTTTGTACCAACCACACAGTATATCCCCCTTTGTAGCCCCCACACAGTATACGCCCCTTTGTAGCTCCCACATAGTATACCCCCCTTTGTAGCTCTCACACAGTATCCCCCCCCCCTTGGTAGCCCCCACACAGTAAACCCCCCTTTGTAGCCCCCACATTGTATAGGTCCCTGTGTAGCCAGCCCCCACATAGTATAGGACCCTGTGTAGCCAGCCCCCACATAGTATTGGTCCCTGTGTAGCCAGCACCCACTTAGTAGCCAGCCCCAACATAGTATAGGTCCTTGTGTAGCCAGCACCCACATAGTAGCCTGCCCCCACATAGTATAGGTCCCTGTGTATCTAGCCCCCACATAGTAGCCAGCCCCCACATAGTATAGGTCCTTGTGTAGCCAGCACCCACATAGTAGCCAGCCCCCACATAGTATAGGTCCCTGTGTAGCCAGCATCCACATAGTATAGGTCCTTGTGTAGCCAGCACCCACATAGTAGACAGTCACCCACATAGTATAGGTCCTTGTGTAGCCAGTGCCTACATAGTATAGTCCCAACATATGATTTGCTCCCCCCCTCCCAGTTTAGCTCCCACGTGGTGTTGTCCCACTGTACAGCATAGCATAGGACATAGCATATACTGTACAGTATAGCATAGGACACCTTCTTTAACCCAAGTTATAGGCCCTAAGTGTAGCTCCCATTGTGTAGAAGCAGTCATGTGAAAAAACAAAACTATACTCACCTCTTTCTAGTAACAGCGTCTCTGTTGTCCCTTAGCTGCTCCAGTGCCATTACCTGCTGTTACAGGTTCTGGAATAGGCAGCCTGATGAAGACCGGGCGCGGTGGCTTACTGCTCCAGCCCTGCGGCGCTTGCACCTCTCTCCTTTCCGGCTCGGCTGCGGACGTGTGACGTCATCTGTTACTGCCTGCACCGAGCAGGAGAGGAGAAAGACGTAGGCACTGCAGGGCTGGAGCAGTGAGCCACCGCGACTGGTCTGCATCAGGCTGCTAATCCCGGAACCTGTAATAGCAGCTAAGGGCACCACTTTTAAAGAGGAAGTGCGGCCCTGGCGGCCGCTACCCATGTGGGGGGGTGGGGGTGGCGCTGCGATCGAGTGATGACTGATGGTATGCTTTGGAGGGGCGGCCCTCCGACTGATAATTTGGGCAGCCCAGCAGGCATTTGCCTGTTATGCCAGATTATCTGTCTGGGCCTGCAACACTTACACCCTGCTTCAGCCATAGCACACACTCACACCCTGCTTCAGCCATAGCACTTACACACACAGCCTGCTGCAGCCATAGCACACTAAAAAAACACACAATCTTCTCCCAGAGAGAAAACCCCACACTGAGGGCAGAGGTTACTGCTGCACTACTAATGGCTTCTCCTCCTCCTTCTCTATATTACACAGGATATCTTCATATTACACTACTGATCATATACAATCATCCAGCATCCAAGAACAGAACAGCACAGCTCTCCCGCCACACAATGGACTCTTCTAGCTCTGAAACAAACTGCCAAATAGTGACCGACAACCTCTCCCCGACCACCCTTAAATAATAGGGCCAGCGCTTTATTACTGATGTATAGAGGAAAGGTCCTTAGATTGATAGAGCATAAATTATATTGATAAGTAACATTTATAAAATTCCTATGAAAACACAATTATAAAATTTTGAATTTTGATTTTTTTCTGAGCTGGAGTCGGAGTCGGTACATTTTTTTGGGCTCCAAGTCCGACTCCAGCCAAAACTAGCTGGCTGCAGTGCCTCTTCTCCCGCTCTATCTCCCGATTGGTACGGGTCTGAACACTCTGTACCGATCAAAACTTTTGACATGTCTCTATAACGACTAATACACTTAAAGGCCAAGTTCTCACTGCGTATAACTTACTGTTACTGAAGATTATCCCGGCTGTTAAAAGTTGAATTGCTTAAAGCGAATTTACCAGTTGAAGCAGTGATTTTTTATTTTTGGACTACCTGGTTGGCGCTGGTCAAGAGATTCCAGAGGTGTGGTCCATCTTTGAAAACAACGCCCGATTCCCACAATAAGCACCGGTTTCTTCATATTCACCAGCCTCCTCTATGCACTAGAGGGCAGGCCCAGAGCCCCCAGTATGTCGATATCCCCTCCCCTTGATGACGCATCTCCATTAAGATCAAGTATGGCCGCATCATCGAGGGGAGGGAATATCATTACACAGGGGGAGCTGGGCCTGTCTCCAGTACATAAAGGCCGGTGTATATGAAGAAACCAGCACTGATCACTGGACCACGCCACTAAGATCCCCAAGCCTACTCCAACTAGATAGTAGGAAAAAATCACTACTTCAACTGGTACATTTACTTTAAAGTGACTCTGTACCCACAATCTGTGCCCCTCCCCCCCCAAATCGCTTGTACTGTCGGATAGCTGCTTTTAATTCAAGATCTGTCCTTGGATCTGTTCGGAAGGTGATGCAGTTATTGTCCTAAAAAACAACTTTTAAACTTGCAGCCCTGTGACAAATTGGTGTGGCGTAGAGTACCCGTGCCCTAGGCCTGCACCGCCTTTCTGTCCCTTCAACATTATTAATGCCCCATGCAGGATTTCTCCTATTCATCACTTGTTTGAACACTGCACATGTGCCTTAATGATCCAACACTTGCGCAGTGTTCAGACAAGTAATGATTAGGAGAAATCCTGCCCAGGGGCATTCCTAATGATTAATAGGGTGGGGAGGGGAGACGTAGGGGGGTTGCAGACCTAGGGCACAGACACTCTAGGCCACGACAATTGTAGGACAATAACTGCAAAAGCAGCTATGTGACGTTACAATCTGTTAAGGGGGGCGGCAGATGGTGGGTACAGATTCGCTTTAAATTTCCCCTCCACTTTGCTTTAAAAAGATATTCTACTCCAAAACTTTTTTTGTTGAATATCAACATATTGCTTAAAGCAAGTGACCAGGTGTTTTGAGCTGTTTTCAGCTGGCTATTCCCCTGAACTCACCCCCTCTGGACACAAAAAAGGAGTGAGTTCTGAGGACTGAGTTCACTCCGTCTTGCTCCCTGCTCCTGGCCCCCACCTTCCCAGATGAAGAATATGTCTTAGCGATAATACCCTGCTCATTGAGGAGAGGGAGGACAAGTTAACCCGCCCCCTCCCCCAAAACAAAGTTATAAGGTACTAGAACTTTGCTTGGTATCCAAACAAAACTGTGGGATATAACAGTTATCAGAGGTGGTCAGAGGTGTTCAGATACTACTCTTTAGAGCAGTGAATCCCATTTTTATGGGGTTTCCCGGCAGGAAGCAAAAGTCTTCTGCTCTGGAGGGAGCCCTATATGTACTGTTGCTGCTGAGCCAGCTCAGTTTGCCATCCAGGCAGGGGTTAAGTTGTAATGCTGTGCACAAAATCACCTCTTAACCCCCTAGAAGTAGCAGAACACCAAAATAATGCATTCACTCACTTTGCCTGGGTCCAGTCTGTGATTGTCACTAGTGGGTGCTGTGCACATGAATCCTTTCCAAAGAGGAGCACAACATCCATCTTTTTGGTGTTCTGTTCCTCCTAGGGGGTAAAGCGACTCAGTACCTACAATCTGCCCCCCCCCCCCAACCACTTGTACCTTCAGATAGCTGCTTTTAATCCAAGATCTGTCCTGGGGTCCATTCTGCAGGTGATGCAGTTATTGTCTTAAAAAACAACTTTTAAACTGGCAGCCCTGTGTCAAACGGACGTGGCCTAGATTGTGTATGCATTAGGCTGGCACAACCTCTCTGTCCCTCCTTCCTGCCCTCCTCATCATTAGGAATGCTCCAGGCAGATTTTTTCCTATTCATCACCTGTTTCAGCACGGCACATGGGCTGGATTGTTAAGGCACCTGTGCAATGTTCAGCCAGGAGAAAATGTTTTAGGGGCATTCCTAATGATGATGAGGGTAGGAAGGAGGGATGGAGGGGTGGCGCAAAGTTAGGGCACAGATATTCTAGGCCACGGCCGCTTGACACAGGGCTGAAAGTTTAAAAGTTGTTTTTTAGGTCTATAACTGCATCACCTGCCAAACGGTCCCGAGGACAGATCTTGGATTAAAAGCAGCTATCTGAAGCTACAAGTGGTTTAGGGGGGAGAGATTGTGGGTACAGAGTCACTTTAAGAGGTGACACAGCACATCACAACTTAACTCCTGCCTGGATGGCAAACTGAGACAGTTGAGCAACAGTACAGACAGAGCTTCTTTCAGAGCAGAAGTTTTCTGCTCTAGAGTAGGAAACCCTGTTTGTAGCTGGGATTCCCCACTCCTACAGTAAGGTGCAGTGTGTAATGCACTGCTACTTACTGTATGCACTGAGGAGGTAAGTAGTGATGCTCTTGCATCTTTTTATACTCTGTGGGCCATACTCTCTGCACTTGACCAATGAAGTGTAAGGGTACAAACCCACACACCGTATACACAGCAGATACGCAACAAAAACGCAGCAAATACGCAGCAGATTTGTTGGTACAGATTTGATGCTGTGTTCAGTTATTTAGATATAATCTGCTGGGTTTTTGATGCGTTTTTGCTGCGTGTTTGCTGCGTATTTGCTGCGTATCGCAGCAGTAAATACGCTGCTTATACGGTGTGTGGGTTTATACACTAAAAAACAATTAAAGGGGTATCCCACTCAAACATAACTTTTGATATGTTGCTGCTAATGGTCAGACTAACAATTCATTCCATACTTGTTATTATCTCCTTCCCCCAGTACTCAACTGCTGCTTTCTGCTGAAAACACAAAAATCTATGTGTGAGCTTTTCTCTCTGTCTCCCCCTTCTCTCCCTTCCTTCTGAGACAATTGATGTAAACAATCTGCAATATTGTAGCTTTTTTGCAATGCTGGGAGGATTAATCACAGTGTGTTCATTAACAACTTGACCTCAGAATAACTCTCCCAGCATTAGAAACTATAATGCAGATAATGCATGCCAGGGACTTGCTTACATCAGCTGTCTTAAAAGGGATGGGGGAGGAGGGGGAGACAAAGAGAAAAGCTCACGCACAGACTTTTTTTCAGCAAAAAAAAACAGCAGCTGAGAACTGGGGAATAAGACTGAATTGTTAATGACAAGTATGGAATGAATTGTTAGTTTCACCATGGGCAGCAACATATCAAAAGTTATATTTGAGTGGAATATACCTTTAAATATATTTCCATATTCTCTATGGAAAAACTCTGCTCAGTTCTCGAACTGCCTGGTTCTGGAACAACCGTCTAAAACAGATTCGAGACAGAGGTATTACTGTACTATATTTTATAATGACTTCACTAATTACCATTGTCAGGACTGGTCTGCTCTGTCAGGGCTGCTCTCTTTCAATTGCAGCTTTAGTTGCACATAGTAATGATAAGCAGTGGACAAAAAAGAAAGGTAAGGGGGCAGGTATGCCAACTGACCAATCAGGGAGAAGCACTTTATGATGGGATTTAGTTTCATGGTCGGCACCATCTTGGATATAGACCGTATTTTACAAAAACTTGTAACTTGGGAACAGCGGCAGCTAGAAAGATGAGGGACGGCTCAAAATGCTTGGTGAGTAAGACCAGCTAGGGTTAGGAACATGTTATTTTTAGCTCTTAGGTGGAATACCTCTTTAAACTACCTGTGAACCACCTAAAAGGTTAAGAAAGGTTAAGGAGTGCAGTTTTAAAATGGGGTGCTTTATAGGGGTTTCTAATATACAGACCACTGAAAATGTGCAAATTTGCTGCTAAACTTCTAAGCTCTCTAATGCCCTAAAAAAGTAAACTGATGTTTACCAAATCATGCCAACATTGAAAAGACATATTGTAGATGTGCCTTTATGTGCCATCATAATTTTACATAAAAACAGAGAGTGTCAAACTCCGAAAAATGCTAACTGGACCATATATTTTGGATGTGGGAATGGCCCTTTATTAGCTTTGAAGCTAAAACTAGCTTGGTCCCTAAGGGGTTAAAGTAGCAGTTGAACATGTGTGTGGTCAGTCTGTTCAGAATCTATTAACACGTTTTTAACAAGTTTTAAGTAAATTTTTATCCTATTTGTACATTTCTGTTTTAGGCGTGGCAACATATGCCTGTATTGCTCCTGATGGCATATGGAATCCACAAGGCCCTGACTTGAGCAACTGTTCATCTCCATGGATCAGTCATATTGCTCAAAAGGTAAAAATGTTTGACATTTATAATGTAGCAATGTGTATGAGAATTACTTTAGGATGAAATTACTCAGTTTATAGTAAGTACTATATGGGGGCAGATTATCCAATATATGAGGGTACAAACCCCATTTGTACCTTACTTCTCTGTAAGAGTATAAAAGGGCCTAAGTACTATTTTAGGGTCCAAACTGGATCTAAATACTACATGGGAGCACAAAATGGGCACTGTTACAGTGAGGAGGATGGTGCTGGAGCAAAGAGCCTAAAATGTTTGACTGTACCCTGGCTGGACTGTGTTGTTACCAGTGGACCAGCAACTGGCGGAATGGGCCTTCTTCCTCCTCCACTTCCTCCATCACATCCCTTACATCCTAAGCAGCACCATGAATGGGGAGATTCTATCTTCCTGCAATACAAGGACAGATGGTAAAAACAATTAAATACTTAATTTCATGATTTAGACCTATAATGTTTTATTCCGGTATCTTTCACTTTTTTGCATTTGTTGTGTAAGGCGTAGTAGACTGTTACACGATATAAGGAGTGAAACTACTGTGTGTGAACACAGCCTTAAGGCCCTATTACACCAAGCGATTATCGGCCATATTTGGCCAATTATCAGCTGTTACAGCCAATAATCGCTTGTTGTAATAGCTCCTGTTAAAAGCTAGCGATCAGCTGACATGCTCGATGTTGGCTGTTTCTTATCTAAAACAATAGCGACGCTCTGCTGGCTGTTGCTTCAGACAGTCTTAAAGTAGGGCTGGGCAGTATACCATCAAAATATTGATGCCATCTGTGGCCTCGGTTAAAGGGGTTCTGCCACCAATTGATCCAAGTATAATTTACTGAAGAACAGAAATTTAAGCAAATTTACAATGTTTACTCCATTAAAATAATCTCCCCTTGAAAAGATAGGTACCTTTAATGGCAGTGATGGTACCCCCTGCTGTTCCAGTAAAGCAGTCCCTGCCCGTCCATGTAAGAGACTTTCTGGCCGAGCATGTATACTTCCCCTCACTGTATGTGCTGTTTAGATACCCCTCCGTCTGGGGCCAGATCTACCTAAAGAGCGGGAAGTCTGTTTAGCTTGTGCCTGTTCCCCTGGAGGATCTGTATGGGGACTGTATGGGGGACTTTGTATGGGGACTTTGTATGAAATTGCAAACACACAAAAACACAAAAAGAGGCTCCATTTGCAAAAAGTGTAAACCATCCCACCACGTTAAAGGGGTTATCCAGCGCCGAGGTCAGCTAGGCTCTCCTGCACCTGGGGCAAAGATTCAATTTGGCACCTAACACTCCCCCCCCTCCCCCTTGTGTGTGCAGTAAGCCCAGGGGGACCCATGTTGTCCCTTCACTATTTTTTTTTTTTTTTATGAAGTTTAGATGAGCAATTGTTCAGATGAGCCATTTGCTCGTCTCTACTGGCAGCACTAGTGTGGTGTTCACTATATGGGATACATAATGTCAAAATTAACTATGTACCTGGAATGTTTTTATGAAGAATGATTATCATGCAGCTTTGGGCTCAATCAGCATTTTTTAAAGTACTTCCATTTTACCCATTTAAGATTTGGTCCCTAAGTACCTTAACGGAGGCGCCATTGTCTCTGCTCCCTGCTGTCTGTACCTGTGAATTAGGAGGCGATGCTTCCTGATCTATCTCCAGTGTGACCCCCAGTGTAATGTGCTGCTATGGTGCTGTCTCCTAATGCACAGGTACGCTCAGCAGTAGAGTTGATCGAACCTCAGGAAATCCTAGGTTTGATTAAACTCGAACATTCACAAACCTACCGCATTTGATTGCTGATGCCTTTTCGGTCCATGGGGAAGGAGGAGAGTGCTATTATCTAGGCTGAATCCCAGAACTCCAGGCGGTACTCTGCCACTCTCCTCCTTCCCCACTGACCAGGCAGGCATCAGCAATCTAATGCTGCAGGTTTGCGAATGTTGGAATTCGATCGAACCTAGGATTTCCCGAGTTTCAATCAACTCCACTCAGCAGCGGAGACAACAGCATCAACAGCATATACAGCCTGGCCACTACAGGGAGCCTTCAGCTGCAGAGTACTTATATAGTCCCCACACAGTGCTCCCAGCTGAGAGGAAATCCCTGGTTGTTATATGCAATATTCTCTGTCTGGGGATTCCCTCCAAGCTGGGGTCACTGTGTAGGGACTATACTCTGCTGCCCAGTGCCTGTGACAGCTGGCTGAACCCTGATGCTGTGCCCAGCTGGCCGCAGGGAACAGCATCTGTTCAGCACCTTGCTTCATTAGTGGAGCATCAGACCAAAAGCAGCTTCCCTGCTTCACCAATAAAGCAAGGAACAGTAAGGACCGCCCCTCCCTGGAGAAGAGGACTTTCTGCTGACCAGGATGAAATGGAGGAGACCACCTGCGCCAGGCAATGGGTAAGTGAAAACTTTGGGGGGACTAAGGGCAGGGTGTTGGAATTAAGGATGATTGGGGGGGGGGGGGGGGGGGGGGGAATTGCTGGCAGGCTCACAGGTAACCAGGGGCGGAGTTGTGGGTGACCCGGGGATGGGGTCACAGATGTCAGGGGAAGATTTGCAGGTGACCTGGGGGTGAATTTGTGGGTGACTCAGGGCAAGGGCAAAGGCATGGAGCGCATTAGTCCCTGAACAATATCTGTGTGTGTGTGTGTGTGTTTGGGGGAGAGGGGGGGAGAGAGAGAGTTTATCATGCAGGAACACTCTCCTCTCTCCATATAATGTTCAGGCCCTAGTATATAGTATATGGGGTGGGATGGGGGGTCCTGTGTGATACAGTTCACCCCATATGCCAGACATGGCCTGGTGTCCATACAGTGCTCCTTCCCTTCCCCCGTTGGGCATTATTACTTAGTATAATGGTGGTTCCCAAGTTGTCCTCTCATATTTGGGTCACCCAGCTTTCCCCAGTATTGTACCCAGTATGATAGAGTTCACCCAGCTTTCCAGCATCTTATTCTCAGTATGATAGTGGTCACCTGGGAAAGCTGGATAACAATCTCTGTAATGGCCCGAGTCTGTCTAAAACCTAAAAATTTGACTCATCTCATGTCCAGCTAGCTGAGCTGAAAAGAGGTAACACTATAACTAACCCATGTCTAAACCCTTGATAGGTACTATATGGGGGCACAGATAGGCCTAAGTACTATATGGGGGCAGATTATCCAATATATGCGTTTACAAACCCCATTTGTACCTTACTTCTCTGTAAAAGTATAAAAGGGCCTAAGTACTATTTTAGGTTCCAAACTGGATCTAAATACTACATGGGAGCACAAAGGGGCACTGTTACAGTGAGGAGGATGGTGCTGGAGCGAAGAGCATAAAATGTTTGTCTGGCAGATTCAGCGAGATTCAGACGAGACATCACCAGGGTAGTCTTCATCATGGCCAGGCATGAAGAAAAAGAAAAGCGACTCTAATCAGAGAAGATGCCCCTCGGTGAGTAACTTATAGAAGACTCCCCCTGTAAGTAACTGGATGTACAGTAACTATGCTGTAATCACTTATGTTAATCATCTTCTCTGTCTATATAACTAATTATTACTGCCAGCAAGCAGCTTCAGAGATCATTCTCTTTACTCTCCCTATACTCATCTCTGCTTCTACCAGCAGAGTTAAGAGAATGATCTTTGAAGCTGCTTACTGTCACTGATAATCAGTAATATGGACTCTCCCTCTACCCTGCCCTATGCCACTGCCAACAAGCAGAGTTATCGTCTCAGTTCACATAACTGATTATCACTGACAACAGTTGTTACTTAGAATATAAGGCATATCGTAAAAGGTAGCTGGAGATTTCATTTCAGCTGGGGGTGCTGTGTGGGGACTATATTTATTAAGCCACCTGCTGATGTTATTGTGACAGCTGGGAACACCCTGCTGTGGATGTGCTATATATGCTATGCAAGTAAATAGCCCAGCTATCGCAAGGTGCCCCCAGCTGGCACAGTCATCCTAGCGGCATAATAGATAATGTCCTCGCACAGCGCCCCCAGCTGAGGGGATCACCAGCTAGAGGATACCTAGAGGATAAAGCATTCTCTAGGTGGTTTCCAAGGATTCCCTCTTAGCTGCAGCCTCCTTGTAGGGGGCTCTATCTTTTAGGATAGCTGGATTACTGGGAGCCTCTAGATGTGACAGTGATCCCTGTACTGCATAGAATTTAGAGAACTCTCTGCTGCAGAACACTATAAAATCCTATACTAAACTAACATCACTATTTTCCTATAAAGTGACCAAGTACTGGTAGATACCGCTCTACACAGGCTGTGTAGAAAAGACAAATTTGGTCAGCTCTTCTACAACACCATGCACACTAGGCAGGAGCACGTTGCTCTGGCTGAAATTGCAAACACACAAAAACACAAAAAGAGGCTCCATTTGCAAAAAGTGTAAACCATCCCACCACGTTAAAGGGGTTATCCAGCGCCGAGGTGCAGCTAGGCTCTCCTGCACCCGGGGCAAAGATTCAATTTGGCACCTAACACCCCCCCCCCCTCCCTCTTGTGTGTGCAGTAAGCCCAGGGGGGCCCATGTTGTCCCTTCACTATTTTTTTTTTTTTTTAATGAAGTTTAGATGAGCAATTGTTCAGATGAGCCATTTGCTCGTCTCTACTGGCAGCACTAGTGTGGTGTTCACTATATGGGATACATAATGTCAAAATTAACTATGTACCTGGAATGTTTTTATGAAGAATGATTATCATGCAGCTTTGGGCTCAATCAGCATTTTTTAAAGTAATTCCATTTTACCCATTTAAGATTTGGTCCCTAAGTACCTTAACGGAGGCGCCATTGTCTCTGCTCCCTGCTGTCTGTACCTGTGAATTAGGAAGCGATGCTTCCTGATCTATCTCCAGTGTGACCCCCAGTGTAATGTGCTGCTATGGTGCTGTCTCCTAATGCACAGGTACGCTCAGCAGTAGAGTTGATCGAACCTCAGGAAATCCTAGGTTTGATTAAACTCGAACATTCACAAACCTACCGCATTTGATTGCTGATGCCTTTTCGGTCCATGGGGAAGGAGGAGAGTGCTATTATCTAGGCTGAATCCCAGGACTCCAGGCGGTACTCTGCCACTCTCCTCCTTCCCCACTGACCAGGCAGGCATCAGCAATCTAATGCTGCAGGTTTGCGAATGTTGGAATTCGATCGAACCTAGGATTTCCCGAGTTTCAATCAACTCCACTCAGCAGCGGAGACAACAGCATAAATACCTCCAGTAAGGTATTCCATCACCAAATTCAAAATAGAAATAAGTTAGAAAAATGACTCTTGTATCATGGTCGCTGTACATACAGATACAGGTGCTAAAGCTTTGGCTGTCCAGACATGATGGGAGTTGTAGTTTTGCAAAAGATGGAGAGCCAGGGTTCCCTACGCCTGCAGACAGTAGGTGAGGTTTATATAAATGTGATATATATTTGGAGAGGGCAGTTATTAAGGGGTTAAGTATAGAATAATGTACAACCAGACCAGACCCCTAAATAAACACTGGACACTCTTGTGTGTCTCCCCCCCAATCCCAGACTGGTGTCACCCTGTATACCCCTGTCCCCCTCACCACCCCAGACTGGCACCCTTCACCCTCCTCCCCACACTGGGCACCCCTGATTGTCCTCCCCTTCCCACATGGTAATGACTAAATCCCATACCGCAAAGGGACCTCACTGGGTGCACGCACACAGCTCCCAGGCAAGCCCCGCCCCGGCCGCATTTCATTGGCTGCTCCACTCCGGGCTTCCTATCAGTTAAAATCAGACCCTGCCGGACCCCCGACCTTAATCCGAGCATTTAGTATTAGGGTTGGGGGTCGGATTAGGGTTACTAAAATCATCTAACTATCCCCTTCCCACACAACAACCCTAACCCTAACCCTCGGGGTTGGTGCTAATCAGGAGGGTTAGGGTTGGGTCTGTGGGGAGGGTTAGACATGAGAATCAGTGGGACGTAACTCTAATCCGACCCCCAACCCTAACCCTAATACTAAACGCTCGGATTAGGGTCGGGGGTCCGGCAGGGTTTGATTTTAACTGATAGGAAGCCCGGAGTGGAGCAGCCAATGAAATCGGGGCGGGGCTTGCCTGGGAGCTGTGTGCGCGCACCCAGTGAGGTCCCTTTGCGGTATGGGATTTAGACACTACCCTTCCCACATGGTACCTGTATTTTCTTTCTTCCTCCTCCATAGTGCAGGGCAGTACAGGACCTGTGGTGACATCATAGTCACATGTCAAGGTCCTTGACCATCTACACTAACTTTGCTGTACTGTCTCCTGGCTGCTGCCCTAATTTGCGCAAAATCTCGGTAAAAACACAGCGCTTTTGTGCAAATCATAGCTAAACAGCAGCCAGGAGACAGTACAGCATGAGAAATGCCTCTTTTGATCAAGTAAAAATCGTCGTCTGCCTCCCTACACTAACAGAGGGCAGGAGGCTTCCAGGCTGCCTCATCCACTGTGATCCTCCTCTCTCTGCTCCCTGTCATGGCCCCCCCCCCTGGTCTCTGCACCCAGGGCAGCTGCCCCCCCCCCTTCCCCCTCGCTACGCCCCTGATCCAGTGCTACAAAAACATGGCCACTTTCTTTCAGAGACAACACGACTCTTGTCTTCACTTCAGGTGCGGTTTGCAATTAAAGGGGTAGTGCGGCGGTAAACAATTATTCACAGAATAACACACATTACAAAGTTATACAACTTTGTAATGTATGTTATGTCTGTGAATGGCCCCCTTCCCCGTGTCCCCCCACCCCCACCCGTGTACCCGGATGTGTGGTGCGCCATACATACCTGTCACGTGCCGACTCGTCTCCGATCTTCAGTCTGCGATGTCGTCTTCGGACGGCCCGATCGAATCCCTCCGAGCGTCCTGAGTGCCGCCCGCCCTCTTCAGCGTTATCAGATGCTCAGCCGCGATTGGCTGAGCACAGTTTGGCTCAGCCAATAGCGGCTGAGCAGCCAATGACGCGGCTGAAGATCGGAGACGAGCACGTGATCGGCACGTGACAGGTATGTATAGCGCACCACACTTCCGGGTACACGGGTGGGGGTGGTGGGACACAGGGAAGGGGGCTATTCACAGACATAACATACATTACAAAGTTGTATAACTTTGTAATGTGTGTTATTCTGTGAATAATTGTTTACCGCCGCACTACCCCTTTAAGCTCCATTCACTTCAATGGAACTGAGCAGCAAAACCCCACCCAAGCAGGAGACAAGAGTGGGGCTGTCTCTGAAAGAAAGTGGCCATGTTGTTGTAGCGCTGGATAACCCCTTTAAGGTGGCCTCATGCCGGGACAGACCTACACTGTACTTTGGCCTCTCCATGGCATATAATAAACCTATGTTCTGGGCATGCAGGAGCCATCCAATACTGGCAAAAATAATAATAAAATAATAATAATAATAATAATAATAATAATAAGGAGATATCCCCCTGTTGGAAGTTCCCCCAGTAATTGTTATACCCCTGGTAGTAATCCCCCACCACTAGTAGCAGCATCCATAATATCAAATCCCCTGTAGGTAATTACCCCCCTTCCCCCCACCCCATGTAAACATCCTCCATAATAAAAATAGAAAACACCAAACAAAAAAAAAAAAAAACACAGCAATAATCACAAGGCTTCTCCTGGGCATCTCCTCTTCTCTGCTCTGCAAGTGGCACTCGAGTCATTTGGGCCCCAGGGAGGGATCAGTTGCTTGTGACTGCAGGCTCATCATTGCCTGCGGCCACAAGAGCGGCTGACTGCTCAGGGAGCCAATGACGGCTCGGCCCATCAGTGAATTGCATTTAACTATAAGCACTTGTGGCAAGCGCTTTATGGTTAACCCTTTGAGGACCAGGCCCAAAATGACCCAGTGGACCGCGCAAATTTTGATCTTAGTGTTTTCGTTTTTCCCTCCTCCCTTTCTAAGAGCTCTAGCACTCTCAGTTTTCTATCTACAAGCCATGTAAGTGCTTGTTTTTTTACAGGAATAGTTGTACTTTGTAATGACGTCTTTCATTTTACCATAACATGTATGATGGAATTCCAAATATATTATTTATGAAGATATAATTTGGTGAAATTGTAAAAAAGAATGCAATATGGTAACGTTTGGGGGTTCCTGTGTCTACGTAATGCACTATATGGTAACAGCGAGATGATACTATTACTCTACAGGTCAGTCCGAACACAACCATATGCAGGTTACACAGATTCTCTAATGTTATATATATATATTTTTATGAAATCCTTTTTTTTTGGCAATTAAATATTAATAAAATGGGCCTATTGTGACACTTATAACAGTTTTATTTTTTCACCTACGGGGCGGTATGGGGTGTCATTTTTTCCGCCATGATCTCTAGTTTTTATTAATACTATATTTGTGAAGATCGGACGTTTTGATCACTTTTTATTGATTTTTTTTCATATATAACTAGAAAATGTACCCGGCGCTGCCCGGGTATAAAGTGTCAGTGTGTTAATTAGATTTGTTCTAAGGTGCCCAGGAGGCCAAGCTAAAGGTATTGTTTCATCTGAGTTAATCAGTGGAATTAGTGTATACCTGTAGTGCATAGTTGGAGGGGTTCTGTATACCCACAATGTATAGTTTTTAGGGGTCTCGCATATCTGTAGTGCATAGTTTGGGGGGCTGTATACCTATAGTGTATAGTTGGGGGGGTTCCTGTATACCTGTAGTGTGTATTTGGGGGGGGCTGTATACCTGTAGTGTATAGTTGAGGGAGGTCCTGTATACCTGCAGTGTACAGTTGGTGAAGGTCCTGTATACCTGTACTGTATAGTTCGGGGGTCCTGTATACCTGTAGTATATAGTTGGTGCTGTATACCTGTAATGTATAGTTGGTGGAGGTCTTGTATACCTGTAGTTTATAGTTTGAGGGTCCTGGATACCTGTAGTGTATAATTGGTGGAGGTCTTGTATACCTGTAGTATATAGTTCGGGGGTCCTGTATACCTGTAGTAAATAGTTTGAGGGTCCTGTATAACTATAGTATAGAGTTAGTGGAGGTCCTGTATACCTGTAGTGTATAGTTTTGAGGTCCTGTATACCTGTAGTGTATAGTTTGGGGTCCTATATACCTGTAGTATATAGTTGGTGGAGTTCCTGTATACCTGTAGTGTATAGTTTTGGGGTCCTGTATACCTGTAGTGTATAGTTTGGGGTCCTGTATACCTGTAGTATATAGTTGGTGGAGGTCCTGTATACCTGAAGTATATAGTTGGTGGAGGTCCTGTATACCTGTAGTATATAGTTTTGGGGTCCTGTATACCTGTAGTGTATATTTTGGGGTCCTGTATACCTGTAGTATATAGTTGGTGGAGGTCCTGTATACCTGAAGTATATAGTTGGTGGAGGTCCTGTATACCTGTAGTATATAGTTTTGGGGTCCTGTATACCTGTAGTGTAAAGTTTGGGGTCCTGTATACCTGTAGTATATAGTTTTGTGGAGGTCCCGTGCACCTGTAGTGTATAGTTTTGGGGTCCTGTATACCTGTAGTGTCCTGTATACCTGCAGGGTTGTATTTACCCGTATGGCAGTGTTATTCAGTCACAGTGTGTCGGTATTGGTCATGTCTGGTATGGCGGTGTTATCCAGTCACAGTATGGCGGTATTAGTCAGGTCTGGTGTGGCGGTGTTATCCAGTCACGGTATGGTGGTATTGGTCAGGTCTGGTATAGCGGTGTTATCCAGTCACAGTATTGTGGTATTGGTCAGGTCTGATATGATGGTGTTATCCAGTCACAGTATGGCGGTATTGGTCAGGTCTGGGGTGGCGGTGTTACCCAGTCAGTTTGCCGGTATTGGTCAGGTCTGGTATGGCAGTGTTATCCAGTCACAGTATGGCGGTATTGGTCAGGTCTGGTATGGCAGTGTTATCCAGTCACAGTATGGCGGTATTGGTCAGGTCTGGTATGACAGTGTTATCCAGCACAGTATAGCGGTATTGGTCAGGTCTGGTGTGGCGGTGTTATCCATTCACAGTATGGCGGTATTTGTCAGGTCTTATATGACAGTGTTATCCATTCACAGTATAGCGGTATTGGTCAGGTCTGGTATGACAGTGTTATCCAGTCACAGTATAGCGGTATTGGTCAGGTGTGGTGTGGCAGTGTTATCCAGTCACAGTATGGCGGTATTGGTCAGGTCTGGAGGTGTTATCCAGTTACAGTATGGCGGTATTGGTCAGGTCTGGTGTGGCAGTGTTACCCAGTCACAGTTTGGTATACCTGTTGTGCCCTGTGTATACATGTACTGTATGGATGGAGTAGGTGGTCCTGTATACATGTAGTGCCCTGTATATATATGTACTGTGTAGATGGAGTAGGGGGCCCTGTATATACATGTACTGTATGGATGGAGTAGGTGGTCCTGTATACATGTAGTGCCCTGTATATCAGGGCCGGATTAAAGGGAGGGCACCAGGGGCACGTGCCCCGGGGCCTCCACCACTTAGGGGCCCCCACCAGCAGGAACCCTTGTAGATCGGTGCTGCTTACCCAGGATATCAGGCTATGTAATAGGACCCTAAAACAGTGAGCAACAGCGCACAGAAAGTGCTGTGTTCTCACATTGCCTTATTAACACAAATACAATGTGGGAATACACTCTGATACTTTGCCCTCCCCGCTCCTCTCTCTAGGGTCTGTCATCTTCCTCTGCACTGCAGCCTCTAGTGACCATCCCGTGCGCAACAGAGGAGGATGCTAAGCAATACAGCCAGGAGCGAGGAGGGGCCTGTGCTAAGTCGCCTACAGTAAGCTGCCATCTGCATAGATCGTGGCATAGTTTATTTTTTTAATCCGGCCCTGCTGTATATATATGTACTGTATAGATTGGTTGCTAAGGTCCAACTGCCGTGTCTGCTTCAGCTAATTATATCACCTGTGTTTGCAGTGAGGAGATTTTCCCATTCATCTCTATGGAGCGCTCTTTCCCCTCCCCCTCCCCTCCTGTACATCTGGCGGGGACGGGACCTTCGCAATAACCTTCCCGGGCACCCAATGTATCTGTGTGCCAAATTTGGGGTCAAACGGTTCAGGCGTTTGGAAGTCTATAGAGGACAGACAGACAGACAGACAGAAGGACAGACAGACAGACTTTGATTTTTATGATATAGATGTAACATAAAATCGGTAATCCGCACACTTTTTTCCCTCTTTTCGTGTACGGCGTTCACCGATCACAATGACGCTTGTTATATTTTAATAGATCGGACAATTACGCACGCTACGGTGTATTATATGTTTATTTATTTATTTTTATATGTTTTATTTATATAATGGGATAGGGGGGGTTATTTCAACTTTTATTGGGGGAGGGGTTTTGGGGTAGTGTAAGGGTACAAACCCACTTGACGTATTTGCTGCGTGAATCAGTCTTAAAAATAAGCAGGCAAAACACAGGTTGGCTTTATACGATTGTTCTGCGTTAAAATACGCAATTGCGTATTTTTGAAGCGTGAAGCTTGTTGTTAGCAAAGCATCAGTTGTTAACAACCTGTGCGAAAAACGCATGTAGCTTCACGCTTCAAAATTACGTAATTGCGTATTTTAACGCAGAACAATTGTATAAAGCCAACCTGCGTTTTGCCTGCTTATTTTTAAGACTGATTCACGCAGCAAATACGTCAAGTGGGTTTGTACCCTAATAGTGTTTTGAACTTTTTTTTTTTTTACACATTTGAAGTCCCTTTGGTGGACTTGTTCATACAGTACTTTGATTTTTACACTGATCATTGCTATGCCATAAGCAGCGTGATCGCTGCAGCGTGTCATTACCAGTGAGGTCCCGGCTGCTCACTGCAGCCGGCCCCCACCACCTATGAAGCGCGCTCCGCTCCGGCGCGCGCTTCATAGCGGGAGAACCACCCAGGACGTCCAGGGTCGTCTGGTGACAGACTTCCATGACGTAACTCTACGTCCTGGGTCGTCTAGGGGTTAAAGGTAATCTGTCAGCACCTAGGCCCTACTGGAGGTGCTGGCAGTGTGCTGTAGTTGGCAGTCCCCTAGTGAGCATGTTACTTTTTGGTAATTTGTCCCTGGGGTGGATAAATCGCTATCTCTGCTTTCCTACTGTAATAAAGATTTTCTAAATACAGGTATAACATCACATATATTATCTATTTTCTCCCTTATTCACTATTAAGGTTTTTTTGGGTATACATGTTGTCTACTTTTTATTGCACATACGATCCAGGATTGCATATAGCACTGGCAATGTCCATTTGAACTGTGCTGTGTTTACATTATGTGCGGTCATGTGACTTTGAGCTGGTCACCTGACTCGCTGGGTGTCACATGACCGCACATACAACCTTACTCCAGGTCTTCCAGGAATGACGCGGTCATGTGATGTGGTCACGTGCCGCGCGTCATTTCCGGTCTTACGATGCGGTTCACGGATACAGCAACTAAGGTATATATACTATTTGAAAATGAGAGGGATTGGATATTAATTTGATTTGTAAAGGGGGAAGTTAGGCAGGGGTATAATGAATTTATGTATAGGAATAATCTGGATATGAGGACATGTGCCCATCATGTGACGGAGCAAGATCACATGACGGAGGGACATCACTTCCGGTTTTTCGGTATCACAGATTGCTCTATATGATACACATGATGGGCATGTGCTTGATTGGTCGTATGGGGTTTATAAGGTCTGAGCTCAGTACTTGGGACATCACCCTCGATAAAGCAACACGCGAAACGCGCGTCGGGTGTATGGTGAGGTGGACTTGTATACTAAGGACATGTATGGGTAATATCTATTATTTGTGGATGGTGTTTTTTCTTTGTACTCACTGTGAGATTTATCTATTTATTGTATGTAGTACCAACCCAGTGCCCAGTATATACGTGTATATATAGGTTCTCCATTTTACTGTTATCTATTTTGTGATTTAGCACTTTATATATAAGAACCTAGTCAATCCACCACTTTTATGGGGATTTGTATTAGCTTCAGCCCCCCTGTTATGTATTTTTAATTGAAATAATTCCTTTTTGATATTCTAATAAAAGATAAGTACTTATATATACATTGGTCTTGCATTCGTAATTTTTTCTTTTGGTTTTTATGTTGGACAATTTTGGGTGCGCATAGACCGCACTATTTGGGCCTTATGTAGGATTACTGTAATAAAGATTCAAAGAGCAGCTGTGGCTCAGCTTTCTGTCTCACTCTAGCACGCCTCACTACTACTTCCTCTTCTTCATGAATATTCAATGCTGCCCGACTCGTTCATGCTGTCAGTCAGAATCTGCCAACAGAGGACTGATCTGCAATCAGATGTAGTGTTCTGCAATGATCCTGTGTTGGAGCTCAGTGAGGAGAAGAGGGGGGAGGAAGGGGTGGTCAATTGTGCTATAGTGAGGCACAAACGCTGAGCCACAACTCCACTTTGGCTTTTCATTACAGTAGGAAAGGCCGGCTCCAGGCTTTTGTAAGCCCTTGGGTGACAGAGCCTCAGCAGGCTCCTTTGTATAGCAAATCATGTGGCATCATATTTAGAGGGTCACAGCAGACCCTTACTACTAAAACAAGATTATATTAATTTTAACATAATTATTGTTCAGTTATCATTATTGAGGTTACATATTCAATTAACCGTGATATTAATTTAGTCATTATCGCCCAGCCCTACCTTAGGGTTTGTAGCTGGATTAGGGGTGATATAGAGGCAGGGCCGGGACAAGGAGTTTTGGAGCCCTAGGCAGAGAAGGCAAATGGCGCCCCCCCCCCCCCATCAGAATCGGTGCTCCCCACACAGTATAATGTACTGAATGTGCCCCCACACTGTATTAAGATCCCCAATACATACAGTAGTTCTATTATAACACTCCTACCACCATACAGTGATTACATATTACATGAATACTGCTCTGAACAAAACAGGAAGATATCACCAATGATGCCATTACATAATACCGCCACACCATGACCCCTGTCACTACAACCCTATAACAGAGCGCAGTTACATCCATTCTCTTCACTGCACTCTTGTGGCAGCGTTTTGCCTGCGGTCACAAGAGGCCGCACACACCCCTGACCTACAGAACATTGCACCCACACACCCCTGACCTGCAGAACATCACACCCACACACACCTGACCTGCAGAACATCACACCCACACACCCCTGACCTGCAGAACATCACACCCACACACCCCTGACCTGCAGAACAGAGCCCTCAGTGTGGCTTACCTCCTGCTGAACCTGGGAAACCAGCTGCCTCATAGAAAGCCTAGCAGAGGAAGATAGCTCCTCCCACACTGGTCACATGGCCATGACATCCTCAAAGGTCTTTTACACCTCCCTCCGGACACTCCATTCTAGTTTCTACCATGATCCTGCTGTGGGTGAGGGGATTTCTACACTGTCTGCCTGGGAGGGGGAGAGAGTGGGAGGACATGAGGGGCTGGTGGTATGTGAGCAGGGAGGGGCAGCGCTCCGAGGCCACCAGGAATACAGTAGCCTGTAGTAATTATTTTTTTTCTTTTGAAATTGCGCCCCCTGTAACTCACCACTAGATGGCACCCTAGGTTTATCGCCTACTCTTTGTCCCAACCCTGTATAAAGGGGTCACACATAGTGATATAGAGGGGTCACACTGTAATATAGAGGGGTCAGTGTGGGGGGCACGAGGACAGCTAAATAGGACTTCTTTATTATGAACTAACCACCCCCTGCCCCCCTGGATTTTTCACTGTTGCCCAGAATTTTCTGCCTCTCTTTCTCTCTCTCACATACACAACCTGCTGCAGCCATAACATACAAACACAGCCTGCTGCAGCAATAGCCCACAAACTCACACACACACACAGCCATATTCACAGCCTGCTGCAGCAATAGCGCACACACACACACACACACAACCTGCTGCAGCCATAGAACACACACACAGCCTGCTGCAGCATTAGCATTTACACACACAGCCTGCTGCAGCCATAGCGCACACACACAGCCTGATGCAGCCATAGCACACACATACACACACACTCAGCCTGATACAGCCATAACACACACATACACACAGCCTGCTGCAGCCATATCACACACGCACACACACACCTGCTGGAGCAATAGCTCACACACACAAACACAGCCTGCTGCAGCCATAGTGCACCCACACCAGGAAGAGAACGACACAGATCTCCCCCCCCCCCCCCACACAATGGACTCTTCCAGCTCAGAAACAAACTGCCAAATAGTGACCAACAAGTTTTCCCCGACCGCCCTTATCTAATAGGGCCAGTGTCCTATAAGAATGTTGCTCATAAAATATATTGATGAGGAAAACTCATTTCTAAATTTTCTAAATATTTTTTTAAAAGCTAGAGTGTTATTATTCTGCGTTGCTACTTACCCATGCGTTCTGCAGCTGAAACTTGACCATGGTTTGCTGCTACTCACAGACTCTTTGCAGCATATGTAAGGTGAAGTTTCAGTGTGTGTAGGTTCATCACGTCTGAGGCGGTAGGTGGGAAGGCCAAAGTTCTACTGCAGCACAGACAGGCGAGCCACAGCAGGGTGAGAATGCCAAAAATGCACACACACAGACCGCACTGTACTGCCAGATAGCCGCCACCATCAGTTGCTTGAAACTGGCAGTTTACTCCAGCCTACATGGGAGCATTTCAAAGAACAGCAATTCTGCAATGGTCTAGAAGCTCCCTCTTTTGCTCTGTTGCGGTGTGAATACTTTTTCCAGACTGTCATATGCCAGAGACTGCTTTGAAAACTGACAGCACATATACATGTGTAATGGCCCAGAACGGTATTTATTGTCAGACGTCTGGAAATGTATTGTTGCTATTGGCAACCTTAGACAGTCTGTATTAGGGCCTATGTATTTGCTGCTCTTCCTTAGCTCTCTTCTAGTCGTATTGTTTTCTGCTATGTATTTGTTTAATATGTTGTTATGTATTAATTGCTAATGATACAAGTGTTGAGCTTGATCAGTGCTCCTCCCCTGAAACCTATCACACTCTAGTGATTGGCCAGGGGAAAGCTAGCTCCACCCACCTTCTACCCAGAAGGGCTGTGCGGTCTTGTCAGTGACAGTTGATAGTCTGGCATTGCCAGAGTCACATCTAACCTCCCTACGTCACCTCAGTAATCCTGTCAGACTCCATCTTCAACCCCCTAACCTGTTTCCAGTCAGCCATAAGGACTAATACGTGTCTTCAAAGTCTCAGCAGGACATCCTCTGTAGTTATTCGTGCCTGCTGTCGGATTGGTGAAGTGATAGAGGGTCTCCCATTCACCGTCCACATCTTCCTGGCTTCCAAGTCAGTGTGTCCATGCGTCTTCCTCCTACATGATAGTGAGCGTTGACAGCGTCAAGTCTCTTCAGTAACTTCAAGTACCTATTCACAAGTACCTTATAAAGGCTGGGAAACCGCAAAGTCCCTGGACTCTGATCAAGCCAACAGTTTGCCATTATCAGATACCCCTGTACTGGATTGTATATAGTTATCCTTCAAGTAAAGTCTTGATATACATTCACCGCTATTGTGTGAAGACTTTTATTAAAAATTATATGTCCATGCGTGTATGCTGAAGAAGACAAGGGCCCCAGCACCCTCGGACCCCACCATGACAGGAAGGTTTCAGAAGGTGAGCCCTAAGGTTGCACTACACCACATAGCAACACAATACACTCAGAATATTACCATAATACCACCAAAAGGGACATGATAATTTTTCTTTTCGTCACGCATAGGACATTATACTGTACATGTATATCCGTGTTGTTAGTTTTGCTTAATCCTTAGCTGCACCAGGATGTTACTGTACCCCCTGTTGCCACTACGGGAGTTCAGAGGGGGGCCGTGCTAATTAAGTATTTAGATGCAGCTGTTAAAGTTGACAGCTGCATCTAAATACTTGATGTCCGCCCACCCCACACCCGGGACTCAATCGCGGAGGGGCGATCCCGGTATCCTCACCCGGCCAGAGTCGGTGCTGTGTTGGCACTGTTCCCGCCTCGGCAGTCTATTGCTTTTGGCTGCAGCCGAAAGCAATAGAGCACAGATCTCATGGATCTATGCCGTATATCTATACTGCATAGATCTCTATGAGTTCTATGAGAGATCAGTGTAGTAATACTAGAAGTGCCCCTGGGGGACTTCTAGTATAAGTGTAAAAAAAAAAAAGTCTTTATTAATACAAAATCCCCTACCCTAATAAAAGTGAGAACCACACCCCATTCCCCATTTCATAAATAAAAATAAATAAACAAACATGTTTGGTATCGCTGCGTGCGTAATCGTCTGAACTAATAAATTATCACATTCCCGATCTCGCACAGTAATTGGCGTAAGTGTAAAAAAATTCCAAAGTGCAAAATTGTGCATTTTTGGTCGCATCTAATCTCGAAAAATTGTAATAAAAAGCGATCAAAAAGTTGCATATGCGCAATCAAGGTACAGATAGAAGGGGGCGGAGCTTTCCGCGGACATGAGCGGACACATCTGAGGAGAGCTCCCGCTACATCACCACTTTTCTGGCACTAATCCTATCATCACCCCAAAACTACCTTCGGGTGCTGCTGAACACTTGGGGCACAAGATGAATCGGACCCGGCAGTCACAGCTGACTTTACAAAACTGACTCCACAGCAGAGCGCGCCACAGCCTCGTGCTCGTCGATATTGCGACTCCGCAGACCCAGAGGAGCCTGAGCCCACACTTGCACAGGTATCGGCACAATTATTAGACGCCATACATGCTTCCACGACCTCCCTTACTGGCAAGTTGGAGGAGGTAAAAACAGAAGTGGGACTATTGCGGCAAGACATGCAAAAGCTGCGGGAGAGGGTCCGCCAAACTGAACACCGCGTCTCCCAGCTCGAAGCCAATCCCCGCCAGGCTTACCTCCTTAGATAAAGTGGCGGCGGCGTGGATCCAACGAGCGGATGATCTCGAAAACCACCTGCGACAAAACAACATTCGCATATTGGGCCTCCCAGAACGATCTGAAGGAGATGATCCGTGCCTGTTCACTGAACGCTGGCTCTGAGAAATACTGCCGGATCTCGCCGCCACTGCGACCTTTGCAGTGGAGTGGGCACATCGTGTGCCGGCTAAAGCACCTCCGCCGGGCACCCCTCCACGGCTCGACTCCTGAGTAGCAAGGACAGGGACACGATTCTTCGAGCGGCACGTCGCCAAGGAAAAGCTGACCTACCACAACTCAACCATCCTGATGTTCCCGGATTTTTCTGCGGCATTGCAGAAGACAAGGGCTGCATTTACTGCAGTCAAAGCCAAGCTACGTGACCTCCAGATCCCATACTCTACGTGCTTTGTTCTTTACCTCACCTGCCGAAGCTGAAGAATGGTTCCAAGCTCAGGGACAACCCCGGGATCGTTGAGAACTGTACACCCGGATTGTAGCAGATTTTGTACTCCTATGTGTACAAAACCTGGAAGGTCTCCACCAGCTGTTCTGAAAAGTTTGCACCATGGCCCTACCTATTGTGTTCTGATGATTTCTGCTATCCATGGGACGCTCTGCAGATGTATACTGCTGAACATACTCCAAATATTATGGGCACCCTTGCAGAAACTCCCCCCCCCCCCCCCGCTCCTTCCTCTTCTCTCCCCTGAATCCTTCCTCTTCCCTGCACCTACCCCCCCCCCCACCCATACACACACACTTTCGTTCCCCTTTCTTTCCCCTTTCCCCCTCCCTACCTGCTGAAAGTTTAAATACCGACCACATTGCCATATACACTCGTTCTTTTGAAAACTACTCCAGGAGGGGCTCTTGCTGACGATTCTGGACATGGGACTGATGGTTGCTCAAACAGCTGGATAAAACTTGTAACGTGGTCCTAATTAACATAACCTGAGGTTTACAGCTTTTCATGAGATGTTGTGCAGATATACACTGTTAAATGCATGCCAACCGCATTTTTTAGCCTTGATGTAACTTTTCCCCCTTCCTTCCTCCCCCCCCCCCCATCCTCCCTTCTTTCCTCTCCCTCCTTTTCCCCTCCCCCTCCCCTCCCCCTCCTTCCTTCCCCCACCAGTGATCATCTCAGACCACTCCCCTATACTACTGGAACTGAATGTCAGACCCCTAGCGCTGAATAGTGGAGTCCGAAAAATACACCCTTTCTGGCTCACTCTTATTCATGAATCAGATCGGGTCCCTGACCAACTAAAAACTTTTTTGCAGTACAACTCACCCTATGAGTCGCACTCCATGTTCTGGGATGCCCTTAAGGCATACTGGAGAGGTTGTCTACAGTCATCCATTTCCTTTGTTAAACGCGAGTCGGCCCGACAGGAGGAAGAACTGGTGACTAAATGCAAACAATTGGAAGCCATATATGTATCTGACCCATCCGATGGTAATAGATGTCTCTAGGTGCAGGCGGGACGGGAATACTTGCAATATTTGCAAGAAAAGAATTAACGTAAACTATTCTTCTGCGCCCAGAAGGGCTTTCAGATGGGTAACCAATCTAGCAGTCTCCTGGCCTATCTTATTCATCAGAATAGTTCCTCCCCCGCAATTCTGAAGATATCTGCAAGAAATGGAGATGTTCTTACCTCCAGTAATGATATTCTGCAGAGATTTTCCGAATTTTACCAAGATATCTATGAATCTAAACTTCAATGCACCCCGCAGGACATACAGGCATATTTAGCGGACATACCTCTACCAGAACTGAACGCTGACCTATGCACCGTCTTAGACGCCCCTAGAACTTTAGATGAATTGGACATAGCTCTGCGTGACTCTGCGAGGGGAAAGGCATCTGGGCCTGATGGCCTCCCATTGGAGGTCTATCTCCAATATAAGGATATATTACTCCCTTCTCTCCTCTCGGTGCTCCACTCCTCGTATGAACACCAGACTTTGATCGAGTCCTTTTATAGAGCCACGATTGTACTTATACTTAAACCTGATAAAAACCTATTGGATTGCGGCTCGTATAGGCCTATATCCCTCCTTAAAGGGAACCTGTCACCCCCCGTGCCTGGGTGACAGGCTCCCGACCCCCCGTTAGAGCCCCATATACTTACCTAATCCCGCCGGGTCCCGCTTCTGGAGGTGGTCGGGTGACGGAGATCTCAGCCGCTGCAGCCCGGCGCGCGCGCTGACATATGAGTCCAACGCTCATAGAGAATGACGGAGCGCTGGACTCTCCTGTCATTCTCTATGGGTGTTGGACTCATCTCTCAGCGCGCGCGCCGGGCTGCAGCGGCTGAGATCTCCGTCACCCGACCACCTCCAGAAGCGGGACCCGGCGGGATTAGGTAAGTATATGGGGCTCTAACGGGGGGTCGGGAGCCTGTCACCCCGACACGGGGGGTGACAGGTTCCCTTTAATTCAGACTACAAATTACTCACGAAGATAATTGCTAATCGCCTGTGTAGAGTTATTCCTTCACTCATTCACCCCAACCAATCGGGTTTTGTCTTAGGGAGAAGTACATCTGACAACATACGCAGAGCACAGATTGCGATTCAGAGGGGGCGTGCGCAGAGGGAAGATTGGGCCTTGGTGGCATTAGATGCCGCCAAGGCTTTTGATTCTATTGAATTGCCATTCCTTCTGGCTGTACTACATAAATTAAAATTTGGGCCTAACTTTATTAGGTGGATAACCATACTGTATAAATGTCCAACAGCTGCTATATCTCTGAATGGACTTGTTTCCCCTTCCTTTCCCCTGGGCAGAGGCACCTGTCAAGGATGTCCTCTGTCCCCCCTTCTTTTCATCCTGGCCATGGAGCCGATGGGGGCTATTCTTCGAGCTGACCCCATCTATAAGGGACTCGGGTACACTGGTGGAGAGAACAGACTTGGACTCTATGCTGATGACCTACTACTTTTCCTTTCTGAACCCGATATTTCCCTACCCAGAGCCATACAGCTCATAGATAGATTTGGTAAATACTCTGGTCTAATGATGAACTGGACTAAGTCCTTTCTTCTATATGGCCAGCCCTCGAGATCAAACCTATTAGACTCTTCGGTTAACGGTCTCCGGGTAGTTACCCAGTTTCGGTACTTAGGTGTGAAACTCAGTGCCACACCTGCAGATATGCGTACTGCTAACATAGATCCCCTTATTGGTCACTTCAGAGACAAATTTAAGGTCTGGAGTGCGCTCCCTCTTTCTGTAGCGGGGAGAATCAATTTGGTCAAAATGGTGGTGCTCCCGAAGTGCCTGTACGTTCTCCAACATGTATTTGTACAGATTCCTAAAATTTTTTTTAGATCATTGGACTCAGCCATAATCGGTTTCATTTGGGGAGCCTCTAGATCTAAATTACAGCTAGCTAAGTTACAAAGACCAAAAGACCTGGCAGGCTTTGCGGACCCTAATCTCTACCTTTACTATTTGGCCGGTCAGTTGAAATACTTGCAGTGCTGGATGGGGGAAGAACCTTGTGTTAGTTCAGAAACGCATCTGATTGATTACTCACACACCCCCTTCATTGTGGTCAGTCTTGGTGGCGGACAGAATTCCCATTGCGCGACTTCTCCCTATTCATCTCACTGCCGACAGGTGTGCGAGCTGCGGCTGATATTTCTGCCTACACGGATACCCCAATTGAGTCCCCCTTATGGCATAATGGTAGTTTTATACACCTACTATTGTTTCATGATGTGGCCTACTGGGAGGGAGTGGGAGTCCGATATGTGGAACAAGTTTATAAGAATGGTGCTATTGTTTCATTTGATACCCTTAAGACATCATATTTCCTTTCTAATCGTCATTTCTATAAATACTTGCAACTGCGACACTCATTGCAGACTCAGTTTGGCCCTACTGAACCACCAATCTCTAGTTACCCCCTGATAGGCGTTATTAGATCACAAGGCCCTGGTGAACTGGTATCGTCCATATACTCCCACCTCATACGCCTGAAAGCGACTTCAACACCTCTTCCGGCTGTGGATAGATGGCGGGATCATATCCCTGCGCTGTCCGAAGAAACATATCAAGTTCTTCTAGAATCCCACCTTCATGTGTCACCTTCTGTAAATAATAAACATAGGCAACTTTATATTATCCATCAAAGTTACTTGACTCCCATTAGGTTACGTCGTTTGGGTAAGATTCCCGCACTGACTTGTCCCAAGTGCCAAATGGAGCCGGATGATTTTTGGCACATGATATGGGCTTGCCCTCGACTTCAATCTTTCTGGAGGGAGGTGGGAAATATGTGTCCCATGCAGGTCCCGCTGGACCCTACAGTATGTCTTTTTGGTTCATTGAGTGAGGAGGTGTGGACACACTACAATGTTGTATTTCTTTGAGAAACCTTATTTCTTGCCCGCAAGGCTATAGCTATGAGGTGGATAGATAAGCGGCCTCCTACGGTGGCTATGTGGATTACCATGGTTAACTCAGTAGTGTCCTTTGAACGGATAGTATATAAGCATAGGGGTTGCCCAGCTAAATTTGGGAAAGTATGGGATGCCTGGCGTCGATCTCCCTTGACTCTCATTTCCGAGTCCAAAATTTATGGACTTGAGTAAGGTCCGGCGTTGTGTGTGGAAGCACTCTCCTCCTTATGCTTTTAAATGTGTGCCCCCTGTGAGAGATGAGATTATTTCGCAGTGTGTTACTTTTTCTGCCTAGGTTACTTGTTCCTTTAACCTCTTAACGACCGCGGGCGTAAGTGTACGCCCCCAAAACCCGTGCCTTAACGCAAACGGGCGTACATTTACGCCCACGGTTTCCCCGATCGCTGCGTGTGTACATAATGTAATGTATAGCAGGCCATCCCTGCTTGTCGGCACGGGGGGTGATTAACCCCTCCCGTGCTGACGATCGCCGCTATTGGCTGATCAATTCGGTCGGTGCTGTCCGAGGACGACACCGACCGCCATTACTGTTAAAAGTAACGGTGGCCACGGTGCCGGGAGCGGCCGGCCGATCACGGCGATATAAGTACCCCATGAAAGGGTTAAATACCTGCTGTGGACACCTCAGCTAGGTAGCTGAGGTGTCCAGAGCAGGTATTGACCCATACTCACCGGATCCAGCGTCCCGATCGCGTCTTCCGGGTTCCGAACGCGTCCTCGTCTTCGTCGGCGTCTTCGTCTTTTTCCGGCGGTCCCCATCGGTAATCATCGGCTCCAGCGTCGTCAAACTTCGGCTTTTTCCGGAATTGGCGTTCTACTGCCCCCTAGCGGCTGATAAGTGTATATAATACACATATCAGTAGCTATAGGGTTGAAGAAAGATTTTTTATTTTATTTTTTTCCCAATTTTTTTTTTTCTATTTTCCGCACCCTATCGCCACTGAGTACTGATCAGCATCGCACGTAAGTGCGCCGCTGATCAGCAACTCCTCCTTTTTGGCGTAGAGTGTTTTTTTCCTATATCCTACAGCCACGGTCTGCTTATAAGTGCCGCACATAAGTGCGGCATCTATCAGCAACTCCTTTCTTGGCGTAGTTTTTTTTTTTTATACTTAATGTTAAAAAAACATGTAAAAAACACCATTACACTACACGGAATAAAGTTTTACACTACACCACTACATACCCCATATACCAATCCCCGTATAAAGATGGCCCCCAGGGTGTTTTCGGTGTCGGACGCATACGCTATTATTGCCTCCGACACCGAAACAGCCAGTGAGGATGAATGGGGGGTCCTTCGTTCCTCCATTCATCCTCATCCTCATCATCCAATGACGTATCTGGGGGTAGTGTAGCGTACGCTGCCCCCCAGACACGTCTTTTCCGCCAGTACCGTCCCAATAAGAGATCACGGTATGGCGTGAAATTCTACAAACTCTGTGAGAGTACCTCAGGGTACACTTACAGATTTAGGGTACGTGCACACTGCGGAATGGAGGATAACCCTTTGTGCATTCCGCAGCTGGCACCCACCGGCAGACTGATGCGGGCGCGCGTCTCCACCCGTGTCATAGACTCCATGTTATGTATGGGCGGATTCCATCGTCCGTCCAAAGAATGAACACATTTGACGGAGAGCGGAATCCGCCCGTGCATAGAATGGAGTCTATGACACGGACGGAGACGCGCGCCCGCATCAGTCTGCCGGTGGGTGCCAGCTGCCGAATGCACAAAGGGTTATCCTTCGCCATTCCGCAGTGTGCACGTGCACTTAGAGTGTATGAAGGAAGGGACACCCGAATCCAGCCCCCAGATGCCCCCCCCCCCATCCTCGGAGTTAGTGGGGAGATCATTCGGGAACTGATCTTCCCACTGCTGGATAAAGGTTACCACCTGTACGGGGATAACTTTTATACCAGCACCCCCTCTTCCGGTCCCTCGCTGCCCTGTAGCTTGCGGCACGATCCGAACATATCAGAAGTAGTAATAGCGCCCTAATATTTAGCAGCCATGGAGCGGACCCAGCGCTTCTGGATATGAGGGACCCCGTATCGCACCAGGACAACATTTTCCAGGTGACGTCCCCCACACTGGAAAACAGGAGACCCCAGAAGAAGTGCAGAGTGTGGTGTAACAGGGGGATCAGGAAGGACACCATTTTCCAGTGTGACGCCTGTCCTGATCACCCCGGCCTCTGCATACTGGATCGCTTCAAGGCGTACCACACGTCACTGGGGTTCTACATTATCTAAATTCTGTCCCTTATTTCCTATTTCAGGGGTCACGTTGATCCAGGGATTATTCTGATCGCCATTATGGAGTCAGGAAGGAATTTTTCCCCTGTGATGAGGCTACTGTCGTCTGCCTTACGAGGGTTTTTTGCCTTCCTCTGAATCAACACAGGTTGAATTTGATGGACACCTGTCCTTTCCAACCTTATAAACCAATAATTGGCCTAATACCCCCAAATAAATTAGAATTGTCCCTTTTTCCCCAGCTAAATAGGTATGGCCGCCATTCCCATTAGAGGATGCCATGATGCAATTACAAAGCCTCTGTGCGGCCAGGACAGTAGAAACCCCCGACAAGTGACCCCATTCTGGAAACTACACCCGATAAGGAATCTAACAATGGGGGCAGCGGGGATATGGCCCCCTGGTGACGGCCACATTTGGGACGTGAAAATGAAAAAAATTGTATTTTTTATTTTCACGGCACATGTTCTACATATGTGCCTGTTACCAGTGGGGTCCATATGCTCACTGCACCCCTTGTTAGATTCCTTATGGGGTGTAGTTTCCAGAATGGGGTCACTTGTGGGGGGTTTCTACTGTCCTGGCAGCACAGGAGCTTTGTAATTGCGACATGGCCTCCATCCTCCATTCCAGCCTCTAAATGGCGCTCTGTCCCTTTGGTGGTTTGCCCTGTGCCCATATGGCACATTATGTCCACATGTGGGGTATTTTCGTACTCAGGGGAAATTACCCTACACGCTTTGCGTTTATTTTCTTTTTTAACCCCTTGTGGAAATGGAAAAAAAAATCAAGGCTAGACCAACATTTGGTGTAATTTGTTTAAAATTTTTACTCTAAATCATTAATCTTGTCTTGATTTTTTCATTTTCACAAGGGGCTAAAAAATTTAAAAAAAACACAAAATTTGTAGAGCAATTTCCCCTGAGTACGGAAATACCCCACATGTGGACATAAAGTGCCATGCTTTGTTATCCCGGAGGAGCGATCTCCGTAACTGAAGCCGGCCGGGGACCGCTCCAAGATGGCGCCATCCCCGGCTCGGCACTCGTTTGTTTCCGACTGCAGCAGCCGAAAGCAAACGAGTGCCTATCTCATGGATCTCTGCAGCATATCTATACTGCAGAGATCTCAATGAGAGATCAAAGCACTAATACTAGAAGTCCCCCAGGGGGCTTCTAGTATAAGTGTAAAAGTAAAAAAAAAAGTGTCATTATTAGTAAAAAGCCCCCTCCCCTAATAAAAGTCTGAATCACCCCCCTTTTCCCAGGTTATAAATAAAAGTAAATAAATAAACAAATAAATAAACATGTTTGCTATCGCCGCGTGCGTAATCGCCCGAACTATTAATTAATCACATTCCTGATCTCGCACGGTAAACGGCGTCAGCGCAAAAAAATCCCAAAGTGCAAAATTGCGCATTTTTGGTTGCATCAAATCCAGAAAAATTGTAATAAAAAGCGATCAAAAAGTCGTATATGCGCAATCAAGGTACCGATAGAAAGAACATATCATGGCGCAAAAAATGACACCTGACACAGCCCCATAGACCAAAGGATAAAAGCGTTATAAGCCTGGGAATGGAGCAGTTTTAAGTGTCGTATATTTGTTGACAATGGTTTAAATTTTTTACAGGCCATCAGATACAATATAAGTTATACATGTTACATATCGTTTTAATCGTAACGACTTGTGGAACATATATAACAAGTCAGTTTTACCCCAGGGCAAATGGCGTAAAAACACATTTCCGCCAAATAAACAAAATGCGTTTTTTTTTTCAATTTCACCACACTTTGAATTTTTTTTGTGGTTTCGCAGTGTACTTTATGCAAAAATTCAGCCTGTCATTGCAAAGTACAATTAGTGACGCAAAAAATAAGGGCTCATGTGGGTGTCTAGGTGGAAAAATGCAAGTGCTATGGCCTTTTATGCACAAGGAGGAAAAACCGAAAACACAAAAATCGAAATTGGCTCTGTCCTTAAGGGGTTAAAGTTGGAAAAATGCATTTTTTTACAATTTTTCACGTTATTTTGGTTTTTTTCATAAAGATTCGTTATAAGTATCGACTCCAATTTACAAGAAATGTGAAGTACAATATGTCACGAGAAAACAATCTCAGAATCAGACGGATAGGTAAAAGCATCCTGAAGTTATTAATGAATAAAGTGACACAGGTCATATTCATAAAATTTGCTCCGGTCCTTAAGGCCATTTTAGGCCTGGTCCTTAAGGGGTTAAATACTGATATTTGTTTACATGGAGTAATGCTCTCCTTGATATTGCCTAATTCCTACCTTTATGTACGTTTCTTGTTTGGATATGGTTGTACATGTATATCCATGACGTATGCATTTTTGTATCTCCTAATAAAAACGAGTTTAAAAAAAAAAAAAAAAAAAGGTACAGATAGAAAGAACACATCATGGCGCAAAAAAATTACACCTCACACAGCCCCATAGACAAAAGTATAAAAGCATTATAAGCATGGTAATAGAGCAATTTTAAGGAACACATATTTTTTTTAAAAGGTTTTGATTTTTCAAAAGCCATCAAATAAAATAAAAGTTATACAAGTTACATATCGTTGTAATTGTAACAACTTGAGGAACATGTATGACCGGTCAGTTTTACCCTAGGGCAAACGGCGTAAAAACAAAAAAACCCAAATAAAAAAAATGTGTTTATTGTTTTTTTTTCAATTTCACATATCATCATCACATATCTTTTTTTTCTGGTTTCACGGCATATTTTAGACAAAAATTATGTCTGCCATTGCAAAGTACAACTAGTGGCACAAAAAATAAGGGCTCTTCTGGGTCTCTAGGTGGAAAAATGCACGCACTGTAGCCTTATATACACAAAAATAAAAACTGGCTGTGTCCCCTAAGGGTTAATGGTCATTGGTGATGTGTGGCTGATGGCAATAAATTTTAACGCGTAACTGTCATTTCAGGGCCATTTTTTTTAAAACATTAAATATCAACAGTTTAAGCGATTTTAAGAAACTCTGTAATAGGTTTTATGAACCAAAAGAGTTTCCTTCTGGACTGAAAAAGCAATCTTCCAGCCTCCCCCCTCACTTCAGAAGAAGCAGGATTTCTGTGTCCATTATGTGGCTATGGAGAGGGGAGGGGCTGTTAGGAGTGACTGAGCACGGAGCAGTCTTGCAAAGCACAACATCCTGCAATCTTCTCTCAGTAAGTTCATAGATAAGCACTGACCTTTCTGACCCCAGAATCCTGCGTTTTTGGTGCCCAGAGAGTCTACAAACAGCTGACCTTCATGCCACCTCTTCCTGCTCCCTCATCTCCCTCGGCCCCTCCCCCCTCCATAAGGATAGAATGGAGAGAGCAGAACCCGTCTTCACTGGCTTCTCTGTAATGAAGACGTGTTTGCCTGATAATGCACAGATAAGAAGTCAAGGGGGGAGGCTGGGAGATTGCTTCTTGAGTACAGAAGGAGGCTTTTTTGGCTGATAAAACCTATTACAGAGTTTTGTTAAAATGGCTTATACTACTGATTTCTGTAATAAAAAAAAATATGACAGTTACGCTTTAAACAGACGATAACCTGTTCTCAGCTGATTGCTGTCATTTTACATGGACTTGAGTTTGTGGCAATGCTCCTGGATGATAATTGGCCGGTGTAATGGTGCGTTTACACAGACAGATTTATCTGACAGATCTTTAAAGCCAAAACCAGGAGCAGACTATAAACAGGGATCAGGTCATAAAGGAAAGACTGGGATCTATCCTCTTTTTGAATCCATTCCTGGCTTTGGCTTCCAAAATCTGTCAGATAAATCTTTCAGTGTAAACGCACCCTAAAAGGCCTTTATGTCTCAGCTATTCTAATGGCTCAGTGCTGGAGTCCAATCAGATGAGGTTATTCTCTCCCTGCAAGTGTGGAAGTAGGAAGCAGTATGGAAAACCCATGCCTGTTACATTACCTTTAACAGGTAAAAACTAGGTATACACAAGAACCTGTAGGTTATTCTTTAATACCCTTGGCTAAAATTCATTAAATCCTTTATACTCAATTTTCCATTTATTGCATTTGTTAATACTTACATAAAAATCATTGTTCTTTTAGCTGAAGTCCCTAGAAACAGCTGCAAACATTGCAAGGGAGCTTTCCGAGCACACAAGAGGTCGCTTGAATGCTGGAGATATTACCTATTCCGTCCGAGCAATGGATCAGCTGGTGGACCTATTGGATGTTCAGCTAAGAAATTTGACTCCAGGTGGAAAAGATAGCGCAGCCCGAAGTTTAAATAAGGTAATTTGCATAATGATTGTAAAATGGTTTATTGAAAACAGGTTCAGGTTTTAGGCAAAGTGGGGCCCCAATTAAATGTACTATTTTTACTGTGGATTTGATCCAGTGTTTAGTCATTTATTTACATTAATTTACACAGCATACAGTAGTCAGCAGCATGAAATCTGTAGCGTAAAATTCGCAGCAAACACAGTACATGTAAACATCCCCTTAAAGGTGCATTCACATGTAACAAGTTAGAAGTGGATTTCATGTTGCACGTTTTACAGCAAATCCGCTGCAATACTCTGTAATAGGGATGGTCCGAACCCGCCGAGGTTCGGATGAACCCGAACGCTCGGCATTGGATTCCCGCTGTCTGCCCGCTCCGTGCAGCGGGCGGATACAGCGGGAGGACTGCCTGGAAAACTGGCATACAGCCTATGGCTATGGCTGTATCCCAGTTTTCCAGGCAGTCCTCCCACTGGATCCGCCCGCTGCACGGAGCCGGCAGACAGCGGGAATCATTACCGAGGGTTCGGGTTCGTACAAACTCGAACCGAACTCTGTTCGTACCATCCCTACTCTGTATCATTATGGTCTTTTACCCTGCATTCTGAAAATCCACTGCGAGAAGTAGTGACCGCCATGTTAAAAGGGGTTATCCAGCGCTACAAAAACATAGCCATTTTCCCCCTACTGTTGTCTCCAGTTTGGGTGGGGTTTTGAAACTCAGTTCCATTGAAGTAAATGGAGCTTAATTGCAAACCGCACCTGAACTGGAGACAACAGTAGTGGGAAAAGTGGCCATGTTTTTGTAGACAACCCCTTAATTAGCTGCCAGTAAATATAATTGACAGCAACTGCTTATCTGCCCGCACTCCCTCATTACGCTCCTCCTTGATGCTGCGTTTACACGGAACGATTATCGTTCAAATTTGCGCGATAACGATCAAATTCGAACGATAATCGTACGTGTAAAAGCAGCGAAAGATCAAACGACGAGCGAGAAATCGTTCATTTTGATCTCACAACATGTTCTTAAATTGTCGCTTGAAAAAAATTTGCAGATCATTTAACCTATGTGCGAGACAGGCTTAAAGTGACACTCTCAACCCCTTTTGTGCATTTTGACATCTCTACACAGGAGTAAAGGGTAAATTTAGCATTTTGCATACCTTATTTCATATCATACGTCATGGTGCTTGTTCAAGTAAAAAGTTATCTTTTATCAACTGCAGATTGTGTTAAGTGGGCGGGGCCTCGCGGTATTAGTGCCACTTAGCCTCACCCACAATGCTACAGTTGGTCCCGCCCCCTCGCTGGCTATTGGAATTTATCAACTTTTATCAACTGCAGATTGTATTAAGTTGGCGTGGCCTCGCGGCAGGGGGTGGGGTCTAAACCTTTTGGCCAGCCTGTTCCAATAGCCAGCGAGGGGGCGGGACCAACTGTAGCATTGTGGGTGAGGCTAAGTGGCACTAATACCGCGAGGCCCCGCCCACTTAACACAATCTGCAGTTGATAAAAGATAACTTTTTACTTGAACAAGCACCATGACGTATGATATAAAATAAGGTATGAAAACCGCTAAATTTACCCTTTACACCTGTGTAGAGATGTCAGAATGCAAAAAGGAGGTGAGTGTCAATTTAAGCTATCGCAAAATGATCGCAAAACGATTTTTCCGTACAATACATCGTACCCTCTAAACGCTGATCATTATAAAAAAAAAATTGTTACTTCGAAATCGTTCATTGTACGATCAGGCGAATTATCGCTACGTGTAAACCCAGCATGAGTCTGCACTCAGCCAATCAGTGCGCTGTCCCACTGCGGCCTGTGATTGGCTAAGCGGCAGTTAGTGAGCCAGGACCCGGAGACACAAGCAGGAGCGCGGGCAGGCAAGCATGGGCTGGTTATTATTTTTACTGGCAGCTAATTAGTTAAATATAGCTGTCACTACATTCTCACAGCAAAATTAAAATCTGTTGTGAGAATCCAGGACCATAGACCATAATGATACCGAGTATTGCACCAGATTTGCTGAGAAACTTGCAGTGTGATATCCCCTGTGAACTTGTTATATGTGAACACACCCTAAGGGTAGCTTCACCCAACAGATCCACAGCGGATTTTACGCTGCACCTTTCTTCTCTCTTTCATCAGACACTGATGCTACTGCACAATGCCTACCAGCTGCCACAGCACCCATCCATCACTGAATGGCAGGGCCGTAGCTAGGGGGGCGCTGAGACCAGGGGGGGCGCCATCACAGGGAGCAGAGAGAGAAGGATCCCAGTGGATGAGGCAGCCTGGAAGCTCCTGCCCTCTGTCAATGTGGGGAGGCAGAAGACAATTTTTACTTAACCAAAAGAGGTATTTCCCATACGGTATTGTCTCCTGACTGCTGTTTAGCTATAATTTGTGCAAAATCGCGGCGTTTTTACCGCGATTTTGCGCAAATCAGGGCTAAACAGCAGCCAGGAGACAGTACAGTAAAGAGAGGACCTTGACATGTGACTATGATGTCACCGCAGGTCCTGTATGTACACTACACTATGGAGGAGGAAGAAAGAAGATACAGGTGTATGGGAAGGGTAGAGCCTAGAATATATCCTCTCCTTTGAGTTTCTCACTATAGGGGATACATTCTAGCATCTTCAGTAGTGAAAACGCTAGAATGTATCCTCTCCTTTGAGGCTCTCACTGTAGGGGATACATTCTAGCATGTTCAGTACTGAAATGGCTAGAATGTATCCTCTCCTCTGAGTTTATCCTCTCCTCCGAGTCTCTCACTATAGGGTATACATTATAGCATGTTCAGTATTGAAATATTTAGAATGTATACTCTCCTCTGAGGGTATACATTCTAGCATGTGTAGTATTGAAATGTCTAGAATATATACCCTCTTAGTACTCAACATGCTAGAATAAATCCCCTATAGTGACTCAGAGGAGAGGATACATTCTAGCAATTTCAGTACTAAACATGCTAGAATGTATCCCCTGCAGTGAGAAACTCAAAGGAGAGGATATACTCAGAGGAAAGGATACATTCAAGCCATTTCAGTACTGAACATGCTAGAATGTATCCCCTGCAGTAAGAAACTCAAAGGAGAGGATATACTCAGAGGAAAGGATACATTCAAGCCATTTCAGTACTGAACATGCTAGAATGTATCCCTTGCAGTGAGAAACTCAAAGGAGAGGATGGCTCAGAGGAGAGGATACATTCTAGCATGTTCAGTACTGAAGTGTCTAGAATGTATCCTCTCCTCTGAGTTTCTCACTGCAGGGTATACATCCTAGCATGTTTAGGGCTATGTTCACACATAGTATTTTGGTCATTCTTTCTTCAACCAAAACCGAGTGCTGTGTTTTATGTGTGAACATAGCCTAGTAATGTAAAGTCCATTGAGTATCCTCTCCTCTGAGAGGGCATACATTCTAGAATGTTTAGTACTGAAGTGTCTGGAGTGTATCCTCTCCTCTGAGAGGGCATCTCCACCAGGTGTATCCTCTCCTCTGAGACGGCATCTCCACCAGGTGTATCCTCTCCTCTGAGAGGGCATCTCCACCAGGTGTACCCTCTCCTCTGAGAGGGCATCTCCACTAGGTGTATCCTCTCCTCTGAGAGGGCATACATTCTAGCAAGTGCAGTTTTGAAAGGTCTAGACCACAGGTGTCAGACTTCATCCCTCGGCTGTTACAAACTACATTTTCCTTCATGCCTTACTTGTCCAGACATGGTGGGAATTGTAGTTCTGCAACTGCGGGAGGGCCTGAGTCTTACATCTCTGGTCTAGAATGTTTTCTTTTCTCACTGCAGGGTATACAGTCTAGTATGTATCCTCTCCTCTGAGCGTATCCTCTCATCTGAGCTTCTCCCTGAGCGAGTCATATTATACAGCATGATTAAGAGGTGAAAGCGAGCGGCGATGTTTTAGGTCAGTGCTCGCTTCCCCTTTGTTCCCTGCACATTTTCTGTGTTATTACACACACAGACAGTGACTGGGGGAACTGCGGGCAGCTGCGGGAGGGGCAGCCCAAAAAATCCTTAGATTGTTCAAGATGCCCATTGTAGACAGCAGCACTATCGTGATCTGGATTACTCGACCAGTTTGAAGACCACAATCAGCTGATAACACGGATTATTACACCAAATAATTATCAGACGGAACGGCCAGGAATCCTTTGGTGTAATACACCATTGTCTGTACAAGGAACAGGACTGGTGTGTGGGGTCTGTATACAGGGGAGAGGACTGGTGTGTGGGTTCTGTATACAGGGGGAGAGGACTGGTGTGTGAGGTCTGTATACAGGGGGAGAGGACTGGTGTGTGTGTGGGTGTGTGTCTCTATACAGGGGAGAGGACAGGCGTGTGTGTGGGGTCTGTATACAGGGGGAGAGGACTGGTGTGTGTGGGGTCTGTATACAGGGGGGAGAGGACTGGTGTGTGTGGGGGGCTGTATACAGGGGGAGAGGACTGGTGTGTGTGGTCTGTATACAGGGGGAGAGGACTGGTGTGTGTGGTCTGTATACAGGGGGAGAGGACTGGTGTGTGGGGTCTGTATACAGGGGGAGAGGACTGGTGTGTGGGGTCTTTATACAGGGGGAGAGGACTGGTGTGTGTGGTCTGTATGCAGGGAGAGAGGACTGGTGTGTGTGGGGTCTGTATGCAGGGAGAGAGGACTGGTGTGTGGGGTCTGTATACAGGGGAGAGGACTGGTGTGTGGGGTCTGTATACAGGGGAGAGGACTGGTGTGTGTGGTCTGTATACAGGAGAGAGGACTGGTGTGTGGGGTCTGTATACAGGGGAGAAGACTGGCGTGTGTGGGGTCTGTATACAGGGGAGAGGACTGGTGTGTGGGGTCTGTATACAGGGGGAGAGGACTGGTGTGTGTGTGTGGGGTCTGTATACAGGGGGAAAGGACTGATGTTTGGGGTCTGTATGCAGGGGGAGAGGACTGGTGTGTGCGGGGTCTGTATACAGGGGGAAAGCACTGATGTGTGGGGTCTGTATACAGTGGGAGAGGACTGGTGTGTGGGGTCTGTATACAGGGCGAGAGGACAGGCGTGTGTGGGGTCTGTATACAGGGGGAGAAGACTAGTGTGGGGTGACTGTATACAAGGGGAGAGGACTGGTGTGTGGGGTCTGTATACAGGGGAGAGGACTAGTGTGTGGGGTCTGTATACAGGGCAGAGGACTGGTGTGGGGGGTCTGTATACAGGGCAGAGGACTGGTGTGAGGGGTCTGTATACAGGGGAGAGGACTGGTGTGAGGGGTCTGTATACAGGGGAGAGGACTGGTGTGGGGGGGGGGGGTCTGTATACAGGGGGAGAGGACTAGTGTGTGGGGTCTGTATACAGGAGGAGAGGGGACCAGTGTGGGGTGTTTGTGTACAGGGGTTCTCTCCCCCTGTATACAGACCCCACATACCAGTCCTCTCCCCTGTATACAGACCCCACACACCAGTCCTCTCCCCCTGTATACAGACCCCCCCCACACACACACACACCAGTCCTCTCCCCCTGTATACAGACCCCACACACCAGTCCTCTCCCCCTGTATACAGACCCCCCCACACACACCAGTCCTCTCCCCCTGTATACAGACCCCACACACACGCCTGTACTCTCCCCTGTATACAGACCCCACACACCAGTCCTCTCCCCCTGTATACAGACCCCCCACACCAGTCCTCTCCCCCTGTATACAGACCCCACACACACCAGTCCTCTCCCCCTGTATACAGACCCCACACACCAGTCCTCTCCCCCTGTATACAGACCCCACACACCAGTCCTCTCCCCCTGTATACAGACCCCACACACACCAGTCCTCTCCCCCTGTATACAGACCCCCCACACACCAGTCCTCTCCCCCTGTATACAGACCCCACACACACCAGTCCTCTCCCCCTGTATACAGACCACACACACACCAGTCCTCTCCCCCTGTATACCCCTCCATGCTACTATGGATATTGCAGCTTCCTGCACTCTGTTTCTGCACAGTGAATGGTGCAGCAGCTCACTACTTCCTACTTCCGGTCGAGGCCCCGCCCCTCCTGATGACATCACACCTCAAAGGAGAGGATACATTCTAGCATCTACCGTATGGGAAGGGGAGGAGAATCAGGGGTGCACAGTTTGGGGAGGGGAGTGATGGTTGCCCAGTGTGGAGTGAGAAGGGGGGCAGGGGGGTTACAGGGTGACACCAGTCTGGGATGGGGGGAGACACATAAGAGAGTTGGGCATACCTCCCAACTTTGGCTGAGAGGAAAGATGGACATGGACACGCCCCTAACCCAACCCAAAGACACGCCCCAAAACCCTAAGACACGCCCCTAAACCGGTCATAAACGCGCTGTTTTAGCGAGTCGATCACCATTTTCACGCTTCAAAATGGTGATTGACTCGCCGAAACCTCGCGTTTGTGACTGTTTGCTGTGCTGCACTATTTGTTAATGCTTTGCACGTTGATGGAATAAACACTTCTTTTGCAACATAGAAGTTGGAGCGCCGTGAAGTATCCGTATGGTATAGACATCTATCTCTGGTCAAGATTTAATTTGCTGGCACCAACATCATGGCTTGTGCTGCTGACATTTGTTATGTATCTATCTATCTATTAGATAGATAGATAGATAGATAGATAGATAGATAGATAGATAGATAGATGTGTACCAGTAAAATAAAAAAAGATACTCACATGGCTGCACAACAGTGGCTTTCTCCCCAGTAGTGGCTATTTGTACACCTCACACACAGCTCCCAGCCCCTGCAGCTCATATCTCCAGTCCTGCGGCCTCTGCACTCTCTTCACTCCTGTGACGTCATCATCAGCAGTGGGGAAGATAAGCAGGGGAGAAGATAAGCAGGGGAGAAGATGAATGCAAGAGCCGCTGGGCTGGAGATAAGAGCTTCGGGGGCTGGTAGCTGTGCGGTATGTAAGCTCAGGGCTTTGAAAGGGACAGAGCATCTCACTCTGTCAGCGGCCACTGACTGATACTGAAGGCCGCAGCTGCTGAGTGTCATGGGCCTTCAGTGTCAGTCAGTGGTCAGTGTGTGGCAGCAGCGGCATCCCCCCTCCCCCCCTGCCTGTAACTGCGGCCCCCTACCCCTCCAGTCTGGCAGCGGTCCTCGTCACTGCTGATCACATTGCTGTCTGACTGCACCGCCTCCCCCCTCTGACCCCAGCCGGAATGCAGAGCAGTCAGACAGCGTGATGAAGAACCCCCCACCAGCACTGCCATGATGAACAACTTTCCTGTCAGCTAGCCTCCCCCCACCATCCCTCCTTTGATTAAAAAAAAGAATAAGCACATACTCACTCTGTGCTTCAGCCGGCTCTAGCTTCTCCTTCTCACCGCTCTGCCGGTGACGTCACTCCTCTGCTCCGCGCGGGAACGCAGGGGATGAGTGAGGCCTCTAGTGACCGGAGGCAGAATGCAGCTTCCGGCCACTAGAGGAAGCTGTGCACAGCCCCGCATCTGGGAGCGCTCATCAGGAGCGCTCGCAATTAAAGGGCCAGGTGCGTTTTGGGAAGCGGGACACTTGGGGCCCGTTCCGGGACAGCAGGACATGACCCCGAAATCGGGACTGTCCCGCTAGATCCGGGACGGTTGGGAGGTATGGAGTTGGGGTCCAGTGTCTATTTAGAGGTCTAGTCTGGTTGTACATTATTCTATACTTAACCCCTTAATAACTTCCCTCTCCACATATATATCACATTTATATAAACCTTACCTACTATCTGCAGGGGTAGGGAATCTTGGCTATCCAGCTGTTGCAGAACTACAGCTGGAGAGCCAAGGTTCCCTACGCCAATCTATAAAGCACCAGTACCTCTATATACAGAGTAATTTTTCTAAATAATTTTTATTTTGAATTTGGTGATGGCATACCTTACTGGAGGTATTGCTGCAGTTGTCTCCGCTGCTGAGTGTAGATTATCGAACATCGGGAAATCCTAGGTTCTATAGAACTCGAACATTCATGAACCTGCCACATTAGATTGCTGATGCCTTCCAGATCCATGGGGAAGGAGGAGAGTGCCCGGGTACCGCCTGGAATTCCAAAATTCAGCCTAGGTAATAGGCTGAATACCGGAATTCCAGTCAGTACCCGGACACTCTCCTCCTTCCCCACGGACTGGGAAGACATCAGCAATCTAATGCGGCAGGTTCGTGAGAATTCAAGTTCAATCGAACCTAGGATTTCCCGAGGTTTGATCGACTCTACTGCTGAGCGTACCTGTGCATTAGGAGACGGCACCACAGAATCACATTACACTGAGGGTCACACTGGAGATAGATCAGGAAGCTTTGCCTCCTAATTCACAGGTACAGACAGCAGGAAACGGAGACAACGGCGCCTCCTCAGGTACAGACAGCAGGGAGTGGAGACAATGGCGCCTCCGTTAAGGTACTTAGAGACCAAATTTTAAATGGGAAAAATGGAAGTACTTTAAAAAATGCTGATTGAGCCCAGAGCTGCATGATAATCATTATTCATAAAAACATTCCAGGTACACAGTAAATATGACATTATGTATCCCATATTGTGAACACCACACTAGTGCTGCCAGGAGAGATGAGCGAATCGCTCATCTTAACTTCATAAAAAAAAAAAATACTGTATATGTTATATACCAGCAGTGAAAGGACGACATGAGCCCCCCTGGGGGGGGGGGGGGGGCAAAATTGAATCTTTGCCCCGGGTGCAGGAGACCCTAGCTACACCTCTGCTGAATGGTACCTGCATTGGATATGTTGCTAGGCAGCTGTGCCATGTGGTGTGCCTCAGTTTCTCCACATACCCAATGTCAAAATGGGCAGTAAAGAGCTGTGCTGCTCAGCGGTATTGTCACTTATCTAAACTTCTGACAATGTCTTTGAGAGACCTGCTGAACTTGTCAGTTATAAGGGTGCGTGCACACTACGGAAAACTGGCGGACTGATGCGGGCGTGCCCGTGTCATAGACTCCATTCTATAACACATATCACAAGTTAAGACAAATGACAACACCACTTTAATACCTCAGTATATTATAAATATAATACAACGTACCTTATGCAGTATATATATATATATATATATATATATATATATATATATATACACAAATATATTTTGGGCCACTTCTTATAATACTTATGTATTGAGGCACTTTATTTTTACTGTATATTGCGGTGTTGTTAGCCAGGTACAATCTACATTGTATTATATTCACTAATGATTGTGACATTTACTTGTACATGAACACACACATATACACAATCTAACATCCAGTACCCGCATACATACCATACAAATTAAATATACATTATATACATACATAATATACATTATATACGGTGTCAGTAAAGTTCATCCCGGTTGGATGAACTTCATTTCTGTTGAATTGGGTTGGGGCACATTCAAGTGCGCCCACATCCCATTTCAGCATATCCAACAACGTAGAGTGCAGTTCTGTGCGGCCGCTATTCAATGAATAGCGGGCGCAAAAAATTGACATGTCTGTTTTCCCTGCGGCCGCTAGGAATCCCGTCCGGAGTGTATACTATGTGTATACACTTCAGTCGGGATTCCCTCTAATTTCAATACAACATACACTTTATATTAATCACGGCCGGTGTTGCAATTTGCAACAACAGCCATAATTAGTAGAAAATATATACGTTGTGTCAACATAGCCTATAACAGTACACCCCTCCCCAAAACACATTATATAACAGTACGCCCCCAATACACATTATATAACAGTACACCACCCCCCATACACATTATATAACAGTACACCACCCCCCATACACATTATATAACAGTACACCACCCCCCATACACATTATATAACAGTACACCACCCCCCATACACATTATATAACAGTACACCACCCCCCATACACATTATATAACAGTACACACACTCCATACACATTATATAACAGTACACCACCCCCCATACACATTATATAACAGTACACCACCCCCCATACACATTATATAACAGTACACACACTCCATACACATTATATAGTACACACATATTTGCAACAACAGCCATAATTAGTAGAAAATATATACGTTGTGTCAACATAGCCTATAACAGTACACCCCTCCCCAAAACACATTATATAACAGTACGCCCCCAATACACATTATATAACAGTACACCACCCCCCATACACATTATATAACAGTACACCACCCCCCATACACATTATATAACAGTACACCACCCCCCATACACATTATATAACAGTACACCACCCCCCATACACATTATATAACAGTACACCACCCCCCATACACATTATATAACAGTACACACACTCCATACACATTATATAGTACACACATATACAATCTCACAGACATTATGCATACATAAACCTCCAGTACATACATGCTCACCATACAGATTGACTATACATTGTATAACAGTACACACACACACACAGCTAATGACAGGGAGGACTGGGAGCTTCATGCTGCTGCCTGGTGACTTCCTCTTTCCTCTTGTACCGACTGCCAGCAGTGTCATATTACACCAGCTGCAGAAGCAGGATCGGAGATTCACTGTGTACAGGACTGCAGAGAGGGCAGAGGAGTAGCTAGCTTTTCCTGCACCCAGGGCAAATATTCCGTTTGGCGCCCCCCCTCCCGGACACCTCAAACAGAAACTTCTCGCCACACTGGACTTAAAGGGAACCTGTCACCCCCCGTGCCGGGGTGACAGGTTCCCGACCCCCTGCTACAGCCCCCTATACTCACCTGATCCCGCCGGGAGTCCAGTGCTCCGTCATTCTCTATGAGTGTTGGACTCATCTCTCAGCGCGCACGCCGGGCTGCAGCGGCTGATATCTCTGTGACCCGACCGGATCCAGAAGCGAGACCCGGCGGGATCAGGTGAGTATAGGGGGTTGGGAGCCTGTCACCCCGGCCGCTATAAAACACCTGCTCAGTATCATGCGCAGATCTGATTCTTCTAATAAGACAGATGAGAGATGCACATATACAGACATACACACATATGCACATATACAGACACACATATGCACATATACAGACACATACACAAATACATACACACATATGCACATATACAGACACATACACATATACATACACACATATACAGACACATGACAGATACACACATGCACATATACAGACACATGACAGATACACACATGCACATATACAGACACATATACAGATACATACACACACATGCATATATAAAGACACATGACAGATACACATATACAGACACCTACACATATGCACATATACATATCCATACACATATACATACACACATACATACACATAACAAATATACATATACAGACACATACACATACACACATATGCATATATACAGATACACATATGCATATATACAGATACACATACAGACACACATATAAAGAAACATGGCATACTTACAGACATAAGAACGTTCACTTACAATGTAGGTAAGATGCATACCTCCTCCTCCAGGGGAGAGTACTCTCTCTCCTGCCTGTATGAGCTGAGGCAGGAATACAGCGAGTGGCAGGGAATATTCTATGCAGGCAGGCTGGAGCTTCAGCCTCACAGGACACAGGAAGTCATGAGAATCCTTAGGTGCCCCACTGCCTTCTCACACTGAAGCGCAGAGCTGATGTCCAGGGAGCTGGAGGCTCCTTACACCATGACTTCCTGCACTCACAGCGCCTCTCTGTCGGCAGCTTTTAAGATGACAGGGACGCTGTGTTTATGCAGACTCCATTCACACAGGTCTCTGTCACTTAAAAGCTGCAGACAGAAAGCCACTGTGTATAAAGGAGGCTGGCTCCCCCCTCCAGCCTTGCGCCCAGGGCAGCTGCCCCCCCTCGCTATGCCCCTGAGGGAGGGAAGGGAGGTGGCCTGTGCTGCCTTGAGGGGCCCCTATGGGGAATGAGGGCCCTGGGAAATTGCCCTGTTTGGCACCCCCTCCATGCCGGCCCTGATTGAAAAGAATTATCAAACATACGGTTGCCCATAAACACTTGAGTACTATGTGACCCAATTTCATAATAGAGGATACTGAAGGCTACAGTTCTTAACCACTTGAGCCCTTGAGGTGATGATTGTTTGACTGGAAAACTGTGTCCTGGTTGCTTTTGGTGCCAAAGTTTAGAGCATGTACAAGACTCTTATATGCTGCATCCATATTGTATAGAATGCTCCTAGTTATACTGGGGAATTAGGATGTTTCTGAAAACTGGGACTAAATATTTTATCCTTTTACCTACTCTAGTAAGTAGGGGCTGGCTGGCAAATTTTAGCCTGGGGTGTAAGCCTACAGCACTGGGCCATGAGTAGCAGGCTAGCGGCCCATCCTTCAAGGACCACTTTGTCTCTAAGGGTGCCTTCACACCTACCAACTCGCAGCAAGTCGGCTAGGTCCTGGCAGATCACTGTCAGTACATACACGTGTAAATCTGCCGGCCGCTTAACCCCTTCTGATGCCGGCCGTCTCCCGCTCCGCTCTGTATACATACCTCCTCGCTGCACGGGGTCCAGGCGTCCTGCTTTCCCGCCTGGCCAATCAGTGGCTGCGGCAGGGCAACACACTGATTGGCCGGGCGCGAGAGCAGGACGCCGGGACCCCGTGGAGCGAGGCGGTATGTATACAGAGTGGGAGGCAGCCGGGATCAGAAGGGGTTAAGCGGCCGGCAGATTTACATACACGCAGCGGTCGTTCAGACTGACAGTGATCTGCCAGGACCTAGCCGACTTGCAGCATTATTAACGCTGCGAGTCGGTAGGTGTGAAATGTGAAATGTCAGGTAGGGCTGGAGACGTTATCCGATTCATGGGACCCCATAGCAAAAAAGTGTATGGGGGCCCCCAACATATTACCTGTCCCGACGATATAGAGCTGTCCCCCCGCCTTCGGCAGCTCTGAGACGCTGTGCCCTGGGGTGGGGTGAGGGGTAGCAGGCTGCTTTAAGACAATGTGTGTATGGGGGAAGGGTTTAGGGGCCACTCTGAGTCCATTATACTGACTACTATACAAGAGGCTAGGGAAGCTGGATGACCCCATTATACAAGATACTGGGAAAGCTGGGTGACCTCCATTATACTGACTACTATACTAGATGCTGGGAAAGCTGGGTGACCTCCATTATACAGGAAGCTGGGAAAGCTGAGTGACCCCATTATACAGGATGCTAGGGAGGCTGAGTGACCCCATTATACAGGATGCTAGGGAAGCTAGGTGACCCCATTATTCAAGATGCCAGGAGAGCTGAGTGACCCCATTATATAGGATGCTAGGGAAGCTGGGTGACCCCATTATACCAGATGCCAGGGAAGCTTAATGACCCAATTATACAGGATGCTAGGGAATCTGAGAGACCCCATTATACAGGATGCTAGGGAATCTGAGAGACCCCCATTATACAGGATGCCAGGGAAGCTTAATGACCCAATTATACAGGATGCTAGGGAATCTGAGAGACCCCATTATACAGGATGCTAGGGAATCTGAGAGACCCCCATTATACAGGATGCTAGGGAAGCGCGGTGACCCCATTATACAGGATGCTAGGGAAGCTGGGTGACCCTATTATACAGGATGTCAGGGAAGCTGAGTGACTCCATTATACAGGATGCTAGGGAAGCTTAGTGACCCCATTATACAGGATGCCAGGGAAGCTGAGTGATCCCATTATACAGGATGCCAGGGAAGCTGAGTGACCCCATTATACAGGATGCTAGGGAAGCTGAGAGACCCCATTATACAGGATGCTAGGGAAGCTGAGTGACCCCATTATACAAGATGCTAGGGAAGCTGGGTGACACCATTATACATGATACTAGAGAAGCTGGGTGACCCTATTATACAGGATGCCAGGGAAGCTGAGTGACTCCATTATACAGGATGCAAGGGAAGCTGAGTGACCCCATTATACAGGATGCCAGGGAAAATGAGTGACCCCATTATACAGGATGCCAGGGAAGCTGAGTGACCCCATTATACAGGATGCCAGGGAAGCTGAGTGACCCCATTATACAGGATGCCAGGGAAGCTCAGTGACCCCATTATACAGGATGCCAGGGAAGCTGAGTGACCCCATTACATAAGATGCCAGGGAGGCGGAGTGACCCCATTATACAGGATGCCAGGGAAGCTGAGTCACCCCATTATACAGGATGCCCGGGAAGCTGAGTGACCCCATTATACAGGATGCCAGGGAAGCTGAATGACCCCATTATACAGGATGCTAGGGAAGCTGTGTGACCCCATTATACAGGATGCTAGGGAATCTGAGAGACCCCATTATACAGGATGCCAGGGAGGCTGAGTGACCCCATTATACAGGATGCCAGGGAAGCTGAGTGATCCCTATTATACAGGATGCTAGGAAAGCTGGTGACTTCCACCTGGCAGTGATAGTTACCATCCTTCCTGCTGTGTCTCTCCTCCTCAGGCCCTGTGCACCTTGCCATGAGCGAATATCCCACCCGTGGTGGGCGCAGGGGGTGGGGCTTGCCCAGGGTAGTATTTACCACTAGGCACCCATGGTCCGGTGCCTAGGGCAGCACCTTGCAGGGGGGCAGCACCAAGGAGCAGGGGGGCCGAAAATACAAATGTTTTTGTTTTTATTTTTTAATTTCCCTCCTCCCGTTCAGACTTGCCAGTAAATCTGGTGTCTTTTCCAGGGGGGTGGGGGGTATGGTGGTATTGGTCAGGTCTGGTGTCGCCAATAGGTGCGTGTAGATGGGGCGTCTTCAGGTTTAGTGCCTAGGGCAGCAGCAGCTGTTAATACAGCCCTGGGCTTGCCGCTATGGGCCGGGGCTTAGCGGAACCTACCCGGGGCTGTTGCCACTTGTGGAGAGGGGGACACTGGTGCAGGAAGCTCTGAGTCTGTGTCAGGGGAGGTGCGGAGGTGCTTGAGAGGGGATTGCAGACGCTCCCTTCTGCGTCTCTGACAGGGTGCTTTACTGTCAGTGGCATAGCTACCATGAAGACAGGGGAGACAGGCCGGACGGGGCCCGGGGCCCCTTCGGCGTGGGGACCCATAGCACCTGCCTTCATGGTAGCAACGCCACTGGCTGCTGGAAGAAGTACAGGTCCGGGCTGCCATCTACCTTCACCCACACTGATGTGGGAGGGTAATAATAGGTAAGAGCTGGAGTGGTCCTTTAAAGGAAACCAATCAGCACCATTGTGCCAGCTGCACAGTATAGATCTACTGTGCAGCCAGGGCCGTATTAACAACTGCTTCTGCCCTAGGCACTAAACCTGAACACGCACCATCTTCACGCACCGATTGGCCTTACCAGACCTGACCAATACCACCAATACCCCCCACCCTCCCTGGAAAAGACAACAGATTTACTGGCAAGTCTGAACAAAAGGTGGGAGACTAAAAAAAATAAAAACAAAAAAAATTGTTTTCTCCTTCCCCTGCTCCCTGGTGCTGCCCCCCGGCAAGGTGCTGCCCTAGGCACCGTACCACGGGTGCCTAGTGGTAAATACGGCCCTGTGTGCAGCTCCTCAAGGGTACCAGCCTTGTCTGCGGCAGTAGCTTTACATTGGGGAAAAACTAGTTTTATTCTGCCGTGCTAGGCTGGGAGAGGGGCGGCAACTAGTTATCTGGGCGGGGAGCCACCTGTGACTAGTCATGGCTCTCTGCCTATCAGCACGCTAGGTGGGGATAATTGACAGGCAGACAGGCCACTAATGGGTCTCTTTGCCTGTCAATCATCCCCGCACTACACGCTGATAGGCAGAGAGCCATGATTAGTCACAGACGGCTCTCTGCCAAGATGACTAGTTGCCGCCCCTTTAAGGTGCCATGCTGTGCACCTGGTCCAAGGTACTGCATACATCATATCATAAGACTTTTGAATAAATTATGGGCACCATTTATATTGTGCCTATAGCCCATCTGATGGCCACCATAACATAATGTCAGTTGACCTTGTCACCTGGCCAGGCCTTTTTTTTTTTAGCTCCTACACAATTTTGGGTCTAGACACTCTAGGGCCCAAATTGAACCCCCCTTCCCCCGGGCAATCCCCCTGTGGGTAATCCCCCACCATGGGTCATTCTTACTTTTAGAACACTCAACTCATGCGCCTCCCTCCCGCCCCCCCATTAGTTAAAATAATAATAAACAAAACCACAAACACACATACTTATATGTATCCTCTATGTACTTCTGAATATGTCTCATCCTGTATATATGTCTCCTCAATTTACCCCTGTATATATGTATCCTCTATGTACTCCTGTGTATGTTTCCTCCTGTATAGTTGTTACCTGGCTTCTTATAGAACACCATCTTCTCTGTCTTCAGACTCCTTTAGCCAAGACGCAGGAGTGACAGCTGGTAGTAGAGAGTGGCTGGAGGAAGAATACCACCTGCTGCCAAAACAGTGACTGGCAGAGCAGTTTGCTTTCAACTATAAGCCTTTAACACTTTTAAGTAAAAGCATAGGGGTCAGCTCAGGGGCGCAGGGCTTGGTGTCACGGGGGGAGGAGCGGGCTTCAGCGGACACCCTCTTTAGGTGGAGACTGAAGAGATCCTGGGTGGTAAGTGGCTGCGGTGCGGCCCTGAGGCTTTCAACCAGCTATCAGCAGCGACGGCGTGTTCCTATAATACTGGTACTGGGGGAAGACTGGCCCGGGGAGGGGGCAATTGCCCCTTTGCCCCTGCTACCTACTCTGGTTTCACATGAGGGCAATTCTGAGTCACTACTTCTATTAGAGACTAAAGCCTCACCCCGACCCCTGTGGGTAGAATCATTTGAATGGACATCATCATACATTCCTCTCAGTCGAGAGTTAGAATGACAGGTGATGGGGGTCATATCGGCAGCCCCTCAATGTAATTGCAATAATAAGTGATCAGCCCCCCACAGCCAGTATTTTGAAGGCCTGCTTGCCTGCCATTGTAGCTCATTCAGTACAGCCTGCCAGACATTCTATACTATCAAAGCACTGATTTAACTCATAAACAATTGATCTACATAACTATCATAATTATTACTTATAAAAGTAAAAAATTTTTAAAAGCCAATAAATAAAATAAAAGTTATATAGGTTACATATCCTTGTAGTTTTACTGACTTGAGGAACATACTGTAGATTCCCAAATGCAAGACCTATGGTTTAAAAACACAAGGAGGGCAAAATAAAAGCGCAAACATGAAACTTGGCTCAGTCCTTAAGGGGTTAAACAATGAAAAAGATTGGAAAAAAATCTTTCTACCCTAAAATGGTACACATTAAAAATGATTTCCAGTGATCTGTAATTTTAGATTGTGGGTGGTCTGTATGCTGGGACCTCCCATGCTTCAAGAATGGCCCTTGACTCCTTTGTTTTGAATTGACCAGAGTACAATACTTGACCTTTAGCAGCTCCTTACATGATGAGTGGAACAGTGTAGTTGATTCACCAATCCATTCAAAACACGGCAGTCCTTAGGGCCCCACATTCAAGATTGCAGGGAGTCCCAGCAGTTGGATATCTGCAATGTAAAATGTATCCTCTAATACGGAATCCCCCTTTAGGGGTTTAAATATAGGAGTTGTCAACTATGATTTTCAGTGGATAAATACTGTAGGTGCACTGACACATTCCACCGGAATTTATACTGAAAAGACCCTTCTTGTGTAAAGTCCCACACATTCTCAATCACTAAATTTTAACACAAAACACTATAGGAACATACTACAATATAACTGTAAAGCTCCCCCCGAGGTTTTTTCTTTTTAAGTTTGATGCAATATAATATAAACATGTAAAAAAGTAATTTTTACAGCTAATTTTAATACATTTTCGTTTTTTTTAACAGCTACAGAAGAGAGAACGTTCATGCAGAGCATATGTCCAGGTATAAATTTTATATAATTTTTTATCTTGTCTTTTAGGCTATGTTCACACAATGTATTTTTTCCGACAAGAACAGCTGTTGTTGCCATTTAAAGGGGTTGTCTAGCGAAAATCTTTTTCTTTCAAGTCAGCTGGTTTCAGAAAGTTATATAGATTTGTAATTTACTTCTATTTAAAAATCTCAAGTCTTCCCATACTTATTAGCTGCTGTGTGTCCTGCAGGAAATGTTGTTTTCTTTTCAGTCTAGCACAGTGCTCTCTGCTGACATCTTTGTCTGAGACAGAAACTGTCCAGAGCAGTAGCGAATCCCCATAGAAAACCTTTCCTGCTCTAGACAGTTCCTGTCTCGGACAGAGATGTCAGCAGAGAGCACTGTGTCAGACTGAAAAGAAAACAACATTTCCTGCAGGACATACAGCAGCTGATAAGTATGGGAAGACTTTAGATTTTTAAAGGAGAACACCGTACCAAACTATTTTTTAATATGTTATTACATAAGCAAAGTTAGACAAACTCCTAATATACGCTAATTATGAGGAATGCACATATAGTGCTATTTCCCTCAATTTACTAGATGAGCTAGGCTTCAATTTCTCTAAAAAAAAAAAAACATGACGCCATGACTCCCTAGTCTATACCTGCAGGATCCAGGAGGCGGCACAGTATACTACACTGAACAGGACTTCTGATGGGATCAGGCGGCCGGGGGGGGGGGGGTATTGTTTGGGGGCTTTGGGGCATGATTGCACTATGGGTTTTTGTCAGAGGAGGGTTGGGGGTTGTGGGGGACAGGTAGCTGAATTTTGGGTACAAAAGCACAGGAATGACCATTACATGTCATTTCTACCTATACTGCGAGAAATTGAAGCCTGCCTGTTCTTGTAAATTGAGGGAAATAGCACTATACTGTATGTGCATTCCCCGTAATTAGTGTATAATAGGAGTTGTCTAAGTTTGCTTATGTAATAACATAAAAAAATAGTTTTTTTACTGTATTTAAATCAATGAAAACAATGAAAGTTGTTATTAGAGTGTATTGAACAATGGCAATTGTTTTATACGGCCGTGGAAATAATCGGTATGTCAATTATTTCCGGCCGCTATTGCGAACAACAGCAGTTGTCTGAAATAGTTCACACACTGACTTCTTTTACAACGGACGTTCTTTACATTAAAGTCAATGCTTAATTGATTAAAAGGCACACCCAAACAGGCACACCCAAACAGGCGCAGTAATAACAGAATGCAGCATCGACCAGAGTAACATGTTAAACAGCAGCCATTGCTTGACACTGCAAACAACGGCTATTTCAAACAACGGCCGCTGTTTTACCAGCGTGTGAACATAACCTTAATGTTATTTTAACTTATGTTGCAATAATATTTGTATTGAAGTTGAACTCCAGATCTGGATAAATTACTGATTATTTAAATGTTTATGGAAAGTTATATAGAAGTGTCCATATGATTTTTAAATTAGACAGAGATCCAAATTGTTGTAAAATAGTATCTGGAGAAGGTTTCTTGGGTTAGTGATCAGGAGTAGTAGGTTGTCTGCAAAAGCAGCTGCAAGATGGGTGCGAGATCCAACCAGCAAACCCTTAATTTAGGGATGGTCCGAACAGAGTTCGTACGGAGTTCGTACGAACCCGAACCATCCGCAATGATTACCGTTGTCTGCCCGCTCCATGCAGCGGGCGGATCCAGCGGGAGGAACGCCTGGAAAACTGGGATACAGCCATAGCCATAGGCTGTATCCCAGTTTTCCAGGCGATCCTCCCGCTGTATCCGCCCGCTGCATGGAGCGGGCAGACAGCGGTAATCCGATGCCGAGTGTTCGGGTTCAGCCGAACCCGAACCTCGGCGGGTTTGGACCATCCCTACCTTAATTATAGCATCTTATGGTGCGTTTACACAGGCAGATTTATCTGACAGATTTTTGAAGCCAAAGCCAGGAGCAGACCATAAACAGGGAACGGGTCATAAAGGAAAGACTGAGATTTCTCCTCTTTTCAAATCCATTCCTGGCTTTGGCTTCCAAAATCTGTCAGATAAATCTACCTGTGTAAACGCATCATTAAGGTCCATTTAAGCCCCTATTACACGGGGCGACATAGAGGAGCAAACGAGCGCTGTCAGCACTCGCTTGCTCCTCGTTCCCCCCTCACTGCCGGCTCCTCATTCCCTGCTTACACGCGCCGACAGCGTGCAGGGGAGGCCACCGGGAGCTGCGAGGGGACTGCCCGGGTGATCGCTAGATCGTCCAGGCAGCCCATAGAGAATAACCCTGGTCTGCTGCCACTGCTCCTATTCCACGGAGCGACGGCAGCAGATTGCTGCTATCACAGTAACGATCAGCCGACATGGTTCATGTCGGCTAATCGTTGCCTTCTATTGCAAGGGACGTTTATCGGCAGTAACGTCCGATATCGGCTGAATACGGCCAATAATCGTTCCGTGTAATAGGGCCTTTACACAGAAATATTATCTGACAGATTATCTGCCAGAAATCTCAGGAAATCTTTCCTTTATGACCTGATCTCTGTTTATAGTCTGTTTCTGGCTTTGGCTTCAAATGTTTGGCAGATAAACTGTCAGATAATCTTTCTGTGTAAATGGACCCTTATGTGGTGTTGTAATAAAGTTTCCATGACGAAGATAAACAGTGAGGGGGAGAGTGGGCAGCCCTCTCTGATGCCATTTTTTATATCAAAGGTTGGCGCAGGGGCGGATTAACTTTACAATACGCCCTGGGCTTTTCACCAAGCCTGGGCCCCCCCACCCCACTGTAACTATGGCAGCACTAGCCTGGCGTTCATAGTACAGAACAGATAATGTCATGATGTCCTGATTTGTGCAAAATTGTCATTAAAAAACTGTGATTTTTGCAAATCATGGCGGAAGTGTCTTTGGACTCTGTAGAGAAAGGACACAGGCCAGAACGCTCTCTGCAGCGGACCAGTTGGGCCCTGGCCCCTGCCAGGTTCCCAGTCTAAGTTGTGGTATAGACGCAGAACACAAGTACCTAGACATTGTTTCTTCTCAAGTAACTCCACTCAACACTATGCAGTGTTAAACCTTAACTAGAGAGCGCAAGTCAGGGATCATCTTAACCCACACCGTGGACAAGGAGAGACACAGTGCATAGGACAGTATGCATAGAAAGTAAAGGAACTGATCCGGATAGAGCAAAGTTGCTAGAAGCCCATGAACTCTTATCTCGCAGCGCGGATGTAAGCAGGGAACCCTCAACATTTCACTCATCCCAGGTAACAAGGTCTGGGGCTTGTGTCATCCTCCAGGACAGGTCACTCAACACGGGTTTGCAATAGGTGGTGCAAAGACCAAAGAGTCAAAACACAAGCACAAGAATTCTCTCTCCTCTTAAAGGACAAGTGCCATGAAAAACTTTTTCCCAGTAATTGAAGCACATTACAAAGTTATATAACTGTGTAATATGCTTCAATCACCTATCTGCCTCCCTTCCCTGTCTTTTCCCCCCTCCACCCCCCCCCACCAGGAAGTGTCCTGACTCACACAGACCTGATTACTGTCCTCACCGTCACCAGGCAGCTCCTTCTTGTGAGGATGAGTCATCAGCAGGAGGGCTGCTCTAGGTCCTGTTACACCAGCCTCCCCCTCCCCCTCCTTGTCAGGTGACTCTGCTTGCTCAGCTTATCTTCTCTAGTGACATGACTCCTTCACTGAGTCCACGCAGCAGGAGAGAGGGTATGAGGGGAGGGGGGAGCTGCCTATGTGCCGGAGTCAGTCTGAGGGAAGATAAGCAAGTGAGATGTGACAAGTGATGGCTTGCAGTTGTTCAGCCAATGGGAGCTGAGCAAGCCTGTCACCTGACAAGGCAGGGGACGGGGAGGCTAGTGTAACAGGAGAAGGAGCTGAGAGAAGAGCTTGGTGACGGTGACGACAGTAATCAGGTCTGTGTGAGTCAGGACACTTCCTGGTGGAGGGGGGAAAAGACAGGGAAGGGAGGCAGATAGGTGATTGAAGCACATTACACAGTTATATAACTTTGTAATGTGCTTCAATTACTGGGAAAAAATTTTTCATGGCACTTGTCCTTTAAAGGGAACCTGTCACCCCCCGTGCCGGGGTGACAGGCTCCCGACCCCCCGTTAGAGCCCCATATACTTACCTAATCCCGCCGGGTCCCGCTTCTGGAGGTGGTCGGGTGAGGGAGATCTCAGCCGCTGCAGCCCGGTGCGCGCGCGCTGAGAGATGAGTCCAACGCTCATAGAGAATGACGGAGCGCTGGACTCTCGTGTCATTCTCTATGGGTGTTGGACTCATCTCTCAGCGCGCGCGCCGGGCTGCAGCGACTGAGATCTCCCTCACCCGACCACCTCCAGAAGCGGGACCCGGCGGGATTAGGTAAGTATATGGGGCTCTAACGGGGAGGTCGGGAGCCTGTCACCCCGGCACGGAGGGTGACAGGTTCCCTTTAAGTATTCTTCTATTTCTACCTCCGGAGTTTCGGCAGAGCACAGTACTACTTGGGGTTGGGACTCTCTTGACATCCTCCTCTCTACTCCTCTAAATCTCTCTTCTACTTCTCAACATGCAACCCACTCAGCACGACTGTTCCACTCTTTCCACTCTCAATACAGATCTGGATCCTAAAGTATTAAGTATCTTATTAGTATCTTATTAAGTGTAAAGTATTGTATCAAGGCAAAGCTGTATTATCTACTGCCTACCTCAAGTATCTTCAGAGTAAACAAGATTATTTTTATGCTAAAGAGACTCTGTGATTTCTCGTCAAGCACCGACACAGTCACTACTCCACTCCGGACCACCGTGATAAGTACCCAAGGGACCCCGCAACAGCCCGGCAGGTCACTGACCAAAGGGGAACAAGGTATAACCGGCCCATTAAAATAAAAGCAGTTGTGCCACCATACCTGTGTGCCCAACCGGCACTAGTGTCATGACAGATTACCATCACTGGGCAAGGCTATATCTCGGCCAACCACCATAAAGCTGGCATCACAGCTAATCATCTGACAAGTGACCAGCCATACCTCCTCCACACCGGGGGTGGTCACCACATATAGTGTAATTTTACGACACCTACACAGATGCTGTATGGCACACACAGAGCCTTAAAGTTAACAGACAGAATCTAATGTGGGAGGGTGGCGGTGCCATTTTAGAGAAGTCTGTACCCATTACTTTGGAAAGTAATATTTGCAGCTGGAAGTTATCAAGTTATCAAGCAGCAAATAGAGCCAGCCTGGAGGAGTGGCAACACAGCACAGCGCCCCATGACCCCTCCAGCAAGTGGCAGTGCAGACGAGACATCCCCCATGTGTCCTACCTACCTCCCCTCCCCTTGTGAAGTCGACACGAGCTGGCACCAGAGGCCTGCATCCCCCAAACACCCCCCCCCCCCCCCCCCCCACACACACACACACTTGTGACACCAACCGAGCAGGAGCCAGAGGTCCCGGCTTGCCCCCACCCCAAAACACCGACCAAGCAGGAGCCAGAGGCCCACAGCAACCCAAAGCCACCAACGCCCTCCCTCCCTTCCCCATGACACTGACCAAGCAAGAGCCAGAAGCTGTCTTCCCTGCCAACAGCCGTCCGACTTCCTCATCAGCTTAAGGGAGTCTGATCACAGCGGCTGCAGTACCAGGGACACCATGACCCTGAAAAGGAATCAGTCACAGAATGGTGAGAGGTCAGTGTCCTCACAGTACAGGTCATGATGCTATGTAGATAGTTAAGTCGGCTGCCGCTACATGTCTGTGGGAATTACAAGTCAGTCTATCTCCTGACTCTCTGCATCCGTTATGTGTACTACTACTCCCATCATCATTGTAAGGCGCTGTTTACATAGGCTTCAGGGGGCACATTCATTGTAGACTAGCATTAAAGTATCAGGGATTGAAGCCTGAGACATATGTTTTGTGATCCACATGGTAAAAATCCACAGAGTGCCCCCAATAGTGATCAACCACTCTGTGCTCCTAAAGTAGTGATGCCCTCTATATGCCCTCCTGTATAGTAGTGATGCCCCCTGAAGTCAAGTAGTGAAGCTGTCTGTATGAGTGTTATAGGGATTAGCAAATTAACAGTAGTAGCGAAGCAGCAGCTGAGGTGTGTTAAGAGTTTCTGCAGCAGCTGAGGTGTATTATTAGGTTCTGCAGCAGCTGAGGTGTATTATGATGATCTGCAGCAGCTGAAGTATAGTATGAGGTTTTGCTGCAGCTGAGGTATAGTACGATGTCCAGCAGGTAAAGAGAGATGTTGTTATCCCCTGTAACCTGTATTCCCTTTCTTCGGCAGCTGAGTTGTAGTATGAGGTTCTGCAGCAGCTATGGTACAGTAGTATACTTGAGTTTGGCAGGTACGGCTGGGCTGTAGGTGTTCATTGTGGGAGAGCATGCTTTGAGGTGAGCGTGGTAAATCTTGTTGTGATTAGACCGGGCTGTTGCTGGTAAGTGTCGGAGAGCGTACTTTCAGGGGACTGTGCAGTTGGTCGTGAGTAAGGGCTCTATTACATGGCCCGATCCCTAATGTACTGAGCCTGTTACACAGCTTGATAATTGTGCTCTATCTATCTATCGTTAGCGATGTCTGTGAAGCCCTTGCTGTATATAGTAAATAATAAATTATATATGTTACTTCTCCACGTTCCCTGCTGTTCTTCTCACTTCTGTTAGCTTCTAGATTTTTTGTGCCGCAGCTGGAATTTCAGAGACTTATCTCTGAAGTGACAGGTTGACCAGCTAACCACTGACCGAGATGGGACAACACTGTGGCCAGAATTGGTTGAGTGGCCTGTCACTTTAAAGACCAGTATAGAAGCTTTATTGACGGGAGCAGGCAGATGTGATAAGAGCACTGGCGAACACGGAGAGGTATGTATTTAGTTTATTATTTTTCTTACACTGTCATCAGCCATCGGCTGCACGTCACTATCGCACGTAGTCATGCGCGGTTGGTGGACAATGATTTTCAGGCTGAAGCAATAGACAAGATCAGCCGATGACCGTTGCCTTTTTACACGAAGCAATAATCTACAATCGGCCTGATACAGCAGATCGCTCCATGTAATAGGGTTCTAAGGGAAATCGGTTGTGAAGTAACCGAGTGGTTTCTGGTAAGTTTTGGAGAGTGTGCTTAGAGGTGACCAGGCAGGTGGTGCAGTGCATCGTTCACATACCAGGAGTTCTACTTGGTGTCTATTGTGACAAAATGGAGATAGTAGTGTTAAGGTTAAATTTATATGTTGACCTCTCTCTATGGAGAGAAGCCAAAAACCCAGGTAAAGGATGGTTTTTTAATTATATCTAGAGTTGGAATCCTGCAGTATTACCAGCTCGTTACTTATACGTCATGGACACAGATAAGACAATGTATCATGATTATAAGCCTGGAGAAAATGGCCCAAGTTTTATTATGGTAATCACATTTTATAGACAGATAAAATATAGGGTGGTAACAAATGCTAATAAGGCATAGATGAGGCGGTGCTAGTGATTTAGATATTCAGTCATGCGCAATGGCATCTATATTAGTATTCATTATTATTATTCAAAAAGGTTAGAACAATACATTCTCTGCAATGATACTTTCACATTATTCCCACTGTCGCAGACAGGCAACTTTCCTCTGAGAACGGCCTTGGACGCTGATAAACATGTCTCTGAGGGAAATAGTTCTTGAGACAAAACATTCTTTCTAGTGTCCATATCAGAAGTTTTCCAAGGTAAGAAATGGTCCAACTATAAGTTAACCCTATCAGGGACTCTCTAATGTGCTGGAGCTTCTGAGCAAGAGGCCTATATATATGTGTATTCATATAGGTACGGTGCAGGTAGGTAAAATCGCATCGCTGGCCTTATCATTCCCCCATTTGACATCCGTGGAGCATGGATATGGTTCATCACTGGTGGTTGGGTCGTAGCCGGAGGTTTTAAGGACTCTACCCTCAGTCGCAGGTTGATCAAGGGACCACAGGTGAAAACATCCTCCAAGTACTAGTACAGCATCCAACCTCCAGAAATGTCCAGGCGGCACAGATTCAAGAGAACCGATAAGAGAAAGAAAGCATAGTAACGTTAGTCTCTTATATGAGGGTGAAGCTTCTTCCTGTTTGTCGAGGTTTTACACGAGAGAAAATACACATGAACACTTTTACTGAAAAACAGATCAGTATTATGCATAAGACCACTTGGAAGAGACCCTGAAGGACTCCTATTAGTTTATGGGCATCACCATAGGATAGACAAAAATAGTACCATACGTTTTATTGAAAGTTATAGATGGCGGAACAAACTTACAGCAGATGTGGTAGTAAGATCTGCAATAACCGAAAGAAAATACTAAACAATGGGCGAGTCTGTATAGTATACATCAATATACAGCTTAGTTACAACAAAACAAATAAAAGCTTATTATCAATACCCAAACTAATATATGTATATGACAAATACCTCTCCGGATTTTATCAAAATAACCAAACCTTATTGTCTCATCACTCCTGTCCCTAAGATTTGTCCCTAATCTTGACTACAGATGTAGCCCCCTTCTCTAGGTCCCTTTACCGTAGGACTGCTTTAAAGGTAAGACAATCCTCCGTCCCGAACCTAACTAGTCTCCTGTCACTCCTACGTCTCCCTGTGACACTGAGTGATCAGACAATAAGTTCTTCACTGTATATAACAGATGTGACTCTATCACAAGGACTCTACCACTTTGGTATCATGTGGGTATTGGAAAGTCACAAAAACTAACTTTAAAAAGTTTCTGAAAATAAAAAGTTTAGATGTGAACAAATCTTATCTCATGGCAAAAGCAAAAATAAAAAGTTGATTGACACATAAACCAAAAACAGCATAACAGGTGAATGCAATAAAATCTCCACAATGTGACCTACTATGTAACCTCTAGATTCACTTATAATAACCAATTAGTGAATTCACAATCTTCAGTACCGGATTCTAAAAATTTCCACTTCTTTTTAGTCTTTTTACTTCATTTTGTACCTAGAAAACGTCTTTATGATTAGATCACACAGGACTAATGACTGGTCGCATGGTCACATCTCTTCCTGTACATAATCATATAGTATTATACATACACCAATAATATGAAGTGACTGGGCGCTTATTACCGATATAATATTTGGATCCTACTGAATTGTCTCTTGTCTGACTGAGATCATCATATATTACACATAAGATAACCACCATAGAAATAACAGCAAAGTGTTAACGATACATCACCTAAGGTTTCAAAGCCTTTTTATGAGAATAATATATATCATATGATCCTTTTTGTAATAGTAGCATTGGTATGGATCCTTTATCCTTAAACCCATCTTTTGACTGACAGGCCTCTTTACAGACACTTGGATTCTTGGCCTCAGTTATATCGCTTCTTTTAAGGCCACTAATATCACCTCAGACATTGGCTTTGTCGTCTCCCATAGTTTTGGCTGACCTGTAAAGAAGACACCAATACAGACAAGGACATACCTGTATAGGCCACCTGTGGCAGGTGGATGACGTCCACTTACATTCCCTAAAACAGGCAGGAAGATGACAGACTATGCAGACAGGCACTTTACGGTGTTACTTACAGTAGGTTATGACAGGTGTAGATAATACAGCCCTACACAACCCTCTTTGCTATATTTGTTGTCCCCTGGGCCGCCCAATGTGAGGATACTACACCACATTACACATGGCTTCCTTCTGCTGGTTTTGTCAGATAACTTACAGTGGGATACAAGGCAGGCGGCAAACACAGTTACTTACTGTCTGACTGCCATCTTTACCCAGTACCTCTTCTCCATCCGCTGGTCTCACAGCTTGTTGCTGATTGTCTCTGGAAAAGACTTAAAAACAAACAGATCCACATCTCCTCCTCCACCTGTACACTATGTACGGTTACCTCAGGAAGAGACTGGAAACATCTCCCCATTCCCTTGTACGCTTTGTACGCTGTTACCTTGGGAAGAGCACAGAAACCACCGCATCACCAGCTTTATCCATCATCCATCACCCTTTTTGGCATCAGGGTTTGTCTGCGTGAACGTTGCGTCAGCCGCTCTATGGCAGCTTTTTGGTAAGCCCAGGGACCAAACAAATCTCTAATTTGCCAATTAACCCATAATGGTGGGCTTCATATAGACATCTGCACAGTTACCTTCAACCATCCTACATGTCTCAGTGATTGTCCTCACCTCCAGCTTATAGCAGGAGCGGTTTCTGCAGTGGAACGTCACGCTGCATGGCGGTCACCATATATCCTTGCGTCTTGTGTCATCCATCTTTGAAAAGTCTGGGATAATCTACAATGAAAACTTTTAAACTTTCATTAATATTTGGGCTTTCAATTACATTTTCATCTTTCACAATTTAAAATATCAAACACAATAAGTAATAAAAACATCCTTATTCAAAAATAAAAAATTTGTACGGTGTTTAAAAAAATTTAAAACATCAAAATTGGCTACTCCATCAAAATGGGCTGCTCCCATTTCCATTCACCTCTATCCCCTCCCCCATTTGAATCTACATCAAGAGGCAACAGAGATGCTAGATTCAATGCACTTAACACAAAATATATATATATTGGGGGGGCATAAGGCGTGCAGACTGGAGCCATGGACATGGGTTTGGTTTTTACTAGGGATAAAAGTACATATATATTCATGAGCTAAGTTTGCTATAATCATCACAAAACTGTTAACCCTAAAAATAAAAACATTAAAAAAATAATTAAACATTGTACACTCGTCCCATATTAACCTTCTTTTGATAAAAAAAAATTAAATAAATCCACTGAAATGAATATTCCTTCAATACGCTGCTCTTATCAGTAAGCAGAACGCTCTGGGCTTCACTTCTAACCTTGAGCAGTGAGCAGTAAAATCATAGATACAAGAGTTAAAACTTCTTGGAAGTTTTTATTTATTTTTTTTTCTAACATCCTTGAAGTTACAGAAGATATCAGCGCTGTGCTCTTATGCACCAGACTGTAACCTTGGACAGTGGCACACATACTTATAACTTAGTAGGAAAAAAAAACAATTTGCGTAGAACTTATTAGGATAGATGTGTACACATATATACACATATATATATAAAGACTTGTTAAATAAAGTTACATAGAAATATATATATTTTACTGTAGTAAACTACTTCTTCTTTGAAATATCATACGTTGGGGACACACACTTAAAGAAAATCTGCTTACAATATATATTGGGATACATATATATACCTACAACATACTTTTTAAATACAAATGTGTAAGTTACAGTAATAAGTTACTACAGGCTCCTTATACCATTGGGTTCTTAATAAGTGCACAAAATTCTGCGTTTGATCTTTACCAATTATCACTTTTCTCTTGACATTCCTAATAAAACGTACTTTTTCTCTCTGACTCCTACTGACACTTCCGTATAACAATCTTATACAATAATAGGTCTACTAGACCTGATTCCTTCAAACAGTCTTATTGCTTTTCCCTCCAACAAACCTTTGTCTAACTTTCTTCACCATCAGGTAATAATATTCATTAATAAATGTGCAAAACAGTTGTTAGACTCTATCGGAGAGTCCTGTGCCCGCCCCCTCAGTGACACTAAGCAGTATGGGCGGAGGACAGAAATGCCAGGAGTTAAAATGGCCACCGGACTAGATAACCGGATATAAGGGTGTTGGCTTAGGGCATGGTTTTGAGACGTCACAATTATAATACAGACGTGGATGATATGTGGGAGTGGTTGGCTTTCCGTCGCCATCTTTGAGGGCTGATTACAGAAAAGTGGCGTACACAAATAAGCAAATGTTCCACGGTCGGGACAACAGAAAATGATCAACATTTTGTAACACGTAACATACTTCTAAAGGGGAACACCAGCTTAGTAAGACTGGCTGAAATACAGTATAATGTAGGAGCGTACATTACATTACACAACAGCTCTGATTCTTTTTTTTTTTTCTAATGCTGCTTGCATGTGATCTGCAGCCCTCAGAGCTGGTTGATGGCCTTGTACAAAACATAACAAATAACACACAAAAAAAACTTTGTATGCTGCTTCACTACGCAGCATTAATTAACCTCTTTTCAGCTCTCTCAGTACTGTATCTAGCAATGAGCTGGACTGTTCTCCTTGTCTGAGTACGTGGCATTGTACTTAGACACTTACATGGCACTATACACTATTTGAGGTTAGGCTGCCCACCTCCACAAAGGCATTGGTCTTACTATCAGGTCAGGGGCACTTTAAATCAAAGTAACTACTTCAACAGCCGACCAAGGGGAAGATTCCTGCAGAACATAGGGTCTATACGCCACCATTGGACGTAGGTTGGCTTTTCGCAGGATCTGGGGTTTGTATACAGATATAAACTGGGTACAATGGTGTAACATAATGATGTGGCTTGGGTCTGCCACACACACTACAATATTCTGTCTTATCTAGAAATTGTTGGTCACCGGCACATGACATGTCCACCCAGCTGGACCTGTGCTTCCCACCCATTATCCTGAATGTTTTCCTTCTGTCTGACCCTCTGGCTCTCATCTATCTACTCCACACCCTCCCCTCTTAGAACTCTAATCCTTGATTCCCCCTTAGGGATAGTACTTCGATTAACCCCTAAGATTCCTGGAAATTCCAAGGACCCATTTGCCCTGCATGTTACATGTAGGTCTGGTTACCTACCCACAAGGCAAAAATAAGTGTGCACAGGAGTGTAAGGGGTTTCCCAAGTGTTGGTCAGAGAGCCAGAGGTTGGTGGGGCTAAGGCATGTATCTGCCTTCATATCAAACCTCCTAAAGATCTGTTCTAGATCTTGCACTGCATCTTCTCATGCCCATCGCTAACTATATCTTTCTTAGCTTCACATCAGCTTCACATAAACTTCTTGTGGAGACTGGGGATCCCTTCTTTTAGAGAATAACTGTCTCATCCTTGCTCAGCTAATCCCTAGGTAGCGTATTGGGGAACGAAACCTAAACCTTAGGTTTTAACAAGCACAGCCGCTATAGGCCCAGCCGTCACAGTGACACACTATGGCGACGCACTACAGCAACCTTGCTATAGGCCCAGCCGTCACAGTGACACACTATGGCGACGCACTACAGCAACCTACTGTCCCTCGTTGCTAATTCCTCCTAGGGGGCAAGGGGGTATTTCACAGATCTTCTGACCTGCTCTCTACCACAGTACAAGCACAAATAATGGATCAATACAAGTATTGTTCCCGCTGCTCGAGACAGATATCACTTATCAGGAACCCGTTCACTCCAAAAGTTATGCGCCTGCTGTCTGTGACCTCGCAGCTGTTCTCGATGCCATGCTGTATTACAAGGGTTAAGAATTAATCACAGCCTCCCCGTAAGGACGCAGAAGTGAATAAGTTCGGCAATCCCTTTTCTTAATTCAGCATAAATACAGCAACAGCTTATCTCAATCACACAACAGTTTGCGACGGCAATGCAGCACTTTAACCTTGTCCTATCCTGGGTTACAGAGTTCTTTGTCTAACAAATAGACTCAGCTTTACAAACATATATAGAGAACACAGGTGTGACGGGAATCTGATTAGATCCGTTCCCCTGAGGCGCAGATAGTACGTAAGAAAGGAAAGTCTTTCTTACCTGGCCAGTTATATCTGCGCGTCCGATGACGGATAAATCACCACATCCCGTCAGTCTGCGTTCTAGTTTGCAAGCGGCTGAGTCCCTGCCAAGGGCGCCAAATGTTAAGGTTAAATTTATATGTTGACCTCTCTCTATGGAGAGAAGCCAAAAACCCAGGTAAAGGATGGTTTTTTAATTATATCTAGAGTTGGAATCCTGCAGTATTACCAGCTCGTTACTTATACGTCATGGACACAGATAAGACAATGTATCATGATTATAAGCCTGGAGAAAATGGCCCAAGTTTTATTATGGTAATCACATTTTATAGACAGATAAAATATAGGGTGGTAACAAATGCTAATAAGGCATAGATGAGGCGGTGCTAGTGATTTAGATATTCAGTCATGCGCAATGGCATCTATATTAGTATTCATTATTATTATTCAAAAAGGTTAGAACAATACATTCTCTGCAATGATACTTTCACATTATTCCCACTGTCGCAGACAGGCAACTTTCCTCTGAGAACGGCCTTGGACGCTGATAAACATGTCTCTGAGGGAAATAGTTCTTGAGACAAAACATTCTTTCTAGTGTCCATATCAGAAGTTTTCCAAGGTAAGAAATGGTCCAACTATAAGTTAACCCTATCAGGGACTCTCTAATGTGCTGGAGCTTCTGAGCAAGAGGCCTATATATATGTGTAGTCATATAGGTACGGTGCAGGTAGGTAAAATCGCATCGCTGGCCTTATCAGTAGTCAGTGGAGCAAATAGGGGATGACAGAACTACAACCAAAAGAGAGCTGAACAATACAGTTGCTACTACCTGCCAGCAGGACAGAGTATGCAGAAGAATTTCACAGGGGCAACGGTGAAAAATCAGCTTCTAGATTTTCTGTGCCTAAAAGACTACATGGACATCAAATCTGTTTTCAATCACATATTTTTTAAAAGCAATTATTTTACTCTTCTGTTAACGAGGCAAGAGTTTTATGTGTATCCTCCAGAAGCAATACACCTTTTAATTACTGACATGGCACACATTATTGCTAGATTGGTCTCTAATAGAGATGAGCGAACCTCGAGCATGCTCGAGTCCATCCGAACTCGATCGTTCGGCTTTGATTAGCTGGGGCTGCTGAAGTTGGATAAAGCTCTAAGGTTGTCTGGAAAACATATATACAGCCTATGACTATATCCATGTTTTCCACATAGCCTTATGGCTTTATCCAACTTCAGCAGCCACCGCCAATCAAATGCCGAACGATGGGGTTTGGATGGACTCGAGCATGCTCGAGGTTCGCTCATCTCTAGTCTCTAATATTCTACCTTAAAAAAGCTTGAAACACATGTACTTTTCAGTAACACATTTTTATGTTGTAACATGTTTTTATTTTATATACTTGCCCTTATATTGTCACACTTTATTTCAACATTGTGTTGCATTATTACCTAGAAATTTGTATCCACCACACTTTGCCAATATTTTACACTTGTATGAGTGTATTGAGCTGTCTGCATGAGTGTGCAAGTATGAGCTATCTGTCTGTATGAATGTGTACTGCCTGTAGTTTGCTTGGCCATCATCTTTTCAGCCACATGTATTTGAGCTCTGCTCAAGGTGTCTGGAAAAGCTGGACACAGGTGACGTTTTGCAGGATTGTAGCCAGATTTTCCAGACACCCAGAGCAGAGCTCAGATGCAGCACAGCAAGCACCGAGCACAGCAAAGTACTTCACTACTACTGTAAATTTGCTCATGCCTAATGTACAGGCCTGATCTGTCTGTATGAGTGTAACAACAATACTAGGTGCATGCAGGGCATGAGAGAAGTGAGAAGTGCGGGAGGTGAGTGCAGGCGGGTGAGCTGTATGAGTTTCTGAGGTTCGGCAGCAGCTGACGTGTGTTATGATGTTCTGCTGCTTCTGAAGTGTAATGTGATGTTCTGCAACAGCTGACGTGTATTATGAAGTTGACTTGGGACATGCTGCATAGCAATACACATAATATCACCTTTCCCCTCTTTGTTTCCCTGTGAAAAGAGGAGGGAGAACTCAATGTCACAGCAGTTGAGCAGGGACAGCCTCTTTTTTCAGCAGCCGTATTTGAGGTTGCTGTATTCCTGCTGGAGCTCCCCCTTGAGGCCATCATTGGGAAATATAAAAAATTAGATAGTTCCTGTATGTCCAGTAGTGGATTATAATGTCCGTTTCAAGCAGTAGCCCGTGGCCCTGAGGTCACCATGGTCACCCAAACAGACTTATACTTTCAGTGATGTATTGTCTCCTGGCTACAATTCTGCCATGATTTGTAAAAAATTGCTGTTCTTGCTGTTTCACAAATCAGGGCATCATGACATTATCTATCTTGTACTATGAGCACAACGCTAGTGCTGCCATAGTTACAGTGGGGTGGGGGGCCCAGGCTTCGCGAACAGCCCAGGGCCTAAGATAAAGTTAATCCGCCCCTGCTGATGTCCGACGTACTACGACCGAGTATGAAACCAGATTGGTTAACATGCATAAGGGAGTGGATAACTTTGTTTGCAAAGATTTTGGTGAGCAATTTATAGTCCGAATTAAGAAAGAATATAGGGCGGCAGAAGACGGGGTTCTTATCCTGTTTGGGGATAAGAACAATTACGGCTCTATATGAGGAGTCAGGAAAGGAATTCAAAAAAGGAGTGAATTACTGCCAATAAAGGGGGCAAAAGGACATCCTCCAGAGGCCTTCCCCCTTGCTGCATCATGTAGGACCAGTTCCAACTCTAAAAGTAGCTTATTTGCATCCATAAGTGTCAGCAGAGAGATATTGTCTAGATACCGTAGCTGACATTCTCGTTTGTAGTACATTGCAGTTTAGTTTGGTAGAGGTCTTGGGTAAAATTTGTGAATCTATTAAGAATATCTACACAAGAAGTCAGTATTTCTCCAATCACCACCTCTATCCATAATATAGCTGGGGATGAATTGTCCTGGTGGATAAGTTGAGCTAAGAGACCACTAGACTAGGATTTTTGCATATGGGTTTCCCGAAAGGAACATTATCTGTGGGCTATGCTGTTGTATGTAGGAAAAGACTAAGGACCACTTTTGAGGTGTGCCAATACCCCTAACATTTAGAGAAAACACTTTAAAGGCATAATACGTACTATACAAACTTCCCTGAGAAAGAAAACTGGTAGGCAAGCCACAGGTAACCAGGGGTAGTCAGCATTTCTGATGGCAATACACCAATACACACTTTGACACTTTCCTGCTGACTTTTAGGCTATGTTCACACTACGTATGAGTACGGCCGTAGTTTGTACGCAGCCATACATGTGCGGCTGAAAGTACGGCTGTGGGAAAAATAGACATGCGCCGGATTGCGAACATACGCCCGTAGTACAGTTATGCTTCCCTAGCTTGTTTCGAAGCGATCTGAAACAGGTCATTTACTTGGAAATCTTCGCCCAGCCCAATAAAACTCACAGAACCTTTTGGATCTAAAAATAATGTTCAATTTGGCTGAAGTAAGTACTCCGTACGGGACCGCATGGAAATCCACGGCCGTGACTTGGAACATTTCCGTCCTTAAACAATGGTCTTGTTAATTTTTCACTGCGCCGTATACGATCCCGCCGTAAGCTCATACGTAGTGTGCATTGTGCGGCCGTATATCGTATACTTTCAAGCAACGCATCAACCTCAAAACTATGTGCGTATATTCGCGGTTCGCACTACGGCCGGAAAGATACGTAGTGTGAACATAGCCTCATATTGTATACAACTGCTCATAAAGAATATACTGTGTCAGGGCCACCATAAGGTAACTTATACAGGCCTGCCGCTCCATCTAGTGGCTGCATGAAGGTACTAGAGGTAAGGACCAGCAATGCCATTATGGGAACATCTTGGCAGGACAAGGTGCAATTACATGAGCATGACAAATACAGTAAAGACAGTCCTTAAAGCGTAACTGTCATGTTTTTTTTTTTTATTGCAGAAATCAGTAGTATAAGCGATTTTAAGAAACTCTGTAATAGGTTTCATCAGCCAAAAAAGCCTCCTTCTGTACTCAAAAAGCAATCTCCCAGCCTGCCCCCGACTTCGTATCTGTGCATTATCAGGCAAACACGCCTTCATTACAGAGAAGCCAGTGAAGACGGGCTCTGCTCTCTCCATTGTAAGCCTATGAAGGGGGGAGGGGCTGAGGGAGATGAGGGAGCAGGAAGAGGTGGCATGAAGGTCAGCTGTTTGTAGACTGTCTGGGCACCTAAAACGCTAAATTCAGGTGTCAGAAAGGTCAGTGCTTATCTATGAACTTACTGAGAGAAGATTGCAGGGTGTTGTGCTTAGCAGAAATCCTCTGTGCTCAGTCACTCCTAACAGCCCCTCCCCTCTCCATAGCCACATAATGGAGACAGAAATCCTGCTGCTTCTGCAGTGAGGGGGGAGGCTGGGAGATTGCTTTTTCAGTACAGAAGGAAACTCTTTTGGTTTATAAAACCTATTACAACGTTTCTTAAAATCGCTTGTACTGTTGATATTTAATGTTTTTAGAAAAATGACCCTGAAATGACAGTTACGCTTTAAGCCTAATTATAGTAGAACAAATGCTATAACTTAAAACTTTGCTTGCTGAGCGATCTGCACATAAGAACAATTGCAATACTGGCCATAGTCTTCACACATCCACAAGGTAGCATAGACAACAGTAGGGCCCCACGGATGCCACACAGAGGCAGCAACTCCACTCTTCCAGTATCCTACTGCAAAAGAAATGTCATAGGAAAGCCAGCATTATTGGAGTAATACACAGCATGTAGGGCTGCATTGTAATCTAGGCCATTCACTGTGACCTGAAACTGATGGAAATTATTTTTTTTTTTCTCATTATTGTATCATTTTTAAGGCTATGTTCACACACAGTATTTTTGCTCAGTATTTTGCAGCCAAAACCATTAGATTTCTCCTCTTTTCAAATCCATTCCTGGCTTTGGTCAGATAAATCTCTCTGTGTAAAGGCACCCTTAGAGGGGTTACTAAGTCAATGTAAGAGCTAGCGTGTTTTTTTGCTGCAGAAATTTGTGCAAGAAGAGAAATTGTTTCTTTTAATCTCTCTTTTTTGACCCTTGCACCCAGTGATATTAGAAGGCCTCTCACGACAGTCTTATGTGTTTCCCAAACTGCATGGAGACACCAGGAGTTATGTTTGAGTGAAAGAAAAAGGCAAGGGGGAGATTTATCAAAGGGTGTAAAATTTAGACTGGTGCAAACTACCCACAGCAACCAATCACAGCTCAGCTTTAGGCAGTGCTGAATGGAAAGCTGAGCTGTGATTGGTTGCTGTGGGCAGTTTGCACCAGTCTAAATTTTACACCCTTTGATAAATCTCCCCCAAGGTGTTTCCTAATGGTGTGTTTATTTTCCTGACAGATTTTTGAAGCCAAAGCCAGGAATGGATTTAAGGGGTGGAGAAATCTCAGTCCTTTTTTTATGACCTGTTCCCTGTTTATAGTCTGTTCCTGGCTTTGGCTTTAAAAATCTGTCCAAAAAAATCTCTCTGTCTAAACACACCATAAGTCTTTTTACATAGGAAGGGTTGTCTAGCAGTGTTTCATTAAAGCGACTCTGTACCTACAATCTGTCCCCCCCAAACCACTTGTACCTTCGGATAGCTGTTTTTAATATAAGATCTGTCCTGGGGTCCGTTTGGCAGGTGATGCAGTTATTGTCCTAAAAAACAACTTTTAGGGTATATTCACACGGGCGGGCTCGCAGCAAGATTCTCGCTGCGAGCCCGGCAGGTCCTGGCAGTTCCCATACACTACATACTTGCTGCGGTCTAAACGACCGCAGCGAGTATGTAATTATACCGCCCTTAACCCCTTCTGCTCCCCCGCTGTGTATATACTTTACCTGTCCTCGCTGCACGGGTCCGGCGTCCTGCTCTCCCGCCCGGCCAATCAGTGGCTGCGGCTGGGCAACACACTGATTGGCCGGACAGGAGAGCAAGACGCCGGACCCGTGCAGCGAGGACAGGTAAAGTATATACACAGCGGGGGAGCAGAAGGGGTTAAGGGCGGTATAATTACATACTCGCTGCGGTCGTTTAGACCACAGCAAGTATGTAGTGTATGGGAACTGCCAGGACCTGCCGGGCTCGCAGCGAGATTCGAGCCCGCTGCGAGCCCGCCCGTGTGAATATACCCTTAAACTTAAAGCCCTGTGTCAAACGTCCGTGGCTTGGAGTATCTGTGCCCTAACTTTGCACCACCTCTCCGTTCCTCCTCCCCACCCTCTTCACCATTTTTCCTATTCCTCTGCAGTAAAAACTCCAGCCCATGTGCCGTGCTGACAATCTGCCTGGAGCATTCCCAATGATGAGGAGGGTGGTGAGGAGGGACAGAGAGGCCGTTGGGCACAGGGCTGACAGTTTAAAAGTAGTTTTTTAGGACAATAACTGCATCACCTGCCGAACCGACCCCAGGACAGATCTTGGATTAAAAGCAGCTATCCGAAGGTACAAGCGTTTTTTTTTTTTTTTGGGGGGGGGGGGGGGGGGGTCAGATTGTGGGTACAGAGTCACTTTAAGTTGCCACGTCTCCAGTCTCTCCTAGCAATGTGGAAGGTGTATAGTTGCAGATATAGGGGAGTGATCAGAGTTTTAGGACTTATATCTGCATGTGTGAGGGCTGAGTGTAAACTCTCATAAAGAAATAAATAGTCCAGTCACTGGTGCGTCCCATGTAGGGCTAAGTAGAAAGTGTAATCTATTTCAGTAGGGTGCAATGTCCTCTAAGAGTCTACCACACCTAGTTCTCCTAATCTCTTCTTAAGCCTGGCCAATAACTATAGAAACCCCTCTTGAAGACAAGCTTGTACTGGTGCTGTGAAACCACAAGGAACAATAGCTAGTAGGTAATTTAGGTATACAATCTATTTTAAAACGTGTTTCCTAGAAAAACACAACAGATGCATTGTCTGATTTAAGAAGAGAAAGTATATTAGCCCTTTTGTTGGGTGAATTAAAGCCTTTTACATTATAAGACACTAATCTAATAGAAGTCATTTGTGTACTTTAAGTGTATGGGGAAGGGTGCTGTTAGTCAGAGCAGTACTAAGAAGTGCACTAAGAAAGTGAGAAGGGGAGAGAGGGAGGGAAGGGGGGAGGGAAAGCATGACAAAAAAAAAGGAACAAGTAATTACATCCAAGCTCTATAGAGCTTGTATAGAATGAACACCCATATGGCCTGCAAGAAAAGAAGTATTTATTAGGTAAAAATAGACTAATAGGGTTCAATGGAATAATGATTATTATGAGAGCCCTCTCCTTCCCCAGAGTCACCCGAAACAGTAGTTTTCTAAGTGTAGTATTAGAACTAGTATTAAAGAATATATAAGATAAAAGATATAGTAATGTGCCTAATTGGCCCTAGATGATTTGTAAATATATACTATTACTCTTCCTATTCCAATCCATAAAGATATATTGAAATGACAGCATCAGTGGTCATATAGGAAAATAATCAAGGGAAAAACCCTGAACCTCTAATTGTAACAGGTAAGAGGCAAACAAAACCAGATATGAGCAGCCTGCACTAGAACATCAAGTACCTGGACTTTCTTAACAATGTTGTCATCCTTAATGGAGACAACAGACTGCAATTTAAGTCTGTCAACATAGTGTTATAGTGAGAGACCTAGGAAAACCAATTTTTATAGGCTGGGAAATAAACAAATGTATCTGGAGCTTGGTGGTGTTAAAAAAAAAAAAAGTATGGATCCTTTAAAAGCAAATTCTGTACTGGCCCCTTAATGGCGAACTTGTAAGAGGCCCTTTAAGAGCAATTTTGGTGTCAGCCCTTTAAGAGTAAATTCAGTACTGGTCTTCTTTAGTGTAAGAGTAGTGAGACTATGGAACTCTGTATTCTTTACTGTAAAAGCAGTAAGACTGTAGAACTCTCTGCCACGTGATGCTATCATGGCCGATTCATTATATAAGTGTCAGGACCAGTCACACCAAACACACAGACAGTGAACCCTGAGCTGTCCCTACCTAATTGCCGCAATCTGCCCTAAAATGGCAGCGGACAACTTAGCGGCGATCCCTGGCCTGGATACGTGAAACAGTAGACAAGACAAAACGAACAAACAATAAGAATGGTCGACAGTCCGGGTCACAACAATCAGGCAACGCAGTACAAAAACACAATCCAAAAAGCACGGTCAATAAACAGGCAATATGGTCAGAGGCAGGCAGCAAGCAAGCGAGGTCAAAAGAAACTAAGCAGGAGTCAGGAGAAACCAGAAAACAGAACACACAAGCAGGCAGAGACTAAGTCAATAACCGGCAAGACACAGGCAGAAACAGCTAACTTAAATAGGAGACCAGGAACCAAATACAGAAGATGATAGGAGGGACCAGCTGTCAATCACTGAGGCAAGGCAGGTTAACTGTTACATGACCAGGGAAGCTTAGAAGCACAGACACGGGTGGGGCCGGGAAAACAATTAGCAGACCAGAAGAAATAAGACACAGTTCAGACAGGGCAAAAACAAGGCAAACAAAACACAGAATAAATGGAAGATTATGGCCAAAATCGCAGTCTTTGGCGCAGAGGTCGAATCTTCGCAGCAGAGGGTGGCACTGATGCCTTTTCAGGCGCGATCATGACAATAAGTACAAAGGAGGCCTGAATGCTTATCTCTATAAATTCTGGGCATTAAATGACATGTGATAGGAGGACACTGATGCCATTTTGGAGTCAGGAAGGTATTTTTCTCCCTGTGATAGGGCATTTGGCATCTGCCTTATGAGGGTTTTTATTCCTTCCTCTGGATTAACACAGTAGGGTTATAGGTTGAACTTGATGGACTCTTGTCTTTTTTTAAAAAAACCTTTATAAATACATATATACATGGAAGCTGAAGTCTGGTTTCTATGGACAACAAAAAGATACTTACTATAAGAATGCTCCATTAATATTTTCACTAAGCTAGGTTATGAGTAATGTAGCAATTTAAACTGATGACATCACAAGTTATGTATATAAGGAAGAAAAAAATGCAATAAGCGCTCCATGTGCAGAAAAATTAAGTCTGATGAAAGCAGTGAAATGCGAAAGCAATACAAGCACACCGGGTGTGGCACGACACTATGGAGCGTTTGGTTGTCAGTAAGTGCTGCAGCCTGCCACCTCCCGCTTACCCCTCCTAGATTTCTGTTTGTAGACTTTACAAAAAGACAGTGGAAAATTGATGGATCTAATCTGTCGCAAAACCTTTTAGAAAGAGCCCAATACCTGGATCGCGAAGTTCCGCTAGAGCAGTGCTTCTCAAACTGTGAGGCGGGCCTTACCAGTGAGGCGCCCCCTAGTTGTTGGTGAGGCCCAGCTGGGGAGCCAGTTATCACAACAGTAACTATGATCTGCACAGCCCTTTTGCTGTTTGCAAAAATCTCCATTTTAGCAACATTACTAATTTATTTTGTATTTGCTTTATTAGCATATAGAGCTTGAGAGACAAGTGAAAGGTAGCCTAGCATTATTTTCAGCTTTTGAATGGACTTTCACCACATATGGTGAGGCCCAGGCACCCTCTTGGTCAGTCTGGTGAGGCCCAGGCATTGCCTTGGTCTGTTGGGTGAGGCTCCAGTAGAAAAAGTTTGAGAAGCTCTTCCCTAGAGGGCACCATATTCCAAGCCGATGCTTAAGGACTATTCCTTAATAGCTACACATTTCAACGAAATTACCCTCCTCTCTATCAGGGTGCCTCCTTGAACCCTCTCTTAGACATCCCAAGTTGAGTCCTGCCATTTAAACCCTCTAATGGTGTGTTTACTCCGTTTAATTTAGCTGATAGACTTTTAAAGCCAAAACCAGGAATGGAGTTGAGAAATCTCAAGAAGTCTTTTCTTTATGACATGTTCTCTGTTTATAGTCTGTTCCTGGCTTTGGCTTCATAATCTGTTTAAATAAATCTGTCTGTGCAAACACACCATACATGATTTTCGAACCTCTTTATTACTTCTAGATATCTAATATTTTGTACAAAATGTTGGAGATGGTGTTCAATCTTAATGTCCATCCATTATGAAAGGGACCCTATACTGGATATTATCGTGCAAAGTGGAAGGGGAAAAACCATTAGTAAGAATGCCATGACTGACTGGGAAGTAAGACAAAAGGAGATTTTTAGGCACCAAGAACCAAATTTTTTTTGTATTAAGAGTTTTTTTTATGTATCAGTGCTTGATTTCTTTACTTACCAAGTCAGTTTTCTTTCTCTACACCATCTCAGCCATAAGCTCACAGCTTAGAATTATTTGTATAGCTGACTTGGTGACCCTATTTTACATAGTTGCCCACTGTATCTCTCCCTGGTAGCCACAAGACTGTGTGCTTGTCTTTATATAATTTGTGAATACTATAGACTTGTTCAAGCAAATACATCAGTGACATCTCCGCAGATGTTTTTTGAGGAGTTTTTTTGGGGGTGGGTTAGATATTGGGAAACAGCTTTCATTCTGGAAAAGCCATTTAAAGGGAACCAATCAGCATGACTGTGCAAATACAGCATACATAAAGTTTTATAGATGTCAAAATTTTACAAAATAAGAAAAAAAAAATCTGCCATCTAATTGAGCAGCAGTTGTTCACTTACATTCAAGAGTAAGTGCTCACACATTCAAGTGTACAGTGTTCACACATGAAATGAGGTGCCCATAATTTGTCTTAATCCCCAACAGGCACGCCAAACTATGCTTTGCTTTTTACAGATGCTTTTAGAGTATTATTTCACTCTCATCTTTATAAAATGGCCGGAGATGTGGCAAATTATGTCTGCCTGATGTGTGCAACCTCTGGATGCCCTCTAAATTAAAGAGAACCAATCAGCGGAATTGTCTAGAACCTTCTAGAACTTTCTTAGAAGTGCACATAGCAGTATAAATATAGTTACCTTCAAATAAATAAAATATTCCTTCTGTTTCTATTTTATATATATATATATTTTTTTTTTTTTCATTTACAGGCAATGGTTGAGACTGTTAACAATCTTCTACAGCTGCAAGCTAAAGAGGCATGGCAAGACTTAACAGAAAGGGACCAAGTGCGAGCAGCCACAATGCTTCTAGACACAGTAGAGGAAGGAGCCTTTGTGTTAGCTGATAATCTCCTAAAAACGGACATTGTAAGAGAGAACACTGAAAATATCCGTAAGTTACATGCGTTCTACTTTTTTTTTTTTATCGAATATTCAGTAGATTTAGAAAAATACATATTCTCATAAAAATATAACAGTCATTACCAACAATATTGTATAAATTAACAGTACAAGCAAATACAAGAAACTCTGTAATATATATATGCTCCTTTCTCCACTTATTAGACTCCTTTCTTCACCCCTAACCCAACTTCCTATTTGTTCACTCACTTTCAGCTTCTTTGCAAGATCAGTTTACGCTGCCCATGTCTCACCCCAGAGTTGGATGCACAACTTTCTCTGCTCAGCACTGCACTATAATATCCTCCATGTTGCTGCAACTTCTGAAGTTTTAATAGAGGGAGGCAGGGAAAGAGTATCCCTTTTGTGTGTCCTGTATATAGAAAAGATACTAGCAGCTATTCTTCACCCCCTTTAAATCTCAGCTCAGATAAAGGTGTCAGAGAGAGAGAGCTTACAGAAGAGTAAACCTGAAGAAAATACCAGATACCAGGCCCGAAATTCTGCTACTTCTTTGTGCATAAACAACTGCTTGTCTCACAAAAAGCATCTGAAATGACAGTTAGACTTTGAGAGTGAGTTCACACATACAGCATCCGCAGCAGATTTGATGGAGAAGATCCGCAGCAGATTTGATATCAATGTAACTAAATAACTGAACACAGCATCAAATCTGCGCCATCAAAACTGCTGCTGATCTGCTGCGGATCCTGTACGTGTGAACGCACCCTAAGGCTGGGTTCACACACAGTATATTTCAGGCAGTATTTGGTCCTCATGTCAGGTCCTCAACCTGCCTGGACGACTTACAATTTATGTTTACATATCTGTTAACATAATGTTTTAGTTCTTGTGTAAGGCTTTTAGCTGATTACTGATTACTGATTAAGCTGATTACTGTGGTCCCAGGTTGCTAAAAATGAGTTCATACACTTTAGGGAACATTTATGAAGTCCAGCGTTTTTTTACGCTGGGGTTACAAATGTCCCTGCAGCTCTGGAGCTCAGGGTATTTTTGTAGAGGTGCATTGCCTCTACAGAAATCCCAAGCGCACGGAGCCCCTCTATGCGAAAATTTTGAAACGTACGCCAGCTCTGTGTGCTGCCACACCCCCTGTAACGCCCCCTCTCCGCCCCACTGGTGAGGGTGGCACAGGTGGGGCAGATGCGGAAGAAATATTCACAAAAATACCATTTGCAAATATTTTTACACCGATCTGCCCCATCTGCGCCTAAAAAAGGCATTAACGCCTTTTCATACATGTATGTGTATGCTGTATGTATATAGAAATGTAGAAGATTGTCGGCAGAAGAAGACAATTCGGTCCATCTAGTCTGCGCTTACACTAGTTTTGTATTTATTGAGATGTAACAGGAAAATTTGGCTTGTGTTTTATCATAGAAATGACCAACATTTCACTGCACACATGCAATTGTTAGGAAATTTGAGAAATGCTGCGTATAACAGGTCAAAAACTAGAAGATTTCCTGGATTTACAGCTTTACTGCAAATCACTTCATTCATTGTGTCATGGTAAAAGCACTCGCCTTGCTCCTCTGAATAAGCTGCCATCAAGATGGGCATCAAGGACATGGACTAAGTGACATCCATGGCATACATTTAAAGTTTAATAGATGTCAAAATTTTACCAAATAAGAAAAAAAAATCCTTCCATCTAATAGAGCAGCAGCAGTTGTCCACTTCCCTTCAAGAGTTAGTGCTCACACATTCAAGTGTTCACATGAAATGAGGTGCCCATAATTTGTCCGAATCTTGAACAGGCATGCCAAACTATGCTTTGTAGGTCTCACACTTCTTTGCAGATGCTTTCAGAGTATTTTTTTACTATCGTTTTCATAGGTTGGCCGCAGACGTGTCAAAATACGTCTGATATATACGTCTAATATGCAGCTCCCCTACCATACCAGCCACATCTGCAGCAGGAGAAAAAAGAAGTTTTATTACGCCATAAAAGGCTGGGAGAAGGACAGCAACTAGTCATCTGGGCGGGGAGCCATCCGTTACTAGTCATGGCTCTCTGCTTGTCAGCATGCTGTGGGTTGATGATTAACCCCTTCGCGTCAGCAATCTGTATATATACGTTCCTATTGCACATACCCCGTGCAGTATGTATATATACGTTCCTGACTGACAGGGGCTTTATGATGAGAGCGGGATCGCTGCAGAGATAGCGATCCCGCTCTCATCTGAATGCAGCACCGGAGGTAATGAGAGTCAGCTGCGATCCCACAGCCGACCCTCATTAACCCCTTAGTGACCGCTGATATGGCGGTCACTAATGGGCCGGCGCCTCCGGTGCTTTTCATCTCCCCCCACCGTGAATCCACGGTGGGGGGAGATGAAATAAGTAAAATCAGACCCCCCTAGTGGGCTGGTAACTAACCCCCCCTCCCCGCGGCGGCCATTAGATCCAAGATGGCCGCCGCCATCACTGTGAACAGACTAATGTCTGTTTACAGTGATCAAAATGTTAAAATGAATGAAAGCCCAGTGGCGGAACTACCGCAGTAGCAGCCGTAGCTACTGCTACGGGGCCCGGCACAACAAGGGGCCCGGCAGGGGCTGCCTGAGTGAGGGGAACAGGTATTTGTGTAGAAGCCAGAGCATCAAAGAAGAAGAGAGAGAGGGGGAAATAAAACACGGATGTACCCTCTCTCTCTCTCTGTCCCAGTCACTGAGAAGAAGCCCTGACAGGAGCCTCCTCTCCTCCTGCAGCAGCTAGAGGCGGCTCTCCTGTCTGGCCTGTCAGCTGCCTGCACGGAGGAGCATGATAACCTCCGACCCCCCAGCCCTCTCCTGCCGGACCTCAGGCATGACAGCTCCTTCCCCCTTCGGTAAGTATACACTGTCACCTATAAGGTGTGTGTGGTTGGGGAGGGGGGATGTTGTATGGTGGCTGCTATCTTGCATAAGTGTGTGTGGGGCTGGGGAGGGACTACAACTCCCAGTGTGGTCTGTCTGCTGTTTGTGCCCCCATCCTCCTCACAGACTAAATGGAGACACAGATTGCACAGACAGATCACACTGGGAGTTGTAGTCCCACACTATACAAAGCTACCCTGTGACTGCAGCTCCTGTAGGACTGCATTATGGTCACCCTACATACAATCATAGAATAATTTAAATTGTCCCATTTTTCCTTGCAGTGCCAGACAGGATATATATATGCAGTACTATATATATATATATATATATATATATATATATATGCTGTATATATATATATATATATATATATATATATATATATATATTATTACTACACACACACACACACGCATATACACACACGTGCAGTGCCAGACAAATTATATACATGCAGTACCAGGCGGGATATATATATATATATATATATATATATATATATATATATATATATACACAGTATACACGTGCAGTACCAGTATACATGTGAAGTGCCAGACAGGATATATACTGTCCATGCAGTACAGGGCTGGATCTATCTATCTACATACTGTATACACACACGTGCATTGGCAGACAGGATATATAGTGCAGTACCAGGCTGTTACCCAGTCACAGTATGGCGGTATTGTTCAGGTCTGGTATGGTGCTGTTACCTAGTCACAATATGGTGGTATTGGTCAGGTCTGGTATGGTGCTGTTACCCAGTCACAGTATGGCGGTATTGTTCAGGTCTGGTATGGTGCTGTTACCCAGTCACAGTATGGCGGTATTGGTCTGGTATGGTGCTGTTACCTAGTCACAGTATGGTGGTATTGGTCAGGTCTGGTATGGTGCTGTTATACAGTCACAGTATGGCGGTATTGTTCAGGTCTGGTATGGTGCTGTTACCTAGTCACAATATGGTGGTATTGGTCAGGTCTGGTATGGCAGTGTTACCCAGTCACAGTATGGCGGTATTGTTCAGGTCTGGTATGGTGCTGTTACCTAGTCACAGTATGGTGGTATTGGTCAGGTCTGGTATGGTGCTGTTATACAGTCACCATATGGCGGTATTGGTCAGGTCTGGTATGGTGCTGTTACCTAGTCACAGTATGGTGGTATTGGTCAGGTCTGGTATGGTGCTGTTATACAGTCACAGTATGGCGGTATTGTTCAGTTCTGTTATGGCGATATTGGTCAGGTCTGGTATGGTGATATTATCCAGTCACAGTGTGGTGGTATCAGGTCTGGTATGGCAGTGTTATCCAGTCACAGTATGGTGGTATTGGTCAGGTTTGGTATGGATGTGTTATACAGTCACAGTATGGCGGTATTGATCAGGTCTGGTATAGCGGTGTTATCCAGTCACAGTATGGTGGTATTGGTCTGGTATGGCAGTGTTATCCAGTCACAGTATAGCGGTATTGGTCAGGTGTGGTATGACAGTGTTATCCAGTCACAGTATGGTGGTATTGGTCAGGCCTGGTATGGTGGTATTATCCAGTCACAGTATGGTGGTATTGTTCATTAGGTCTGGTATTGCTGTATATGTTAAATGTGCATTGTCTGAAGCTTTTACCTACCAATCCTATGGCGAGAATCGCTACAGACAACATGCAGATCATTTAATGTGCAAACTTGTTTATATATTTTAAGCATTTAAAAACCACGTAGAAAAAGAAAGATTCAGACAATGTATGTGGCTGAAACCACACGTCCATTTCTTCCCCAGTAGCCAGGAAGTGGGGGGGGGGGGCCCTTGGAAAGTTCGCTATGGGGCCCAGCCATTTCTAGTTACGCCCCTGTGAAAGCCCCATGCTCTCCGCCACCGGAGGTAGCGGAGAGCATGGGGCAGTGATCGGGGACCCCCCTGCGGAGTCCTGGTACAAGCAATCAGTGGTATATACTATATACCGCTGATCGCTTGTGCCATGTGCCCCCGGCACTTTTTATCCCCTGTCACCAAAAATGATTGGTGACAGGGGATAAAAAGTGATGTGTCCCCCCCCCCCCCCCAAGTGACTTCAGTTTATCCGTAACAATCCTATATTGCCTGTAACCCCCCCCAAGTTTCCAGTAACCACCGTGCATAACCACCCCAGCTTGCCCGTAATCATGCCAGATTACATGTAACCCCCCAGATTGCACGCAACCACCTGAGGTCGCCTCTGACAACCGCAGGTTGCCTCTGACGACCGCAGGTTGCTTCTGACCACCGCACGTCGCCTCTGACCACCACACGTCGCCTCTGACCACCGCACCTTGCCACTGACCACCGCACCTTGCCACTGACCACCGCACGTCGCCTCTGACCACCGCATGTCGCCTCTGACCATCGCACCTTGCCACTGACCACCGCACCTTGCCACTGACCACCGCACCTTGCCACTGACAACCCCAAATTGCCAATGACCCCCTCCAGATTGCCCGTAACCACAGCAGATTACAGGTACCCACCTCAGATTACCTATAAGGACATCAGTTTATCCGTAACCACCCCAGATTGTCCGTAACCACCCCAGATTGTCCGTAACCACCCCATGTTTCCCGTAACCACAGCAGGTTGCCTGTAACCACCCTAGATTGCCTCTAACCACCCTAGGTTGCCTGTAACTACCCCAGGTTGCCGTAACCACAGCAGGTTGCCCGTGACCACCCCATGTTGACCGTAACCACCTACAGATTACCCGTAATCACCCCGCATTACCTGTAATCTCATTTTTTTATTTTATTTTAGTAACTGTGCTATTCTAATAACTATTACTAGCTGCGATTTTGCTCCAGCAAATTGGCACTCCTTCCCTTCTGAGCCCTGCTGTGTGCCCATACAGTGGTTTATGCCCACATGTAGGGTACCGTTGTACTCAGGAGAACCTGCGTTACAGATTTTGGGGTACATTTTTTCTCCTGTTCCTTGTGAAATTTTGAAATTTCAAACTAAACCAACATATCATTAGAAAAATTCAAGTTTTTCGTTTTTACTGGCCAATTTTGAATACTTTCTTCTAATACCTGTGGGGTCAAAATGCTCATCCTACCCAAAGATAAATTCTTTGAGTGGTGTACTTTCCGAAATGGGGTGACTTTTGGGGGGATTCTATTCTGCTGACACTACAGGGGCGCTGCAAACGCACCTGGTGCTCAGAAACTCCTTCCCTTCTAAGCCCGACTGTGTGCCCATACAGTGGTTTATACCCACATATGGGGTACCGTTCTACTCAGGAGAACCTGCGTTACATATTTTGGGGTAAATTTTTTCTCCTGTTCCTCGTGAAATTGAGAAATTTCAAACTAAAGGAACATATTATTGGAAAAATTTGAGTTTTTCATTTTTACTGTCTAATTTTAAATACTTTCCTCTAACACCTGTGGGGTCAAAATACTCATCCTACCCCAAGATGAATTCTTTGAGGGGTGTACTTTCCAAAATGGGGTGACTTATGTTTTTTTTTTCTTTCTGCTGACACTACAGGGGCACTGCAAAACAGGGGCGCTGTAAAACAAAGCTATACTTACCAGAAATCCATGTCCAGTCTCCTGAAGGCAGCTTTTTAGTCTTGTACTGGTTGAAAAAAAGAGAATAAACACATGAAGTTTTACCGAGTGTTACGGCTCAATGTGTCCATCAATCAAATGGAAAATTTGGCTTTTGAGGCTCCCGGCGGTCTTAACCAGCCAATCTATGACTGCAGCGGGGCCGTGCACTGATTAGCTGAGCAGGACCTATGGGAGCCGGGCGCCTCAGATGCCGCCGATGCGTGGAGCAGGTACAGGGGGCGGGCTTTTACATACGCACAGCGGGATGACAATCCCGCTGAGAGTATGTACTCTCATTGAAAATGACCGGGATCGTATCTGCAGCAGATTTAGCTGCAAACTTGCAGCATGTAATCCGTTGCGGATACAGTATGTGTGAACCAACCCTAAATCAGTTAGTTTACTCAGCTGCAGCAGTGCAAAGGGGTGTGTGTGGCTGCTGACCAATCAGCATTCATCTTCACTGGGCAGACTGTACAGAGCAGAAAGACCAAACTTGAGAAAAAAAATTTTTTTGAAGACCCAGACCCGAACCCCATTGAAGTCAATAGGGACCCAAATTTTGGGGCTAAAAATGGCTGTAAAATGGGCTTAGAAGGACAGGCTGTCAGGAAGCAAGGAAAAGCTGTCTTTGGGGAGAGGTGTCTCCTCTGCATCCCCCCAGCAGCACTACAGTGCCATCTGCTGCTGCTCTGGGTACCACCCTGCTGTGAGGACAAATCCTTCTCTACTTCCTCCTGTGCCACAACAACTCCTCAACAACTTGGGGGAATGGGCCCTCTTCCTCCTCCTCCGCTTCCACCAGTGTCACCATCACGTCACCCATTATAACCAGGTGTTTTATTCCAGCAGGCATAGGATAGGGATGCCTACCATATTTCTGACAAACTCAAAGCATATGAACACAACACAGCACAAATGTCCTGCATGATGACAAATGTCCCGCTGGGTGAGAACTCTTTAAAGGAGAAGTCCGGCCAAAATAATTTTTTTATATGTTATTACTTATGGAAAGTTATACAATTTTCTAATGTACAGTAATTATGGGAAATGCTCATATACTGCTATTTCCCTTAATTTAGTGTATCAGGAAGTGTTAGAATTATCTCTGAAGCAGTGACGTCACGACGAAAGGTGTAATTCCTATGGAGTGTCCTTGCTCCCCAAAGTATCCCATAAATGTATTCAATGAATACATTTGCTGGGCACCGAGCAGGGAGGGAAAGAGGTGCTATCTAACTCCCACCTCCCTCCCTGCTCGGTGCTGGGAACATATACAAAGTACTACTACCCCATTATCTGCAGATAATGGGGGAGTAGTACCTTTTGCTATCCCTATCACCGCCCGCGCCGCTGCCACCGTCGCTCACACAGGGGCTGCTTTTCATGCCCCCGCCGCTCCCCTTCCTCCTCCCGGCATCAAACTTACTATCGCGCCGCTGATTCCCCGCCGCCCGCGCCGCTCCTCACTATCTGGTCGGCCGCTGACTCCCTCCCGCCCGCTCGCCCGTCCGCACGCCCCGTTCCTCACACTATCTGGCCGCCGCTCTCTGCTCTTGCATGCCGGCCGCGTCAGCCCGCCCCCACCCCGGCCGGGGACACCAGGGGGCGCCGTGCTCCCGGCCGGGGTGGGCTGACAGATAGTGTGAGGAACGGGGCGTGCGAACGAGCGGGCGGGAGTCAGCGGCCGGCCGGATAGTGAGGAGCGGTGCGGACGCCGGGGAATCAGCGGCGCGATAGTAAGTTTGATGCCGGAAGGAGGAGGGGGAGCACCGGGGGAATGAACAGCAGCCCCTGTGTGAGCGGCGGTGGCGGCGCGGGCGGTGATAGGGATAGCAAAAGGTACTACTCCCCCATTATCTGCAGATAATGGGGGAGTAGTACTTTGTATATGTTCCCAGCACCGAGCAAGGAGGGGGGAGGTAGATGGCACCTCTCTCCCTCCCTACTCGGTGCCCCGCCACAAGGACACTTGCTCCCCAAAGTATTCCATAAATGTATTTATGAAGTCACAAAAGTACAGTGCATAACATTACATTACATACACTGTAATTCCCATGGAGTGTCCAGCAGGAGCGCACTATATATAGAAGTCAATGGTACTCATTGACTTCTATATATAGAGCGCCCCCTGCTGGACACTCCATAGGAACTACACCTTTCGTCATGACGTCACTGCTTCGGAGATAATTCTAACTCTTCCTGATAAACTAAATTAAGGGAAATAGCAGTATATGAGCATTTCCCATAATTAATGTACATTAGAAAATTGTATAACTTTCCATAAGTAATAACATATAAAAAAATTATTTTGGCCGGACTTCTCCTTTAAACAAACACACATGGAACACACTTATTGAAACAGAGGTGACATATCAGGTTAATGTGCCAGGAAGCTCTGCACCACTAAATTCAGCACAGGCATATGCATTAAATCACCTCATCCCTGAGCTGCTATCACATTTTGCATGTTGTCGTACTCCATCTTGTCAGTCTTCAGGTTCAGCGGCAGCCCCTAGGTCTGCAGAGGAAACAGAGTAGGATGAGGAGGCAACTGGGGGGCAAATATTGCTGTCTAGCAATCCTGGGTGTTCGTAGGACATGTGCCAACCCTGTTCCTACATCAGACCCAGCCATCACTACATTAATGGGGTATTCAGCTCAAACTTAACTTAATGTTTCTGCCCTTGGGTTGAACATGACAAACAGCCCATTCTTATCTTTCCACGCTCCCTGGTGTCCTTTGATGACTCTTCTGGCAGTGACAGCCCTCTCAGTCAGTCACTGACTAAGACGGAACAGTGCCACTGCCAGTGATTAGCAGGGCTTGTGGTTGTGAATGGGGGTATTTGTGCTTTCTTTTCAGGGATTGGGAGATGGAAAGCTGCACACTTCCCTGGGACTGTGTGGACATGACTTGCAATTCTGGTGGTGCTGCTGCGGCATTCTCACTTTGCAGAGAGACAGGTGGCCCTAACATTGGGCCCAACGATATTGCGCAAATTGCCAGATTGCAGTAATGTGAGTGATGTGCCAAGACTTATGAGGCTGTTCTGAGCCCATAGAGAGCTGCAACTTCTTTATCTAACTGCAAGTACCTGAAATGACCTTCCTGATTATGTCATCGCGTCCTCGCAGACAATTTTGTAAAAATAACCAGAGCGAGCCTCGGGTACCAGAGAAATACCTGAATGGCAGGTACCTGAGTAGCTGCAACACGAGTGCAGGCAACAGAGCAGAGTGCCAAAGTAAACTGCAGGCAACAGAGCAGAGTGCCAGATTAAGCTGCAGGCAACAGAGCAAATTACCAGAATAAGCTGCAGGCAATAGAGCAGAGTGCCAGATTAAGCTGCAGGCAACAGAGCTACAAAGCTGTTTACCAGAATAAACTACGGGCAACAGAGCCGAGTGCTAGAGTAAGCTGCAGGCAACAGAGCAGAGTGCCAGATTAAGCTGCAGGCAACAGAGCAAATTACCAGATTAAGCTGCAGGCAACAGAGCAGAGTGCCAGATTAAGCTGCAGGCAACAGAGCAAATTGCCAGATTAAGCTGCAGGCAACAGAGCTACAGAGCTGTGTACCAGAATAAGCTGCGGGCAACAGAGCCGAGTGCCAGAGTAAGCTGCAGGCAACAGAGCCGAGTGCCAGAGTAAACTGCAGGCAACAGAGCAGAGTGCCAGATTAAGCCGGGAGACACCTACAACCCACGAAGCAAACTGGAGCGTGGACCTGGTAATGTATGTACCAGGCTGCGGGTGGTTAAAAGAGCTGCATTTAACATAATGTCATTAAAAATTACCAGGAAGGATCCACAGTAGTTTTGGTCAGTATTTTGCAACCAAAACCAGGAGTGGATTGAAAACACAGAAAGACTTTGTTCACGCGTTGTTGAAATTGAGTGGATGGCCGTCAATTAATTGCAAATAATTGCGGTTATTTTAAAACAATGGCAGTTGTTTTGAAATAACCGCTGTTATTTGCCATTGAATGGCGGCCATCCACTCAATTTTAACAGTTTGTGAACATAGTCTTTCTGTGTTTTCATTTGCGCCACTAGACCACTGGGGATGGCTTTAACAATCCATTTAAGTGCCACTGACAGTTTTTAATAAGAAACTGACAGTGGTTTTAATAAGAAACTGAACACAAGAACAAGGGGACACAGTCAAAGGTTAGTTTGGAGAAAGATCAGAAGCAACATAAAAATATGACTTTACTGAAAGAGTAGTAGTTGCTTGGAACAAACTTCCAGCAGATGTGGTTAGTAAATCTACAATAACTGAATGTAAACCTGTCTGGTATATACATATATCTAGCCTAAGATAATAAGAAGTGATATAATATAAGGGCAGACGAGGTTGTCATTTTCTAACGAAATTTTCTATGTTTCAACTACAATAATATGCAGAAATTGTTATTTTATTATGTTTTTCATGAATAATTGTCTGACTTTATTTATCTTTATTCCATTTTATAAACAGAACTTGAAGTTGCAAGACTAAGCACAGATGTGAATTTGGAAGATCTCCATTTCCCACAGAATACCGGCTACGGGAGCTCTATTCAACTTTCTTCAAACACACTAAGACAAAATGGACGCAATGGTAAATAAACATTCTCCTCCAGTTTTTTTTTTCTTTGTACAAACACTCTTGAGAGGAAATTATAATGAAAATGATATAATTCATATCATAAATTAAAGGTCACATTTTTTTCCCCAGAGAGCAAAAATAGCACAAACGCCTTGATAACTGTTACTTAGGCTAGGTTCACACTGCGTTTTCAGCATCCGTTTAACGCATCCGTTTTTTGAAAAAAACGCACGAAAAACGGATTGCAAAAAACGGATTCATTTGTGTGCATCCGTTTTTCCATTGACTTCCATTATAAAAAAAAACGGATCCTTTTTTTTTGGCGGACCAAAACGGACCAAAAAACGTTGCTGACCCTATTTTTCTGGACGTTAAAAAAAACGGATCCGTTAAACGGATGCTGAAAACGCAGTGTGAACCTAGCCTTACTTAGCCAAAGCAATGGTGCAAAGAGAATGATAAATGTGCCCCTAAGAGCGAGCTTTTCATCAGATACTGTACAATACTCTGACATAAAGGAGAAGAAACACACTGTAAAATGTTTATAGGAAAAGTCCAGCCACTAGTAAAAAAAAATGTCAAACTCCAGGGGCAGGGGGAGACATAACAAACCATCCAGACTCATCTCTCCAGCACTCTGGGACCCCCATGGGATCTTCTGCGCCGCCATTGTCACAACCTGGTTGATGGACAGCCCACTCAGATAGTCAGTAATTTGGCGGGATGCCGCTCCAGCTACTGTTTGGCTGAGCGGGCTGTCCATCAGCCAGGACGGGCATTTTTCCCAGAGTCATGATGTCATCACAACTCTGCGGAAAATGCCAGTTAGATGGCGCATCGCAGGCACGGTGAGTGGTAAACAACGCTTCATATTGAAAATGCTTGGACTTCTCCTTTAAAGGGTCAGAGACCCAACTATATACATAACATTCGTGGTATAATATACTTAAAAGGAAATAAAGAGAGACAGGGGGTGCTTCATCATGTAATAAAAGATGGCCAGGTATGTGGTAGCAGGGTTTTGCAGGGATCCACTCACCTGGATAGGTTGTGCAAAATTTAGGCACAACTCTATATAAATCATAGAAATACTCCGCAGCTGTACTGGGGGATGTCACCACCGATGGTGGGAGAAGCAAATGCAGATGTGTAATCAGCCGATTACAGGACCAGGAGTCGAATCCACACCACACCAATGCTTGAAAAAGGCCTATGTTAGATGTTATAAGGCCGAAACGAGTTGCAATAAAAGAGTATATGTTTACTACGTCATCTACTTCTGGATGATCCCTGGTTGCACCGCCGTGTGCGCTTATTATACCTGGTGTGGATTCGACTCCTGGTCCTGTAATCGGCTGATTACACATCTGCATACTTAAAGGGAGGTAACTACATAACATACAACCAAAATGCACATTGTATGAGGAAGAAGTAACAAAGCTCTAGGTGTATAGTTACGTTCATAGTCTACTAATGACAAGTATCTACTATAGTAATAGAACTACAGTGGTGCCTTGGATTACGAGCATAACTCGTTCCAGGACCGTACTTGTAATCCAAATTCACTCTTAGACCATTGCAAATTTTACAATAAAAAAATCATTGAAATGCTGACAATTGGTTTCACACCCCAGTATACCCCAGTATAGCAATCAGCATGTGGTTTATAATGTATAGTAAGAACATAACCCTGACAAACAGCAGCAGTTTATAGATACAGGATAGAACTACAAATACCCATAATGCAGTAGTGTAGTACAACAGGCTAGAATAGAGAATCAGGGCTGCTGTCGGAGGTATGTGACAGCAATGGGGAAGGTCGGTGTGTTCAGCATGGAGCAATGAGGAAGAGAGAATCACAAAGCTGTGCAGGGAACAGTGGCAGAAACTTTCCTATACAGCAGTGTAAGTGGCTGAGTGTAAGTGCAGGCACATTATAACAGCAGTGTGTATAGCTGAGTGTAAGTGCAGGCACATTATAGCAGGAATGGAAAGGATGGGAAACAAGGACTGACAGAGACTGCAGGGAGGAATGAGCAGGGTATATTGTATGGGGGCACAGTATAGCAGCACTCTCTGTCCGGGAAGAGAGCTATGACGAGAACCTCCACAGTCATGTCCCTTGATGCAAGCCCCAGCCTTACGTGAATCTGCTAGATTTGGAAGGTAAGGGGGACTTCCTGGGTCAGAGTATAGTGCTGTAAACCACGATATGCAGATCTTTCCCCTCCCCCACTCTCCCTGCCACCCAGTACAGGGAGCTCTTAAACCAAAGCAATGCTCTTAAACCAAGTCACAATTTAAAAAAACTGTGAGCTCTTCTTACAAAATGCTCTTAAAGTGTCACTGTTGTGATTTTTTTTTTTTTTTTTGCAGAAATCAATAGTGCAGTTTTAAGAAACTTTGTAATTGGGTTTATTATCATGAAAAAGCAGTTTGAAGCTCTCCCCCTGTCTTCATTGTTCTCCTATGGAGAGAGCTAAATAAAAGACCAAAAAAGGACAACAAAGAGCTAATCCACATATACCTCACCCTCTATCTCCTTTGACCGTCAGCACTGACCTCTCTGAGCTCTGATTACAGCTGTCACCATCTGCTTTCTGCTGTCAGCTAACTCCCTCCTCCCCCCTCCCCTCTCCCTAGAACAGACAGAGTGTGACTCATGCAACAAGTCACAATTTTCAGATTTTTGGCAGTGGATGGAAAAGAGGAAGGACCTGGGAAAAGGCTTTTTAAATGCAGATAATGGCATATTTGGCTAATAAACCCAATTACAAAATTTCTTAAAATCGCCTGGACTATGATTTCTGCCAAAAAAAAAAAATACGTCAGTGACTCTTTAATCCAAGTTACTCTTAAACCGATGTACCACTGTACTTCTAACAGAAAGAGGAAGCTGCGGGCACTACGTATCCTGCTATGCAGAAACATCCACTAGCCATATGAGCGCCCAATAAAATGGGTTGTGCTCAAATTACAACATTTATACAGTTTTATCATCCACAATCCATGAGTAAGGAAGGAAGTGGCACTATCTTCCATGTTTTACTGCTGTTTTCTTACCTGAAAAATGTACACATATCACATAGGATTGTGGAAGCAGACGTTAGCAAATGAAAGGGGATACAGCTGTTTTTCACACAAACAGCATTGCTTCAAACCACATCTACCATTCCTCATAACTGGGACAAAATTCTCAGGTGTTGTATACGTAGGGCATTAGTATAGGGGGAATAACATGGATGAGGAGAGGTGGAGTGGAAGGACTTAAAGGGGTATTCCCCCCCAAGAGCTAAAAAAAAAAAAAAAATGCTAGCTAGCTGCTTCGTCCCATAGTTACAAGTTTTTTTTAAAAAAAGCCGAACTATATCCAACATGGTGCCGGATAGAAAATTACATCTTGCAATGCTTATGTTTGATTGGTCCATGATGTAGCAGAGCTGATATGCACAAGATATAGCAGAGTTGAGGTACTGACATAGCAGAGTTGAGTGAGTTGCATAGCAGAGTTGAGGCAGTGACATAGCAGAGTTAAATGAGTTACATAGCCGAGTTGAGTGAGTGACATAGCAGAGTTTAGTGAGGGGAGGCCGCAGGTGAGCCGTGAGTTGCAGGGGGTGGTGCCGTGGTAAGTAGCGGGGGTGCCGCGGGTGAGTTGCGGGGGGGGCTGCCCAGTTGAGCTGAAGGGGCGTGGGGGCGCCGTTGAGCTGCAGGGGAGAGTACGGGGGGCAACATCAGGGGGCACAGTGTGGGGGCCACAGGTGAGCTTAGGGGCGGGGGGACACAGGTAACCTGGGGGGAGGGAGTCAAGAGACACTGATCAGCAGCAGCTGTCAGTGTCCTCCCTCACTTTAATGGGTAGGGTTAGAAGCCAGCCCATTGAAGAGACCGAGGTCCTCATATTGCAACCAAAACCAGGAGTGGATTAAAAACACAGAAAGGCTCTGTTTACACAATGTTGAAATTGAGTGGATGGCCGTCATTTAATGGCACATATTTGCTGGTATTTTAAAACAACGGCTGTTGTATTGAAATAATGGCCATTATTTACTGTTATATGGCGGCCATCCACTCAATTTCAACATTGTGTGAACAGAGCCTTTCTGTGTTTTTAATCCACTCCTGGTTTTGGTTGCAATATGAGGACCACAATACTGACTGAAATATACGTAGTGTGAACCAGTTTCTTACCTGAAAAATGTACACATATTACATAGGATTGTGGAAGCAGACGTTAGCAAATGAGAGGGGATACACAGCTGTTTTTCACACAAACAGCACTTCTTCAAACCACATCTACCAAAAAAAAAAAAAATGGGGGGGGGGATAACCCTTTAAAGAGTTGATAGAGAAGTTAGTTAGAATTGCACCTAGCTATCCTAGTTAGTGACATAGGAGAAGGTTTGGTAGGTAGGGGTACTGATATAGGAGAAGGTCTGGTAGATTAGGATAGTGACATAGGAGAAGGTTTGATAGGTAAGGATAGTTACATAGATAGGTAAGTTTGGTAGGTAAGGATAGTGACATAGGAGAAGGTTTGATAGGTAAGGATAGTTACATAGATAGGTAAGTTTGGTAGGTAAGGATAGTGACATAGGAGAAGGTTTGATAGGTAAGGATAGTTACATAGATAGGTAAGTTTGGTAGGTAAGGATAGTGACATAGGAGAAGGTTTGATAGGTAAGGATAGTTACATAGATAGGTAAGTTTGGTATGTAAGGTTAGTGATATAGGAGAAGGCTTGATAGGTAAGGATAGTTACAAAGGTAAGTTTGGTAGGTAAGGATAGTGACATAGGAGGAGGTTTGGTATGCAAAGTTAGTGATATAGGAGAAGGTTTGGTAGGTAAGGAAAGTGACATAGGAGAAGGTTTGGTAGGTAAGGTTTTTTTTTTTGCTGATGACACAATAGACAATAGGGTTGATATTCCTGGAGGTGTCAGTAATATGGAAAAAGTGAAGGGGGGATTATGTGCAGGGAGCAGCCTGTAACAAGTGGCCTAACTATGCATATATGAATATGCATAGTGGGTGGGCCAGGAGGGAAGGCTAGGCGGGCCGAGCGGGTGCTCCGGGCGGATGGGGAACGCCCCAATTTCTCCGAACCCGCTAATTAGCATATCAGCAATGATCAAAAATCTGCACAGTACCGGACCTCACAAGAGTATGAAGAACAGCACTGCGGTCCTAAGGTAAATAGCGGCTGGCTCATATCAGCAGGTTCACTGACCCAAACCTGCTGCTTTAAGTTATTAGATTTTTGGCATAATAAGCAAATCTTCTGCAACATGTAAGTACCAATTCACTGTCTCCAATTTCTTTACAGCGTTTTTATTTCTTTTTATTATAGGTGAAATAAGAGTTGCATTTGTCTTGTACAATAACCTGGGGCGCTATCTGTCCACAGAGAATGCCAGCTTAAAATTAGGAGCTGAAGCTTTAACCACAAATCATACAGTTGTTGTTAATTCTCCTGTTATTTCTGCTGCTGTATATAAAGAATCAACAAGCAAGTTATACCTAACTGAGCCGGTCATGTTTACTGTTAAGCACATTAGGGTAAGTGGTTTTGTTTTTTTCATAAGACAAGAATGTGGATATAGAATGATTAATTGGATTTAAGTCATTAGTCCCTAACAATGTGAGCATAACGGCATTTTATACAAAATATATATATACCTGTGGATCATTTAACTGCATTTAAATATAACCCAAGTGCATTTTTCTGCACATACTGATAATTAAAACATTTCATTATTGCATTTACTAGAATGGTACACAACTGCAGTATAAAGCTATGAAAACTACAGCCTATGCTAATATGAGCATTGTAGTCAGTGGTGAAGTTTTAGCTCCTTGCTGAGTTCTGATAAGCCCTTCATGTTTAGTAATTGGGTGGACGGACAGACTGGGATATCTTCGGACCACCAGGAAATAAATTTTAGGGGTCTACATAAGTGTGTGAGATAGATATATAAATGTAATGTGTGTTTATATATACACACATATCTGGCCCCTCATTCCTCATTCTAAGACCACTCCTCTTTTACTCTTTACTAGGAGAGCGGAAATTGTACATAATCCACTGCAGTGATAAATTACCAAAAGGCAACATGCTCACAAGGGGGCTGCCAGCTATAGCTCACTGTCAGCACCTTAGGTAGGGCCCAGGAGCTGACAGATTCCCCTTAATTTGAAGATAACATGCTGAGTCTGGGATGGGCAGTATTTTCTCGACCAATTCTATGGATCCGTTTTGTCATGAGTGATGGAAGTTCCAGGGAGAGGTCGAGGGCTGCTGGAATATAGTTGCAGGTGACATGAGTGAGGTCTTCCACTTTAATTATCTCCAGTATGCCCAGGAATGGGAGGTTGTGTCTTCTTCTGTTCTCTAGTTCATCTAATTTTTATTGAACGTCCCTGATAGCAAGCGTGGTCTTATAGTGTGCCCAGGGAAGATTCAGCACTCATGATTCTTGATGAGCCTGGTGACCTCTTAAGCAACCAAAGTAGTTTGTAAATTTGTTTCATCTAAGCACATATAGGAGGAGTGGGGACACTTCATTTGATGGGACGTTAGGCTCTATGGTCAATGTTGGCTTGGAGGTTAGCTGCATAGGGTGCTCTTGGTCTTTTGCTAGCAAAAGAATTTGCTACCCCCTAGTGGTGAAAAGAGAAATAGGCTGCTACAAATTAGGAATTATGTACCGTAATTAGGTGCGCGGTGCAGAGTTTATTTTAGGGCACTGTGTCCAGTGTGGAGCCTGGGGGCTTTCTTGTAGAGGCTATGTTCACACACCGTCCAAAAAAGAAAAAAGCGTCCGCTTTTTGGTGTTTAAAAAGACGTCCGTTATTGCATCATTTTAATTGGCTTGACTAAAATGCATTAAAGTCTATGGAATAACGGATGTCTTTTTTACACATTGTATTGAATGCGTCTACCTCAAAAGACGTCCGTCATTCAATGCAAGGTGTGAAAAAGACGTCCGTTATTCCATAGACTTCAATTCATTTTATTCAAGACACTTAAAATGATGCAATAACAGATGTCTTTTTAAATACAAAAAGCAAACGCCTTTTTTTCCATTTTTGGACGTTGTGTGAACATAGCAATAAGAACATTCAGCAACTGTGTGGAAATATCCTAGGGTACAGCAGCATACCAGTTCCATCTCCCCATTGTACAGGCCTACCAGCAGCCGATACATTCTCTGGTAGAGATCCTGGGTAGTTCAATCCTCTTGGACAACATGGTGGTGCCAACGCTCCTGTGTCCCTGTCTGTGGTGGAGCCAGAGGAAAGGCAGAGGGTTGTCAGCTGTAGCTGGGCACTGGTAAGGACAGGGTCTTTGCACATCACACTGTCCATTATTCAATACAGGTGATCTAATGTACCCCAAAATGGTACTAATAAAAACTAAAGCTTGTCTTGCAAAAAGTAACTTACACAGCTCTGTACTTACAAGCGAATCCCTATAGATCACTTATCCTGCAGATGGATGATACATTTTAAGGCTATGTTCACACTACGTAAGTTTCATATAAATGACAGCCATTCTTGCTTATTTACAACAATGGCCATGATTTATATGAAACTTACATTGTGCTGCCGTCTATGGAATTCAGCAGAAATGAAGATCACCCGGCTGGTACTACAGTGCCGACAGTAATGATCTTCAGTAACACCTGCCGTTCTGTGATCTGGACGGGTCACCAAAAGGGCAGGTTTATATCTAGTGTGCACATGGCCTAATAATGTAGAATAATCTCTTTGAGTAGTTTAAATATAGCAAATATAGAAAACTATATTAAACAGTGATTGCATCGGGGAAACACGTTGCCAATACGCCTCGCATTACACTCCTTTCTCTCCTACCTGGCACACTGGCCACCCACAAGAAGGGCATGTTGAGACATTTTCTAACTGCTGCAAGAACTGTAATACCCAGACATTGGAAATCGGTGACTGCCCCCTCATTGATGGAGTGGTTCGCTGCTTTGTCTGAGATTCGTCGCGCTGAGGAGATGGTTGCGGAGGCAGGTGGCCGGTCGGATGCTTTCAAGGTGACATGGACAGCTTGGATACTGCACAGCGAAGAGCCCAGTTTTTCCGACACGTTACGCTAAAGTGGGACGGGGCTATCGATGTGCTTGGTGCATACCTCAATTGAGCCCTCTATTCTTTGTCTGCTTTCTTTTTCACTTCTTTCATCTTTTCTCTATTTCCCCTTTTTTTTTCCTTATACGTACACTAACGAATATAAAGTGGTTTGACATAATATCTTAGGACGTTAACATGTTATGGAAAATGCGTTATTATGGTTTAAATGTGCGCAACTCTGTTGTTTTCGCATCATAAGGTGTTGTGGGATCGCCTTCTGAGTCATTGCTGTGACATTAACAGTATGGCATTGTACGGATGCTTATGTGATCTCATGTATCTGCTGGTCCACCTGTTCTGTACTACTTTTTTCTTGAAAAATTAATAAAAATGAGAGTAAACTTAAACAGTGATTGCATCAACTTGCAGAATTAGGTTAATATGTCATTTATATATCAAAAAGAACACTGTAAAAACAAAAACATTTGCAAAATTGCTGGTTGATGGCAGGGAGTCTACTTAGGACTGTCTGATCTTAGTAAATTCCCCAAAGTGTACAGCTGAAAAATAATACACCAGACTGTAAGGATCAATAAAGAAGGTTGCAGACATATAAATCTATTGGCAAAGTACACATACTGTATGTCTTTATATAATCAAGCCCCTAAGAAACACAGAAATAGTGCCATATAAATGCTAGGTACATACAGTAACAAGTGATATAATAATATATGTTGTAACAAGAGGTAACGTGTATGTAATATACAACAAGTTAGTAAACAACACAGTTCAGAGATGTCCACCTTATCCTCTACATGTTTTTGACAGTGTCCTTTTTAAAGTGCACCTATCTCACCCGTAAAGTAGCAGTAGACAGAATTATAATGGAGCCCATAGAACTTCCAGTAGACAAGATTGCCAGTTCCATAGGCTCCATTATAATTCTGTCTACTGTTACTTTACCAGTGAGAGCGGAGACGAAGAGGCAGAGCTCCCACTGAAATGCGATTCTGCGGGGGGTCTCAGCACCAGGACCTCCACCTGTACAAACTTCTAACATGTGGCTATGACATGACAGACTTAATATGATGAGTGGACTTTAAGAGGCACAAATAATTAGAATTCTACTTTAATGTTGTTACTTTTTTTTTTTTCAGGACTCCGAAGATTTTTTTAACCCTAATTGTTCCTTCTGGAGCTATTCAAAGGCCAACTTGTCTGGTCAGTGGTCAACGCAAGGTTGCAGACTAATAATGAGCAACAAAACACATACAAAGTGTTCTTGTAATCATTTAACCAACTTTGCTGTGCTTATGGCTCACGTTACAATAAAGGTAAGTAGTCAGAATAGTTTAGACTTTGCCCAATTAGGGTTCTCTTTATTAAATCAAACATGCTAATTCCAAATCTATATTCAGTTCTGCATTTTTTTTTTAACTTTATGAAGAACTTTAACTATTCTAATCCTCCCACAGAGGATTAGAATCGTTCTTTTAGAATATTTTTTTGAAAAAAATGAAAAGAGAGCTCTGATTGGTTGCTACAAAGAAAGTTTTAAACCTTGACAGATTTCATACATGACACCCATAATTTTGTTGCTATTAATAACCACATGACCTTACTTATTTATGTAGGCTATTTACAGAACACCATTCTACAACATTATATGGTTCTGGCAAACAAATCTTCTTTACAACAAAGTGACACACATCAAATTAAACCTAACTGCATGCAAAACAATAAGTACAGTTATTACATTTCTAGTTTTGGGTTGAACTGGATTTAACTGAAATTGGTGGGTCGCACAGCAAAATGGGTATTATTTTACGAGATTACACAGGGGGCATCTACTATAGGACACTACACTGGAGGCATATACTAGAGGGGGGACTTCACGGGGCAGCCATCTACTAAAGGGGGACTACACTGGGGGCATCTAATGAAGGGGGACTATACAGAGGACAATCTACTAAAGGAAGGGGGGGCTACACAGGGGGCCAACTATTATAGGGGGACTATACACCTGGCCATCTACTAAAGGGGGGCTACACAGGGGGCCATCTACTAAAGGAGGGCTACACAGGGCATCATCTACTAAAGGGGGACTAGGGGGGCATCTACTTTAGGGGGAGCTAAACAGGGGGCATCTACTCAAGGAGGAGCTATACATGGGGTCATTTACTAAAGAGAGACTAGGGGGACCATTTACTATAGGGGGACCATCTACTATAGGGGGACACAAGCGCTCTAGGATTGTCAGAGTGTCTGTACACTGAGGTGGGGGCCAAGGATGGGTGGGCAACCTGGGGCCCAGAGTACATTTGATCTGCCCCTCTGTACAGGTATAAAGGTGGGTGAAAGGCTTACTTAAAATTATGTTAAGGGTAGTTCAATCAGGAAAACTCAACCAACACAAACACAAACAAAAACACAAACTGTAATTCAGTCAGTAATGCATGTCAGTAAGTCAGTCATGTGTGAGTCAGTCAGTCATGTGTGTCAGGGTCTGTCAGTAATGTGTGTATGTGTGTTAGTAATGTGTCTGTGTCAGTAATGCATGTCTTTCAGTAAGGTTTCTGTCAGTAATGTATGTGTGTCAGTAATGTATGTGTCATCAGTAATGTGTATGTCAGTAATGTGTGTATCAGTAAGTGTCTGTGTCAGTAATGTCTGTGTAAGTAATATGTGTTTGTTGGTGGTGTCTCAAGTGATTTTTCATGGTGTGTGGATGATGGAAGGATGAGTGGATGGATGGATGAGGGGCCGCTGAGGCTCTGTCACTCAAAGGCCCGCAAAAACCTGGAGCCGGCTCTGTGTGATACTGATCACATTGCAGCCTAGACAGACAGTTTAGCTTCTAATTATGTAAACAAAGAAACACAGCAAAAATAAAAACCCAGATGTGGAAATACTGGTTGCATTTCTCCCACAATAGTCGTGCTATATTTCTGGGATTATCAGCAACTTTGTGCAGTTATTGGGGAGAGCTGGGCCCAAAAATTGGCCTTTAATCTTGTCAGAACTTTTAATTAGAGGGACTAATTAGGGGTCTGTCAAAAAATTCCCTTTCTCATAAATTTATAACAGAATGTGTAAAACATAAATAAGTTTTTTTCCTTGTGGGTTCACACTTGTGTGCATCTGTTTAGATCAGTTTTTCCATTCACTTAAATAAAAGAAAGAAAAAAAAAGAGGAAAAAAATGGATCAAAACTAATCCCCTTTTTTATTGTACACAAAAACGTGGTCGACCATGTTTTTGTGTACGCTAAAAAAAGGGATTTGTTTTAATCTGTTTTTTTTTTTTTATAATGGAAGAAAAAAAAAGACAGATCCAAATGGATGCACACAAATGCATCTGGTTTTTTTTGTTGCATAAAATAGATGAAAAACAGATTGCAAAAATACAGAGTGAACCCAGACTAAATCTTATAAGGTCGTCTTCCACAATTATTTTTGTGATGTAATGTTAATGGAAATTCAATAGTAACCAAATGCTCAATAAACTTTATTTTTCAGCACACAGATATGGACCATGACCTCCTTTTAAATGTGATTACCTGGGTTGGAATCCTGCTTTCCCTTGTTTGTCTTCTGATATGTATTTTTACATTCTGCTTTTTCCGTGGCCTTCAAAGTGACCGTAACACAATCCATAAAAATCTTTGTATAAGTCTGTTTGTGGCAGAACTGTTGTTTTTAATTGGAATCAACCGCACTGATCAGCCGGTAAGTTCTTTCTAGTTTCAAACATTATTTCAGTTGTTTTTCAGCTTAATAAATATTGGATACCGTACTCCGCTAATCACCCCCCCGCCCTGCCCGCCCAAAAAAATAACACACTGGGGCCATCTGAAGTTCTTTCTAGTTGTCTGTTCAACAATGCGCCTTTGGTCTACAAAATCATCTTTATTCCACAGCAGCTAGGTCAATGTGGCGTGCCCTAGGGCGTCCGTGCGCTAGGCCTGTTACACCTCTCCTTCTTTCTTCTCCGCCCCCCTTCACTCTGTCATACCCCTCCAGCAAGCAGGTCACGTAATCACTGTTGTCATCAGCAGATTGCGCAGGCGCACTGATGCGGTCAAGCCTCTTGTTCTAGGCTATCATGTCATTGCGTCTGTGCTGTCTTCACCCAGCATCTGGGACTTCTTAGCGCTGTGAGAGGGGCTGTACAGAGCCTGTGCCTCTCACAGCGATAGGGAGTCCTGAAAGCTGCGCAGGCACACTGACATGGTGGCGTAGACCAAGAAACTTTGGACGCGATAGAGCATGCACGATCTGCTGATAACAACAGTGACGATATGACCTACTTGCCGGGGGTGTGATGGGGATGGGGTGGCAGAAGAAGGAAGGAGAGGCTTAGCAGGCCAAGGGCACAGACACCCTAGGCCATGCCATATTGACTGAGCTGCTGTGGAATAAAGATAATTTTTAGGCAAACCAAGCATTGTTAACAGACGATTGGAAAGCACTTGAGATGAGCAGATTAATGGTTACAGTGATTTTGGGGGGTGATAAACAGAGTATAGTATCGCTTTAAAATCTATTGTGACCGCACAGTTGTGCGCAATAACTTGTAACATAACAGATCAGTTGTAACATAACAGATTCACTGATGCATAAAATATAATGCTAAATGCCCATGTGGCAGAAGAAATCCTATAAAAATTAGTAAAATCTGCACCTGTTAGAGGGATATTGTTGTAGATGCATTTCAGATTTCATGCATACCTTGAAAAGGTGAATGCAAAAATCCATGACATTGCTGCATCACTACATGATAATTATGTTTTCAGTACTTTTGAGGTTTTTCATCCACATGCACTGTAAATAGCTGTATATTTGCACAGCCTGCAAACCCAATTGAAGGTAAATATAGGTATATAGGCAAAAACTTAAACAACCACCTCAAAATCAGCATGACATTTTATATGTGTGTGTGTGTGTGTGTGTGTGTGTGTGTGTTTTAGTTGCTAATTTTGATGTAGTTTTTAGGTGGTTATTTTGCTCCAACTGATTTCAGTGGATACTTCCAAGTGAAACCACTCTAAGAAATGATGTGGCTCTTAGAGTCCATAAAAACAGTTTTCTTGAAAAAATTAAGACAAAAAGTGTCAGGACAGGGGAGGCAGGGACAAGACACAACAGTGAGCCCTGATGCTGAACCCACCAATTGTCCCTACCTGCCTGCCTCAATCGGCCCAAGGTGGCCGTGGAAAACCACGAAGATGTTCCCTATACTGAGTACGTGAGACACAGAACAAGACAGACGTACAAACACAATATAGAATAGTCGAACAGGCAATGTCAAAAACCAATCAGGCAGCGCAGTACAAGACAAGTAGCAGTCGGATAGTCAAAAGTCAAAGCCAGAGGTCAGGTAACACAGACAAGCAAGCAGAGGGAGTTAGGATGGGGAGCGCAGGAATAGCCAAGGGGTAGCTGGAATCAGGATGTTAATCTAAATAGCCAGCGCTGGGACTCAGCCTCAGCTTTGATTTATGCTGACCAAGAGCCCGGTCTGGATCCCCATTGGACCAGCGCTCTGATCTTCCAGGTTACAGACAGGCAGAGAGACCCATCAATCACAGAGACCAGACAGGTGCAAAATCAAGTCCTGAAGCTTCTCAGCTTAACTCCTGCATTGCCGGAAGCTGAGAAGCAATCGGGTGTGGCACACAAAAGCAAAACACCAGGCCCAGTTCAGACCAGGCTACTGCAGATTCCTGACAAAAAGGTTATCATTAACAGCATTATAAGGAGATATGAGAAACATAAATATTAGACACAATAAATAGCATAGCCTTGCTCGTGACAGATGAAAATTCTGTGGAATCCAGGATGCAAAGGGCACAATTTGGTAAAGAGATTCCACAATACGTTATTAATGGAGCACCTTATTCTATGCCCACAATAAAAAGACGTTGGCCTAGAACAGTGCTTCTCAATTCCATTCCTCAGGCCTTACCAACAGGTCATGTTTTGAGGATCTCCTTAGTATTTCACAGGTGATATAATTATACTCTGTGCATCAGGTATTATCACCGTTGTTCTTCGTATGGGATATCCTCAAAACATGACCTGTTGGTGGACTGGAATTGAGAAGCACTGGCCTAGAATAAGGACCCTTGATGAATGGTGTATAGGTGGTCATTAAAAGGTTTACCCTTTAATGCATGTTCATGTGCATGTATGTCATGGGTTGGTTAAAGGGGTTGGCCACTTTATAGTAAAATAGGTCAGTACAAAGTATTAGTGAGTATACTCACTGTATATACTGACAGCAGCTCCCTGTGTACCTCATAGAGCTAAAATCAGACTCCCCTTCACCAGGCTGTGGTGCCATGCTCTTTTTTGTTTCAGTCCATAAAATGGCTGACATGGAGGAGCATGTGACCATGCCCTGTCCCCTGTGTCCTCCATAGACATATACAGGCTCAGTGGTGGACACTGGGGGGCGGGGCATGGTCACATGCTCCTCCATGTAAGCAATCTTATGGACCAAAACACCACAGAACAGGGCAGCACAGCCTGGAGGAGGGGAGCCCGATATTAGCTCTGTGAGGTACACAGGGAGCTTCTGTCTGTCAGTATATACAGTGAGTACACTTATTAATACTGGACACTAAAATATTTTACTATAAAGTGGCCAACCCCTTTAACATTAGTATGCGAATGAGTTAAATTGTCGGCGGGTGAACTTGCTTTGTAACAATTTAACTTTTAATGATGTCAGTGAGTGGTGACAGGTCCCAGAACCAGTCAGGGACCTATGACCTCAAGCTCAGCTGGGGATCATGGCAGTGTAGAGCAGTGCTTCTCAAACTTTTTCCACTGGAGCCTCACCCAACAGACCAAGGAAATGCCTGGGCCTCACCAGACTGACCAAGAGGGTTCCTGGGCCTCACCATCTGTGGTGAAAGTCCATTTAAAAGCTGAAAATAATGCTAGGGACGCCTTTCACCCCTCTCCCAAGCTCTATATACTAATAAAGTACAAACTAAATTAATCATTTTGCTAAAATGGAGATTTTTTTTCAAACAGCAAGAGGACTGTGCAGATCATAGTTACTGTGTGAAAACTGACCCCTCACAGTTTGAGAAGCACTGGTGTAGAGCCTCAGCAGGGGCCAGCCTCTAACAGCTCTCTGCTCTGATCTCCATTGTATATAGGAGGAGTTCAGAGTTGGGAGAGAAGAACAGTGCTGGCACAAAGTACAGTATAACATCCCTGTCCTATTGCTGTATCTAATTATTGCCCCTGTCCCTTGTTGCTGTACCTAGTAATCTCCCTTGTTCCCTTTTGCTTAAAGGACAACTCCCACGAAAATTTTTTTTAGCTTATTTAACACACATTACAAAGTTATATAACTTTGTAATGTGGTTAAATACCCGGTCTGGCCCCCTTCCCCCACCTTCGGACCCCCGACCCCCCCGCCCGGAAGTTAAAGAATATATACATTACCTATTACGATCGTCACGGTCCTCTTCTCCCGGGCGGCATCTGGTGACGACGACGTCAGAGCCGGGGGGCGGTCCGGGTCTTCTTCCTCCTCGGCGTCTTCATAGAGAGTGAATGGGACGGAAAAGGCTGCTGGTGCACATGCGCACCAGCAGCCTTTTCATTGGCTGGAGCGCATCACATGGCTTCCAGCTTCGTCAGCCCTGATTGGCTGAGGTTGCTGGAAGCCATGTGATGCGCTCCAGCCAATGAAAAGGCTGCCAGTGCGCTTGCGCACCGGCAGCCTTTTCATTGGCTGGACCCGGAAATCAGAGACATCGCTGGACGGCGGACGGCGGTGACGGTGAGGCGGACGGCGGGCGAATGGAGTGGCGATCGTCACCGGAGGGATGGTGAGTATGGTGTCTGTGTGTGTCTGTGTTTTTTTTTTTTTTGGGGGGGTCCCGCGGGAGTTGTCCTTTAACTAATAGTAATCCATGTGCCATTGCTGTACCTTATCTTTTCTCCTGTTAGTGTATGTGATCATCGATCCTGGTACTATACCTAATCGCATATCTCTCAACTTTTGCTCAGAACATATAAAGGCATTCAAGGCAACATGCCATGTCCCCATAGTCATACCACACCCCATAGCCCTGCCACGCCCCATAGCACATCCCTACTTCTCCTACTGTTTTTCACACAATCATAGGATATCGCTGTTCCCTGCAGATTTTTTCCCAGCAGAAAATGTGGAAAAAGCCAGAGGTGGCTTCATATCATACTCTAACACTGTTAATAAGCAAATATAGTAAACCTGACCAATAATAACAGTATATAAGAAACAAATATTGTCACCACATAATAATTTATATTACCACATAGTTTCTAATACCCCCAACACTATTACTAAAATCCAGCAAACCAGTACCAAATAATACCAGTATATAAGGACCATATTTTATAGCCACACCATTACAGTGCACCTACATGCAGTGACTTAAAGGGGGCATCTACTCTGATCAGAGTTGCTCACTTTTCCTCTCTTCTCCATCTTGGCAAGTCATTATAAAGACTACAACCTGTCTAAGCAGAATCTGCCGGACAAATATCTTAGGCTCTTTGCTCCAGCACCATCCTCATCTTTTGAACAAACCTAAGTATAAAGCCCTGTAAGGCTGTATCATATAAATACCTATATATTACTTCATAATAAATCCCATTTGATCCCATCCACATTGAGGGCTATACACTTGAGTTTGTGCAATATACCCTTACTGGGGGTCATTGTGTTATTGATTTTGGGAGTGTGCAATATTTTCCTAATTGGTTAGGATTATAACATTGTATGACATTGTATTGAAGTGTTTGTCCTGATATGTTTTTTTATGGAATAATTTGTTTTTGAGACTATTTAAATACAGATGTTAATTTTAGTATTGAGTCTTCTTCACAATAAATAACCAACACCGCACTAAATCAGATTGCATATAACAGTCCATCCACATCATACCGGACCCCCACTCTGTCCGTAGTAATTCAGCAATGATATATAATGATGTGTATAGCATACGAGAGATACCTTGTATTGCAGCTCTTCAATGTTTGCTCTCCGTAGTCGCAAAAACATATACTCACAAGAATGAGTGCAGACTTTACTTGTAAATTTTACAGTTTAATTCGGTTTCTCGTACAGGACATAATAAGGTGCTCACAGGCTGATACGTGCTCTCCTCTCAATCCAAACCATCCAACCTCGCGGCGGACGTTTGATGTAAGGGGATTTTATACATGTAATGATAAAAATCTCATTTATCTTCTGAAATGCCCATGTGGGTTAGGCTATGTTGGCCAGACCAGCAGACAAATTAAAATACGCCTAAACGAACATAAGTCAGCGATCAGAAAATTTAATGACAAGGAAAGTAAGGATAAAAAGGAATTCGGGGAGACCACAGTGGAGCGCCATTTTTTTGAAAACCGGCACAGTGTGTGTGACCTTAGATGGCAAATATTAGAACAGCTTGAGTTATGTAATGATGTGGAGGAGAATCGTAAGCGACTGCTCCGCAGAGAAACATGGTCCATTATGAAGCTTGAGACTCTCAGTCCCAATGGACTTAATGAAGTCTGCAGCTTCAAAGCCTTTCTATAAGTATGCATGCGTAAATGATATACATCTGGATTTATAACTGTATTCTCTTCCAGTATGCATCATGCGTCTATTCTTCTTACAATATAATGTTTGTATACAGATATAGGGAATGTAACCCACAGTGATCCGTGTCAGTCAGGATCACGTGAACTCCGTTAGATACTTAAGGCGTTCCTCACCTATACGTCCTCGTGCATGAGGAAGGAGGAGCTTATCCTCCGAAACATCCGCCGCTAGGTTGGATGGTTTGGACTGAGAGGAGAGCACGTATCAGCCTGTAAGCATCTTATTATGTCCTGTACGAGAAACCGAATTAACTGTAAAATTTACAAGTAAAGTATTGAGTCTTCTATCTTTGTGGGGGTTCATTTGTTGGAAATATTTGCTATTAGAACCTTTGCAGAAGGGGTGACTGACTATTATTTGCCATGGTTCCCTAGAGGAGTGCTTCTCAATGCCAGTCCGCATGGCCACCAACAGGTCGTGTTTTCAGGATCTCCTTAGAATTTCACAGTAATATAATGATACTTAGTGCATCAGGTATTATCACAGTGTCAGGAATTTGCAGTAGCCTGGTGTGAACTGGACCTGGTGTTTGCTTTTGTGTGCCACACTTGATTGCTTCTCAGCTTCCGGCAATGCAGGAGTTAAGCCGAGAAGCTTCTGGACTTGATTATGCACCTGTGTTGTCTCTGTGATTAACAGGTTTCTCTGCCTGTCTGTAACCTGGAAGATCAGAGCGCCAGTCCAATGAGGATCCGGACTGGGCTCTTGGTCAGCATAAAACAAAGCTGAGGCAGAGTCCCAGAGCTGGCTATTTAGGTTAATAACCTGGTCCCAGCTCCCCCTTGTCTATTCCTAACTCCCTTTGTTTGCTTGACTGTGTTACCTGACCTCTGGCTTTGACTTTTGATTATCCGATTGTTACTTGTTTTGTACTGCGCTGCCCGTTTGGTTTTGACCCTTCCCGTTTGACTATCCTATATTGCGTTTGTCCATCTGTCTTGTTCTGTATTTCACGTACTCAGTATAGGGAACATCTTCGTGGTTGTCCACTGCCGCCTAGGGCCGATTGAGGCAAGTAGGTAGGGACAGAGGGTGGGTTTAGACCTAGGGCCCACTGTTGTGTCTTGTCCCTACCTGTCCTGTCCTGACAGAATAGCCAGCCCAACTGGTTTTGCCTCACGGTCACCATGGACGCCATGACCATCATAGTGGACCACATGCAGCAGCTCAACACCATGGTGTTCTTTGTATGGGATATCCTCAAAACATGATCTGTTGGTGGGCCTTGAGAATTGCAGTTGAGAAGCACTGCTATAGAGCATTACACCAGTAGTTGGGGCAGTTTGCTTCTCCAGAGCAAAGGCAGGACTGAAACATTCTCTGAGGCCTAAAGACAAAATGATTTCAGTCTATAGCAGTTCAGGTTTCTTATCGGTAAAACCACTGCAAATGTCACACTATATTTTCGGGGACCTCCCCCTTTATTATGCGCTTGGGAAGGGGGGAAGGTTCCCCAAAACATGCTGTACGTCCCTTGTGGCTATTCCTCCTTGGTGTCTCTGCAAATATAGACATGACTTTAGAATGTCCTTGCTGGGTGTAAAGACTGAGCTAGCGTTATCATCAGCACTTGTGGGTGTCAGATTTTTCATTGTTAGAGTGTGTAAACTATTTAGAACAAAACTATTTTTAAAAGTTGTTTACAAATTAGCTTTTGTGTCCTTTATAAGGCATTTTAAGACTTAGTGAATTGAAACAGGACACAGTGATCCCGTATTAGACAAACCCACTCCAATGCTTTATTGTGTTTTTTTTTATTGTTATGGACTATTGTCTGTCTAAGACATAACAGCATGCCAAGTAGCATGCAGCAATACATTTCTATCTAGGTGTATTTGGGTTTTCTTTTGGTCAAATATGTAAACTGTGGGTTATTTTTTGATCACACATTCTCTTTGCTGCCAGGTTCTTTCTACACATTTATTGAATAACATGTTTTTATCTTTACATTCTTTTTCTAGATTGCCTGTGCTGTGTTTGCTGCACTCCTCCATTTTTTCTTCTTAGCTGCATTTACATGGATGTTCCTTGAAGGAGTTCAACTATACATCATGCTGGTTGAGGTTTTCGAAAGTGAAAGTTCTAAAAGGAAATATTTCTATCTAGTGGGCTATGGGATGCCTGCTCTAATTGTATCTGTGTCTGCAGCAGTAGATTATAAAAGTTATGGAACAGAGAAAGTGTAAGTAACATTATACTATAATGCTTTTTCCTTATGAAATAGGCCCTGTTTAAAGGAGAAGTCCGTCCAAAATTAATTTTTGATATGTTGTTACTTATGAAAAGTTATACAAATTTCTAATGTACATTAATTATGGGAAATGCACATATAGAGCTATTTCCCTTAATTTAGTAGATCAGGAAGTGTTAGAAATATCTCTGAAGAAGTGACGTCACGACCCAGGGTGTAATTCCTATGGAGTGTCCAGCAGGGGGCGCTCTCTATATAGAAGTCTATGGGACTTTATTGTTTCTATGGGTTTCTATGTAATGTAATGTAATGTAGTGTACAGTGCTTTATTGAATGAATACATCTATGGAATACTTTGGGGAGCAAGTGTCCTTGCTCCCCAAAGTATTGCATAAATGTATTCATTCAATACATTCAATACACAGTAAGCCCGCCGACCCGCCGCATTTCCGCCGCATTCCCGCCGATCCGCCACACGCTGATCCGCCGCATTCCCGCCGATCCGGACCATATACATTGAACTACAGCTCCCATCATCTGCTTATAGTATGAACAGGTGATGGGAGCTGTAGCTGGGTAATGGATATGACATGCCGCCGGGCGCAGGGGGGAGCCGCTCAGTACACAGGAGCGCTCCCCCCTCCTCCTCCTTCCGTGATAACTTCCGCCTATACCAATGCTGACTCCCTGCCTGGCCGCCGCTCTCCGCTCTCCCCCCCATACATACCGGCTCCCGATACATCCTGGTGTCCGCGCTGATGCCGGGAGCCGGTATATGTGAGCGGAGAGCGGCGGCCAGGCAGGGAGTCAGCATTGGTATAGGCGGAAGTTATCACGGAAGGAGGAGGAGGAGGGGGGAGCGCTCCTGTGTACTGAGCGGCTCCCCCCTGCGCCCGGCGGCATGTCATATCCCATCACCTGTTCATACTAGAAGCAGATGATGGGAGCTGTAGTTCAATGTATATGGTCCGGATCGGCGGGAATGCGGCGGATCAGCGTGTGGCGGATCGGCGGGAATGCGGCGGAAATGCGGCGGATCGGCGGGCTTACTGTGTATTGAATGTATTGAATGAATACATTTATGCAATACTTTGGGGAGCAAGGACACTTGCTCCCCAAAGTATTCCATAGATGTATTCATTCAATAAAGTACACTGTACATAACATTACATTACATAGAAACCCATAGAAACAATAAAGTCCCATAGACTTCTATATAGAGAGCGCCCCCTGCTGGACACTCCATAGGAATTACACCCTGGGTCGTGACGTCACTTCTTCAGAGATATTTCTAACACTTCCTGATCTACTAAATTAAGGGAAATAGCAGTATATGTGCATTTCCCATAATTAATGTACATTAGAAATTTGTATAACTTTTCATAAGTAACAACATATCAAAAATTAATTTTGGCCGGACTTCTCCTTTAAAGGGAAATGATCAGCAAGTTAGAAGAGTCTAACCTGCTGATGTGTCCCTATAGCACAGGGCGCTAAGCATAAAGATAAGTCTCTTACCTTCATCCTCGGTGGCGTATTCATGATATAAACAGTTTAATCCATATGCTAATTAGGGTTTTCATGTACTCCTCCCCCAGTGAATCAATCCCCCCCTGGCTAGCTTGGCCAGGGTAGCTTGGTGCACGCAGTGCACCACAACGCCTTATTAGCGTATGGATTATCCCCTTAAGGAAGAAGTCTGAAATCGCGAGACTTCTCCTTTAAGGAAACAGTGGATTTTAATGGCCTTAATGACCAGGCGCCAATTTAAATTTTTGCATTTTCTTTTATTTATTTATTTATTTTTTACTTCTAGTCTTCTAAGGGCCATAGGGCTTTTTCAACATACAGGGCTGTAGGGTCTTATCTTTTGTGCCACAATCTTGGGTTTTCATTTATAGCATATTTGTGTACATGGGACATTTTGATCGCTCTTTATTATTTTTTTCTGATATACAATGTAACAAAGAAACTAGCAATTCTGGCTATTTCAGCTTACGCCGTTCACCATACGGGAACACTATTGTTATATTTTATTAGATTGCACAATTATGCACACTACCATATATAATATGTTTAGTTATTTTGTATTTATTTTTATGTGTTTTATATATAAAATGGGGGTTGATTTAAACTTAAACTGGGGGAGGAGTTATGTTATATTTTTAAAAACTTAAAAACATTTTTTTTGTACACTTATCAAGTTCTCCTAGGGGACTATTACATTTATTTATTACATTGCTAACACTGTTCAGTGCTATTCCATTGCATAGAATTGATCATTGTTATCAGCGCTTTTCTCATTAAGCCTACCTATGGCAGACTCTATGTGAAGATCCCTGAGCTGACTGCATAGCAGTAAGTGTTACTCCTCTAGCAGTCAGAGGAAACAATCGGAATCCCCACGTCATCACTGACATTTAAATTATGCTATTTCGGCACTGAATCGGTTAATGACAGGTGGGAGCGCGATCACTGCAGCCAATCCTAACCCTCAGGAGCTGAGCTTGCTTCAAAGAGCCTCCGAACCCTTAAAGGGGTTATTCAGTGCTACAAAAACATGGACACTTTCTTCCAGAGACAGCCTCACTCTTTTCTCCAGCTTGGGCGGGGTTTTGCTGCTCAGTTCCATTGAAGAGAATGGAGCTTAATTGCAAACCGCACCTGAACTGGAGACAAGAGTCGTGTGGTCTCTGAAAGAAAGTGGCCATGTTTTTGTAGCACTGGATAACCCCTTTAAGGTACAGCAGCACAGAAACTGCAAGGAATGTAAAAAAAATTTCATCTATAGCACCCTGTGCTCCATAGGGACATATCAGCAAGTTACATGCTTCATCTTCAGCCCTGTGCTCTATAGGATATATTAGCAGGTTACATGCTTCATCCTCAGAGCTTTGTGCACTATAGAGACATATCAGCTGGTTACATAATTCATCCTCAACACACTGTACTCTCTAGGTCATAGCAGGTTCCAAGCTTCATCTTCAGCTACCTGTGCCCTATAAGACATATGAGCAAGTTACATGCTACACCCACAATTATGCCCCCAGACCACTACTACACCCACCATTATGCCCCAGACCACTACTACACCCATTATTATGCCCCCAGACCACTACTATACCCACCATTATACTCCTTAGACCACTACTACACCCATCATTATGCTCCTTAGACTACTACTACATCCATCATTATGCTTCTTAGACCACTACTACACCCACCATTATGCTCCTTAGACCACTACTACACCCACCATTATGCTCCTTAGACCACTACTACACCCATCATTATGCTCCTTAGACCACTACTACACACATCATTATGCTCCTTAGACCACTACTACACCCACTATTATGCCCCAGACCACTACTTCACCCAACATTATGCCAGCAGACCACTACTACACCCACCATTATGTCCCCAGACCACTACTACATCTATCATTATGCCCCCAGACCACTACTACACCCACCATCATGCCCCATACCATTACTACACCCACCATTATGCCCCCGACTACTACTACACCCACCATTATGCCCCCAGACCACTAATACATTCACCATTATGCCTCAGACCACTACTACACCCTTAATCATGCACCAGTCCACTACTACACCCACAGGGGCGTAGCTAATGTCTCTTGGGCCCTGGTGCAAGAGGTCAACTTGGCCCCCCCCCCCTTACCACATACTGACTAACACAACCGCTGCTACTGAATAAAATCCTCTGTACATAGACCAATATCACCTCATCCAGTCATATAGAGGTGGCCCCAGCTCTACACAGGCTCTATACACCATATACATTACAGTGCAAATATATCAGGTGACTCACAGGGGACGTCTTCTCTGATTGGAGTTCTTCCCTTTTCATCTTCATCATCTGCCCTGGGCGATTATGAGAACTTTTTGGAGCCACGAATCCACAGAATCTGCCAGACAAACATATTAGGCTCCTCACACTGACACCATCCTCATCTCTCTACAAACTGCACATCTGTATTGGCCCCTTTACACCCTCATTTAGTGGGTAGCCCTGACTCTATGTGACTCCCTTATAGTACATATCCCCCTATTGTATACACCCCCCATGTAGTCCACCTTATAGATGGCCCCCCAATGTTTCCCCCTTATAGATGGCCCCCTGTGTTGTCCCTATTATAGATGCCCCCATTTTATCCCCCTTACAGATGCCCCCCATGTTGTCCCCTCCTCCTGCCCCTCCATCATCATACTACTACCCCTTTCATCCTCCTGCCCCTCCATCATCATACTACAACCACCTCCACCATAATACTACTACCCTCACCCCTCATCATCCTCTTGTTCCATCATCATCATCATACCACTACATCCTCATCATCCTCTTGTTCCATCATCATCATACCACTACACCCCATCATCCTCTTGTTCCATCATCATACCACTACACCCCTCATCATCCTCTTGTTCCATCATCATCATACCACTACATCCTCATCATCCTCTTGTTCCTTCATCATCATACCACTACACCCCATCATCCTCTTGTTCCATCATCATCATACCACTACACCCCTCATCATCCTCTTGTTCCATCACCATACCACTACATCCCCATCATCCTCGTTCCATCATCATCATACCACTACACCCCTCATCATCCTCTTGTTCCTTCATCATACCACTACACCCCCATCATCCTCTTGTTCCACCATCATACCACTACACCCCCATCATCATCCTCTTGTTCCATCATCATACCACTACATCCCCATCATCCTCTTGTTCCTTCATCATACCACTACACCCCTCATCCTCCTCTTGTTCCATCATCATCATACCACTACATTCCCATTATCCTCTTGTTCCATCATCATCATACCACTACACCCCTCATCATCCTCTTGTTCCATCATCATACCACTACACCCCTCATCATCCTCTTGTTCCATCATCATCATCATACCACTACACCCCTCATCATTCTCTTGTTCCATCATCATCATACCACTACACCCCCATCATCCTCTTGTTCCTTCATCATCATACCACTACACCCCTCATCATCCTCTTGTTCCATCATCATACCACTACACCCCTCATCATCCTCTTGTTCCATCATCATCATCATACCACTACACCCCCCATCATCCTCTTGTTCCTTCATCATCATCATCATCATCATCATACCACTACACCCCTCATCTTCCTCTTGTTCCATCATCATCATACTACTACACCCCCATCATCCTCTTGTTCCTTCATCATCATACCACTACACCCCATCATCCTCTTGTTCCATCATCATCATCATACCACTACACCCCTCATCATTCTCTTGTTCCATCATCATCATACCACTACACCCCCATCATCCTCTTGTTCCTTAATCATCATCATACCACTACACCCCCATCATCCTCTTGTTCCATCATCATCATACCACTACACCCCCATCATCCTCTTGTTCCTTAATCATCATCATACCACTACACCCCCCATCATTCTCTTGTTCCATCATCATCATACCACTACACCCCTCATCATTCTCTTGTTCCATCATCATCATCATCATCATACCACTACACCCCCATCATCCTCTTGTTCCATCATCATCATACCACTACACCCCCATCATCCTCTTGTTCCATCATCATCATACCACTACACCCCCCATCATCCTCTTGTTCCTTAATCATCATCATACCACTACACCCCTCATCTTCCTCTTGTTCCATCATCATCATCATACCACTACACCCCATCATCCTCTTGTTCCATCATCATCATACCACTACACCCCCATCATCCTCTTGTTCCATCATCATCATACCACTACACCCCCATCATCCTCTTGTTCCATCATCATACCACTACACCCCCATCATCCCCTTAAAAACAAAAAAAATCTATACTCACCTGCATGATTTCTGTAGCCCCCAGGTCACACGCGCTGGCGGGCTTCCCCCGGCGGGAGGCGGGGCTTAGCGAGGAGGGGGCGGAGCTTAACGCGATGCTCCCTGCGCTGGAAGTACTTCCCCCCCCGCCGCACACAGAGCTCCCTGGGGGCCGCAAGACAGCCGGGGGCCCCTGCCTCTTGTGATCGCAAGCAAAACATTGCTTGCGGTCACAAGAGGGAGTGGGAGGCGGGCAGTGCAGTGGTAAGGGGGGGGCCTCGCGGGCCCCCCCTTGGTAGCGGCCCGGTCGCGGCGGCGACCCCTGCGACCGTGGTCGCTACGCCACTGTACACCCACCATTATGCCCCAGACTACTACTACACCCACCATTATGCCCCCAGACCACTACTACACCCACCATTATGCCCCAGACCACTACTACACCCACCATTATGCCCCAGACCACTACTACACCCACCATTATGCCCAATAAAACATATACGTCTAGTGTGAAGGCACCCTTAAAAGTCTTGTATTGTCTTTCATTCTGTTTATCCCTGAGGAAGGGGGGTACAGTGTTCCCCTGATACGCGCTGGATTGTGTTTCAATAAATGTTTTCTACTTACCTGAAGTGCCAATAATATATAGAGAGTAAATGGTGAAGATCCAGGAGGTTTAAAAATGTCTGAAGTAGGGATGAGCGAACTTTCGATCTGGCAAACATTCCTGAAGCTTGGATTCGTACGAACCGAACCTAAAATGAACCTTGCTATAACAGCTAAATAATTGCAGCTACAATAGTGAGAGTCTGATAGGGTATAGTTTCGTTTAGTTTCAGTTGCTATTACAATGAAAAAAGTCGAAAAAATCAAAGTGCAAAAATAGTGAAAAAAAATTGCCGCCCCCTGTAATAGTTAATATTTAATTAATAAAACAAAGTTTTGTTCTAAAAAAGCTATTTTTATTGTTCAATAGCATAATTAAAATGAATCAATGTTTTTGCAATTAAATATACAGTTAATAAAAAAATAAATATATAAATAAATGTGTGTGTATATATATATATATATATATATATATATATATATATATTTATATTTATTTACAGTATATTAAATTGAAAAAGCATGGATTAGTTTTAATTATGATTTTGAACAACGAAAATAGCTTTTTTTAGAACGAAAATGTGCTTTATTAATTAAATATTAACTATTACAGGGAGATGTATTATTGTCGGCAATTACTATTGCCGATAATACAGTTCACAGTAGGCTCTCTAAAAACACTTAACAAATAACAACTGTAGATATTAAATACTTAATTTTATATTGATAGAAATAAAATTAATCGTGATAAAACCAGTGTGAATAAAGAATAATAATGGAACAGTTTCATATATTAAATTCATAAACGTACAGATTAGAATACATACATAATTGCGGTAATGCAAAAAAATATAATATAATAATGGTAACAATAATATGATATGTAGATTAAAAACATATATATGACTAGCCACTTGTTAAAATAGATCAAAAACAGGGGGCAGGTGATGCTCACTATATACTTGGGAGCTGAGGTCAAAGATATGCAGTGATTACCCTAAATCACTAAAATTCAAAGATAAATAGTAAGGGAGAGCCTAGAACTCTAAGCAAAAAATAGAGGATGTATAAGATTGATAGAAAAAAGGGGTTTTAAATGTATGAAAATTTATTTAAACATTAAAATGTATGTAAAATTCATAAATTGCACATAACCATATACCATGAAGTTAAAGCGACTCATTACCCACAATCTGACCCCCCCAAACCCCTTGTACCTTCGGATAGCTGCTTTTAATCCAAGATCTGTCCTGGGGTCCGTTCAGCAGGGGATGCAGTTATTGTCATAAAAATAACTTTTAATCCAGCAGCACTGTGTCTAACGGCCGGTGCTTACATTTGTATATGCATTAGGCTGGCACACCCTCTCTGTCCTTCCTTTCCACCCTCCTCAACATTTACTGCTGTTTGAGCTTTGCACAGGTGTATTAACGATCCAGCCCATGTTTATTATACAAACAGGTGGGGAATAGGAAGCAATTTGCCTGGAGTATTCCTAAAGCTGAGGAGCGGGGGAGGAGGGACAGAGAGGTGGTGCCAGCCTAATGCATATACAAATGTAAGCCCCGGCCGTTAGACACAGCGCTGCTGGATTAAAAGTTATTTTTATGACAATAACTGCATCCCCTGCTGAATGGACCCCAGGACAGATCTTGTATTAAAAGCAGCTATCTGAAGGTACAAGTGGTTTGGAGGGGTCAGATTGTGGGTACAGAGTCACTTTAACTTCATGGTATATGGTTATGTGCAATTTATGAATTTTACATAGATTTTTAATGTTTGTTGCAGTTCGGTTCGCTCATCCCTAGTCTGAAGCATTCCCTGTGCAATTAGGTGTGTGCTACCGCTGAGCTGGACCAGTTGGAGTTTGAGCAGCTGTGGAGTTCTCACTGTCATTAGGAGATATAAGATAAGATTGTTCCTGGCCTGGGGGGGGGGTACCTGAGAAGCTAAGGTCATTGATTTTTATGTATGATACTAGTATCCACTCTCTATTTTCTTCTTTTTTGTGCAAATATCTCCAATACTACAGGGACCTTGAGCTTGTCCGAGAGGATTGCAGTAGATCTGCATGTAGAAACTGTTTTGGACGTATACATTTAGTGAGTGGTGAACATTATTACCACTCACCAAGTGTAAGTTGTGATTGCTGACTTCTGAGATTTCTACTGGGAGAACAATTCCGCTCCCTATTAGCTTTTTTTTCCTGTGCATTTCAAATATACTTGGAGAGTGGGGAAACCTCACCATTCTATGATCACAGCTACGCCCAAAGCTATTTATGGGTCTGGTTCGCTTCAAGCATCCCGGCTTTTAGATTTTCTTACTGGCATAATTATGCAAGAAAACAGATAAAATGGAGAGCGAACTCTTTTATTTTCAGATTGGTACTAATCATTCAATGATGTAACACTTCAGTACAAAGAGGGTACTCACTCTTTGGAGGAGAGCATAGATCTCCTCCCCCCCCAGCCCGGAAAAGTTGTCAGTGATCCATACTTGTTACACCTGCCAAAACCGTCTGCTTGAAGTTCTGTACACCGTTTACCTCCACTGCAAGTGAACACTCGGGAACCAAAAATACAGGTACTGAAGGATAGCGTAACCAAATATGACATTTACTGCACTTGATTGTCGCATATTCGGGAGTTCAAACCCCTTCCTTAGAACACATAACATTGCTAAAAGCCACTTCCTTAAAAAACAGACCTCGCTAAAACTGTATACTAATATATTACTTTAATCTAAGACCCTAGTGATTTACTGTTATTGTTTGGTAAAAGTTTGCCACAAAGTTTGCTCCTGTTAGGAAACCACCAAAACCACCATATTAAGTGGCTCCACACTGATGAGGGGCAACATCCCGAAACAGCTGTATGTGGATGGTTACCTAGCCTTGGTTTATCCCTTGTCATTACATTAACTTATAGAGCCACTTAATATGGTGGTTTTGGTGGTTTCCTAACAGGAGCTGCCCCTTGGCTGGGTCCTTTCCGGAGGGATATCTGGCTAGTCCTGTGTTTTGAGACTCTTCAGTGAAGCTTCACGGCTCCTCTTTTACATATTCATGTTTCCCAGGGGGCAATGCACCTAGGACTTCACTGCATTGAGCGCTTTCACTAGCAGCCTGCAGTGTTGTTGTTTGGCTGTTCTCCCTGAGTTCAGCAGTCTGTTTCTCTGATGGCTCTACTAGGCATTGCTCCCACCTAGCCAGAATCCTGCTCCACACTGATGAGGGACAACACCCTGAAACAGCTGTATGTGGATGGTTACCTAGCCTTGGTTTATCCCTTGTCATTACATTGACTTATAGGGCCACTTAATATGGTGGTTTTGGTGGTTTCCTAACAGGAGCTGCCCCTTGGCTGGGTCCTTCCCGGAGGGATATCTGGCTAGTCCTGTGTTTTGAGACTCTTCAGTGAGGCTTCACGGCTCCTCTTTTGCATATTCATGTTTCCCAGGGGGCAATGCACCTAGGACTTCACTGCACTGAGCGCTTTCACTAGCAGCCGGCAGTGTTGTCGTTTGGCTGTTCTCCCTGAGTTCAGCAGTCTGTTTCTCTTATGGCTCTACTAGGCATTGCTCCCACCTAGCCAGAATCCTGCTCCACACTGATGAGGGGCAACACCCCGAAACAGCTGTATGTGGATGGTTACCTAGCCTTGGTTTATCCCTTGTCATTACATTGACTTATAGGGCCACTTAATATGGTGGTTTCCTAACAGGAGCTGCCCCTTGGCTGGGTCCTTCCCGGAGGGATATCTGGCTAGTCCTGTGTTTTGAGACTCTTCAGTGAGGCTCCACGGCTCCTCTTTTGCATATTCATGTTTCCCAGGGGGCAATGCACCTAGGACTTCACTGCACTGAGCGTTCACTAGCAGCCGGCAGTGTTGTGGTTTGCTGTTCTCCCTGAGTTCAGCAATCTGTTTCTCTTAACATTTCATTTAACCCATTGGGCACCAGAGTGTTAATTCTGAAGATCCAGTATGTTTCTCTCTTACATATCTGAAAGAAACATACTGGATCTTCAGAATGCACACTCTGGTGCCCAATGGGTTAAATAAAATGTTAGAACAAGTATAGAGATTCATTATTCATTTCATAACTCTTTAAAGTCACACAGATATATTAACTGTCACAGAATATTAAGATGTACCTTAAGCAGTAAAATTTAGATAACGTAATTGTATTTCCATAAAACCTTTTAAAGAACAACGCTGGCCAAAAACAATTTTTTTATATCTTATTACATAAGCAAAGTTAGACAAATTCCTAATATACCCTTATTATTGGGAATGCACATATAGTGTTAGTTCATTCAATTTACTAGATAAGACAGGCTTCAATTTCTCTAAAAAAGTGACGTCACGACTCCCCAGTGTTTACCTGCAGGATCCAGCAGGGGGCGCAGTATATATAGAAATGACATGTAATGGCTACTTGCCCCCCCCCCCCCAGCTTGCCCCCAACCTCATTTCCCCTCTGCCCTGACAGAAACCCATAGTGCAATCATGGGATGTTTGTGTTCGGGGGGCTTTAGGGGCCCTGTAGGGGGGATGGGCACAGGACAGGACTGTACTGAGGGGTGCTGGGGGCTTCTGAGGGTCCTTGTAGTGAGAATGGGCACAAAGCAGTACTAAGGGGGGTTGGGGCTTCTGAAGGTCCCTGTAGTGGGGATCGGCACAGGAAACGACAGTAGTAAGAGAGTGCTTGTGGCTTCTAAGGGTCACTGTAGTGGGGATGAGCACAGGGCAGTAGTAAGGGGTGCTCGGGGCTTCTGAGGATCCCTGTAGTGGGGATGGGCACAGGACTGTAGTGAGGTGGTGCTGTGGGCTTCTGAGGGTCCCTGTAGTGGGGATGGGTACAGGACAGTAGTGATGGGTGGTTGGGGAAATCACAGAAGAATACTTGGAGGGGTGCGCGTGCTGAGGTATGCACTGTCACAGAGTATCACCCTTACTATGTATCTGCCCGCACGCTGCTCTTTCTAAATGTTCACTGCCTGGCTGGTGGTGGGAACCTGTGTTTGACTATAGTTAATGGCCAGATAGCAAAGGTTTTTGTTTTATACAATGTGCATAGTGTTGCCAGGGGCGTAACTAGAAATGGCTGGAAATGGCTAGAAATTGGTGCCCTAGGCAGATAGGGCAAATGGCGCCCTGCGCCCTCCCCCCCTGAACCCAGCGTTATCAGAATCAGCAGAATAGAGAATCGGCAGAATCAGAGTAGAGCAGGGTGTGCACAGACATTGCCACAGACCCACCTCCCTGGGATAAAAATGTTTTTTAGCAAGACACAGGATCACACAGCAGTGGGGGAGACAGAAACTGTACTGCTTCTCACTGTACCAGTGCTCCCCCTGTGCCCCCATGTAGTAGACAAGCCCCCTCTGTGCCCCCATGTAGTAGACAAGCCCCCTCTGTGCCCCCATGTAGTAGACAAGCCCCAAAGCACCCCACAAATAGGTTATAAATAGGTTTGCCAAATATGTGCCCCCATTTAGTATAGGAGATCTTCTTTGTGTCTCCATCTCGTCGACGAAGCGAATATCGTGAAACTGCTGTCTGCTGGAGGTACACAGCGTCCTCGCCGCCTGCTAATCATGTTTTTAGAAGATCACCAATAAAAACTATTTGCATCGAATGGTGAGTGCCCTTGTATTTTCTTACTCGTGTATCTATGAATTGGAGGCATCTTATTGCCGTTTAACAAGTGAGCACCATCTTTGCAAAGTCAAGTGGGACTACTCCACCCATCCTGCAGTGTATCCCAGCCGCATGAGAAGGGTTGTAGTGCCGGTGGCTGTAACTATTGTGCAAAAGACATCTCTTGTAAGTAACCTCCCTGTAGGTAGACTGCTCTCCTTGTTATTTCCTCCCCTGGAAGTTAGCCCCCTCTTTTCCATGTAGACATCTCCTCTGGTAGTTATCCTCCCCAAGCCCCTAATGTAAGCATCTCCCTTGATTGTTACCCCCCTCATGTAAATTAACGCTCTTCCCATGCAGGCATGCCCCTGTAAGTTACCCAACCACCATATGCGCTTCCGCCTGTAAATTAACCCCTCATCCACCATGTAGGCATCCCCCAGTTAGGTAGTATCAAAACAAAAAACAAAAGAACAATACTCATCTAGCTGCAGAATACGGCGTCTCCTTCCTTTTCCTGCTCTGAGCACCTGATTGACGTCACTCGTGTATCGGAACTGAATGCTGCCTGCAGCCACAAGAGTGCCTTACAGGGTCTAAAGCCATGGGGAGCCATTGACCCTCAGCCACAGTCCTACTTTTAGCTGCGAACACTCATTCGGAGCGCTCAAAGTGAAAGTTACGGATCCTGGACAATTGCCTCACCCAGGAAGCCCGCTCGGCCGTCAGGTGCAACAATTAATGACATCTCAGGCCATTACAGGATCAGGTTACCATAGGGACAGCTGCCCCTGGCACAGGGCTGAGGGGGGCACCAGCCTCCCCCTGGAGCACAGCAACCCCTTCAGTTTCCAAGCTACTAACTGATGCTCTGTGCAAGCAGCAGGGCCGCAAGTGTTAGGCTCAGCCTTTCCTCCTCTCAGTGTGTGAGAAGGAAGTGAGGCTGCAGGCCGTGGAGGCAGAACAAACAAGACACAGAGGGCACAGGAGGGCCTGGTCCTGCAGCTTCTGTCTCTACAGATGGGGACAGACTGCAGCTCAGGAGCAGCTCTCACAGGTACATCCTGTGCACATGTTCTGTGGTATCTCTGTCTCCTGCAGGAACCCGAGCAGTAGCAGTGTGAGGCCCGGCCCCCTCAGTATAAATATAAACAGGCCCACTAATCCTGTGCTAAAAGAGTGTATAACTGTGGAGCCCAGATACCTCACACAGCATGGGGGGTCATGATCTGTAGTTTACTGCATGTGTCCCCTTTTCTGTAGTTTCCAGCTCCATCATCTCATGTGCTGATTGTGGGTGCAGGGCTGTATACCATACAGCACCCCCAGCTTTGTATACCATACAGCACCCCCAGCTATGTAAACCATACAACACCCCCAGCACTTTATACCACACAGCACTCCCAGCTATGTATACCATACAGCACCCCCAGCACTGTATACCATACAGCACCCACAGCTATGTATACCATACAGCACCCCCATCACTGTATACCACACAGCACCCCCCCCCCCCCGGCACTGTATACCATACAGCACCCCCAGGTATGTATACCATACAGCACCCCCAGCACTGTACATTATACAGCACCCCCAGCACTGTATACCATACAGCACCCCCAGCTATGTATTTCATATAAAAGCCCCCCCTAGCACTTTATACCACACAGCACCCCCAGCACTGTATACCATACAGCACTCCCAGCTATGTATACCATACAGCACCCCCAGCACTGTATACCATACAGCACTCTCAGCTATGTATAACATACAGCACCCCCCAGCACTGTATACCATACAGCACCCCCAGCTACTGTATGTATACCATACAACACCCCCAGCACTGTATACCACACAGCACCCCCAGCACTGTATACCATACAGCACCCCCAACACTGTATACAATACAGCACCCCCAGCACTGTACACCATACAGCACCCCCAGCACTGTATACCATACAGCACCCCCAGCACTGTATACAATACAGCACCCCCAGCACTGTACACCATACAGCACCCCCAGCACTGTACACCATACAGCACCCCCAGCACTGTATACAATACAGCACCCCCAGCACTGTATACCATACAGCACCCCCAGCTACTGTATGTATACCATACAGCACCCCCAGCACTGTATACCACACAGCACCCCCAGCACTGTATACCATACAGCACCCCCAGCACTGTACACCATACAGCACCCCCAGCACTGTATACAATACAGCACCCCCAGCACTGTATACCATACAGCACCCCCAGCTATGTATTCCATACAACACCCCCAGCACTTTATACCACACAGCACCCCCAGCACTGTACACCATACAGCACCCCCAGCACTGTACACCATACAGCACCCCCAGCACTGTATACAATACAGCACCCCCAGCACTGTATACCATACAGCACTCCCAGCTATGTATACCATACAGCACCCCCAGCACTGTATACCATACAGCACTCTCAGCTATGTATACCATACAGCACCCCCAGCACTGTATACCATACAGCACCCCCAGCTACTGTATGTATACCATACAACACCCCCAGCACTGTATACCACACAGCACCCCCAGCACTGTATACCATACAGCACCCCCAACACTGTATACAATACAGCACCCCCAGCACTGTACACCATACAGCACCCCCAGCACTGTATACCATACAGCACCCCCAACACTGTATACAATACAGCACCCCCAGCACTGTACACCATACAGCACCCCCAGCACTGTAAACCATACAGCACCCCCAGCACTGTATACAATACAGCACCCCCAGCACTGTATACCATACAGCACCCCCAGCTACTGTATGTATACCATACAGCACCCCCAGCACTGTATACCACACAGCACCCCCAGCACTGTATACCATACAGCACCCCCAGCACTGTACACCATACAGCACCCCCAACACTGTATACAATACAGCACCCCCAGCACTGTACACCATACAGCACCCCCAGCACTGTATACAATACAGCACCCCCAGCACTGTATACCATACAGCACCCCCAGCTATGTATTCCATACAACACCCCCAGCACTTTATACCACACAGCACCCCCAGCACTGTACACCATACAGCACCCCCAGCACGGTACACCATACAGCACCCCCAGCACTGTATACAATACAGCACCCCCAGCACTGTATACCATACAGCACCCCCAGCTATGTATTCCATACAACACCCCCAGCACTTTATACCACACAGCACCCCCAGCTATGTATACCACACAGCACCCCCCCCCCGGCACTGTATACCATACAGCACCCCCAGGTATGTATACCATACAGCACCCCCAGCACTGTACATTATACAGCACCCCCAGCACTGTATACCATACAGCACCCCCAGCTATGTATTCCATACAGCATCCCCAGCACTTTATACCACACAGCACCCCCAGCTATGTATACCATACAGCACCCCAGCACTGTATACCACACAGCATCCCCAGCACTGTATACCATACAGCACCCCTAGCTATGTATACCATACAGCACCCCCAACACTGTATACAATACAGCACCCCCAGCACTGTACACCATACAGCACCCCCAGCACTGTACACCATACAGCACCCCCAGCACTGTATACAATACAGCACCCCCAGCACTGTATACCATACAGCACCCCCAGCTACTGTATGTATACCATACAGCACCCCCAGCACTGTATACCACACAGCACCCCCAGCACTGTATACCATACAGCACCCCCAGCACTGTACACCATACAGCACCCCCAACACTGTATACAATACAGCACCCCCAGCACTGTACACCATACAGCACCCCCAGCACTGTATACAATACAGCACCCCCAGCACTGTATACCATACAGCACCCCCAGCACTGTATACCATACAACACCCCCAGCACTTTATACCACACAGCACCCCCAGCACTGTACACCATACAGCACCCCCAGCACTGTACACCATACAGCACCCCCAGCACTGTATACAATACAGCACCCCCAGCACTGTATACCATACAGCACCCCCAGCTATGTATTCCATACAACACCCCCAGCACTTTATACCACACAGCACCCCCAGCTATGTATACCACACAGCACCCCCCCCCCCCCCCCCCCCCCCCCCCCCCCCCCCCGGCACTGTATACCATACAGCACCCCCAGGTATGTATACCATACAGCACCCCCAGCACTGTACATTATACAGCACCCCCAGCACTGTATACCATACAGCACCCCCAGCTATGTATTCCATACAGCATCCCCAGCACTTTATACCACACAGCACCCCCAGCTATGTATACCATACAGCACCCCCAGCACTGTATACCACACAGCATCCCCAGCACTGTATACCATACAGCACCCCTAGCTATGTATACCATACAGTACCCCCAGCACTGTATACCACACAGCACCCCCAGCACTGTATACCTTACAGCACCCCCAGCACTGTATACCATACAGCACCCCTAGCTATGTATACCATACAGCACCCACAGCACAGTATACCATACAGCACCCCTAGCTATGTATACCATACAGCACTGTATACCATACAGCACCCCCAGCTATGTATATCACACAGCACCCCTAGCTATGTAGGTTCTGTCTCCACATGAGGCGAATGAAGGTGTAACTGGCTGATAGTGACTGTGAGACTCTCCTACCTTCGTATCCAGAATGTAGAGTAGACCGGACCAGCACCAGCTCGGCTTCTGAAGACTTATATAGTTCACAGTGATATGAATGATATGAAGATTTGGGTTTATTGAACTGGGATACAGCAGTAATGGATGATACAACACTGTAGTTATTTCTGTAGTTATTAATGTTTCTGCTGAGGTACTTCTGAGATATTGCTGTGGCTATTGCTGGTCAGAAATTGATGCCTTCACAAGCCCAAGAACAAGTGTACTCCCTGTCTCACAGTAAGGACCAAAATGGTACCTGACAGCAGGTTGCTAGGAGACAGACCTGTGAAAGCACACCCAGTTTGAAAAACTTAATTAAAAAGAACAAGAGTGAGCAGACACAAATTCCGTCCAGCAAATGGCAGCATAGAAAACAATGCATAGAATAGACGATAAAAATTAATGTAGAGCTATAGAATAACAGCTGAAACTATATATATAAGGAAAGAACAGCACACTCCCCGTCTGAAATTCCCTATGGGGATTTCACCATAAAACTAGTATCCTTAAAATATAGTCCAAAACCTGTAACAAAACATGTTAAAATACAACATAACACACTTAGACATAGTCCTGTTTTCAAACTTTGGAATGGAGGAGATCCATGAAATTAAAGTTCAGTCTATTCATCCTGAAGGAACGTTCTCAATGGGTAATATCAAAACGAGCTCATTAACTGGCCTTGCGAATGTTTTAGGCTCCCCCTTTCTGAAGATTTTCAACTCTACCTTACGAACCTTTCCATCTTTGCTAGGAAGAACCTTTGTAACTACTCCCATAGGCCAGTCAATCCTTTCGGTTTGTTGTTCTTTCATCAACACAAGGTCTCCTTGTTTCAAGTTTGGTTTGTTGTGTTGCCATTTTCTTCGTCCTTGAAGAATCACAAGATACTCCTTTCTCCATCTGTTCCAGAAGTAATCTGCTAGGTATTGTACACGTTTCCACTGTTTCTGGTAGATGTTTGCATGAGTAAATTCTTTTCTTGGCATTAGCGGATTCTCAATCTTTTGAGTAAGAAGAGTTGCTAGAGTCAGTATAGTTGGCATTTCAGGATCCATTGATACTGGAACAAGGGGTCTTGAATTGATTATGGCAGAAACCTCAGTGAGAAGGGTAACTAGAGTCTGTGTAAGTCTTGAAGAGTTCACATCTGTAAGCATAGAATTCAAGATGCTGCGTGAGATCCCAATCATCCTTTCCCAGGAGCCTCCCATGTGGGAACTATGAGGAGGATTAAAAATCCAGCTTCAACCCTTTTCTGCCAATTAATCTTGAATGGGCTTGGTGTCAATATTCAGTTCCCGACATGCTCCAATGAAGTTGCTTCCACAGTCAGACCTCAACTGTTTCACTGGTCCTCTGATTGCAAAAAACTGCCTTAAAGCGTTTATCAGGCTGGACGTGTCCATGGATTCTATCACCTCTATGTGGACGGCGCGCACACTCATGCAGGTGAATAATACAGCCCAGCGCTTACTGTTTGCGTGGCTGCCGCGGGTCCTGCGTGTGGACACCGTCCATGGACCGAAGACATCTAAGCCAACGTAGGTGAAAGGTGGCTCAGTACTTATTCTGTCTGAAGGAAAGTCGGCCATCTGTTGGTGTAGCTGTTTCCCTCTTGCTTTACGACAGTGAACACAGTCATGCAATAACTGCTCGACACGTTTCTTCATACTTATAATCCAAAGGCCTGCAGACCGTAACTTGCCCTCAGTGATTTGCCTGCCTTGGTGTTCAGTCTTTTCGTGGTGGTGTCGAATCAGCAAAATGGTGATATGATGTTTGCTGGGAATGATGAGGGGATTTTGTTCTGCAACTTTTAGGTCAGCTTGATTTAAACGACCACCAACCCTCAGCAAACCAAAACTGTCAATCACTGGATTTAAACTAGCAATAGGGCTTTTAATTGGAATCTGCTTCTTGTTGTACAAGCACTTCCATTCTGTATTAAATTCTCCCTGCTGGACGTGATGTATTATAAGAGACTCGCTATGAGAAATGTCCTCAGCAGAGAGGGGTTTGTGCATTTCGCAATATGCACTAACCTTGCAATAGTTCTGACGAGTCTCATCCAACTGGAGAAACGTTCAAAGCGCTGACAATCAAGGCTGATGGTTTGCCTTGTTCCATTGAGTAATGCACTAACCTCAGCGCGGATTTCTGGATCATTATCCGGATCTTGGATGCTGAAAAGTTCCTGAACACATTTGTCTGCCTGTCCCAGCAGAAACTCCGGACCTGTAAGCCAAGAGGAGTGAGCAAAGGAACCTATGGACATAGGTCTAGCGGCATGATCCGCTGGATTTAGTTCGGATGGTACATAGTGCCATTGTTCGGGTTTAGAGGACCTCCTGATTTTCTCTATGCGGTTACTAACATACACATAAAATCTCTTTGTCCGATTGTAAATGTAACCTAAAACGACTTTACTGTCTGTGTAGTACTGGATCTCATCTATGTCTGCACCCAGTTCTTGCTGTATGAAGTCTGCAATCTCCAATGCTAACACGGCCCCACAAAGTTCAAGTCTGGGAATAGTATGGTCTGGCTTAAGGGCCAACTTAGCCTTGCCAAAAACAAATCCAATATGATTTTGACTGTTGGATTCTGTCACCTTCAGGTAGGCAACGGCTGCTATGGCTTCTGTGGAAGCATCTGAGAACACGTGGAGTTCCTTTGTTGTGCTTGCACTAAGTGAGGTCTTGACATAGCACCTTGGGATGTGGATCTCATCCAAAGCACAAAGAGATTGCTTCCAGGTTTCCCATTTATGCCTTTTATCAGAAGGAAGTGGGTTATCCCAATGCTTGACAGTTTCAGAAAGCTGTCTCAATAGGGATTTACCTTGTATGGTAATGGGCGCTACAAATCCTAGAGGATCATATAGGCTGTTCACCACTGACAGGACACCACGTTTTGTGAAAGGTTTGTCTGCACAACTTATTTGAAAGCCAAAGAAGTCAGTTGACAGATCCCACCTTAGGTCCAAGCTCCTCTGCACAGGTGGACCTTCTAGACCCAGGTTTATGTCCTTGAATCCAGGTGCGTGATCACCTGACTCAAATGCTCTCATCACAGCCAGGCTGTTTGAAGCAATTTTGTGTAGTCTAAGTTTAGCTTGGTACAACATGCCTTGAGTCCTTTTGAGCAAATCAATTGCAGCCTCTTCAGTAGGTAATGATTTGAGTCCATCATCAACAGAGAAGTCTTTTTCTACAAAGTCTCTGGCATCTGTACCATACACAGACTCTCCTTCTAACGCAGTTCTCCAAAGACCATAAGTCGCTACAGCGGGTGAAGGGCTGTTTCCAAATACGTGCACCCTCATGCGATACTCTACCATCTTCAAATTTGTGTCATTATTCTTGTACCACAGAAACCTGAGAAAATTCCTGTGGTCCTCTCTGACTACGAAACAGTGGAACATCTGTTCAATATCAGCGGTGATGGCAATAAGCTCTTTCCTGAACCTCATCACCACACCGACTAGGTTATTTGTGAGATTTGGACCTGTGAGAAGGATGTCATTAAAAGATACACCTTGATGTTTGGCGCTTGAGTCAAAAACAACCCTAATTTGATTAGGTTTCCGTGGATGGTATACTCCGAATGAAGGTAAGTACCAGCACTCCTCGTTCTTCCTTAAGGGTGGAGCTGGTTCTGCATGGTTGTTACGGAATATTTTTTCCATAAAAGCGACAATGTGTTCTCTCATTTCAGCCTTGCTGTTTAGGGTACGCTGAAGAAAGTTAAATCCGGACAAAGCTTGTTCCCGATTGTTTGGGAGTCTTACCCTGATGGCTCGGAAGGGTAATGGGGAAACCCAGGGCCGTTTTAATACATTGGTGGGCCCAGTGCACAGCCCTCAAGAGTGGGCCCCCCCTTCCCTTTCAGCACATTGTATAATGTACTGAATTTGCCCCCACACTGTATCAAGAGCCCCAATACATACAGTAGTTACCTTATAACACTATTTCCACCATACAGTGATTACATATTACATAAAAACTGCCCTGAACAAAACAGAAAGATATCACCAATGATACCATTACCTAATACCGCCACATCATGACCCCTAACACTACAACCCTATAACAGAGTGCAGTTACATCCAGTGACTCACCGGGGGCGTCTTCTCCGATCAGAGTCTGTCACCTTTTCTTTTTCTCTCCATCCAGCCTGGGCCACCTTGAAGTCTTCTCCTGGCTGTGAATCTTCTCTCCAGAATCTGCCAGACAAATATTTTAGGCTCCAACACATACAGTAGTTAGGTCCCTTGTACCCCTATACAGTAGTTACACCCCTCTGTGCCTCCATAGTTTTAAGGTGTCCCTGTAGTATATAGCCCCTCATGTGCTCCTCCAGTTATATACAGCTCTCCTGTGTGCTCCCCCATTAGTATATAGCCCCCCTGTGCACTCTCCCCAGCAGTATATAGCCCCCCTGTGCTCTCCCACAATAGTATATAGCCCCCTGTGCTCTCCCCCAATAGTATATAGCCCCCCTGTGCTCTCCAATAGTATATAGACCCCTATGCTCTCCCACAATAGTATATAGCCCCCCTGTGCTCTCCCCCAATAGTATATAGCCCCCCTGTGCTCCCCCAATAGTATATAGCCCCCCTGTGCTCTCCCCAATAGTATATAACCCCCCTGTGCTCTCCCCCATAGTATATAGACCCCTGTGTTCCCCAATAGTATATAGCTCCCTGTGCTCCCCAATAGTATATAGCTCCCCTGTGCTCCCCAATAGTATATAGCTCCTTTGAGCTCCCCAATAGTATATAGCCCCCTGTGCTCCCCAATAGTATATAGCTCCCCTGTGCTCCCCCATAGTATATAGCCCCCTGTGCTCCCCCATAGTATATAGCCCCCTGTGCTCCCCCATAGTATATAGCCCCCTGTGCTCCCCAGTAGTATATATCCCCCTGTGCTTCCCAGTAGTATATAGCTCCCCTGTGCTCCCCAGTAGTATATAGCTCCCCTGTGCTCCCCATAGTATATAGACCCCTGTGCTCCCCATAGTATATAGACCCCTGTGCTCCCCCATACTATATAGCTCCCCTGTGCTCCCCCATAGTATATAGCTCCCCTGTGCTCCCCATAGTATATAGACCCCTGTGCTCCCCAATAGTATATAGCTCCCTGTGCTCCCCAATAGTATATAGCTCCCCTGTGCTCCCCAATAGTATATAGCTCCTTTGAGCTCCCCAATAGTATATAGCCCCCTGTGCTCCCCAAAAGTATATAGCTCCCCTGTGCTCCCCCATAGTATATAGCCCCCTGTGCTCCCCCATAGTAGCCCCCTGTGCTCCCCCATAGTAGCCCCCTGTGCTCCCCCATAGTATATCGCCCCCTGTGCTCCCCCATAGTATATAGCCCCCTGTGCTCCCCAGTAGTATATAGCCCCCGTGCTTCCCAGTAGTATATAGCTCCCCTGTGCTCCCCAGTAGTATATAGCTCCCCTGTGCTCCCCAGTAGTATATAGCTCCCCTGTGCTCCCCATAGTATATAGACCCCTGTGCTCCCCATAGTATATAGACCCCTGTGCTCCCCCATACTATATAGCTCCCCTGTGCTCCCCCATAGTATATAGCTCCCCTGTGCTCCCTATAGTATATAGACCCCTGTGCTCCCCATAGTATATAGACCCCTGTGCTCCCCATAGTATATAGACCCCTGTGCTCCCCAGTAGTATATAGTCCCCTGTGCTCCCCCATAGTATATAGCTCCCCTGTGCTCCCCCATAGTATATAACTCCCCTGTGCTCCCCCATAGTATATAGCTCCCTGTGCTCCCCCATAGTATATAGCTCCCCTGTGCTCCCCCATAGTATATAGCCCCCCTGTGCTCCCCAATAGTATATAGCCCCCCTGTGCTCCCCCATAGTATATAGCCCCCCTATGCTCCTCCATAGTATATAGCTCCCCTGTGCTCCCCCATAGTATATAGCCCCCTGTGCTCCCCCATAGTATATAGCTCCCCTGTGCTCCCCCATAGTATATAGCCCCCTGTGCTCCCCCATAGTATATAGCCCCCTGTGCTCCCCATAGTCTATAGCCCCCTGTGCTCCCCCATAGTATATAGCTCCCCTGTGCTCCCCCATAGTATATAGCCCCCTGTTCTCCCCTATAGTATATAGCTCCCCTGTGCTCCCCCATAGTATATAGCTCCCCTGTGCTCCCCCATAGTATATAGCCCCCTGTGCTCCCCAATAGTATATAGCTCCCCCTCCCATATAACATTGAAAAAAACAAACACTTTTACTCACCTAGGTCCACGCGTTCCTCTTCTCTTTCCTCTTGTGGCCGCACTTCCTGCGGTCACAAGAGGCTGCACTCCCCTTACCCTCGCGCCGACGCTCCAGTGACGTCGGGCGCTAGAGGGAGAGTGCGGCCTCTTGTGACCGCAGGAAGTGCGGCCACAAGAGTGACTGACAGGGAGGGAGCCAATGGCTCTCTCTGTGTCAGTGTCGCTGCTGCTGCAGCGCTGGAGCGAACGGCGGGGCCCTGCAGGGGGCGCCATGGAGGGGTAAGTAGATTACCCATCCATGGCGCTCCCCCCTGACAGGCTGGTGGCCGGAGCCCTGTGCGACCGCACTGGTCGCACATAGCAAGCGCCGGCCTGCTCGGGGGGGCCCCTTTAATCAGTGGGCCCGGTGCACGTGCACCATGTGCCCTCTGGTTAAAGCGGCCCTGGGGAAACCCAGTGGTTGTTTTCATCTTTAAAGAACTCAGAGTCCATTATCTTGACAAATTCTCTGTCCTCTACTGACAAGGCTACTTTATGATCATCCTTAGTTGTATAAAACACTAATCTTCCCAAGTTGTCAGCATAGGGGGAGGGAATGACTTCAGGCAGCTGTAAGAGATTTGGCATGTTCTCTTTCACCTCATAGTGATGAGGGCATGGCTTGATGTAAGTTGTGCGTCCATCGCTGCGCACATAAGTCTTAAAGGAGTCAACTCCTGAGTGCTCCAAGCATACATTTCCTATGACTACCCATCCTAAGTCCAGTCTCTGGGCGTACGGGGCATAGTCTGGACCATTATACTGTTGATGCACCTTGTGTACCCTTAAATTGTCCCTGGCAAGCAGGAGTAAAATCTCAGCTTCTGAATCCAGAGGTGGGTTAACACTGGCCAGGTGCCTTAGATGAGGTTGGCGGAATGCAGCTTCTGAGGTAGGAATCTCATCCCTATGGTTGGGTATTTGATCACATTCGATCAACGTTGGTAGGGGTATTTCCGTATGTCCGTTGATTGGAGAAGCGATAAATCCCTGTGCCCTCCTGCCATTAGTCTCTATGCTACCAGAGCAAGTGTTTAAGGTGTAGGGTTTTGCTGGTCCTTTGATTCCAAAGGCTTCAAAGAATTTAGGCCCTGCTAGGGACCGGTTACTTTGGTCGTCAATGATGGCATACATTTTTACAGCTTTTTCTAGTTGTCCCTCTGGATAAACCTTGATTAGGCATATTTTGGCACAACATTTGTTTCTCTTGCTCTCCCCACATACCTCCAAGCAAGAGCAGGAAATTTCTGTAGCAGTGTTAGTGTCATTCTGAGGCTCCCCGCCGTGACTTGGAGCAGGACTAACAGTGACTTCGGCCAGTGAGTCTTTGCCGAGTGGGGTTGGGTGCATAGCTGTGGCATGTCTGTCACTGTATCAAAAATACAAAAATGTCTAGTGTGAACAAAGTCTCTTATACACTGTGTGTGTCAATGATCCGCACAGGTGATGTGCACTCTCAGACTCCCAGGCTGCCACTAGCCCGTACATATGCAATAATATCGGATATAAAGGTGCTGGAGTGCCGTATAAATACGTACAATACTGTTTATGATTCCTTATATTTTCATGAGTAAGGGGTCTGCCCCGAAACGTCGCGTCACGGCAGTAAGGAACGCCCACTCCGTTCTATGCACACCCGAGAGAGCCCACTAGCTACCGATATGGATTCACCATGCGAAGATTTCTAAAATAAAACGGATAAAATTCAGCAACTGAAACGTAGTCTACCTCTCCTTTATTTCTGAAAATATAAGGAATCATAAACAGTATTGTACGTATTTATACGGCACTCCAGCACCTTTATATCCGATATTATGTCTGTCACTGTGACACTCCTCACACTTGATGGCAGATTTACAGTCCTTGGCCATATGCTCTAATGAGGCGCAGCATCTGAAGCATACCCCAAGCTCAGTGAGGATTTTCTTGCGCTCTTGTAAGGTTTTAGATCTGAATCCTCTGCATTTGTATAATGGGTGAGGTTTTTTATGTATGGGGCATTCACGATTGAAGGAATTGTCCCTAGAGGAGATAGTGTTGTATTGTTTATCCATGCATTCTGCAGGTGGTGGCAGGTTTGTCTTTCTAACTTTCACGCTGTTCTTAAAATTTCTGTGTTTATAAGTGACACTTTCATACCTTGATGATGATGTCACTGAAGCTGTAGTGTTGAACTCCAGGAAATCAAGGCTGGGGTCGTTCCTCATCTGAGCCTGTTTATCGATGAAACTGCAGAAATGAATAAATGGTGGAAAGGTGAAATTGTGTGCTCTTTTGTATCTTGAGAATAATGTTGCCCATTTCTCTTGCAAACTGTGAGGCAGTTTTGTGACAATTGGGTTCACTCCATGGGCAGTATCCAGATAGCACAGTCCAGACAGACGTGGGTCTCTTTTAGCAAGTTCCAGTTCCATAAGCAGATCGCTTAAGTCCTGAAGCTTCTGGACTTCCTTTAGACTGATCTTTGGGACGTTCTGCAGTCTCTTAAATAGGGCTTTTTCTATTGCTCCTGCACTGCCAAAGGTACGTTCAAGTCTTTGCCAGGCGGCAGTGAGACCTGCCTCTGCTTGTCCCACATAGACAGTTCTGAGGCTTTTAATACGATTTGTAGAGCCCGGGCCCAACCATTTGACCATGAGATCAAGCTCCTGCTCTGCGGTTAAGTTAAGGTTGGCAATGGCAGCCTTGAAGGTTGCTTTCCAAGCTCTGTAGCTCTCTGCACAGTCATCAAATTTTGAGAGACTGGTGTTGATTAACTCTCTGCTCACCATGAACCTGGCAAACTCAGATATATCTGACTTCTCACTGCTTGTTGCTGTGACGACCTGTGGTGCCCATTGGGCGTATGGACTGCCTGGCGTGAAAGGGTGAGATGTTCCTGGGTAAAATGATGTTGCTGCAGGATTGAGCTGTGGTTTAACCTCTGGGGGTTCTGATGGCCCCTGCTGTGGGCCAGAAATGTCTTGTAGCCGTCTTGCTGTGATACCTGTCCTTGAGAGGGCACATCAGAATAATGGTTTTTAGTTTGTGTGGGTGCTGAGGATGACACTGCAGATAGTGTTGACTCGAAGGTTTGAGCATTGTCGGCTTGAACAGTACTGGAAATAGGGGCCACTGAAGATGACTGTCTTAGCACGTAGTCACTGGTTCGATCAATTGGATTGTCTATTTCTTTTGGTGGCAAGCAAACTGGATCAAGATTTTGGTACAATGCTTGCTCAAGTACCTTTACTTTAGCTAATGCAATTTCCTATTCCATCTCTGATCGAAGGAGCTTTATCTGAGCCTCTGCATTTATGCGGGCCTCTAATATTCTGTCACTCAAAACTTAGCTTCTAGAGCACGATGATCTGTAAGACTGAGAGGAATGTTTAGATGAATTTGATCGGTGTGATCTAGTTTCTTGCAAATGAGAGATACAGAGTTCCACTTTTTTTTTAACATCCTGCACCATGGCGTCTCTTTCTATGGCTCTTGATTCTACCTTGCTCAGTTCCAATAAGGCTTCATCGATATTAGAGTCTTTTAAAAAGGGGATATACTTTGCAGACAGTCTCTTATATCTTTTATGAGCTGTGTATAACTTTCCAACAGCATTTTGTAAACTCTTAGCGTCACCCTTGGTGGATTGAAATCCTGACAAGAGGGAGGCAACTCGTTCCCATAGCTCTTCTAAGTTATCACAGAGCTCATCTTTTGTGGTATAGTAGTTCTCAATGACTTTTAGTGTTGGTTTGGAAGAGCGTTTTGGTCGTACGACTTGGTCTGCTAGAAGAGTACGTTTTACTTCCTGCTCTTCAAAATGTTCAGATTCAAGTAGTTTTTGCTGTATTCCATCACTGGAGAATTGCGCAATATGCTTTTCTGCCATTTAGATATAGGATGCACTGTCTCTTTAAGAAAGCAGGCTTCTGATTTGGGGGCTGAAGATTGCTGCACTGCTTCTACGGGACACCCCAGATGATTCCCTAGGTTTTCTGAGTGCATTTTTGGGGTTTGTAGTCTGGGCGTCCGCAGCAATCTGAGGTAAATATATATAGCAAGTCTTTTTGGAGGGGTATGGTATAAGGGAAACTTGTAGTGTAGGATACGTGACGCACTGTGTGCTTCCCTTCAGGATTGTCCAGTCATGTTTTGTGGCTTGGCAGATTTGCTGTACATGTGCATTTTGCTAAGGAGATTTCTGAGGTAACTGGACTCTAAGGCAATTTCTGACTGTTCTGTCTCCACATGAGGCGAATGAAGGTGTAACTGGCTGAGTGACTGTGAGACTCTCCTACCTTCGTATCCAGAATGTAGAGCAGACCGGACCAGCACCAGCTCGGCTTTTGAAGACTTATATAGTTCACAGTGATATGAATGATATGAAGATTTGGTTTATTGAACTGGGATACAGCAGTAATAGATGATACAACACTGTAGTTATTTCTGTAGTTATTAATGTTTCTGCTGAGGTACTTCTGAGATATTGCTGTGGCTATTGCTGGTCAGAAATTGATGCCTTCACAAGCCCAAGAACAAGTGTACTCCCTGTCTCACAGTAAGGACCAAAATGGTACCTGACAGCAGGTTGCTAGGAGACAGACCTGTGAAAGCACACCCAGTTTGAAAAACTTAATTAAAAAGAACAAGAGTGAGCAGACACAAATTCCGTCCAGCAAATGGCAGCATAGAAAACAATGCATAGAATAGACGATAAAAATTAATGTAGAGCTATAGAATAACAGCTGAAACTATAACTATAAGGAAAAAACAGCACAATGTATACCATACAGCACCCACAGCACTGTATGGAGACATGTTACTCCCTATTCTATGTGTTTGCTCAGTAGTTTCCACTAACACATTGCAACAAAGAAGAATACCCAGTAAGTTATCCATATCTGTGTATCCTAACACTGTCTCGTGATCTATCTATCTATCTATCTATCTATCTATCTATCTATCTATCTATCTATCTATCTCCTATCTATCTATCTATCTATCTATCTATCTATCTATCTATCTATCTATCCCATGAATCCCTCTGGTCTGTCTATCTAATATATGTAATTAATATTGTGTACCTTGCCACGCTTCTAAAGAATATTGAGTAAAAAATTGAACTACAAGGCTAAGCAAGCCTAGGGGGATCACTGAACTATTAGGCATTATGATGATATCAATGTCAAAAAGTGTGCACCATGGGGGAGATTTATCAAACATGGTGTAAAATCAAACTAGCTAAATTGCCCCTAGCAACCTATCTGATGTCACCTTTCATTTTCCAAAGAGTCTGTGAGGAATGAAAGGTGGAATCTGATTGGTTGCTAGGGGAAACTGAGCCAGTTTCACCATGTTTGATAAATCTTCCCCCATATGCCCATTGCTGATGTCTTCTTTATATTACTATAAATATTCCTCAGCCCACCTTACACCAAGTTGGTAGATGCATTACACTGCATAGAGTTGTAGTACTGCAAGGCCCAGAGTGCAAATGAATAAAGAGCACTTGAACTAACCTGCTATCATAGAAGTCCAGATATCTAGAAGTCCAGTCTAGAAGACCTGCTGCACGGACCACTTGGAGCAAGTACTACTTACCTGGACCTCTAGATATCCAGACTATCATCATAGTGCCTAATAGTTCAGTGATCCCCTAATGCTTGCTGAGCCTTTTAGTTCGATTTTTGTCTCAATATTCTTTATGAGCCTAGCACAATATTAATTACTGTAAGATAGACAGACCAGAGGGATTCATGGGATAGATAGAAGATTCCAAGGTGTTGTAATGAGGTTATCATCCTTCTCTATTTCACAGATGGGTGCAGTAAATGTTAGCTACGCCTCTGATTTTTGCCTCTGAGTATTGCCAATATTTGTTTGCTGTAAATGAAGAATGGAAGGGGCTGAGGGTTACCCATGTAATTAGATAAATAAATATGACTTGTTGGTATGAATATTACAACAAAAATAACATTTGTCTTGGCTTCTAATTCTTTGTCAAAATGTTATTCTGTTTGAGATATACAGAATGAGTAAGGAGTCCTCTCAATACCAATTCTATATACAGTATAGCAGTCTGTGGTTAGCGCCACCTATGTCATATTTTATTCCCTTTACCTCTGTTGTCACATTGTATTGCATCTGTAGACCTGATGTCCTGAAGTTTAGGTTCATGTTGTTACTTTCATGAATGTTTGTTATATTTTAGTTTCCTTATTTTTATTTGCCTAATTGGCAAGATGTTATTTGTGATACAGTGACGTGTATGAGCTGATGACCCCCAAGTGGGTATAATTCCAATTACAAGTAACCATCTGCTTTTGTCTCCTGTCCTCTCTATATCTAAAACTGTATCTTTCTAAAATTATATGGGAAATTTACCAATCTTTGTGCAATCTTTGTGTAATAGAGAAGCAGTTGCCGATAGGAATTCCAGCTTTTATTTTTCAGAGTTCTTTTCAATAAAATAAAAGAAACAATATGGTTTCTTGCTATCGGCAGCTACTCTGTTGTTTCTTTGCACAAGGTTTGATTAATCTCCATACTTGGTCTTCCCTTCTGAAAACGGTCCCCTCTCTGGTTCATCCTAAATGCAGCAGCCAGACTCCACTTCCTTTTCAGCTGCTACATCAATGCCTCCCCCTTTGTCAGTCATTACACTGTTAAAGGGGTACTCCAGCAAAAAATATTTAATCTTTTGTAACTTTTTGACACCAGTTGATTTGAAACAAAACAAATATAACCGGAGTACAGAATACAATACAAAATCCTGTGCCTCCCTCCATCTCCTCCCTGTCACGGCCGCGGCGGCGTCCCGTGCTCCGGGCCGCCGCCGTGACCTCTCTCTGCCCCATGCAGCCGCCGGGGTCCTTGTGCAGGGACCCGGCGCTGCTACCCTTTCGGCCCCGGGGGGCGCCTTACCTCGCCCCGCTCCTGTCTCCATCTGTGCCGGCCGGTGCGCGCGTCCCCACCTCCTAGGCCGCGCGTGCCGGCTGTCTCTGATTTAAAGGGCCAGTCCGCCCCTAATTGGTAGTTGCACTAATCACTCCCTATATATTCCAGCCCTTCCCCACTACAGGTGTTGGAGCCTCTGCATGCTTCCCATAGCGTTTGGCCCAGCTCCCTGTTGTTCCTGACCTTAGTCCTTGTTCCTTGTTCCTGTCCGCAGTCCTTGTCCCTTGTCCCTAGTCCCTGCCCGCTGCCTTCCCATTGTTCCTGAGTCCTGTCTGCCACCTGCGATCACGCCTACAGACCTCTGCCTGCACTATCTCCTGCTTACTGCTCATGCCACGCCTCGCCTGCCCTCACTAGCAACCAAGCCAGGGGTAGCGACCTGGGGGTCGCCTGCCGCAGCAAGTCCATCCCTCCTTGCGGCGGGCTCTGGTGAAAGCTAGCGGCCCCTTAGACTCCGCTCCCTGGTGAGGTTAGTGCCATCGGTAGTGACGGTTCAGTGGATCCACTACTCCAGGCGTTACAGTAGGCTCCAACCATGGATCCCGGCGAGGTGCCTGATCTCCGTGACGTAGCCAGAGTGGTCGCTCAACAGGCTCAACAAATCCAGCAACAGTCGCAGCAGATCCAGCAACTGACTGCCGCCTTACAGCAGCATACTACAGCTCAGCGCTCACCACCTCCTGCAGCCTCTTTGAGACTTCGACTGGCTCTCCCGAGTAAATATGGAGGCAATCTCAAGTTGTGCAGGGGATTCCTGACTCAATGCACCATGCATATTAAACTCTTAAATAGTCAGTTCCCCACCGAGCGCTCTAAAGTGGCTTTCATCATCAGCCTATTGGAGGGTAGAGCTTTGGCCTGGGCCATGCCGCTGTGGGACCGAGATGATCCTGTTGCTGCCAATCTCCGAACCTTCCTGGCCGAGTTTTGCTCCGTATTTGAGGAACCTGCCCGTGCTTTTTCAGCTGAGACTGCTCTCCTCAACCCCTCTCAAGGGAGCTCCTCTGTTGGTGACTACGCCATCCAGTTCCGCACTCTGGCAGCTGAATTAGACTGGAATGAGGCCTCTCTAATAGCCTCCTTCAAGAAGGGCCTATCCAGTTGGGTGAAAGACGTGCTCTCCGCCCGCGACCTCCCTACATCTCTGAGCGATCTAATCCTACTGGCTACCAGAGTCGACAACCGATTTTCCGAGAGAGAGGAGGAGGTCCGGCAAGAATGGCGACTAAGCCTGCCCCGTCGCCATCACCGCCTAGCACCGGTTTTCCAGAATCCTGTTGCTCCTGTACCCCAGTCGACTCCTGAGGTTCCAATGCAAGTAGAACGAGTTCGCCTGACTCCTCATGAGAGGGCTCGCCGACTAGAGCTGAATCTCTGTCTCTATTGCGGTGGCTCTGATCACTTCCAGCAGAGATGTCCCCAACGTCCTCAGTGTCCGGGAAACGCTCGCACCTAGGTTCGGTAGGAGAGGCCTCCCTAGGTGTGAATGCCACCTCTCCAAGATTGTCTATGCCAGTTTCCATCCAGACGCCCTCAGGACAAATTCACCAGACTACTGCCTTCATCGTCTCCGGGTCTGCGGGCAGTTTCATTGCAGCTACCTTAGTCCAAAAATGGCGGCTACCCGTGATCCAGCTAGCCCAATCCCTGTCTATCTCCTCGGTCACGGGCGAGACTCTTGCTGAAGCTGTGCTCTACCAGACTGCACCTCTAGTCCTCCAGGTGGGCGCTTTACATCAGGAGAAGATCTCCTTCTACGTCTTGCGGCTTTCCTCTTCCGACATCCTGCTGGGTCTACCTTGGCTGCAATTACATACCCCTAAGGTAGACTGGAGAACCAGGGAAATTCTCAGGTGGGGTCTGGACTGTCCTAACCGGTGTCTGAAGCTTCCTCAGCCCAAGAGATCTGTGACGTCACCTGACTCCGTCAAGCCTCTACCCGGCCTACCGGCAGAATACCAAGACTTGGCTGACGTCTTTTCTGCCAAAGAGGCGGACTCTCTACCCCCTCACCGGACATATGATTGTCCCATAGACCTCCTTCCTGGAACTTCTCCTCCACGAGGTCGAGTGTACCCTCTCTCCGTGCCCGAGACTGAGGCCATGTCTTCCTATATCCGGGAGAACCTACAGAAGCGTTTCATTCGCAAATCCACATCCCCTGCTGGCGCAGGATTCTTCTTTGTGCAGAAGAAGGACGGTTCTCTTCGTCCATGCATAGACTACAGGGGCCTAAATAAGGTGACAGTCAAGAACCGTTATCCTCTTCCACTTATTCCTGAACTATTCGACCTTCTCCGTGGAGCCAAGATCTTCTCTAAGCTGGACCTCAGAGGGAGCGTACAATTTAATCCGTATTCGTGAAGGAGACGAATGGAAGATCGCTTTTAACACCAGAGATGGGCACTACGAATACCTGGTCATGCCATTCGGCCTATGCAATGCCCCAGCGGTTTTCCAGGAATTCGTTAACGACATCTTCCGAGACCTCCTCTATGTCTGTGTCATTGTCTATCTTGACGACATTTTGGTATTCTCCCCTGACCAGCAGACTCACGTGACACAAGTACGTCAGGTCCTACGAAGACTACGGGCCAATCATCTGTACGCCAAGCTAGAGAAGTGCATTTTCCATCAGCACAGTCTTCCGTTTCTTGGGTATATTGTCTCCGACCAGGGTCTACAAATGGATCCGGCCAAGCTCTCAGCTGTTCTCCAGTGGCCACGTCCTGTGGGACTCAGAGCTATCCAACGCCTCCTAGGATTTGCCAACTACTATCGGCAGTTCATCCCACACTTCTCTACCCTGGTCGCACCCATCGTGGCTCTCACTAAGAAGAAGGCGGATCCCAGGCATTGGCCACCTGAGGCCGAGCAAGCCTTCACTAGCCTAAAGTCAGCCTTTGCTTCTGCTCCTGTGCTAGTTCGCCCTGATGCCACCAAGCCGTTTTCACTTGAGGTCGACGCATCTTCAGTAGGCGCTGGAGCCGTCCTCTCACAAAGGGACGCATCAGGCAAAACCCGAACCTATGGGTTCTTCTCAAAGACTTTCTCCCCTGCCGAGAGGAACTATACTATTGGCGACCGAGAACTCTTGGCGATTAAGTTGGCACTGGAGGAGTGGCGTCATCTCCTAGAGGGGGATAGGCATCCGGTAAATATCTACACGGACCACAAGAATCTTCTCTACCTCCAATCGACCCAACGTCTCAATCCCCGGCAGGCCAGGTGGTCGCTTTTCTTTTCACGTTTCAACTTCGTTATCCAATTCCGTCCGGCTGAGAAGAACGTGAAAGCCGATGCTCTCTCCCGAGCATCTGACGTCATGGGACAAGAGGACTCTCCTCGCCACATTATACCTCCCGATCGCCTAGTGCCAGTCGCCACATCCACTCTTCAAAGATTGCCTCCCGGTAAGACCTATGTGCGCCCTGCTCTTCGAAGACGGATCTTGAAATGGGGTCATTCCTCTATGGTGGCCGGGCATCCGGGAGTTCTAAAGACCGGGCAACTGATCTCCCGCCACTACTGATGGCCTAGCCTACTCCAAGATGTCAAGGACTTTGTGGCCTCCTGTACCATCTGTGCCAGAAACAAGTCCTCCCGTCAAAAACCTGCCGGCTTACTTCAGCCCTTGCCAGTTCCAGACCGCCCCTGGTGCCATATAGGCATGGACTTTGTCACAGACTTGCCTCCATCTGCGGGTAACACTTTCATTTGGGTTGTTACTGACCGCTTCTCCAAGATGTCCCACTTCGTGGCTCTTCCTGGACTACCATCAGCTCCTCGCCTGGCCCAGCTGTTCTTTCAGCATATCTTCCGCCTACATGGTCTTCCTCTTCATATAGTGTCTGACAGAGGCTCACAATTCGTCTCCAGATTCTGGCGTGCTCTCTGCTCTCAACTCCAAGTGAAGCTGGACTTCTCATCGGCCTATCATCCCCAGACCAATGGGCAAGTGGAAAGGGTCAATCAGGTCCTTGGCAATTATCTTCGACACTCCGTCTCCGCTCGCCAGGACAACTGGTCCAGTCTGCTTCCATGGGCTGAGTTCTCCTACAACCATCTGGACTCGAGTTCCACAGGCAAGTCACCCTTCTATGTGGTCTATGGGCATCACCCTCGTCCTCCTCTGCCTCTCTCTCCATCCTCTGAGGTCCCAGCCCTGGAATTGTTATCTGACCTGCAGTCGATCTGGGAACAGACTTGACAATCTTTGCTCAAGGCATCTGACCGCATGAAGGACCAGGCGGATAAGAGAAGAACACCTGCCACGAATTTTCTCCCAGGTGACAAAGTCTGGCTCTCTGCCAAATATGTCCGACTCAAGATTCCTAGCTACAAGTTGGGTCCTCGATTCCTCGGGCCTTTCTCGGTGCTAAAACGCATCAACCCTGTCACCTACAAACTCCGCCTACCCCCTACTATGCGGATTCCGAACGCCTTCCATGTTTCCCTCTTAAAGCCAGTGGTCCTCAACCGGTTCTCCAATAAGTCTTCGTTCACTGCTCCACAAGCCGTCTCTGACGACGTTTACGTTGTTAAAGACATTCTGGCCATGAAAACTGTCAGAGGGAGACGGTTCTTCCTAGTGGACTGGAGAGGATTTGGTCCTGAGGGAACCCGAGGCTAACATCCTGGACCAAGATCTCATCAAGAGATTCCTGCAGGCAAGAAAGAGGGGGAGTCCAAAGGGGGGGGTACTGTCACGTGCTCCGGGCCGCCGCCGCGACCTCTCTCTGCCCCATGCAGCCGCGGGGGTCCTTGTGCAGGGACCCGGCGCTGCTACCTGTTCGGCCCTGGGGGTGCCTTACCTCGCCCCGCTCCTGTCTCTGTCTGTGCCGGCCGGCGTGCGTGTTCCCACCTCCTAGGGTGCGCGCGCGCCGGCTGTCTCAGATTTAAAGGGCCAGTCCGCCCCTAATTGGTAGTTGCACTAATCACTCCCTATAAATTCCAGCCCTGCCCCACTACAGGTGTCGGAGCCTCTGCATGCTTCCCTTAGCGTTTGGCCCAGCTCCCTGTTGTTCCTGACCTTAGTCCTTGTTCCTTGTTCCTGTCCGCAGTCTTTCTCCCTAGTCCCTGCCCGCTGTCTTCCCATTGTTCCTGAGTCCTGTCCGCCACCTGCGATCACGCCTACAGACCTCTGCCTGCACTATCTCCTGCCTACTGCTCCTGCCACGCCTCGCCTGCCGTCACTAGCAACCAAGCCAGGGGTAGTGTAATAGAGCATGTTGAAAGGCAGCGATCTGTCATGGTCTTTTAACATGCTGAAAGATCACAATTATGGCAGCGACCATCTTTGCCTGAACAATGTAATGGTCGTTCCTCCCCTCTCACTGTCTGTGCGTGTAATAGGCCAGGCAGCAAGTGGCAGACAAGGGGGAAGCGAACACCAAGCTGACAGGTCGGCACTCACTTCTCCCGGAAAATCATGCTGTGCAGTACAGCCTTAAGGGTCCTATGAGACAAAGCGATTTTTTATTTTCTCCATTAACTATTGCAAATGAGCGCTTTTTTGCATAAGACCTGAAATCATTCACCATAATACACTGAATGATAGTCGTTAGTTACAATCGCAATTACGATCGTTATCACATTCGTTATTATGATCTTTTGTGTACTGTATATTCAGAGATTGGCTAGTGACTGGTTCACCCACCTTTATGTGCACTACTATTAATGAGGGACAAACTCCCACTTTATCTACCCCACTTTCTCCAGTGGTTAAAATGTAACTTTTATTGATGTCTCTAAAATTTATTTTTAACAAGTGCTTCTGTTATTGCACTGCGCACCTAATGCAACGTTTACACGGAGCTATAATTCGCCCAATCAATCGTTTAACAATTTTAAAGCAACGATTTTGTTTTTATAACGATCAGCGTTTAGACGAATAAATCGCTAGAAAAATCGTTTGAAAATTCGTAAGAAAAATTGTTATTGCTATAGTTTTTAAGATCGCTTAAGCCTATCTTTTACATAGGGTAAATTGGTGAAAGACTGTTTACACAAAGCGATCTGCAAATTTTCAGCAAATGACGAACGACGATTTAAGAACATGTTGAAAGATCAAAATGAACGAATTCTTACTTGTCGTTTGATCGTTTGCTGTGTTCCCACAGTACGATTATTGCTCAAATGGGATCGTTTATGCGAAAATTTGAACGATAATTGTTCCGTGTAATCGCAGCATAAGTCACTGATATCAGACTCAAATTAAGTCCTCCAGCCGGAGATACTCGTTTATTCCAGAGGAAGAGTGATCCATGCTGAGAGACTTTCCAGGTCACATCCCAGGCATCCCTGTCAGAAGATTGCCAAGCTAACAAAGCAATTCGCAAGTCGCTCATCTCTAGAAGTAACTGCCTTATTTTTACATTGTGGGAACATAGCCTTAAGGGTTATCTGACGTTAGAAAACCATGGTCACTTTCTTCCAAAGACAGCAGCAGTCTTGTCTCCAGTTTGGGTATAGATTTTCCAACTCAGTTCTATTGAAGTGAATGAAGCTTCATTGCAAACCACACCTGAGCTAGAGACAGGAGTTGTGTTGTATCTAGAACAGTGCTTCTCAAACTTTTTCTACTGGAGCCTCACCCAGCAGACCAAGGCAATGCCTGGGCCTCACCAGACTGACCAAGAGGATGTCTGGGCCTCACTATCTGTGGTGAAAGTCCATTTAGAAGCTGAAAATAATGCTCGGGCTACCTTTCACCCATCTCCCAAACTCTAGATACTAATAAATTAAGTACAAAATAAATTACTAATGTTGTTAAAATTGATATTTTTGCAAACAGCAAAAGGGCTGTGCAGATCATAGTTACTTTGTGAAAACTGGCTCCTCAGCTGGGCCTCACCAACAACTAGGGGGCGCCTCACAGTTTGAGAAGCACTGATCTAGAAGAAAGTGTTTTAGTAGGGGTCCTATTACACTAAACAAATTTTTATTTTCAACGATTAACAATAAAAGATTGCAAACAAGCGCTTTTGGAAACGACCTGAAACTATTCACCTTAATACATGGCATAAAAAGTCATAAGTTGCGATCATAATTACAATCATACTTACGCTCTAGTATATGAACGATCATACTTACAAACGATGTGTACATACACCAAAAGATTTGTGAACAATTAACAATGATTTTATGGTCAGCTCATGCATTTCATTGCTTGAAAGGGTTATTCTGGTGGGAAAAAAAAATCTTTTACATCAACTGGTTTCAGAAAGTTATATAGATTTCTTATTTCCTTCTGTTAAAAAAATCTTTAGTGTTTCAGTACTTATCAGCTCCTGTATGTCCTGCAGGAAGTGGTGTATTCTTTCCAGTCTGCCACAGTGCTTTATGCTGTCCTTAACTGTCCAGAGCAGTAACAAATGTGTGTACTATTAAAGGAATTGTCCCTACATCAATGTTGCTTATTATTATCGATGGAATAATAATTATGGGTGTAACTATAGGGGTGCATAGGGTCTGGTTGCACCTGTTCCCAAGAATCTGAGGAGTCCCATAAGGTTTTTTTTTTTTTTTACTATAAATAAACTATTATAGCATGTTACAGATTTTGCATTGCGGCCTGACACTTTCAAGTTACGCCTCTGTCTCTTTGCCGGTGGTCACGGGACACCCACTGATCAGATACTTTACTCTGAGTGATACATGATAGGTATCTGATCATGAGAGTCTGAAATTCTAATTTTATCAGATGGAAATAGCCTTTTTAAGTACTCTATTTATCAGTTTCGTCTACCATGCAAAACAGAAAATGACTGGTGAAAAAAAGTATAATTTTTTTTTACTCAATTTTGTTGTTTCATAGGTGTTGGCTTCGACATGATACCTACTTTATTTGGAGCTTTATTGGACCAGCTACCCTCATAATCATGGTAATTCTTTATCTATAATCTTTGCTTATTGCTTTTTATTAACTTCTCTAAAATATTAATTACAGCAGACGGGAATGGAATCTGTTAAGGGGAAATTTATAAACATTCATTTTTTTAATGCCATGCCAAATAATTATCAAGCAGAATTAGGCCACAATGACAAACATATATATATTTTTTTTGCCCACTTGACAGACATTTTTCTGTGCTCTCTCTGACTCACAAGGGTCATTCCTGTTATATTGTTGGGGCCCCTTCTGGGTCCTATGTGAGAATTGTTCACTACAGGATGTCTCCTCTTTGTCATCTTTTCTTTCTTTTTCCTTCTCTCCCCCTTCATCTAATTGGAATGCATCTGTCCCTTTCCTGTATGAATGTCTGCGGTACAACAGATTAGAAGAGCCACACATAATGTGCAGGGCCTTAATAGCCCAATAAAGAGGAAGAAGGCATTTCAATCATATCATTCGCTGAGAGCAAATATCCTCATTTTACAGGAGCTTCATTTTACTAATAATTTGTTTTTAAAATGTATGCTTAAAAATTATTCTATGTATTTCCTTGCTTTAGCGGATGAAAAGTAGAGAGGAGTGGGCATATTCTTTTCTAGAGTGGTCAACTTCATGTTATCGGACACCTATCATGACCCTGAAGGACGTTACCTACTGGTAACGGGTTCCATTCAAGGTTCCCCTATCTCTTTTCTTTCTTACCTTGCCCCTAATACAGGTTATGTTTTTTCAAACAACTATTCCCCCATTTCATAGGCTGACTGATTTTGGCTGGTGATTCTAATTTAGCTTTGGATGCCACATTGGATAAAAAACCTGGTGAATTGTCTAAGATCAGATCCCCATCCAAACAGGGTTTGTTATTGGCCAAATTGCTTCATGCACATGATCTCATAGATGCCTAGCGGGCGGGCAATCCTACTAAGGATTACAATTATTTTTCACTGGCTCATGCTTCTTACTCCAAGATAGATCATGTCTTACTTTCCTCCCTGTTGAATAACATGAAAGTGCAAAAGGAAACAATTAGGGGGGAGGCAGTTACTAAGGATTGCCTCTAGATTAAAGAAGGAAAGGGAAGCTACTTTAGCCCAAAAATCTCTTGAATATTCTAAATTGGTTAAGCAACACAAACAGGACCCTAAGTAAGACTTACTTTCTAAAATTAAGTTAGCTACAACTGAACTAATAAATGCCTTACTACAATCGTGGACCGTAGTCTATATTGGAAGCAGTATAGGTTTTTTAGCCAAAGCGATAAACCTGGTATGACTTGGGCTCACCCCTTGTAATAAATCTAATGTGGTCCCAATGATATGTATACTAGATGGCTCTCTTTCTCAACACCCCAAAAAAGTGATAGCGATCTTCTTTCATTTTATTCCAAATTATATGACAAGTGTCATGTAAAGCTAATTCTTTGTTGGCTGATATCTTGATACTGGCTATATCTGAGAAACATAGGGAGCTCATGGGTGATTCTATTTCCTTAGGGGAGGTAAAGTTTGTGGATAACACTCTTCAAGGTGGGATCAACTTTAGGCGCTGATGGGTTTTCCAGTTTGCATTACAAAAAATGTATTGATATCTTAGGCCCCCACCTTGTGCAACTTTCTCTTTTTTTTAACTCTTTTTATTCAAAAATACATTTAAAGAAACATCAGATTGTACAAACATACATTCAGTTAGGCAAAAAAAAGTACAGTACAGGGTTGTCAGGTCGTGAGGAGGCCGAAGTTAGTTAGAACAATCTTGGCAACAAAACGTAGACTGTACTTTTGTATCTAACTTGGGGGGAGGGGTTTCCAGGTGGAGGGGGCAGGGAAAGAGAACCAGACCAGTGCAAGTATTACTAGCTGAGATAAGTTGGGGATATTGCAAAGTTTAACCAGCTGCTTGTTGTTAGAGTTGTTAGAGGAAGGTCAGGGGTTAGAAGCTGAACAAGACAAGTCTTAGAGGGCGCCCAGTAATTCTACTGATATGAGGGGTGATACTACTCCAAAAATTGGAACTCCCTCGGTAGTGCCACCACAAATGCATATAGGAACCAGGGGTCACACCGCATTTCTGGCAGGCATCTGCATATTCAGGGTTTAATTTTTGAAATTTGGAGGGAGTGAGATACCAGCAGGAGAGGACTTTGTATCCATTTTCCTGCAGCCTAATGCAACTAGAGGTAAGTTCAGGGGCAGCAAGAATGGATTTAAAGGACAACTCCCGCGGGACCCCAAAAAAAAACAAAACACAGACACACACAGACACCATACTCACCATCTCTCCGGTGACGATCGCCACTCGATTCGCCCGCCGTCCGCCTCTCCGTCGCCGCCGTCCGCCATCCAGCGATGTCTCCGACTTCCGGGTCCAGGGGATGGAAAAGGCTGCCAGTGCGCTTGCACACCGGCAGCCTTTTCATTGGCTGGAGCGCATCACATGGCTTCCAGCAAGCTCAGCCAATCAGGGCTGAGCAAGCTGGAAGCCATGTGATGCGCTCCAGCCAATGAAAAGGCTGCTGGTGCGCATGTGCACCAGCAGCCTTTTCATCCCCATTCACTTTGCATGAAGACGCCGAGGAGGAAGAAGACCCGGACCGCCCCTCGGCTCTGACGTCGTCGTCACCAGATGCCGCCCCGGAGAAGAGGACCGTGACGATCGTAATAGGTAATGTATACATTCTTTAACTTCCGGGGTGGGGGGTCGGGGGTCCGAAAGTGGGGGAAGGGGGCCAGGCCGGGTATTTAACCACATTACAAAGTTATATAACTTTGTAATGTGTGTTAAATGAGCAAAAAAAAAATTTTGTGGGAGTTGTCCTTTAAAGGCTCTGTAAAAAGGTGCATGAGGTTGCACTGTCGGAGGGGGTGCCTCCGTGAGTTGCTTATAAAACATAGAAGTTTCTAGGGGGGCTTTACTGTAGAATCAGTTTATCAAACCAAGTGGTGGCTGTGGTGATTCTGTAAGGAGGTTACTAAAGGGTTAAGTGGGTTAAGCAATCTAGTATAAGTAAGAAGTAAGTCTAGTTTTGGGCAATTGATGATCTGGCACACCTCTTTGTGTGTTGGAAGCAGTCCCACTGGGAACAGTAAGTGTAAAGGTAGTGTGTTGAGACGAAGAGAGAAAGAAAAGGTAGACTTGGTTAAGTTAGTTGAGATATCCAGTAAGTCTTGGGTTTGTAGAAGGGGAGAAGGATGGAACAGAAATTGGAAAGAATTCTTATTTGCAAGCCAAATATCATAGGTGAGCCTGGTGCAGCTTAAAAATGTGATTAGGGATGGGGCCCACCCTAGCTCTGAGTCTTTTAAAGCCTACATATCTGTTATTCGCAAACCCCAAAAAGACCATTGTCAATGTGAGAATTATAGACCAATTTCACTAATTAATGGCAATATTAAAATATTTTCTAAAACTTTGACAATTTGGATTCATTTATTTATAGAACAATATATTTATTTGTGATCAGGTGGACATCCCTAATTAGGGATGGGTACGAACTTGCCGAGGTTAGGGTTTCGTATGAACCCGAATGCTCGGCATCAGATTCCCGCTGTCTGCCCGCTCCGTGCAGCGGGTGGATACAGCGGGAGGACCGCCTGGAAAACTGGGATACAGCCTATGGCTATGGCTGTATCCCAGTTTTCCAGGCGTTCCTCCCACTGTATCCACCCTCTCCACGGAGCGGGCAGACAGCGGGAATCATTTCCGAGAGTTCGGGTTTGTACGAACCCGAACTAGGTTCGGACCATCCCTATCCCTGATCAACAAGCTGCAGATCAAACAAGGAGGGTTATTGATCTTTTATCTTTAGTGCAGTCAAAGTGGACACGTATTTCCACTAAAAAAGCTTTGTGTATGTCTTTAAACCTTCACAAAGCTTTTGATTCCTTGAATTGGGATTATTTGTGTTTTTTTTATTTTTATTTTGAAGAGGTAGGGGTTTGGGGTCAAAATCTTATCTATTTTACATGGCTTATATTCTTCCCCTGTAGCCTATGCTTATTAAGGGTCACCGGTCCCCTCCTATCGGTATGGCTCGCGTAACGAGACAAGGTTGCCCTTTATCCCCTGTTTTTATTTATATTAGCTACTGAGCCCTTAGCTCATTTGATTTGGAAACATTAAAATATTAAAGGAATAGAGGTTAAAGGGGAACAGGATAACTGTGCGTGATATGCCGATGATATTTTGTTACTGTTATCGTCTCACATTTTATTTGTTAGATAAATTCTCTGCTAATGCGGGTTAACAAGTTAACCATCATAAGGGTAGCTTCACACGGGCGGGCTCGCAGCGAGATTCTCGCTGCGAGCCCGGCAGGTCCTGGCAGTTCCCATAAACTACATACTTGCTGCGGACCGCAGCGAGTATGTAATTGTACCGCGCTTAACTCCTTCTACTCCCGCCCGGCTCCCCCGCTGTAAGCAGCATACATTACCTGTCCTTGCTGCTCGGGTCCGGCGTCCTGCTCTCCCGTCCGGCCAATTAGTGTGTTGCCCAGTCAGAAATTTCAAACAACAATCCAGAGACATGTGGCTATGCTTACTGAATAAATTTTAACGATAAATTGAGCTATCTGGAAATGTATTAACCCCTTCTATATCATCTCTTTTTTTCTACAAATTTTTTTTTCCGCTCTGGAAACAGCTCAGAGAGGACTTAAAGGTTTGGTCTATGCTCAGTCTTTCTTCGGTTGGCCGCATTGCGGCAGTCAAGACGACGCTGTTACCTAAACTATTATATTATTTTTGCACTATTCTGTTTGAAATTTTTCTGTCTTTTCTACTCTCTTTTCAGAAAGAGATTCTTTCCTTTACATGGGGTTCATGGAGGTGTCGAGTTGCCCAACACACTTCATACCAAAAAGATAAATGGTGGCTTAGGCCCTCCACAGTTTATAAAATATTATTATGCTAAACGCTTGGCCTCTATTGTTCCCTTGCATAGGTTGACGGCACACCCTCATTGGATTGGGATAAACCTATTTTCTTGTTCTGCTGCACCTCTTTTCTCTAATCCTGAATTTCCCTCTAGCTTTGTGCCTCATTGTTTAAGTGGTGGACAGATAAAGGATTGTATAGGATCGGCAACTTTTTTTTATAGGTGAATTTTTTTTGTACAGTCCATAAGATTCCAGACTCTGAAATTGTTTAACCTCTCTTAAAGGTAAATCTAAAGATATCACTGTCTCTTCTTTCTTTGAAAACATGTGTAAACAGTTTACTTTAGGAGCGCATGCATTGTCATAGCAATACATTCAATTGATCTCTCCCACCAAGAAATTAAGTTACATGACACAATGGGAAAAGATCTCACTATGAATTTTTTGAAATTGTGAATGGCAAGATATGGCTTCATATAACGCTGAAGTTTTTTAAAACTATGTACCATGGGTGGTGATCCTGCACAAAAGTTTTTGTAAAGTATTTTAAACATGCTGTTTTCTTTAACTCAATGTGATGTACATATGTCTCCTTCCTATGCTTTGTTGAATATGAACGTTCCAGAGATGTCCAAGACTAACAAATTACTCATTTTCTGTTCTTAGTGGCTAAAGTGGCCATTGCAACTTCTTGGAAAAAATTCCTATAGAACTAATGAGAAATAAGTTAAACTGGATAATGGTAAACAATAGACTTCATTCTATTCTAAATAAGGAAGAAAGGTTTTGAAAGGTCTGGGACCCCTGGATATCATATCTAATGCCGTCTTGGTTGGGTTAGGGGATGGATAGGGCAAAGTTTATCCCCCCCCCCCCTGAAGATTTTCTTACTCTGTTTATATGGGATACTATTGTGCAGGAGTTTAGTGGATATGAATATTTATATTGGTATGGTTGTACATGCGAGATACCTACAAGAAAGGTATATGCTGTAGCTATGGTGGCCGCGTCATCAGCCGCTCAGCCGCGATTGGCTGAGCACAGTTATGCTCAGCCAATCGCGGCTGAGCTTCGGATGACGCTGCAGAGGGTGGCCGGCACTCGGGAAGATCCGCCAAGCTCCCGAAGAAGACGTCACTGCTGACGATCGGAGACCGTGGACGACACGATATGCGGTGAGTATAATGCACCACACTTCCGGGTCTAGCGTGGGTGGGGGGAAACACGGGGAAGGGGGCCATTCACAGACATAACATACATTACAAAGTTGTATAACTTTGTAATGTGTGTTATTCTGTGAATAATTTTTTATCGCCGGACAACCCCTTTAAGGCTAGGTTCACACTATGTAACTGTGCGGCTGTATTTTTTATGCAGCTGTAAATGTGCGGATGAAACTACGGCCGTGGGAAAAAATAGACATGCGGCTCAAAACATACGGTCATTTACTTGGAAATCTGGTTCAACTAAAAATAACAAATAAAATCTTAAGAAAGTGATGCAAACACCTCTGGATGCATCTGGGAAAGCAGGGAACACAGTTTACATGAATTGCTATTACCGTGGTTTGCGATCCTCTGCACTAATGCCGATGTCTCTCATGGTTAATCTATTAAAATAATAAAACACATTTTCGTTGTAATAAAGTGCCTATCGTTGGTCAATAATTAAATTTAAACTAATCCATCATTTTGCAATTAAATATACTGTTAAAATAAATATATATATAAATAAATGTATATTTATATATATATTTATTTTTTGACAGTATATTTATATATCAAATAAAAACACCCCCACACCCCTCATTGACCATTTTATTAAAAAAAATAATAAAAAAACGCTGGTCATCAACGTAGTCCACGTAATCCGACGTAATCCCCAGGATACCGATATCTGAAAAACAAAAAGGGAGAAACACACAAAAAACACACAAACAGGAGCACAACACCCATCATTGTGAGAGGTGTTGTGCACCTTACAGTATGCAGCATCTTTACAGATCGCTGCTTACAGTCTGGCCCCCAAGGGGTTAAGGGAGGATGTATTGCATCCCCCTTAACCCCTTGGGGGCCAGACTGATGTCAGACTGCACCCATCCCAGCAAGGAAGGGGATGGCGCGCGTGCCCTAGGAGGCGAGGACGCGTGCGCCGGCCGACACAGCGGGAGACAGGAGCGGAGGAAGGTGAGGCGCCCCCAGGGGCCGAACTAGCAGCAGCGCCGAATCCAGGTACTGTGACACCGGCGGCTGCCCGCGGGGAGGACGAGTTGCAGTGGTGGCCCGAAGCGCGGGACACCGCCGCAGCCTTGACAGGGGTCAAAACACAGTGATGGAGATGCAGCTTTGAATTAACAAAAGCAGAAGAAGAAATGCTCCAAAGCGCTGCTTCTCCCAGTGAATTATTTTTTTCTCGCAAAGATGCGGTAGACTCTTATTTTTAGGGGATGTCTTACTTTTCCATGAAATAGAATTCACATGTCACATGCACAGCAGGGACAGAGCGAATAATATGGTGGCTCTTGGCCACTAGGGGATGCTCATCACAGCACACTTGTACAGCACAGCAGGGACAGCGTACGGTATGGTGGCAGGTGCAAACAATGGGACAATAAAGTTAATTTTTGCAGCAAGGAAACACACTTTTTGTACACCTCTATAAAAAAGCGCCCTAATTGTCCCATTAGTGTAACTAGATTTTTATGCCGAAAGTCGTCAAACCTGCCAAACTGATCATTCGAAAAGTTCAAAGTTCGCTTATCTCTACCCAAGTGCATAACTTTACATTTATCTAAATTACACGTCATTTGCCAAGTCCAGCTTCCCCAAATCACTCTCTAATCTTATATCATCCTCCTCTTTAATATTATATTCTCCGCCTCTGTAATATTGTATTATCCTCCTCTGTGGTGATTACTTTACCCAGTTAAGTGTCATCTACAAATATGGAGATTGTCCTCTAAAGTCCCTCTACAAGGTCATTAATAAACATATTAAACGTTCAGCACTGAGACCCCAACTCATCCAAGCTTTTGACAATGAAATTGTTTAAATGAAAGTCGTGTTTTAATTCATATGATTGCGTTCAACTGAATTATTACTGTATTATAACTGTATTACTTTGGACTGCAGCTGTAGCTCTATCCTTGAAATCAATCGGTATAATTTACTCTAATATTCAGCGCTGTATTGCCATAATGTTGTCTTTATTCTACCCTTTTAGAGTTTGTATTAATATTGTGATTTTTTTTTTTTTTTTTTTTTGCTTTTTTAGCTTAATGTCATTTTTCTTGGAATTGCCCTATTTAAAATGTTTCATCATACTGCCATATTGAAACCAGACACTGGCTGCCTTGACAACATCAGGTAAGTTGAACCCTAATAATTATTCAAATTTGTTGTTTTAATGTTTTTTTTCCATTTTGTCTCTACAAGCAATACTCCAGAAATTATTTACATGTGATTTTGCCCAAATTAACCATCAAATGTGACACCCAAATTGAATTCTTCCAAGACCATAAGGTCTTTATTAACAAAATATAATTTTCTTTGCAGAGGTAGATGGCATGATATTGTTAAAGTGTTATGTTATTTAACAATTAATAGCATTTTATGTATGTTCTTTTTCAGATCCTGGGTTATAGGTGCCATAGCACTCCTTTGCCTGCTGGGGTTGACATGGGCTTTTGGACTTATGTATATAAATGAGAGTACGGTGATCATGGCATACTTGTTCACTGTTTTCAACTGTCTTCAGGGAATGTTCATATTCATTTTTCACTGCGTACTGCAAAAGAAGGTAAACTGAGCAATTATTGTTGTCCCTCACTTGTTGTAATATAGTATTACCATGCAATACAGTAGTTAAAGGGGTACTCCAGCTGCTGTTATATAAAACAATAATAAACATCTTATTCTTTCCTCTTCATGCTCCCCTCGGGTCCTCCTGCTGCGTCTTTGGGTCCCAAGCTGAGCGCTGTAGCTTTCGAGGCAAACTTGACAATCACAGCCTGCTCAACAAATCACCAACTGAGACGAGAAAGCGCCACGGCCAGTGATTGGCTGAGCAGGCTATCACTGCAAGACAAGTTTTTCTTGGAATCGGTGGCTGCGGTCAGCAGGGGACCCGTTGATGCCACAGGAAGGCCCCGAGGGAGCCTGGAGAGGTAATAATAAAGTGTTAATTATGTTTTATATAAAGGCAGCAACATATGAAAGTTTGTGCCAGAATAGCCCTTTAAGCATTTTTTTTACAATTTATGAAAAAGTCATAAATTTTATAGTTCTCTCATGTATATCATGTACATATCATGTATATGTACAGTTGTTTGTGTGCAGAATTTGGGTCCTGGCCATTTAGCCTTTTAGGTGCTACAGTCATTAGTGTCAGATAACATCAACTTGCATGTCATAAAACCAGACCCCCTCCCCCCCCCCCCAAAAAAAAAACAACAAAAACAACATAACTTTTCTGTGACCTTTTAATAGATGGAATAAAGAAGAATATAGTTAACTCTGACGTGGGCTGTGGGCTTGTAGCATAGTGATAACATTTTATTTAGTGTGTTCTCACCTAGTCCGATTTGTTGCAACGCAGCTAACAATAAATGCCAACTAAGGCGATCAAACCCCTTTTCTGCTACCACCGAGTAGCACGGTCTTATTAAGATTGTCTCTGGCCTCCCTTTGTGGGACAAAGGCTACCTGATCTGCGTGGATTATCCCTGATAGCCTGTTAGCAAGTAATTTGAACCAGACTAATGTATTCTTACCAGGTTTTGGCACTAACGCAATTATAGCCATTAGGAAGTGTGACGGAAATAGGAAGATAGTGGAAATGGAATTGAATATTTTAGCAAGAAAGGGTGCAAATTGTGGTAGGAAGGTTCGATAAAGCTGGGCCCGGGCTGTTAACACTGGAAATATATTTGAGGACTACAACTAGTTCCTTATCAGAAAATGGAGCTTCATTATCTTCTAATTAATCGGTGTTCATTGTGGGAAATGTAGAGTTAGTTGATCCTACATTTAAAAGGGAACCTGTCACCCCTGGACGGCCTCCTGAACCCACCCTACTCCTTGATACAGCTCCCCATACTTACGCCATCCGGCCACAGTAGTAATAATCCCTAAATGCTTTTGTTATGTCTGCTTGTGAGTCTGTGTTGCATTGTGGCAATGGAAGGCACAAACGTGTTCAGTGGTTTAGGATGTAGGAATTTGGTCAGGGCCACTCCACACTTGTTGGAATATTCATAAAAGAAGCGCCTGGATTGTTCCCAAAAGCGTGCTTAATGCTGGTCGAGTAAAGCTTGTGATTGGTTCCTATGCTCAATGAGGGGCAACACCCCGAAACAGCTGTATCTTCTTTTGCATATTCATGTTTCCCAGGACTTCACTGCATTGAGCGCTTTCACTAGCAGCCGGCAGTGTTGTCATTTGGCTGGTCTCCCTGAGATCAGTCATCTGTTTCTCTTATGCTCAATGAGGGATGCTAACACTACAGGGTGTTCTATTGTGAGACACTTCCTCCATGTGAATGACAGTTAAGAGTTCCATTTTAATGGTATTTTCTTTCTTTAAACGGGTCCCATGCCCATTCAGAACCCCACTGTCGTCAGAAATCACTCCCCTAATAGCTGCTTGGCAATTGATGTCTTTCAAAAGATTAGGGTTACGTCTCCAATCACCGTCCAAGGCTGCTAGCAGAGCAGTGGATGGTCGATAAAGAAAATATCCAATCTGCTAAAAGAATTATGAACCACAGAGTAAAAGGTATAATCCCTCACCCCCTGGTGCTATACCCGGCTATACAATACTAACTAACCTGTTATCAAATAAATGTTTACAAATGTGTGATTGGGAGATTTTTAAGGTTGACCAGCTCACAGAGGAGTCAAGATTATTGTCAATCACCACATTGAAGTCTCCTTCTGAAATGAGGAACCCTTCTCAGAACCTAAAGAGGCATTCAACTCAAACATAACTTTTGATGTTGCTGCCCATGGTGAGATTAACAATTCCTTCCATACTTGTTATTATGTATTTATTTGCCTTCTTCTAGTTCTGATCTACTGCTTTCTGCTGAAGACACAAAAATCTGTGTGTGAGCTTTCCTCTGTGTCCCCCTCCTCCTTCCTCCCTCCAGAAAAAAACAGCTGATAACTGTGAGAAGGAGAATAATAAATAATAACTAGTATGAAAGGAATTGTTAGCCTCAAAATAGGCAGCAACATATCAAAAGTTATATTTGAGTTGAAACATAGAAACATAGAAGATTGTCTGCCCTTTAAGTATTTCCCTTCTTATGATCTTTGGATAGACATATGTTTACCCCAGGCATGTTTAAATTCTGTTATTGTAGATTTACCAACCACATCTGATTGAAGTTTGTTCCAAGCATCCAAGAGTGGAACACCCCTAACCTCTCCAGATACTGTCACTTCCACCCAAACTTGACCCTAGTTTGGGTCAAGATCTTGCACTATTCAGATCTTAGGATACAGATATTGACTGCGTGGGTCGCTCAGGGTGTAACTTGAAGCTGGGAGGGATTTAGAGTACTATTAGATGGGCCGATAGGGGCCCGATAACAACTGTAAACTAGCGTTGATCTGCTAGATCGGCGCTCGTTTACTGGGCCTATTTACTGGGCCCAATAATCGTTTAACAAGGGCTGCAAGGACATCGTTACCGATGCCCTTGCAGCCCTTGCTTAAACGCTATACTTCACCTATCCACGCTCCAGGGCTGCTGCTGCGGTCCGCTTCTCCCAGTGTCCCGCGCACTGTAGCTTCAGAGCGGCCTGTCAGCTATCAGGCCACTCAGCCAATCACAGGCCACGGCGGTCCCCGCCTGTGATTGGCTGAGCGGCCTGTCAGCTCAGACAGGATGCTCTGAAGCTAGAGCGTGCGGGACCCGGGGAGAGGCAACAGCAGCCCTGGAGCGTGGACAGGTAATGTATATCGTCAGTCGGCAGTGTGCGGTCGGCGCCCGACAATTATAGGTTCTAACCTATATAAACGATCAGCCAATGACAACAATCTTCGGCTAATCGTTGTCTTTATTACACTCAGCGATAATCGGCAGAATCGGGCCGATTCGGACGATTATCGTTCCGTGTAATAGTACCCTTAGGTATGGCTATGTTTACTTCTTTGGTTTTTGCCTCGGGTTGGTACTATGAAACCCAGGGCTGGCTGGACAGGCCCACTTGCTATTGCATAAATGGATTATAAGAAGGTTGTAATTTTTTATTTTAAAGGAGAAGTCCGCCAAAAATCTTCATTAAGGTATTGTACTGCTCTCCAAAAGTTATACAAATTACCAATATACACTTATTAGGGGCTTCACTTCCAGGGCTTTGCAGGCCTTGGTTGCTGGAGAGGATGATGGCAGATGGATGCTCAGTGTCCCTCCAGTGCCCTGTGTCCCTCAGAGTCCCCCTGCCATAATCCTCTCTTGCAGCCACAACCTGCACAGCTCTGGGAGTCGGGTCGTGACATCACCATTTTATCCAGGAAGTGAAGCCTTGATGCAGTAGGAAGTGCAGGAAAAAAAAAAAACACTTTATAAGCATTTCCCATAATAAGTGTATATTGGTGATTTGTATAAATTTTGGGGGGCAATACAATACTTAAATAAAATGTTTTAGTATAGTTGTACCTGCAGGACTTGTTATTTTTAATATTTTTATCAGACTCCTCTTCCTGATTCGCTGTTCGTTTCCCTCCAATTTATGTTACCAACCACCACTGACAGGCCAATTTTTTTGCGCTTTTGTTTTTTCCTCCTCGTGTTTAAAAGGCTATATCGCTTGCATTTTTCACCTACAGACTCATATGAGCCCTTACATTTGTGACACCCATTTTACTTTGCAATGACAAATGTAATTTTTCCATAAAATATGCTGTGAAAGCAGGAAAAAATTATTTGTGCAGTGAAATTGGAAAAAAACCCAAACGATTATTTCATTTCATTTTTTTTTTTTTTTAACTGTTCGCCCTATGGTAAAACTGGCATGTTATCTATGTTCCTTAAATCAGTGTGATTACGATATGTAACTTATATTCATTTTATTTTTGAAAAACTAAATGTTCTTAAAATAGCTTATTACCATCCTTAGAACGCTGTAATTTTTTGTTCTATGGGGCTGTGTGAGGTGTCATTTTTTGTGCCATGATCTGTACTTTATATTGGTACCTTGCTAGCAAATATGAAACTTTTTAATCACTTTTTTATTACAATTTTTCTGGATTTGATGTGACTAAAAATGTGCAAGTTTGTGTTTTGCCATTTTTTTTTTGCATTTATGCTATTTACCGTGCAGGATCAGGAATGCCATAATTTAATAGTTTGGGAAATTACACACGCAGCGATACCAAATATGTTTATTTATTTATTTTAAAATGGGGAAAAGGGGGTGATTTCAACTTTTATTATGGAATGGGATTTTTGTATTAATGAAAAAAAACATTTGCACTTTGAAGACCCCCTAGGGGAATTCTAGGTTAACAATACTGATCACTCATAGATATATACTGATCACATCATAAATATATACTGCATTGATCAACGAGATCATTGCTCCATTACTATGGGCTGCTGGAGCTCAGAGCAATGGAGTGCCAAGCCAGGATCAGCGTCATTGCGATGCTGAGGCCCAACCCAGTCAAAAGCAGGGATTGCCCCTTGTGGCACCGAAAATTAATTGTGGAAATTGTTAGGTATTTCTGGGCCCAGAGAAATGTATGTGCTGTGAGCAGCGTTTTTAAGGCATGTTTAACTAATTTTACTTGATGTGGAAACATTTTTTCTTTTTGTATGCCCCAGACAAAGCCTGACAAGTCTGCTTTCTTCACAGCTTTTTTTTTTAACCTGCAGAGTATTTATATTTTACTGTGCACACACGTGGTAAAATGTGACGCAAGTGTGACAAAATGTTTGGTGCACCAGTGAAAGCGTTTTAAATAAAAAGATTCCTGATTTTCCTCATTGTAACATTTTTATTAATGAATTGGGAATCATTTTCTTTTCATAAAACACATTTTACACTTACTTATTCATTCCCATATTGATTTTTTCCCCCTATATTTATATTGTCTGCACCAACATTTGCAGTGACAAATCCGTAACAAAATCTGCTGCATTTCAGACCTATGTATATGCACCCTACAAAGATTTCACAAATTACCTTGCAAGCATTGTTTCAAAAACCATGTAATGTTCAAAAGTTGAATTAAAAAAATGTGTTTATACTATTTATAGGTACGTAAAGAATATGGCAAATGTTTACGAAGTCATTGCTGTAGTGGGAAAAGTTTGGAAAACTCAGTTGGCTCAACCAAGACATCAAATTCTCAAACCCCTGGAAGGTATTCTTCTGGAACACAGGTTAGTAATAATAATAATAATAATAATAATTGGCAAGAATATTTAACACATGGCACTATGTATAACAGAAGTAACAAAAAAAAAACAACTGCCTTAGGCCCCCTTCACACGTCAGGAAAAACCATCCGGATTTCCTATCAGGAAATCCGGATGGATTTCCCTACCCATAGACTTTAATTAGTCACGGACACCCTTCTGGATTTTTCCGGAAGGGTGTCTGTTCCGGAAAAATGATCTATGGGAGCGCCGGAATAGTTTATGGGAGCGCCGGAATAGTCTATGGGAGCGCCAGAATCGCGGGCACTTTCCTGATGTACATCAGGAAAGTGCCAGTGATTCCGGATGATTAAGAGCCACCCAGCCGCTGAGGCACCCGGACCTCAGGACAGCCTGCCACCCGATCCCCCAAGCCCACACCCCTTCTCGGACCACTGTACTGTGCCCTGCCAGCCGCCTGCTCTCAACCCTCCCCCCAGGAACTCACCACCAGCAGGCCGCCCGCAGCCAGCACTCTGCACTGCACTGCACTGCGAGCGGCACCCGGACCTGCCCCGATCGCCCCCCGTACCTCAACCTCGCCGCCGCCATAGCTCCCAAATCCCCTGGGGGCTTACCGCATCAGACTCCTTGCCAGCCCCATCCCCGGACCGAAGCAGCGCCTAGGGCCTCAGCGACGACCGCCTCCGAGACCATGACCGTTTTTTTCTTCTCATCAGGAAATCCTGAAGGCTTTTCCTGATGGTTTCTTGATGGTTTCCTGAAAGAAAAAACTGATTACTGTCAGGAAATCCTGATACTTTCCTGATGACATTTGAGGCCTCCTGATCAGGATTTCCTGACAGTAAAAACTGACACTGACGTGTGAATGGGGCCTTACTTTTCAGATGCCCTACCACGCCCATATCAATGTTCTCCTGCTTTCTTTATGCTTATAAAGCAAAATAATTTAACAAAATGTAAATAAACATATGTTTTAAAAACACCCAAGTCTTCCTCTGATCTTTGTTTACTCTGCTGCAATAAATTCCAGGTCTTCCTTTCATTGCAAGTATCATCTAAAGCAGAGAAGGGGAACCTTTTACTGTGGTTGGCCATTTGGACATTTATAAAATCAGTTGAGGGCCATACGCTACACACCACTGCACTCAATGTTATACACGGTAGCACAGCGGTGGTTGGAAGCAAAGGGGGCAAGGCAAAGCATTGTGCCCACCAGTGCCTCTAGTACTGTAGTTAAACCCCAAGATCCCCCCTATTTATGTAGTTATCCTCCAGTGATGCCCCTAATATTGTAGTTGACCCCAATGATTCCGCTAGTATTGTAGATAACCCCCAGTGATGCCCCTAGTATTGTATTTTACCCGCCATGATGCCCCTAGTATTGTAGTTAACCACAATGATGTTATCTAGTATTGCAGTTACATAGTTAATACGGTTGAAAAAAGACACATGTCCATCAAGTTCAACCAAGGAGGGGATGGATACAGGGAAGGGGGAGGGGTGATAGGTTCTATACATATGCATTTATATTATTTTGGCCTAAGAACTTGTCTAGCCCTGTTTTGAAGCCCTCTAATGTTTTTGCTGTGACCAGATCCTGTGGTAGACTGTTCCACAGATTCACAGTTCTCATGGTAAAGAAGGCTTGTCGCCTCCGGAGATTGAACCTTTTTTTCTCTAGGCGGAGGCAGTGCCCCCTTGTCCTTTGAGGGGGTTTTACCTGGAACATCTTTTCCCCATATTTCTTGTAGGGGCCATTTATATATTTAAATAAGTTAATCATATCTCCCCTTAAACGTCTCTTCTCCAGACTAAACAAATGTAACTCCCCTAATCTCTCCTCATAACTAAGATGTTCCATTCCCCTTATTAGTTTAGTTGCCCGTCTTTGTACCCTCTCCAGCTCTAGAACATCCTTTTTATGAATCGGGTTCCAAAACTGCACAGCATACTCCAGATGAGGCCGCACCAAAGCTTTATAAAGCGGTAATATTATATCCCTGTCCCGTGAGTCCATGCCTGTTTTAATGCATGACAATATCCTGCTGGCCTTAGAAGCAGCTGACTGACATTGTGTGCTGTTCTGTAGTCTATTATCTACAAGTATACCCAGATCCTTCTCTATCAGTGACTCTCCCAGAGTAACTCCCCCCAGGACATATGATGCATGCGGGTTATTAGTACCCAGGTGCATAACTTTACATTTATCCACATTGAACCTCATTTGCCAAGTGGACGCCCAAACACTCAGTGTGTCTAAGTCATCCTGTAACATCTGCACATCCTCCATAGACTGTACTGTACTACAAAGCTTGGTGTCATCTGCAAAGATAGAAACATTGCTGTTAATTCCATTCTCAATATCATTAATAAACAAGTTAAACAGAAGAGGGCCCAGTACTGACCCTTGGGGTACACCACTTATTACCGGGGACCATTCGGAGTAGGAATCATTGACCACCACTCTCTGGGTACGATTATTAAGCCAGTTTTCAATCCAGTTACACATTAAATTTTCCAAACCGATAGACTTTAACTTACCCATCAGACGTCCATGAGGAACTGTGTCAAACGCTTTTGCAAAATCCAGGTACACGATATCCACAGCCGCGCCGCCATCCAGGCTTCTACTTACCTCTTCATAGAAACATATTAGGTTGGTTTGACAGCTTCTGTCCTTAGTAAAACCATGCTGGTTATCACTTATAATACTATTAGCCACTACATATTCCTGTATGTAGTCCCTTATAAGCCCCTCAAATAGTTTCCCCACAATGGACATTAAGCTTACGGGTCTATAGTTACCTGAGGAAGTTCGAGAGCCCTTTTTGAAGATCGGCATTACATTTGCCTTACGCCAGTCCCTCGGCACAATACCAGTAAGCAAAGAATCACGGAATATTTCATACAAGGGTAGAGAAATTACAGAACTGAGTTCCCTAAGAACTCTGGGGTGCAATCCATCAGGCCCTGGAGCTTTGGTTACATTGAGTTTGTTTAATTTATCTTGGACCATATCTATAGTAAACCAGTTCAGTACATTACATGTGTTAGCAGCACTGGCCCCACCCACCTCAGTACTGGCCCCACCCACCACAGCTCCATCCTCTTTTGTATATACAGAACTGAAGAACCCATTAAGTAACTCAGCTTTCTCCTGATCCCCAGTTATTAATTCCCCTTCACCATTATTTAGGGGTCCTACATGCTCTGACCTTGGTTTTTTTGCATTAATATATTTGAAGAATTTTTGGGGGTTTCTTTTGCTATCTATAGCTACCTGCCTTTCATTGTTAATTTTTGCTGCTTTTATTACATTTTTACAGGTTTTGTTGACTTCTTTGTAATGTTTAAATGCTACAGCTGACCCCTCAGATTTATATTTTTTGAATGCCCCTTTTTTCTCATTTATAGCCCTTCTAACCTCGGTTGTAAGCCATGTGGGATTGGATTTTAACCGTTTATATTTGTTACCCATAGGAATATATTTGGCAGTACAGTTATTTAATGTGGATTTGAAGATTTCCCATTTATTAGCTGTATCCGTATGTGACAGCAGCCGCTCCCAGTCTATGCCCTGAAGTTCTGCCCTTAACCCAGGAAAATTGGCCCTTTTAAAATTAAGAGTTTTTGCCCTCCCAACATGTTTTTCTTTTCTACACTTTAAGCTAAAAGTCACTATATTGTGGTCACTATTACCCAGGTGTTCATGGACAGTGACATCCCCAACCAGCTCAGCGTTGTTAGAAATAACCAGATCCAACAAGGCATCACTTCTAGTGGGCTCCTCCACAAACTGGCCCAGAAAATTATCCTGCAGGAGGTTAAGAAATTCCCTCCCCTTTGTGGTTTTAGCTGAACCGTGACCCCAATCTATATCTGGGTAGTTGAGGTCCCCCATTATCACTACTGTTCCCTCCCGGGCAGCCCGCTCTATTTGTCTATTCAACTGGCCATCTACCTCCTCAGTAATGTTGGGGGGTCTATAGATTACACCAAGAATAATTTTTTCACTCTTTACCTCCTTCTGTAGTTCTACCCATAATGCTTCCACATCATCACAGTCATCTCCCACTATTGCATATTTTACACTCACTTTAATATCATTTCTGACATACAGACATACTCCTCCTCCCCTTCTGCCCACCCGGTCCCTTCTGAACAACGTAAATCCCTGAATATTGACAGCCCAGTCATGTGAGGAGTCCAGCCATGTCTCAGTCACACCAACCACATCAATAGACTCCTCCAGAACCAAGGCCTCTAGCTCCCCCATCTTGCTGGCTAGACTTCTGGCATTAGTAACCATACACTTTATATTACCATCGAGTTTAACCGCTTCATTATAAGAAATAGGATTTATTACTGTGCTGTGGCTACAATCATCCCCACTGCTCATCTGCAACATATGGATCTCCCTATGCACTGGTCTTATCCTCCCCTCACAGGACCCTTCTCCTCCCTCCTCATTGTTCTGTCCCCTCTCTAACCTATCCACCACTATATTACACACTACATTGTCCTCCCTTCACATCCCTAGTTTAAAAACCCCTCCACCCCCTAACCCCTACGATTCCCCCTAGTATTGTAGTTAACCCCCCATGATGCCCCAAGTATTGTAGTTATCTCCCAATAATACCCCTAGTATTGTACTTGACTCCCAATGATGGCACTATTATTGTAGTTAGCCCCCAATGATGCCCTTAGTATTGTAGCTTACCCCCAATGATGCCCCTAGTATTGTATTTTACCCGCCATGATGCCCCTAGTATTGTAGTTAACCCCAATGATGTCATCTAGTATTGCATTTAACCCCTAAAGATTCCCCCTAGTATTGTAGTTAACCCCTAAAGATTCCCCTAGTATTGTAGTTAACCCCCATGATGCCCCAAGTATTGTAGTTATCTCCCAATGATGCCCATAGTATTGTAATTGACTCCCAATGATGGCACTAGTATTGTAGTTAGCCCCCAATGATGCCCTTAGTATTGTAGCTTACCCCCAATGATGCCCCTAGTATTGTAGCTTACCCCCAATGATGCCCCTAGTATTGTATTTTACCCGCCATGATGCCCCTAGTATTGTAGTTAACCCCAATGATGTCACCTAGTATTGCAGTTAACCCCTAAAGATTCCCTCTAGTATTGTTTTTAACCCCCATGATGCCCCAAGTATTGTAGTTATCTGCCTATGATGCCCCTAGTATTCTAGTTGACCCCCAATGATGGCACTAGTATTGTAGTTAACCCACAATGATGCCCCTAGTATTGTAGCTTACCCCCCAGTGATGCAACTAGTATTGTAGGTAACCCCTTTGATAAGGCTAGTACTGTAATTAAAGTGAATGCATCATTACATTTGTGTTGATTGGGCTCCCAGAATGGGTGCACACACCTCACAGCCAGGTCTCCAAAGGTGTTGGGGGTTACAGGCACCGTAGTCTTCATGTATGGTAAAATACTTTTTAATCCCACGCACGAGGCAGGGAGGGAGCTGTGAACTAGTCATCTGGGCTGTAACTAGTTACGGTTCACTGTCCTGTCAGCGTGCTGTGCATCACTGTCATATTTTTTTTATTGCAGAAATCTGTAGTATAAGCCATTTTAAGAAACTCTATAATAGGTTTTTTTAGGCAAAAAAGCCTCTTTCTGTACTCAAAAAACAATTTCACAGCCTCCCCCCCTCACTTCTTATCTGTGCATTATCAGGCCGATCTGTCTTCATTACAGAAAAGCCAGTGAAGAGGGTTCTGCTGTCTCCATTATATCCCTATGAAGGGGGGAGGGAGATGAGGGAGCAGGAAGAGTAGACATGAAGGTCAGCTTTTTGTAGACTGTCTGGGCACCGAAAACGCTGGATTCGGGGGTCAGAAAGGTCAGTGCTTATCTAGGAACTTGCTGAGAGAAGATTGCAGGGTGTTGTGCTGTGCAGGACTGATATTTCTCTCCTCCGTGCTCACTCACTCCTCTCAGCCCCTCCCCTCTCCATAGCCACATAATGGACAGAGAAATCCTGCTTCTTCTGATGTGAGTGGGGGGGGGGGGGGGCTGGAAAAACAGCTTTTTAAGTACAGAAGGAAACTCTTTTGGTAAATAAAACCTATTACAGATTTTCTTAAAATCGCTTGTACTATTGATATTTATTGTTTTCAAAATGACCCTGAAATGACAGTTATGCTTTAAGCAAGAAGTCATTTTCTGATGACACATTCCCTTTAACCCTCAGTGAGGCCCCCTGGTAGTGTAGTTAACCCTCCATGATGCCCATGGTATTGTATAGTTAAATCCCAATGATGTCTCTTCCATTGTACGTAACTCCCAGGGATACCCCTAGTCTGTACAAAAAAAAACACATTCCACTCAACTTTCTTCTGCTCTAGCGCTGGCTAGATCCTCTTACTTCTCCTGCAGTCTGTGTCAGAACATTGCAGGTCTTCTCCTACATGCGGCTCATAGTGAAATGACATCACCGCGCGGAGCCCACAGTAGAAACAAGACATGTGTCAGGGCCCAGAGGAACAAAGAGACAGGTGGGCCCTAAAGCTACTATCCCCCACACTGTCCCTGCCTACTTGAAGAGCAGGTCCTAAAGAACCGTCCACAACTTGGTGACAGTCCCTGCTCTGAAAAAAGTGCAAAAACAGGACAAACACAAACATAAAAAAATACAGAAAACAGTCAAAAGACAGGACATGCAATACAATAGTCAAACGGACCAAGGTCAATACCAGACTAGCAATGTAGTAAAGGAATCAGGAGTAGAGAAACATGCAAAAGATCAGAACCAAGAAACACTGAATGCAAGGCAAAATGCAAGATCAAGTTGAACAGGACTAAGCTGGTTCAAACTATTAAAGTGTCACTGTCGTGATTTTTTTTTTTTTCAGAAATCAATAGTCCAGACGATTTTAAGAAACTTTGTAATTGGGTTTATTAGCTGAAAAATGCAATTTTATCATGAAAAAGCAGTTTGAAGCTCTCCCCCCTGTCTTCATTGTTCTCCTATGGAGAGAGCTCAATAAAAGACCAAAACAGGACAACAAAGAGTTAATCTACAAATACTTCACCCTCTATCTCCTGTGACAGTCACCACTGACCTCTCTGAGCACTGATTACAGCTGTCACCCAGCTCCATGCCTGTAATCCTCTGTTATCTGCTTTCTGCTGTGGCTAACTCCCTCCTTCCTCCTCCCTTCTCCCCTCTCCCTAGCCCAGACAGGGTTGTGTCTGATGTAACAAGTCACAATTTCCTGATTTTTTGCAGTGCATGGAAAAGAGGAGGGAGGGGGGGACCTGGGAAAAGGCTTTTTAAATGCAGATAATGGCATATTTGGCTAATAAACCCAATTACAATTTTTTTACAAATAAAAAATACGACAGTGACTCTTTAACCTCTGATCGCCGTGCCCGCTAATTAGCTAATCGGAGGCAGCTGTCAAAGATGACAGCTGCCTCCGATTACCGGAGGCAACCTTTCCCTGGGGTCTAGTGGGGGAGATCGCTCCTCCGGGACGTTGTCCCGGAGGAGCGATCTCCCTGTCTGATGCCGGCCGGGGACTCATCCAAGATGGCGCCGTCCCCAGCTCGGCACTCGTTTGTTTCCGGCTGCAGCAGCCGAAAACAAACCGAGTGCCTATCTCATTGATCTTTGCTGTATATCTATACAGCAAAGATCTCAATGAGAGTTAAAAGTATATATACTAGAAGTCCCCTAGAGGGGCTTCTAGTATATGTGTAAATAAAAAAAAAAAAAAAAAGTGTTGTTTATAGTAAAAAGCCCCCTCCCCTAATAAAAGTCTGAATCACCTCCCTTTTCCCAGGTTTTAAATAAAAGTGAACAAATAAATAAATCAACATGTTTAGTATCGCCGCGTGCGTAATCGCCCGAACTATTAATTAATCACATTCCTGATCTCGCACGGTAAACGGCGTTTATAAAAGCGTTATAAGCCTGGGAATGGAGCGATTTTAAGGAACGTATATTTGTTAACAATGGTTTGAATTTTTTACAAGCCATCAGATACAATATAAGTTATACATGTTATATATCGTTTTAATCGTAATGACTTGAGAAACATGCATAACAAGTCAGTTTTACCCCAGGGCAAATGGCATAAAAACACAGTTCCCCCAAATAAAAGAAATGCGTTTTTTTTTTTCAATTTCACCACACATTGAATTTTTTTCTGGTTTCGTAGTGTACCAAATGCTAAAATTCAGCCTGTCATTGCAAAGTACAATTAGTGACGCAAAAAATAAGGGCTCATGTGGGTTTCTAGGTGGAAAAATGCAAGTGCTATGGCCTTATAAAGACAAGGAGGAAAAAACGAAAACGCAAAAACGAAAATGGGCCCCGTCCTTAACCCCTTAAGGACAGAGCCTGAAATGGCCTTAAGGACAGAGACAAATTTTATGAATATGACCAGTGTCACTTTATTCATTAATAACTTCGGGATGCTTTTACCTATCCGGACGATTCTGAGATTGTTTTCTCATGACATATTGTACTTTACATTTCTGGTAAAATGGAGTCGATACTCATAACGAATCTTTATGAAAAACACCAAAATAACATGAAAAAATTGTGAAAAAATGCATTTTTCAAACTTTGAAACCTTTCTGCTTATACAGAAAATGGTTATGCCACATAAATTATATATTAAATAGCATTAGCAACATGTCTACTTTATGTTGGCAGCATTTATTAAACTATATTTCATTTTTTTTAGACAATAGGAAGCTTAAAACATTAGCAGCAATTTTCCAAATTTTCTGTAAAATTTCAAAATCAGATATTTTTAGGGACCTGTTTAGGTTCAAAGTGTATTTGAGGGGCCTGTATGTTAGAAAGCCCCACAAAGCACCCCATTTCAGAAACTGCACCCCCCAAACTCTGCAAAAGCACATCCAGAAAGTTTTTTAACCCTTTAGGGGAGTCACAGAAATAAAAGCGAAGTGTGTAAGAAATTTGAAAATTTTTATTTTCTGTGCAGAGATTTTATTGTAATCCAATATCTTTCATAATGATAAACCTATTAGCAGAGAAATGCACCCCAATATTGATTGCCCCGTTTCTGCAGTTTATAGAAATATCCCTTATGTGGCCCTATTGCGCTATTTGACGCAACCACAAGCCTCAGATATAGGGGAGCGCCTAGTGAATTTCAACGCCTCCGTTATATTTGGTCATTTTTGACCGTACCACTTCAGGTTGGCAGAGGCTCTGGGGTGCCAAAACCTAAAAAACACCCCTAAAGGGACACCATTTAGAAAACTGCACCCCTCAAGGAATGTAACAAGGGGTGCGGTGAGCATTTGGACCCCACAGGTGCTTCGCAGATTTTCAGAACAATGTGGCGTGAAAAAGGAAAAATTCTATTTTTTACACTAAAATGTTGTTCTAGCATTCATTTTTACAAGGGGATAAAAGAAAAAAAAACACCAAACATGTAGCGCAGTTTCTCCCGAGTATGGAAATACTCCACATGTGGACATAAAGTGCCAAGCGGGCGCAGGACGAGCCTCCAAAGGGAAGGAGCGCCAATTGGCCTTTGCAAAATAGATTTTACTGGAATTGATTTCAAGGGCCACGTCGCATTTACAGAGCCCTCATGCTGCCAAAACACTGGAAACCCCCCGCAAGTGACCCCATTCTGGAAACTACACCCCTCAAGGAATCTAACAAGGGGTTCAGTGAGCATATGGACCCCACTGGTGACAGACACAAATATAGAACAATGTGACGTGAAAGGGAAAAATTTCATTTTTTCACTTTCACGGCACAAATGTGGCCGTCATCAAGGGGTCCATATCCTCACTGCACCCCTTGTTAGATTCCTTGAGGGGTGTAGTTTCCAGAATGGGGTCACTTGTTGGGGGTTTCCAGTGTTTTGGCAGCACGAGGGCTCTGTAAATGCGACATGGCGTTCATCATCCATTCTGGCCAAATCCAGCCTTCAAAATCCAAATGGCGCTCCTTCCCTTCGGAGGCTTGCCCTGCGCCCACATGGCGCTTTATGTCCACATGTGGGGTATTTACGGACTCAGGGGGAATTGCTCTACACATTTTGTGTGTTTTTTTCTCTTTTAACCCCTTGTGAAAATGAAAAATTTAAGGCTAAACCAACATTATAGTGTAAAAAATGTAATATTTCATTTTCACGCCATATTGTTCCACATTTGTGCCCGTCACCAGTGGGGTCCATATGCTCACTACACCCCTTGTTACATTTCCTGAGGGGTGTAGTTTCCATAATGGGGTCACTTGTGGGGGGGTTCAACTGTCTTGGCAACACAGGGGCCTTTTAAATGCAACATGGCCCCTCGAAATCCATTCCAGCCAAATCCAGCCTCAAAAAGCCAAATGGCGCTCCTTCCCTTCGGAGGCTTACCCTGCACCCGCATGGTGCTTTATGTCTACATGTCGGGTATTTCCATACTCAGGGGAAATTACTCTACACATTTAGTGTTTTTTTTTTATCTTTTAACCCCTTGTGAAAACTAAAAAATTAAGACAAGATCAATGATTTAGTGTAAAAATTAAACATTTTTTTACACTAAATGTTGGTCTCGCCTTGATTTTTTCCTTTTCCACAAGGGGTTAAAAAAGAAAGTGAACACAAAACGTGTAGGGTAATTTCCCCTGAGTAGGAAAATACCCCACATGTGGATATAATGTGCCATATGGACACAGGGCAAGCCACTAAAGGGACAGAGCGCCATTTAGAGGCTGGAATGGAGGATGGAGGCCATGTCGCAATTACAAAGCTCCTGTGCTGCCAGGACAGTAGAAACCCCCCACAAGTGACCCCATTCTGGAAACTACACCCCATAAGGAATCCAACAAGGGGTACAGTGAGCATATGGACCCCACTGGTGGCGGGCACATAAGTGGAACATGTGCCATGAAAATAAAAAATAAATTTTTTTCATTTTCACGGCCCAAATGTGTCTGTCACCAGGGGGGCCATATCCCCACTGCCCCCTCGTTAGATTCCTTATGGGGTGTAGTTTCCAGAATGGGGTCACTTGTGGGGGGTTTCTACCCCACAGAGGCTTTGTAATTGCATCATGGCAAGTCTCTAATGGGAATGGCGGCCATACCTATTTAGCTGGGGAAAAGGGACAATTCTAATTTATTTGGGGGTATTAGGCCAATTATTAGTTTATAAGGTTGAAAATGACAGGTGTCCATCAAACTTAACCTGTGTTGATCCAAAAGAAGGCAAAAAACCCTCGTCAGGCAGACAACAGTAGCCTCATCACAGGGGAAAAATTCCTTCCCGACTCCATAATGGCGATCAGAATTCACTGATCAACCGCTAGGGGGCAGCAGAGCGACGCTGCTGGAGATTGCCGACGCCCGCCGAACACGAGGACCCGAGCGTTTCCGAAGATTTCCGACGCTGGACGACCGAACCTGGAAGTGACACAAAGAAGACGCGAGGACGCCGCGGACCGCAGATCGTCGCTCTGGACGCCCAGATCAGGTGAGTATGGTACCTGCACCACACACACCTGTTCTGCACCCCTCAGCTACCTAGCTGAGGGGTGCAGAACGCGACAAAACTTTTTTTTTACAGTTTGATCGCCATGATGGGCCGGCCGGTACTGGCCGGCCTATCACGGCGATCGTGGGGGTGGCATCGGCGCCATCTTTGGGGGGGACACTAATGGCGATTGGTGCTATCTCGGACAGCACCAATCGCCATTGCTTTCCGGGTCACCGATGACCCGGAAAGCTGTTTTCAGCTGCTATATGCTGATCTGTATAGATCAGCATATAGCAGCGATCGTCGGCACGGGAGGGGTTAATCACCCCCCGTGCCGACGAGCAGAGATGGCCTGCTATACATTATAGCAGGCCATCTTCCCCGACCCCTGTGTGTAAACACACAGCGATCGGGGAAACATCGGGCGTAAGTATACGCCCGTTTGCGTTAAAGCCCACCCTGCGGGGGCGTATACTTACGCCCGATGTCGTTAAGGGGTTAAAGGGTTAAGCGAGGGCTGCAGGGACATTGTTACCGATGTCCTTGCAGCATACATTACCTGGCAGGGCTTCTCCTGCGCTCCGTTTTCCTCCCCGGGTCCCGCGGCATTGCATCAGCTTCGGTGCGGCCTGACTGAGCTGTCAGACTACTCAGCAAATCCTGGCTGGTCCTGGCCTGTGATTGGCTGAGCAGTCTGACAGCTCAGTCAGGCCTCTCCGGAGCTGCTGATGCTGCGAGCGGGACCCGGGGAGGAAGAGGGAGCGCAGGAGAAGCCCTGCTAGGTAATGTATGCTGCGCTTCTCAAAACATCAGTCGCCCGCCGTGCACCGCTATTCCACGTAGCGATGCGCGGTAGGGGACCGATGATTTTAGGTCTGGCCCTAAATAAACGATCAGCCGATGACACGACCATCGGCTGATCGTTTTCTCTATTCCACCGAGCGATAATCGGCCGATTATCGCTCCCGTGGAATAGGGCCCTAAGTGTAAGAGTAGAGAAGGCTGTGGAAGGCATATGATATCTCTATTTCTGCAAACAAAGCACTTACTGCCTCTTGTTTTTCCGAGTCCTCCTAGTTTGTAAGCTCTTGTGCGCCCAGCCCCCCCCCCCCCCCCAGTCCTTCTAGTGTGTAAAAAAGCACTGCAGAATCTGTTGGTGTTATACAAATAAATATTATATTTATAGTATTATTATTATAAATATGTAAATTGGCCTTCCCCTTGTGATTCTTTTATAGATATTTGAAACTTCATCATGCACTTAATAGACAGTTTAAAAATTAGACCACCAATTTCTGATTACCCCACTTATGGGCATTTTACAATCACATGGACTTGAAGGTCTAATCTACATATCTGAAGACTTTCAAGTGAGATCTCCCCAGAGTGGATCAATGATATTGAGGTCAAGAGACTGAGATGGCCACTCCAGAACCTTAACTTTGTTTTGATATCCAAGAAATAGTCCTGTTATGCTACTATAATGCTAGTCAGCAGTGTTCAAAGTGTGATTAACAAATGGAAAATGAGGGGCTCTGTTAAAACCAAACCACGGTAAGGTAGACTAACAAGAATTTCAGTTACAACTGCTAGGAAAATTGCTTGGAATGCAAAGAAAAACGCAGATATAACGACAGCTGAAATACAGGACTATCAGAAAAATAGCAGTGTGGCTGTTTCAAGATGAACAATAAGGAAACACTTGAAGAAAAATGGGTTGCATGATCGCCAGATCACCAGAAGAAAGCCATTACTGCGCAAATGCCACTAAGTATCTCACCTACAATACCCAAACAGCACAGAGACTAATGACAACGTCATTTGGAGTGATGAGACCCAAATCGAACTTTTTCGCCACAACCATAAACATTACATTTGGAGAGGTGTCAACAAGGCCTATGATGAAAGAAACATCATTCCTACTGTAAAGCATGGGGATGGATCGCTGATGTTTTGAGGATATGTGAGCTACAAAGGCACAGGAAACTTGGTCATAGTTAAAGGAAAGATTAATGCAGCACGTTATCAACAAATACTGGAGGCACTCATCAGCCTGGAAGTTGCGCATGGGACATATTTGGATGTTCCAATGTGACAATGATACAAAACACAAGGCAAAGTCAACCTGTCATTGGCTACAGCAGTTCTGGAGTGGCCATCTGAGTCTTCTCACCTCACTATCATTGAGCCACTCTGGGGAGATCTCAAGCAAGCAGTTCATGCAAGACAGCCCAGGAATTTTTCAGGAACTGGAGGTTTTTTGCCAACTCTGGGCAATAGCAGTGTGAAAGAGAGAGAGAAGAATAATATTTACTTTCCTCTAACCTGGTCTATACTTATAGTAACGTGTCGGTTGTGTACATTTCCTGATTCCCCAAATCCTCTATAGGTAGCCCAGGGGGACCAGATAGCTAAGAACCTATTTCTCTTGTTTGACTCCCAGTGTGAGAATTCCTCAATTCTGTATAATTGTCCACCCTCAATTTCCATTTCTCCAATGTGGAGAGCTCCATAGATAAGTAGGGACCAACATTCGTGTGGCAGAGATAAGGTGTCCAAAGATAAGCACCTGATGTCACTTACACCTATTAAGTCACACCCCTAATGTTCCTACACCTAGCTATTTCCGGTGTAGGATCAGTATGAGTAGCACATACCGAGTCGCTTGCTTGGAAAATATGTCGCCACAATAAAAGATGTTTAGGACAGGTCCACCATATGTGAAGAAACGAGCCGAAATCTGATTTACATCTCCAACATGTGGAAGGAGCATCAGGGCTATAAAGAGGTGACATCTGGCATCTTATACTAACGCTAGAGTACCTTAAATGTGCTCTCTAGTATTCTTACACACCTGGAGGATCTGTGGGGCGCTGACAATAGTGACTTGCTCTCTTTCTCCGAGAACATCCTCCCCAAGTCCTTTTCCCAAAGTTTCAGGTAAAGCGGAGTAATAGCTGGCTTAGCAGTTATAAGTATTTTACAATGAACAATTCAGATAACTGGAAGCAGGTAATTCAGGCAATTTCCCACACAGGCTAGCTGTAGGATTAGGAAAAATTATCAGACACAGGTTATGTGGAAGTCAATCTCTGACTAGGAGATTGACATCAACTAGTAGGAGCCAACCTTGGTATTAGCTGGAAACAGGACTTGAATAATACCTCTGCGATTCGCATGACTTAGAAGTAGTCGCACTCTTGGTGGTTTAGGCAAGATACACAACAGCAGGACAGCAGATCAGGATCAGGCACTGCATGGGTTCTTGCCCACAGCTAGGCCCCTGGGAGAAGACTCGATGTCCCCGATACAGCCCCAGCAATGAGTGGGCGGTGGCTGATGATTTTAGGTCTGGATCGGGTTGTCATTGGCTGATCATTGTGTTTATTACACAGAATTTTAATCTTCCAAATTAACCTTATTCAGCAGATTATAACTCAGTGTAATAGGACCCTTAGGCCAAGGACCCACATGGTACTTTCATTTAAAAAAAAACCTATATTCTATATAGAAAGCCTCTGTAACTTTTTTTTCAAGGTAATATAATAATTTCTCTTCGTTATGTAGGGGCATGGCTAAGATTCATGGGGCCCCTTAGCAAAAAACTGTACAGGGCCATGCTGCTGTTATTAATAAACAACCTGTGGTTCCTCAGCTGTAGCAGAACTACAAGTCTCATCATCTCCTAGCAGCTGAAAGCTGAGATACAGTACATTAGGCAGTTGCTTCATATGTAAGGAATGTTCATATTAGAGATGAGTGAATTTACAGTAATAACGAAGCAAATGACTTTGTTATTTTGGAAATCTGCTCTCAGCCTGCTGCCTTATAACTCAGTTCTGCTCCTACTTGGGGATGCAGCAAGGTGGGGAGGACAAGTGGCCTCATCCCACACCTGATTTATCATGATTTACAGTACTTGTGTGTGTATTTGTGTGCAGATATATATATGTGTGTGTGTGCCTATGATGATGTGGCCAAAAATTAAAGGGGCCTCCACCACATAGGAGCCTCAACCAGCCTGAGCCTGTAAGCAGTGTAGGGGAGCCACAGTTACACTAGTCCCATGGCGTGACATTTACAGTGCCTGTGAGTCTTTACAGGCGGCTGTACATAGAAGGGGGGAGAGGGGGTGGTGCCCAGCTGGGGACACAATTATGACTGAACTGGCAGTGTCAGGAGGCATCCGACCTGGTTCAGAATAAAAGAATGGAGGAATGTGCAGCATTACTTACATTGCCTGCTGCACATCCTCCAGCCTCTGGGAGCTTGCTTAGCTGTCAGGCCAGAGAAGAGGAGGTGAGGAAGGGCAGCCTACAGATCTCAAACAGCACATGGTGACCAGAAAGTCTCTGCAGTCCTGCCCCTGCCTTATGTCCTGTGCTCCTCCTGTCAGCTGCTTATCTCTGCTTCAGACCCCTTCATCACAGTCCCGGGATGGAGAGGGGCAGATGTGGAGAGCAAGTAAGAAAGTGCAAGCTCCACAGGCCTAGCAGAGAGGCAGGTGTTTTCTGTGAATGTGTGTATACATAAATGTGTCTGTGTTTGTATACATAAATGTGTATTTCTGTGTGTGTATACATAAATGTGTGTTTCTGTGTGTGTATACACATAAATGTGTATATGTGTGTGTGTGTATATATGTATATATATATATATATATATATATATATATATATATATATATATATATACTGTATATATATACATACATATATATATATATATATGTATGTGTGTGTGTGTGTGTGTACATCTAGCTTTTTGTCTAGTATGTTTTTGTATGTTACAGTAAGAGTAATGTACACTTTCGTGGAATTCTGTCCATGCACAGAGGGTGTTCTGCAGACTGGACCTTGGAGCTTTCAGGATCGTAGTCGCTCTTAAAGGGAGGGTATCAAGGGTTAAAGTTTCTCTGAAGTCACTGTTAAAGGGGCAATCTTTTCAAGCACTATGTATTTCTCTGGAAATGCATATCTAGTTATTTATACCGCCCGACACATGCTGTAAAAAGTTTTTTTTAAAAGTCGCATCAGAATTGCTGTATTTTGTTGATCCGTCTAAGAAGAAATATTATAAAAGAGATCAAAAAGTCATATATATGTAAAACTCATATCAATAAAATCTATACATCTTCCCCTAAAAATGAGCTCATAACCAGCTACATCATTGAAAGATAAGAATGCTACATTATGCATCTTGCAATGTGGTGACAGTTTTTTGACATTTTTTTCAGGAAGATCGTTTCTATGGTGCCAAAGTGGTAAAAAAAAAACCTATAAAAATTTGGTATCGCCATAACTGTAGTGACCCAGAGAATACATGTATTTTGTTATTTTTGTCTATGTGTCTGCAATGAACTGATTTTTATCTATTTTATTCTTTTAGAGCCGAATTCGTAGAATGTGGAATGACACAGTGAGAAAGCAATCAGAGTCTTCCTTTATTACTGGAGAAATAAACAGTTCAGCTTCCCTAAACAGAGGTGAATATCATTACTGTCAGATTGCTGCCAGTAAACCCTATATGACTTGATCGACTTTTGTGATCTGATGTCAATATGTGCAGTTTTATTCCCAACTATAACACCGTGTTATACGCTGCCACAAAATTCTACATGTTTAATGGAATATAAGCACTCAAAGAATATCATTTCTACACTTGTAAAAACAACAAAAGAAAACGGCACCTGTAAACGTGTATATATATATATATATATATATATATATATATATATATATATATATATATTGAAGTAACAATAAACAAACAAGGAAAAACAAATAACATGTCATCTACGTAAGTGTTTCAATAACTTGATTTGTATAAATGATTGAGTAGTTATTACTATTTTGACATGTTTAAGTTCACCGAAACGAGGTAAGAAGATTTAAGTATGTAAGTGAACAATTGATATTCTGGTGGCCACATATACTGGTACTTTACTAATACCATATTCTTAAATAGGTGTCCTGGTTTTATTATTGGTGGTTTATCCAGGACTGTATTTACAGCTTGTGCTAGGCAGTTCTGTCACAAATACGCAATAAAGACTGCGCAAGGTCCAGGTGGATTGTGTTGCTGATTCACCATGGATCTCCCCTTAAACACAGTGGTGAAGTGGTAAGTGGTGAAATAAGTCACAGAAAGTCAGTTCTGATCCATGTGGATTAAACTAAATGGAGGTATTTTTCCTCTCCAAACAACAGCATGGCAGCTATGACATTTATTTATTTTTTTTTAACTATGACGTGCCCCTCTCAACACTGCTGCTCTAGGTACCTGGGTTTATCTTCAGGATAGGCCACTACTATCAGATCTGTACGGATTTAACTGCTTGCACCTGCACCTTCTCCTGATTGAAAAGGCTGACCAGTAGAGACTTTTGTAAATAAGTGCAGATAGCTGAAGGACAAGACAGAGCCACTATGGGATTTATGGTCTGTGTCTGATAGTACATGAAGAGTACATAGTACTTCTTTTAAAGGGTATTCTGGTGATGCCATTTTTTTTTTTTGCAATCAAAATAGGATGTCTTAAAAATAAAAGGAAAACTTTCTCCACTGCCCCAATCCCCCACTGCTACCCTTACAATGTCACCAGGTTCCTGCTGCTCATTACTTTTTCCTGCTTTCTCCACTATGTCAGACCTGCAGAATTGCCTTCTAGACAGGTCACTAATGCAGCCAGTGATTGGCAGAGCCAGCATTTCTTGCAAGTAAGAGGAAATGCAGAACAGCAGGCGTCCTGCCACCATCGGAATAAATGGCATGTGATCAGGAGAGGTGAGTATAGTTTTATTTTTTTCAACCTCTTAGTGACTATTAGTAGTACAGACATCGAGGGCGTGGGTTGCTGCAGGAGGGGCTGCCAGAGAGAATGTCAGTCTGCTGCCGCCGCTCCTGTTGCACAGGGCATTGGGCAGCAGACCATTGCTATTGTCATCAGGATTTTAGAAGACTCTGAAAGACAGTGATCACCTCATTGTTCATGTCAGCTGAGCATTGCCTTTCAACATGAGCTATCACCTGAAACGATTATCGTCCGGATACGCTGGTAATCGACCAAGTATGGCTGATAATCCTTTCGTTTAGTAGGGCCCTATCAATTCATTCCATATAGGTCATTACCTTTTCTTTCTCCATCTACCAGTTCTGAGCTGTTGCTTTCTGCAGACACAGAAAACTGTGTGAGCTGTTCTCTCTGCCCCCCACCCTTTTGAGACAGCTCATATAAACAGCTCCCTGGCTAGCTGTCTCTGTACAGGAGAGTTCAAAGGTCATGTTACTTGTAACCTTACTGTGATTAACCCTCCCTGCAGAAACAGCTGGCCAGGGACATTGTTTATATGATTCGTCTCAGAAGAGAGGTGGGAGGAGAGTCAAGACGGAGAGAACAACTCACACATAGTTTTTTTGTGTCTTCAGCAGAAAGCGGCAGTCTCAGAACGGGCGTAGAAGACTGAAAAGATAATTACATGTTTTTTATGGATTGAATTGTTAAAGGAGAAGTCTAGCCTCCCTGTATTTTTTCTTTCTCTTTTTTTAAAGGCAGGGGCACAGGGGAAAGAAAGTATTAACTCACCTCTCCCCATGCCTCTTCAGCCCTGGATTGCTGCTCCAGAATCTCTAGCGCTCCACACATCACAACCTGCTGAGGGACTGGCCGCTCAGCCAGTCAGTAAAAGGGGTGGGGCACTGTGCCAGTGAGTGGGCTGTCCATCACCAAGAACAGGCATTTTTCCCCTAGTTGTAACATCATCACGGGGGAAATGCCTTCCAGGGGGTCCAGAGGCTGGTCCCCCCACTCACTGCGGGCATGGGGAGAGGTAAGTTAGGACTCCTAATTACATTCCCCTGCCCCTGCTGCCTGCCCTTTTTTGAAAATGTCTGGACTTCTCCTTTTATCTCCAGAGAAATGTATTTTAACTGAGCGGAATACCCCTTTAACATATGAGGGGGATTTACGAAGCTTATGCCAGAGAAAAGGTGCAGATTCGCCCCTTCTCCCTGGCGTATGCCTCCCGTATGCCCAGCTCGCCCGATGGGCAGACTGGCGGAGCTTGAGGGTGTGTGATAAGGTGGGAAGGAGACGTGGCCTCCTCCCGCGCCTCATCATGATTTACGCCTGCAAACCATAACGCAAATCTACACCTGCTGGAAGCGTACGCCTCTTAGTGAATCCTGCCGGAGAAAAGGGGGTGGGGCCTAAAATAAGACCGGCGTACTTGTACGCCGGTCTTCATAAATCCCCCCCATAATGTTCTTGTTCCGAGATGGAAATCAACGTAACTAAAAAATAATACCGAACGCCATGCTAGTCAGTTTTTGATCGTATGATATATCAGATAAAAAGCTAATAAAAAGTTCCATCTACCCCAACTGGTACCGATAAATACTCCTGATGATAGCACAAAAAATGAGTCATCATATTGCTTTGTAGACAGAAAATAAAAAGATCATAGAGGTCAGAAAATGTTTATTCTAAGCCAAATAATCATTTAACTCTGAGAAAGCAAGAGCTACAAACATGCTGAGGAGGGAAGCATCCCTACACCATGGACGAAAGAAAAACGAGAGGGGGGGGGGGGGGCTTCTGGTGCAATATCACTCTGGTAGGAAACAAAGTGCAAGTGCAGGATTTGTGGAAGTGCAATTACACTCACCTTTCCATGTTGTGCAAGATATAGGCACAACACTATAGCACACTTCAAAGTTACACCGCAGCCGGTATCACAGGGAATGTCGCAACTAACACACTGTTAGTAGGTAGATCCAGAAAGAACATAGGATTTGTCAAGGACCAACAAACCCTTAGAAAAATGTTTCCCTTATGTGAAAAAATGGCGCTGGTGTCGTAGGAATTCTCCAAAGATCGGCATCTGACAGTTGATATTATCCAAGTAAAAAAGTTTATTCACGGCAACGCGTTTCGGCTTGTGTAACAGCGGACAAGCCTTTCTCAAGCCACATAAACCATTTCAACACAACATCACATATAAATACACATAAGACAAATAATGAATTAGACTTCAAAAAAATAATCAAAAAATATATAAGGAAAAAAAAAATAAAAAAAATTCAAATAGGTAAAACATATAAGAGAAGGTGAAAAGATATCTAAATATGTAAATGATTATCTAAATATATGGGGGTGTATCTCCAACTCTGGCATTTGTTGGACTTGCAGCCGTGTGTCAGCTGGGAAGCTGGGTGGTGTGTGGAAGCTGTGCCATTCCACCTTTCCAGATCCAGGTGGGTGAACCTGTAACTGAAAAGAACCTGGGAGTTCTGTGTTGTCTACTTGGACTTTATGTTGTGTTTTGCTAAAGTCAAACCATTGTTGTTTTGGTTCTGCTGTACCTTGTATGCTGAAAATGAAAGGACTGCTGTTTGGCTATACTGCGTATGGAGAAAGACTTTTCTATTGCCACTTGAACTAATCTCTACAATATCCAATTCTCCCAAATGATGATGTAGATTGCAAAAAGTCTGTGTAGTTCATATAGTCATTTGTAACTACATAGGTAGAGCAAATAGAAAACTTGTATCTTGTTGTACTGACAATGTATTTTATGTTTGATATGTTATAGTAATAGGCACTGAGGGTGTCAGTTTAACATGTTGCCGCTTCGTAATAGTAACACTCCATTGCATAAGGTAGTATCCGCTGACTGTGTAAAAGATGTTTGTTATTGAGAAGGATTGTAACAGTTTGGTGCGTGTGCACTGCTTACTGCCCTTGTCGGCACAGTCTTGGTTCATCCGAAGCCGAGGATTGTCGGCTTGCGCATGCGTAATGGTGCAAGATGGACGCCGTGGTTGATTTGGTGGTATAATTCAAATCCCTGTAAATAAGCTTTCTGTTTGCTATGGAGTCTTCCTATGGCTTTGTTCACATAAAAAAAAAAATAAAGAAAAGACATCCGATTTTGATATTTAAAAAAACGTATGTTGTTGCGTCAATTTTAGACTCAAAATGATGGACGTCATTTTAAACAGAGCTGAAAAAACGTTGTGTGAACATAGCCTATAGGTGACAAAGTGTTAGATCATCTCGTGGATCAGAATGACGGGGGCCTAAGGGCCTTGCCTCTCCTGTACATCTGGCAAGGACGGGACTTTTGTTCTAACCTTCCTGGGCAAAATTTGGCAAATTTGGGGATAAATGGTTCAAACGGTTCAGGCGTTCAGAAATCTATAGAGGGCAAACGGACGGATAGACATTCATTTTTATTCTATAAATAAACAAGATATACAAAAGGCGGGCAATTACTGAACCTTGGGGTCGCCACTTATAACCAGGTAAAGTTCACAGTAGCAATTCTTGACCACCTCTCTCTGGATATGGTCCACAAAAGAGAAGTCTGATGGCTGACTGCTATTCCAGGCTCCTGAATGGTCACCCAGCTTTTCCATGTTCCTGAATGGTCACCCAGCTTTCTCGGGATCCTGAATGGTCACCCAGCTTTCCTGGGCTTCTGAATAGCCACCCAGCTTTCCCAGGCTTCTGAATTTTCACTCAACTTTCCCGGGCTTCTGAATGGGATGGGCAGTCAGAAGCCTGGGATAGCTGGGTGAAACCAATCAGATGTCTATATGGGATTTATGCAAAGTCCAGATACACTAACATCCACAGGCTTTTACTCATCTCTACATGAAAACAAGAACTCTTTGGTATAATCCTTCTGGTTCTGAAGCTTTGCTTGATTTAGGGTCTATTTACACAGAAAGATTATCTGACAGATTATCTGCCAAAGATTTAAAGCCAAAGCCAGGAACGGATTTAAAAATGAGGAGAAATCTCAGGCTTTCCTTTATGACCTGATCTCTGTTTATAGTCCGTTCCTGGCTTTGGCTTCAAATCTTTGGCAGATAATCTGTCAGATAATCTTTCTGTGTAAACGGACCCTTATTTACCAATACCATTATTTAGGGGCCTGACCTTGTTTGTTTGCAATCATATATTTAACCCCTTAGTGACTGCCCATACATGGTTTTTATAGCACTCTTTAAAGGGCTCTCACACTAGTTGCCTATTCAAAAAGCTGTGATTTATTGTTTGCATATAAGACAATGCATTTTAACAGTCCCAGTTCATGTCATCTGGGCCAAAGTACGTCCATACATTAAAATTTCCAAGCATTTAAATACACAATAAAAGCGGTAAGGTCACTGTGGTTTGTCCCTTGAAATGACGTTATGCATTCCATACAGTATAAAATAGGGAATTGAATAAAAATACAGCAATGTGTGTATGTGTTGCTTACTATGTGTGTATATATATACATGTATATATATATATATATGTATATATATATATATATACAGTATATACATACCAAAGTAAAATATAGAAAATCTGGACTTGTTACTTCAATATGTACCTGATTTACTTTTAGGAGAACGAGCAGGAGAGGATGCGCTGCAGCACCGTTCATTCCCGCTCTGTGTTAAAATGGAGCTCGACTTTTTTTTTTTTCTTACACAGAGGTGGGGAGCAGATGCATTGCAGCACAGTCTTTTCCCCTCCTGTTCTCCCAATCAGTTCATGACTAAACACTCACACCCGGACCGATAAAATCTTTTGTCATGTCTCTATGATATGTCAAAAGTTTTTACAAAAAACAGGTACACTTTAAGGCCAGGTTCACACGATAAATGACAGCGCCCGTTCTGTGACACGCCCGTGTCATAGAACGGCCGTTGTTGTTGAAGTTATTCCCGACTGGTACTGCAGTACCGGCTGTATGAACTTAAAGGGGTAGTGCGGCGGTAAAAAATTATTCACAGAATAACACACATTACAAAGTTATACAACTTTGTAATGTATGTTATGTCTGTGAATGGCCCCCTTCCCCGTGTCCCACCACCCCCACCCGTGTACCCGGAAGTGTAGTGCATTATACATACCTGATCCGTGTCGACACGCGTCCGCCATCTTGTGCCAAACGTCATCTTCGGCCTGCTGGCCCGAACACCTTCAGCTGCTCAGCCGCGATTGGCTGAGCATAACTGTGTTTGGGCCAGCCGGCCGAAGATGACGTTTGGCACAAGATGGCGGACGGGCGCGACACGGATCAGGTAATGTATAATGCACTACACTTCCGGGTACACGGGTGGGGGTGGTGGGACACGGGGAAGGGGGCCGTTCACAGACATAACATACATTACAAAGTTGTATAACTTTGTAATGTGTGTTATTCTGTGAATAATTTTTTACCACCGCACTACCCCTTTAATTTCTTTTGAATTGAATCAGGTGTGCCCGCCTTTAAATTCACCATAGCTGACAATTTAAAGTGCATCCGGAGCCGCACTTTACATTTTCTGCACTGACAGTTTTGTACGGTCGCTATTAAGTGAATATCGGCCGCACAAGACCAACTTGTCAGTTTTTTGTGCAGCCGCAAGGAATCCCAGCCGGAGTGTATAGAGAATGTATTTCTTCATAATTCTAAATTTCTTCTTAATAACGGTCACTGTTGCAATCTGAAAAAATGCCCGTTATTAAATTAAAAACTATGTTGTGTGAACCTAAATGTTGAGCCTAACATATTCTTATAAATAAAATATGTTAGACCTAAATACTAATAGCAATAAGCGCAAAATGATCTCTCAAATGCAACACATACACCTCATATTCAATGTAATAGCAGCCTAGGTGAATATTCCCAAATACAGTGGTGCCTTGGATTACGAGCATAATTGGTTCCGGTACCGTGCTTGTAATCCAAATCCACTCTTAAGCCAAAGCAAATTTTCCTATAAGAAATCAGTGATATGCAGACAATTGGTTCCACACCCCAAAAATAATGATTTATATTCTGAATAAAATGTAAAACAAATGAAACAAACATTTAGAAACAGCTGAATATGTCATAATATAAGTTACTGTACTGTATAGCAATCAACATGTGGTGTATAATGTAACTGCATAAACCTGAAAACACAGCAGCAGTTTATAGATACAGGATGGAACTGCAGATCCCCATAATACAGTAGCGTAGTACAACAGGCTAGAATAGAGAAGCAGGGCTGCTGTCAGAGGTCTTTGTGGTCACATGACAGCAATGGGGAAGGGGTGTGTGTTCAGCATGGACCAATCAGGACTGACAGAGACTGCAGGCAGCATCAAGGAATGAGCAGGACATATGTGGGCACATACATGCATCGCTCTCTGTCGGAGGAGAGAGGGGTTACAGCCATGGAGAGATAACCTCCACAGTCCTGTCCCCTGATGCAAGCCCCAGCCTGAAGTGAATCTGCTATGATTTGAAAGGTGAGGGAGACTTTCTGGGTCAGAGTACAGGGCTGTAGACCCCGCTATGCAGACCATGCCCCTGCCCCGCTCCACCTCCCACCAAGTACAGGGAGCTCTTAAACCAAAATAATGCTCTTAAACTAAGTCACAATTTTGAAAACTGTGAGCTCTTAAATCAAAACGCTTTTAACCCTCAGACGACCCTGGACGTAGGGTTACGTCATGGAAGTCTGTCCCCAGACGACCCATGACGTAACCTTACGTCCTGGGTGTTTTTCCCGCTATGAAGCGCGCTCCGGAGCGGAGCGCGCTTCATAGCAGGTGGGGGCGGGACCTCACCGGTAATGACACGCTGCAGCGATCGCGCTGCCGCGTGTCATTAACCCCTTAAACGCCGCGATCGCGGCGCGACCGCGGCGTTTAAGTGTAAGTGACAGGGGGAGTCCCCTGTCACTTACCGATCGGGACCCCCGCAGTGTGACTGCGGGGGTCCCGATCGTTGAAACGGACTGCTGGAGGTCTCTTACCTGCCTCCATGCGGTCCGATCGGCGATCTGCTACACTGAGCCTGCACAGGCAGGCTCAATGAGCAGATCGCCGATAACACTGATCAATGCTATGCCTATGGCATAGCATTCATCAGTGTAGAAATCAAAGTAATGTATGTAGAAGTCCCTCAAAGGGACTTCAAAAGTGTAAAAAAAAAAAAGTTCAAAACACTATTACACTACCCCAAAGCCCCTCCCCCAATAAAAGTCTAAATCACCCCCCTTTCCCATTATATAAATAAAACATATAAAAATAAATAAATAGATAAACATATAATATACCGTAGCGTGCGTAATTGTCCGATCTATTAAAATATAACAAGCGTCATTGCGATCGGTAAACGGCGTACACGAAAAGAGGGGAAAAAGTGCGCAGATTACCGATTTTATGTTACATTATATATTTTAAAAAATCAATAAAAAGTGATCAAAACGTCCGATCTTCACAAATATGGTATTAATAAAAACTAGAGATCATGGCGGAAAAAATGACACCCCATACAGCCCCGTAGGTGAAAAAATAAAACCGTTATAAGCGTCACAATAGGCCCATATTATTAATATTTAATTGCCAAAAAAAAGGATTTCATAAAAAAATACATATATAACATTAGAGAATCTGTGTAACCTGCATATGGTTGTGTTCGGACTGACCTATAGAATAATAGTGTCATGTCGCTGTTACCATATAGTGCATTACGTAGACACAGGAACCCCCCAAACGTTACCATATTGCATTCTTATTTACGATTTCACCTATTTATATCTTCATAAATAATATATTTGGAATTCCATCATACATGTTATGGTAAAATGAATGACGCTATTACACAGTACAACTATTCCTGAAAAAAACAAGCACTTACATGGCTTGTAGATAGAAAACTGAGAGTGCTAGAGCTCTTAGAAGGGGAGCGGGAAAAACGAAAGCTCTAAGATCAAAATTTGCGCGGTCCACTGGGTCATTTTGGGCCTGGTCCTCAAAGGGTTAAACCAAGTTACTCTTTTTTTTTTTTAAACTGTAATTTTTATTAGAATTTTATATAATAAAAGACAAATAGAAAAAAGCAATGAAGCCAAAAACAGGTGGCCATACAGTACAGCACATATCCAGTGAAGTCTCAGGGGAAGATTGTACAGTGATTGGTCAAACAAGAACATTCAGTACATAAGGAGATATGTTACATAGTCACTATAATATTGCAGCAATGAAAGTCCCAATGAGGAGCTTCAGAATCAACCCAAATAACGTATAAGCTATGACCTTAACCACAAGCAGTAAAGAGAATCAAAGAAAAAGAAAAGACATTCGAAAAGACAAGCACCTGAAACAGAAGGGAACGGGGAAAGACAAAACATGGAGGGGTAGGGAAGGGAAGGGAGGGGGGCAGGGTAACGGTCCAGACTCCCTCAGGTATATCCTTGCTGTGTACAGTAAGCATCCCACGGGGACCACACCGCCTCAAAGAGGTCCAAGCGATTCGCCAGGGAGGCCGTGAGATAGTCCATAGTTCTCATGTCTTTTATTCTAGCCATCAAGTCCGCCAGTGGGGGCGGTAGGGTCTGCTTCCACTGTCGCGCAATCAAGGTCTTAGCTGCCGTCAGGAGTTGCAACACGAGCTTAGTAGCCCTCTTACCAATAGTTCTCGGGGTCAGGTTGAGGAGGCACGCTAGGGGGTCACAGGGGAAAGGCTTCTGCACAATAGTAGATATCATGCCACAAACGGCGGACCAATAAGGCCGAATGCTCAGACAGTCCCAAAAAATATGGTGGATTGTCCCCAATCCCCTAAGGCATCGCCAACAAACAGGGGAAATGGAGGCATTCAATTTGTTAAGCAATTCGGGAGTATGGTACCACAGCATAAGCAGTTTATACTGGGTCTCCTTGTAGGCGGTACAAATGGATGATTTAGCTGCCCTCTCCCATATGATCCCCCAGCACTCTGAGGAGATGGTTTTGGCCAGGGCTGTCTCCCATTTCACCATGTACTTGTGACGAGTCGGGGTGTCGTCAACAGGCGAGCCCAATATTTTATAAATATCAGATATAAGGCCTTGTCCATTGGGACCAGCTCTAGCCAGCTGTTCGAATGCCGTAGGCTTGGAGACTGCGGTGGACCCCAACAGGGTGGTCATAAAGTGATGGAGCTGTAAGTATGTGAATTGCTCTACCAGAGGGAGTCCATGTTTTTTGCGCAAGTCCGCAAAAGATAGCAAGGTGCGAGTGAGAGGATTGACAATGTCAGCAAATTGAAACAGATTGCGCTCTCCCCATGTCCGGACCATCACAGACTCCATACCCGGGGCAAACGCGGGGGTAAGGAGGAATGAGGCTAAGGGCGAGAGTGGGGAAAAAAGTTTAAATTTAGCGGAGCATGCTAGCCAAATTTGTCTAGTATGTCGGATAGGGCCCAGGAGCGGGTCAGGGAAGGTAATGTTCGGGTTAGGGAGCCAAAGGAGGGAATTTGGATGGACAGGAGCCAACCATCTCCGTTCTATGGCCATCCATTTGCTATAAGCATGATAGGAAGTCCAGGACGGAATACACCGCAGATTGGTGGCCCAATAATAATGTACAACATTTGGCACTGCCAAGCCGCCCTGAACCTTACTAGTCAGCATTACGGATTTAGGGATTCTGTGTCTCTTTCCGTCCCATATAAATCGAAACATGGCTGCTTGGATGGCTTTAAGTTCATGCATTGGGACCCTAACTGGTAAGGTTTCAAAGTGGTATAGTAATTTAGGGAGAATAGACATCTTAACCGCTGCTATGCGGCCCAGGAGGGAGATGTAATGCTTGCTCCATTTCACCATAAGAGCTTTGACTTCTCTGAAGAGTGTGGGGAAGTTAGCGGGACACAAGGAGGGGTAAGAGGCAGTCAAGCGGATCCCCAAGTATCGGATGGAGTCTGTTGACCAGCGAAACTTAAAGTTAGTACGCAAATGGTGCAGCTCCGCTGCCGGCAAGTTAAGAGGTAGTGCCTCAGTTTTTGCCGTATTCACCCTGTAGCCCGATAACACCCCAAACTCCTGCAATAATTTGTGCAAATTAGGTAAGGTTACAAGTGGGTTGGTGAGGGTGAGCAATACGTCGTCGGCGAACAACATTAACTTGTATTCCCTCCCCCTGATGGAAACCCCGCTGATGTCCACATTATTTCTAATGGCCGCCGCCAGGGGTTCTATACAAAGAACAAATAACAGGCGCGAGAGCGGACAGCCCTGGCGGGTACCATTAGAAAGAGGGAACACTCCTGAGCTGTGATGAGAAGACTCAACAGATGCTGTCGGATGGGAGTATAATCCCTGAATCGCTGCCAGGAAAGGACCCGTGAAGCCGTAGGTGTGGAGGGCCTCAAACAGGAAAGGCCATCCCAGGCGGTCAAACGCCTTCTCTGCGTCTAGGCTCAGAACCAGTGCTTTATCATTTTGGAGATTGACAGCATCTATTATGTCGATCGCTCGCCTAGTATTGTCCGCCCCATGTCTGCCCACAACGAACCCCACTTGGTCCTTATCCACTAGAGATGGTAAATAAAGGCCTAGACATGTGGCCAAAATTTTTGTGAAAAGCTTCAAATCTGTATTCAGAAGGGCTATGGGCCAATAGTTGGAACAGTCTAGGGGGTCCTTGTCAGGTTTGGGAATTAGGGTTATGAGAGAATGGAGCATGGAAGAGGGGATAGGGGAGCCTTGCATGTAGGTGTTGAACAAAGCAACCAGCCGGGGAGAAAGGAGGTCAGAGAAGGTTTTGTAATATAAATAAGTGTAGCCATCCGGCCCCGGAGACTTTCCCGAAGGAAGATGTTTAAGGACTGCTTGCAATTCCTCAAGGGTAATAGTTGAGTTTAGGTGTTCGATCGCATCGGGGGATAGGGCTGGCAAATGGCAGGAAGCCAAGAAGTCTTTTATCTTCTGAGCCCGAATAGCAGGGTCAGATGGCAGGGAAGATGGGAGAGAGTATAGGGCAGAAAAATAGTTTTCAAAAATTCGGGAGATATCCGCGGGGTGATACTTCATGGTTCCCAATTCATCTCTGAGAACCTGCGGAGACTGTGTTGCTGAGCGTTCAGAGAGCATACGAGCTAGAAGGGTATGAGCTTTATTGCCTCTCTCATAAAAACGTTGCCTAGAGAATAGGAGCAAACGTTCAACCTTATGTATAGAAAGGTCCTTAAGCTTAGCTCTGGCCGCAACCAGTCTGCGCAGGGTGCTCACTGAGGGCTGGGAAGACAAGGAGGCCTCCAGGATCCGGATGTTACGTTTAGTCTCCAATATGTCAGCCTGGCGATCCTTTTTCAGCTTAGAACTAATCGCTATACAGTGTCCTCTAGTAACTGCCTTATGGGCTTCCCAGAGGACTGATTGGGAAGATACTGTCCCCTCATTTTCTCTAAAATAGTTTTCGATGCATTGTTTAATAGAATCCCGTGATACCTGGGTTTTGAGTAAGGATTCGTTAAGGCGCCAGTGACATTGTCGGGTGGGTGAGAGCATGGGTGCCATGGTGATGTGAACAGGGCCGTGGTCGGACCAGGAAATGGGTTCTATATCTGCTCTCCGAAGCAAGCGCACTGTTGGGATATTCCCAAAAAAATAATCAATTCTAGTGTGTGTTTGGTGTGGGTGTGAGTAAAAAGAATAAGCTTTTTCCGAGGGGTGTACAATCCGCCAGAGATCATATAGGTTATGGCGGCGAATTAATTTACGGAATTCAACCGACAGCCTACGCAGTTCTTGAGAGGGAGGTAGGCCTGAATGGGAGTGTCTATCCATTAGCTCTGAAAATGGAAGGTTGAAGTCTCCCCCTAGCACCCTAGGTGAGGGCGGGTAAGTTGCAAGCCGTTTGAGCACCCCTCGGAGAAAGGGAATTTGCCTGCGGTTTGGAGCGTAGATGTTGCATAACAGGAGGGGTTTACCCTGTAGGTTACCCTCCACTACTACAAATCTCCCCCCTGGGTCCGAGTAGGAAGACGTTATCTGCAAAGGACAGTGTCGGGAAACTAGGATGGCGACTCCCCCTTTTTTACATCCCATTGTGGCTGAGTAGGTATGCGGATAGGAATGCTTAGCAAAATTAAAATTGGCTTCAGAGTCAAAGTGAGTCTCCTGTATTAACGCAATATCCGCCCTCAAAGAGCGTAGCTCCTGTAAGAGCAGACGTCTCTTAACATTAGTGTTTAGCCCTTTGGCATTTATCGTGACTATCTTAGCCATAAGGGAATCAGGGTGTGGAGAAGGCTAATAAAAGCGTAAAACTCACCCGAGTCTAGTGCGAAGGAGACCCTCCGCAACCGACGGCCTGAGGTAGCTAGAGATCCATCCGGAGTCTGGGACGGCTGGGGACCGAAAAAGGAAGGGAGGAAGGGGTACACACAGAATCTACACAGAAAAAGAAAAAGAACAAGTATGAAATCAACCAACAACCTAGAAATAGCCCAAAATAGGGCTTCTACGGCTCCAGGCCATATACCCATGCAACACGAGCATGGGAGGGAGCAAAAAACCCCCAAAATGTTCCCATTGTTAGAAACATGTAGTAAAGTAGTCAAAAATAGTAGGGGGGTAGGGCTCCTAGGGGAGGGGAAGAAACGAGCCATGGATCCGACAGAAAACAGAGATGAACAGTAACAATAAGTGGACAGCCCGTCCACGCAGCCTAATTAGCTGGTTAAGCAAAAAAAAAAGGCCAACTATAGAGCAAGAAACAATCCCACACAATGGGGAGATAGCAACGGGTCCCTTCAGTTCCGGATCAGCGAGGGGAGGAGGAATCCCGAGAGTCACGATCAGGTGGGGGAGAAGGACGAGAGTTAGATCTGCGTTGTTTCTGTTGCCACACAGTTCCAGGAGGAGGTGGGGGACATGCGACAGTCCATTCCGTGATCTGAGGGACAGGGAGAGCAAGGGTTTTGCAGAATGCAGGGAGGTCAGACAGGTCTCTTAGGGTAGCCGATCTACCATCCTTTCTTGCTACCAGAGCGAACGGAAAGTTCCAGCGATACACAACTTGGTGGTCCCTCAATGTTGTGAGGAGGGGACGGAGAAATCTTCGTTTTTGCAATGTAAGCCAGGACAAATCCGGGAAAAGCTGGATAGGGGCCCCATCAAACTCAAGATCTTTCATAGAGCGGGATTTAGCCATGATCCGTTCCTTCACCACATAGTCGTGTACACAACAAATAACATCTCTAGGGGTGCCAGCGTTCGATTTAGGCCTAAGGGCTCTATGAGCTCTATCCAGTTTAATCTTGTGCGTGGACGGTTCTCCTAGGACGATGTTGAAAATGGCCTCGAGAGTCTCAGAAAGATCCTCATCTTGTGTTGCCTCTGGGAGCCCCCGAACCCTGATATTGTTACGCCGTCCTCTATTATCCAGGTCCTCCATGTGACGCTGCATTTCATTAAGAGCAGAGGATTGCACCGCCACTGTGGTGTGTAATTGGGTAATATAGGAGCGGGTAGCGTCATGTTCCTCCTCAAGGTTTTCTACACGGTCTGAAACATGTTGAATGTCCTTGCGAATCTCCGATATTTCTGCTCTGCACGCTTTCATTTCAGATAAAAGGGCTTTGAAATCACTCCGTGTGGGCAGCTGAGAGAGAATCTGTCTGACATTACCCTGTGACTGGGCCCCAAATATAGAGGAGTCAGAATCCGAGTCCCCCCCAGGGTGCGAGGAGGTGTCATGAGGGGGTGTCCTGACGGAAGGCGGCCCCTTATCTTTAGCAGATTTTTGCTGAGGGGTGTTGGTATGGGACTTGTCTCTCCTTGGAGGTAGAGGTGCTGCAGCCATGTCAGAAATATATTGTGTGGAGGTTACAGACAGAGACAGGGTATGTGAAGTAAGTTGCAGTGGGTCTTGTGGGGAGACAAGGGGGGGATCTCCGTGCTGGGAGAGGGACAGTGATGTGGAAGCTGAGTCCCTTTCCAGTTCTCCTTCTTGCGCGGTCTCCTGAGACCAAGATGGCGCCGGCACAGGGACAGGGGGATGCCGAGAAAGATTCAGTGTCCCCCCAACAATCAGTGGGCTAGTAAGGGGGTCTCCCGCTCTCCGCAGGTCACTTACTGGTGGTGGGGGTGACTCGTCCCGCTCCACGTCCAGCTGTTCAGGTCCCGGCCTCCCACGTGGGCAAGATGGCGCCCGCTTCCCTTCCCGGTGTTCAGAGCGCGTCCTCGGCTCTGCACTGAGTGCCGTCCGGGAGGCTTCCCAGGCCACGCAGCCGCTCGGTAGTGGTGCGGTAGGCTGGCTGGAGGAGCGATGTGGGTCAGGAGTGTGCGGGGTACCAGGAGAACGGCGCCGGCTACGAGGCTCCTTGCTTCCAGGCGTGCTGTGGGGGAAGAAGCGCTCAAGGGTTTGCAGGCGGCTTTTTCGGGGTGCCGTAGGTGCCGGGGTAAGTGAGCGTCCTCCCGTCTGCTTCCCCATGTGCTGCAGAGGGGTTCCGGTGGCGGGGACCCTAATAATTAGGCCAGTTCAGGGCTGCATGGACGGAGCTAACACCAAGCACGTCTGTTCACATGGCGCGCCAGCTCCGCCCCAAACCAAGTTACTCTTAAACCAAGGTATCACTGTATAGTGCCATAGGCATAAATATGACAATAGATAGAAAGATAAAATATAAAGTAGGATGGGCTTCTTCCCAGTGGAAACCGCTCAAGTGCTTCATTAGGCAATTTTGTAAGCAACACTTTGTAACATAATTGTCGCTTATTACGAGTACCCCTTTAACTTTTAATAGTCACCTGACACAGCGTCCATATTAACGTTTTCCTATAAACAACTAAGTCTGACGTAGTGGTGACAAAATAAACACCTGAGTCTGATGAAGTGGTGACAAAATAAACACCTGAGTCTGGCGTAGTGGTGACAAAATAAAATAAGACTTGCACTAGCACTGTTAGGCTATGTTCACACTACGTATATTCCGCAGATTTCTCCGTTACTTACATAATGCTGCAGGCTGAGGGAATCTCGGCCGGAGTGTATACACATGGTATACACTCCAGCCAGGATCCGTAGCGGCGTCGTGAGAAACTAACACGTCAGTTTTATGTGGCCGCTATTCACTGAAAAGCGGGCGCAAAAAACCCTGTCAGTGCACATTATGGAGCATGTGGCTCTGGCTGTATGCTCCATTGTGTGCAGTGGGAAGTTTTGATGCAGGCGTGCATGGATGCGCCTGCATCAGAACTCAGCTGCGCTAAAGATCATACTGCCGGGTCAAGGAACAGCCGGTCTCTTACTATGTGTGACCATAGCCTAAATCTGTATAGTGTTCTTTGAATAAGGAGTCCCTTTTTGTAGGTAGAGGTCCTCTAGCACATAGCAAGCTGCGTCCATTAGAATGTCTGCATAAGTTAGTCACCAAACATAGCAACAGCAGTAGTCAGTAGTTTTAACACATTAAACCCCCCTCCAAAACAATAGTCTGTTTTACAGCCACATATATGGTCTAATGACCAGGCACATTTCTTAAACTTTGCTTAAAGGAGAGGTCTGGAGAAAATTTTTATTAATGTATTGTATTGCCCCCCCCCCCCCCAACATTATACAAATCACCAATATACACTTATTATGGGAAATGCTTATAAAGTGCTTTTTCCCCTGCACTTACTACTGCATCAAGGCTTCACTTCCTGGATAAAATGGTGATGTCACGACCCGACTCCCGAAGCTGTGCGGACTGAGGCTGCTGGAGAGGATGATGGCAGGGGGACACTGAGGGACACAGGGCACTGAGCATCCCTTTGCCATCATCCTCTCCAGCAGCCACAGCCCGCACAGCTCTGGGAGTCGGGTCGTCATCACAATATTATCCAGGAAGTGAAGCCTAGAGGCTGTAGTAAGTGCAGGGAAATAAGCACTTTTTGTGCATTTCCTGTAATAAGTGAACATTAGTGATTTGTATAACTTTTGGGGGGCAATACAAAACGTTAAAAATTTTTTTGACTGGACTTCTCCTTTAATTGGGTGTACATAACAAGAAAGAAATTGCCCTACTTTCCAAGACGCTGATGCAGGACCAAGAGATAGCCTCAGCCTGTGGCGACAGAGATTTCTAAGCATCCCCTCCCTGGTGGCACACACAGTTGGGCACCTGTGGATGTAGTGATGACAGCCATCATGATGGAAGATACCTCCACAGTCCCGAAGGAATGGACTGCCATCATGGGAGGTAATGAAGTCTTGGGCACTTGAGGGACTCCATGGCATGTAGGAGGAGCTACTGATGTGGAACTGGGTGCTGCAGGGATAGTTTTTGCTCCGGGGAGCTAGCTTCTGGATAAGCCCTCAGGTGTGTCAGTCAGGGCTTGAGATGGCTGCTAGGGATTTTCTTCCCACTCCTCCGACTCTGTGGGGTCAGTGGAAGACTTTAATGGCAACACAAACGGCCAGGTGATGGTGGCAGCCCACCATCCATGCGGCCATCGCAGGAGTGTTCTCCACCTCTTCACCAGTTTCTAGATTATGCTTAAACTCTAGGAGGTAGTCAATTTTTTTTAGCTTCTGCCAACAAATACAGCCTTGATGGACATCCTTCAGGAAACCATACCCCTTGTATTTATTGAACTCCAACACAGTGCCTAGCCTCTGCTCAGGACACGCTTGGTGCTTTACAGGGTTAACTTCACCCAGGACAGTGGTCAACAGCATCATCATTAGCATTAAGGATGCAGATAAATGTTGGGTGGCAACACTTTTAGACCCTCGCTATAAATCTATTTTTTTGCCTCCCAGGAGGGAGGCAAAATTGGCTCATTTGAGGGATGAGTTATGCAGGTAGCTCACAACCACCTTCAGACATACACCTGTCTCAAACAGCAGCACCAGCAACTTATTTAGTTTGGATAACATGATAACCAAATTATTGAAGCCCTTGTCTTCCTGATATGACACATATAAGGGAACAAATTTTGCCCAACAACTAAACGACTTGGTTCAGTCGTACCTGGATTGGCAATTGCCACGTGCTCTGACCTCATGGACTTCTTGTCAACAGACCTGCCCAATGGCAAGAACTGGCCCAGTGTGCCTTGTTATTTTTTTTTTTTTTTTTTTGTAGCCACATTTTGAGAAAGTGCGCTACAGGAAGTTTTACTTCTAGGCAAACAAGATTGTCCGCCATCATTGTACGAAAATAACATGTTTGGCAAAATAAACCAGACATGGATAAGGGAAGATTTGACATAACCTTTGCTTAATTCCACTGATTAGTTACCTGGCTGTTCACAATCAGTGTCGCTTGTCCAGTGCCAACAGCCACCATGCACTATCCACCACCACTCCCGGTGTAAATTCTACCTCCACCACTAGTCCACCATCTTTGCTGCTGCCTCTTCTAGGCCTTTTAAAAAAAAATACTATATCCTATATATTAGATGTTCCCTGACCACTTACTCTTTAACATACGTAGTGTCAAACCCTGTTGTAAAAAATAAAGTGCATCGGGTTCACCAGCAGACAGCAAGAGATGGCTTTGAACAGGCAGGGAGAAATAAGGATTCTGCACAGTGTCACAGAACAGCCTCTGTTTTTACAGCGTGTGAGCAAGGCCTAAGTATGCGGTGCTGCTCAATCACTCCACAAAAGGGACTATTTAATACCAGCAGGCAGGCAGACAGGTGTCATCTCATTGTTCATCATTTTTTCAATATTAAATTAAATTAAATTTTATTAAAATAAAATGCTTTAAAAAAAATTCAATGGCATTTCTTATTGTTTGTATGTGGTGTGCCTCCTCACCAGGCATTGTTGTTACAAGCCAAGCGCCTGAGGTAATTTAGTGGTGCATATTTTGGCAAATTGCAGGATGGGTTCAGGTAGTCCCATAATCTTTATGTTGCTCCTGCGGAAACGTATCTCCAAATCATACGTTTTTACTTTTAAGTCACAGGTTTGCCTAAAAGTTAGGATTATGTTCAACAGTTCCCATTCTAGGGTGGCCACTTTCTGTTTCACCTGGGATATCTGTGCAGTATGATGAGACCTCTATATTGCACTATAGTGCACTTGAACTGGGAGATTCCAAGGGAGAAATACGATCAGGTGCTAAAATACTTGACACTTCTATGACAGTAGATTTGCAGGAGAATTATAATCCTGTCAGGAGTCTTTGTATGCCCTGAAGTACCTGCTTTGACACTGGTGCAGGAAAGAGACAAAGCAGTCACTGCCATCTTGCTCTGTGAGTCTTTCAGCCCGCTGGAGTCCTGGCCCTGGGACGTAGTGGTGACATGGGCCCCATTTTTTTTTTTTGAACGGGTGGGCCAGCTAGGTATCAGGAACTGGTTTCTGCGGGCCAAAAAATTAAGGTCAAATGTGAAGGGGGTGATCTTGGTTTCCCCGGAGCTTTCCTTACTTGTGGCTAACCATGAGTGTGCTGAAAGCCCTGCACATTTTTTTTTTTTTTTATTGTACCCACAACTATTGGTGGACACCCTTCTGAATAATTGGAACTTGGTAAATTCGGGAGAAACCTAGAGATGAGCGAATCAGCTGGATTTCTGGTTCTTATGAATCAGAAATCTCGTCGTCTGACTCCCGCTGCCTGCTCCCTCTGTGCAGCGGGTGGATACAATAGTAAGGAACGCCTGAAAAACTGGGATACAGCCAATGCCAATGGCTGTATCCCAGTTTTCCAGGCGTTCCTTACGATGTGTCAGACGGCTGATTCGCTCATCTCTAGAGAAACCTCTGAATTAGAAATTGATCAACAAAAGAAAACACACACATTATACACTACCGTTTAAAAGTTTGGGGTCACCCAAACAATTGTGTGTTTTCCATGAAAAGTCACACTTATTCACCTCCATACGTTGTGAAATAAATAGAAAATAGAGTCAAGACATTGACAAGGTTAGAAATAATGATTTGTATTTGAAATAACATTGTTTTTACATCAAACTTTGCTTTCGTCAAAGAGTCCTCCTTTTGCAGCAATTACAGCTTTGCACACCTTTGGCATTCTAGCTATTAATCTGTTGAGGTAAGCTGGAGAAATTGCACCCCACGCTTCTAGAAGCAGCTCCCACAAGTTGGATTGGTTGGATGGGCACTTCTGGCGTACCATACGGTCAAGCGTACCATACGGTCAAGCTGCTCCCACAACAGCTCAATGGGGTTCAGATCTGGTGACTGCGCTGGCCACTCCATTACCGATAGAATACCAGCTGCCTTCTTCTGCTGTAAATAGTTCTTGCACAATTTGGAGGTGTGTTTAGGGTCATTGTCCTGTTGTAGGATGAAATTGGCTCCAATCAAGCGCTGTCCACTGGGTATGGCATGGCATTGCAAAATTGAGTGATAGCCTTCCTTATTCAGAATCCCTTTTACCCTGTACAAATCTCCCACCTTACCAAAGCAACCCCAGGCTATCACATTACCTCCACCATGCTTTACAGATGGCGTCAGGCATTCTTCCAGCATCTTTTCATCTGTTCTGCGTCTCACAAACGTTCTTCTTTGTGATCCAAACACCTCAAACTTGGATTCATCCGTCCACAACACTTTTTTCCAGTCTTCCTCTGTCCAATGTCTGTGTTCTTTTGCCCATCTTAATCTTTTTCTTTTATTGGCCAGTCTCAGATATGGCTTTTTTTTTGCCACTCTGCCCTGAAGGCCAAAATCCCGCAGCCGCCTCTTTACTGTAGATGTTGACACTGGTGTTTTGCGGGTACTATTTAATGAAGATGCCAGTTGGGGACCTGTGAGGCGTCTGTTTCTCAAACTAGAGACTCTAATGTGCTTATCTTCTTGCTTAGTTGTGCAACGCGGCCTCCTACTTCTTTTTTTACTCTGGTTAGAGCCTGTTTGTGCTGTCCTCTGAAGGGAGTAGTACACACCGTTGTAGGAAATCTTCAATTTCTTAGCAATTTCTCGCATGGAATAGCCTTCATTTCTAAGAACAAGAATAGACTGTCGAGTTTCAGATGAAAGTTCTCTTTTTCTGGCCATTTTGAGCGTTCAATTGACCCCACAAATGTGATGCTCCGGAAACACAATCTGCTCAAAGGAAGGTCAGTTTTGTAGCTTCTGTAAGGAGCTAGACTGTTTTCAGATGTGGGAACATGATTGCACAAGGGTTTTCTAATCATCAATTAGCCTTCTGAGCCAATGAGCAAACACATTGTACCATTAGAACACTGGAGTGGTAGTTGCTGGAAATGGGCCTCTGTACACCTATGTAAATATTGCACCAAAAACCAGACATTTGCAGCTAGAATAGTCATTTACCACATTAGCAATGTATAGAGTGTATTTGTTTAAAGTTAGGACTAGTTTAAAGTTATCTTCATTGAAAAGTACAGTGCTTTTGCTTCAAAAATAAGGACATTTCAATGTGACCCCAAACTTTTGAATGGTAGTGTATATGTCAAGTATTCATCCAATATTTAGCAAACTACATTTGCACAAGTTAACATTCACCCAACATGTGCTCTAGAAGTGCTGTATGAGAGAAGATATGTCCTTTTAGCTCACATTTGAACATCTGTCATCTTGTGGAAAAAGAGTGGCGTTGCGTTAGCAGACACGATGTCTGCTATTTATCTGCCATTGCAGCATTGTTACATAATTAGAAATTGGTAAAATGCAAGTGGTTTGATGCAACACAACCGCACCATAGAAAGGATCGCCAACAAATGACCCCCAAAATGGTGTGCTACACACTTTGCTCAAATAACTTGCTGAAAGGTGGTAAAAAAACAAAGAATATTAGTGTTTAAAAACACTCAGTGGACAGATTATCTGCTGGCACTGTGGTGACTGGAACGTGGATAAGACACTCCAATCTTTCCTTACACTCTTGTTCTGTGAGACACAGACATGGAATACCTATCTAAGCTGTGTGAGTAAATGGTTGTTGGCTCTGGGGTACATTTAACTACAGTGGGTGACATCACAGGGTAATCTCTCTTCACTGGCCTTCTGTCCTCTTCACCTGACCCTCTAATCCAGCCATAGCCGCCATTTTAGTGAAATCACACTTTTCCAAAGGTTCTAAATGAATGAGTTTGAATGGTTCGGTGCACTCTTCTCTATTTACTATACTCCTAAATGAATTTCTAGAGGTGTGTAGTTTAAAAATGTGGTCACTTGTCAGGGGTTCCCACTGTGCTGGTACCCCTGAAGAAGTATATATGTGACATGGGGCCCTAAAACAATTCCAGCAAAATCTACAGTAAAAATAATGTTCCTTCCCTCCAAAGCATTTTATGATGACATATGGGGTACTGCTGTACTGCGGGGAAATTGTATAACATTTTTTTTAATTCTCCTTTATTCCTTAAGGAAATAAATCTTTTTGATCTATATGAAAATAATCAGAAAAATGTAAATTTTCATTTTTAGGGCTTATTGCTAAAAGCTTTCCTCAAACACCTGTGGGGTCTAAATGAGTGGTATAGTTTGCGAAATAGCGCCACTTTTTAGGGGGTCTTATTATACTGGTGCCTCAGGGGAAGTGTATATGGAACTATAAAAATAATTCTATGAAACATGTTTAAATGGTTGAGAACTTACTACTTTCCCAGATAAATTCTTTTAGTTGTGTAGTTTCCAAAATGGGGTATTGGCACCCCAATTCCTTTGAAAAACTTAAAAAAGTATCCTAACAAAAGGAAGGCCCCAAAATCCATTAGAAGTCTTTTATTTCTGAGGCCTGCATGCAAGGCAAGGACTGCACCAGGTCACACATGGAACATTTCTGAAAACTGAAAAACAAAAACAAATTTGGTCAGCTCTCCTAAAAGACCATTCACACTAGGCAGGAGTACATTGTCATGGCTGAGATTGCAAACACACAAAAACATAGAGACATGCAATAGCTCACCGTATTGGCAAGATACAGACCCGATACAGATATAAAAAAACACTAAAAGAATCCCTCCAACTGCTAAAAAAAAATGAGGCTCATTATTTTTATGGAGATTTTTTTTTTAGCAGTTGGGGGGCTGCTTTTAGTGATTTTCATATCTGTATTGGGTCTGTATCTTGCCATTGCAGTAAGACGTTGCATTTCTCTGTCTATTGTGTATTTCTAAAAACTGCAGATTTGGGGTAATAAATATTTCTATTGAATTTTTCTGTAAATACTTGCTGTGTTACAGAAATATACAGATTACAAATGAAAATTCAAAGATTAAATAAAAGCTTTAAATTGAATGATATATAGGGGTTTCTAGCATAGAGGCCTCTAAATTCCATTTCATAAATTAACAGGTCCCTTAAAAAATGTCAGTGTTGCAAATTTTTATGAAAATTAGTTTTTCCTGCTAAACTCAACAATGAGGCAAGCCTAAAATATGAGTTAAATAATTCTTATTCACAAAGTGTCTAACTCATTTAAGTGGCATACCTATCTTTCTTACAAGCAGAGAATTTAAAATGTCTAAAAATGCTTATTTTTGCAAATTATTGAGTTTGAGATTTTTTTTTTAATAATTGCTTAATCTATCAAGATGTAAGCATTGTCAGAATCACTTGGATATGTTAAAGCATCACAAAGTTATTACTACATACATTAAACCTTCAGGTCGGTCTGAGGTCCACAGCACTCTGGATTAGATTTTCATTAACAATATCTCTGTACTTTGCTCCATTCAGCTTTCCAACAACCCTGACCAGTGCCTTTGTCCAGCTGATGAAAAACACCTCCACAGCATGATGCTGCCACCACCATGCTTCACTGTAGGGATGTATTGGCCAGGTGAGCAGTGCCTGGGTTCCTCCAGAAACATATATAAAGACCTGAGGCATTAAGGCGACTCTGTACACATAATCTGCCCCCCCCCCCTCAACCGCTTGTAACTTCTGATAGCTGCTTGTAATCAAAGATCTGTCCTGGGGTCCATTCTGCAGGTGATGCAGTTATTGTTCTAAAAAACAACTTTTAAACTTGCAGCCCTGTGTCAAATTGGTGTAGCCCTAGGCTTGCTCTGCCTCTTCATCCCTCCTCCCTGCCCTCTTCACTTGTCTGAACACTGCACATGTGCCGGATAGTTAAGGCACCTGTGCAGTGTTCAGACAAGTGAAAATTAGGAGAAATCCTGCCTGGGGCATTCTTAATGATCAGGAGGGCGAGGAGGAGGGATGGAGAGGCAGTGCAAACCTAGAGCAAAGACACTCTAGGCCACGCCAATTTGGAACAGGGCTGCAAGTTCAAAAGTTGTTTTTAGGACAATTCCATCCAATAGGAGAAAGCATCTAGCACTCACCATTTGCTGCAAACATAGTACATTTATTTGGGGTTCAATTAAACATGTGTGTGGGGAAGGGAGATAGAGGCAGGTGTGTCTAGGCGACAGGCTGTTTCACATGCACATGGCACGTTTCGTCAGGCCCACAGATTGTTTTTAGGACAATAACTGCATCACCTGCCGAATAGATCCCAGGACACATCTTGGATTAAAAGCAACTATCCAAAGATACAAGCAGTTTGTTTGTTGTTGTTTTTTTTTGGGGGGGGGGGGGGCAGATTGTGGGTACAGAGTCGGTACAGAGTTGCCCAATACAAAATTCTAGTAAGAACTATGGCACTGAAAACACTTCTTAAGAAATGTATATAATCTTAATTTAATCTTAATCTACTCCTTTCAAAGAGGGAGCTGTCTGCCCATCAATGAATGCAGTACATGACAATAGAGTCTTGTGAATCCTCTTCGGATCCACAAGCAGACTCAATGCACTGATGACAGGCGGATGTGTAATGGTGTGTTTAGACAGAGAGATTTATCTGACAGATTTTTTAAGCCAAAGCCAGGTACAGACTATAAACAGAGAACAGGTCATAAAGGAAAGACAGAGATTTTTCCTCTTCAAAAATCCATTCCCAGCTCTGGCTTCAAAAATCTGTCAGATAAATCTCTGTCTATACACACCATAATATAAGGTATTGTTTTCAGGCATATGGGAGATTACTTTTACAAATGTCATGACACTTAGAATTCAGGTCCAAAAGTTTTGGTTTCATCTGACTATAGAATCTTGTTTCTTACAGTCTGTTTTGTAAACTCCAGACTTTAATGTGTCTTTTACTAAGGAGGGGCTTATTTCAAGCCACTCTCCCATAAAGCTTATATTGGTCTTATAGTAAATGTGTACCTACTAGAATTTTCTCCCACCTCATCTCTCTTAGTACTCTTTGCTCCTTTGGTGAAGCAGCCAGCTCTGGGAGAGGTCCTAGCTGTTCTATTTTTTTTCCATTTGAGAATAATGGAGGTCACCTTGTTCTTGGGGACTTTCAGTGCAGCAGAATTTTTTCTTCCCCTTCTCCATATGTGTACCTCCACACAATCTGTGACTGACATCTACAGGCAGTTCTTTCCCTCTCATGGCTTGGTTTTTGCTCCGATGTGCATTTTCAGTTGTAAGACCTAGGGCTGTGTTCAAATGTTGCAGTTTCATTGCAGTACTTACTATTGCGGTCACCTTCACAGAAATGATGACAGTACCCCAATAAAAAGACACAATACCGCAATGAAACTGCAATATTTAAACACAGCCTAATATAGAAAGGGGTGTATTTTTTCCAAATTATGTCCAATCAACTAATTTAGCACAGACGACTTCAATCAAGGCATAGAAACATCTTAAAGATTATGAGAAATGGGAGGCCCTCTGAGATAAATTTAGTAAGTGTCATAGCAAAGGGTTTGAATACTTATGTAAAAGTGTATACTTTTGCAAGAATGTTTAAAATTCTGTTTTCGCATTTACCTTATGGGCTATTGAGCGCTGAACGCTGCACCATAACAAAATGCGAAAAAAGTGAAAGGCTCTGAAGACTCTCTGAATAAACTGTATGTTAAGGAGGCTGCAGTCAAGTTGAAGCATTGCTGCTAGAAATGAGCAATCTTACAGTTAGCACGTGTTTCCTTGATCCAGAGGCTCAGCATTTGACTCCCGGGGGCTCGAGAACAGGGTCGGACTGGAACTGAATATAAGCTGGACTGGAACTGAAAATCACCCCTGGCACTAAAATTCCACCAGCCCACATATATCATATCTGTATGAAGAGGCAGCAGCACAACTTGCCGCTAAAACAACACCTGTAGTGTTGATCAAACCTCTCTTTGGCAACGTTATTCAAAGCCAAACATTGGGCGTTTGATTCCTCGTTGCTGCAGAAGATGCAGCCCTAAGAAGTCCTGGAAAACATGAATACAGCCATAGGCCTATAGCTGTATCTATATTTTTCTGTCAGGGTTTCACACAAACACACACACGCACACACAACATGCATTTATACACAGTCACACCATACACTAACTTCTATATTGATCTGACAGGCAGCAATCCTTTCACCTGTCAGATCTTTTCCCTCTGTCCAGGGCTGCTGTGGAAGGGTCAGGAGTAGAGACAAACTAGAATTCATCTGGAAGGTGGGAGCACGGGATGCACAGCACAGGCATCACTGTTGTGAGGATTCTGGGCCCTGACCTGTTTGGCCTCCATAGGCTGCCATACAGTGAGCCCCATCCCCCTCTCCTCTGACCCGATGCTGGAGGAGAAAAGGCTGTAGTAAGCAGCCACAATACCATTGGCTTACCAGCGCCACCCTCATCCCTGTGCAGCTACCCCCAGTCTCCTGTAATGATGCAATTGCACTTACACCGCCAACTTCACACAGCGCAATGTCTATGACAGTGTGTCAGTCTCAGCTATTGTCAGTGTGTGTGTGCGCATCGCTGTGAGCAGGTCTTAGCACCCCTCTTTAGCCAGCAATGGGGGAGTGGCAGCCAGACGCAACGCTGACTTTTACTACTGCACAATCTGATGTGCAGAGAGGGAGACAGACGGCCCATCGGGCATTTGCCTGGTATGCTAGATTGCCAGTCCCGGCATGCTGGAGAAAATGACTGTATCTATGTTTTCCAGGCAGCCGTTGGGCTGCATCCATCTTCTCCAGTCACTGAGTCACATGCAGAGATTTCAGTTGAACCTGAACTTACTGTAAGTTGTCTCATCTCTAATAGCTGCATATCTTTTGTGAATGTCCACTTATGCGCTCCTTGTGGTTAGAATCTCTTTTGCAGGCTTTTTCCCCCTCTAATTTCCCATTTTCACCCTTATTAAGATTGGGTATTGAAATCACTCCCAACCAGTGAAGAATTCTGTTACACCATATCTTTATGATTACCACTACTTCTATAACAAAACACTGATAAAAAAAAAAACATCCAAAGTTATTAGTATCATTATAAACACCTTTTCGTATGAAGCAACCTTTTTTACCTAAGTTTTATACTAAATGGGAAATTGGAAACAGACACCACATATATGTGACACTGCTGGCGTCTGCCCCACGCTCTCTCTAATCCCCTCTTTGTTAGCAGGCTTCCCCCCCATTCACTAAAGAATTTCATTATAGCCGAAGATGAGCTGGCCGTCAATCTTTCTGTGGGAAGGCAGGTACAGTTTAGTGATAGAGGAGTGATTGGAGAGTGGGTGGGTGTCAGCAGTGTCACAGACCCACCTCTGTGTCCCTGGAAAATAAAAGCCATTTTTTAAAAAGATAACAGAACAAACAATAATAGATAATAACAGACTGCTCACTTATGAAGTAACTGGTATCAGTCATCACTTATATATGCATATACATGGGGAAAATTTAAATGACCTCTTAGTTCTTTGTAGGTGGGAAAACTTATCGTAGGTACACTTCAACTTTAACAGAATCTATCAAATAAATTTTTAAAAATCACATTGTTGGATTTTTAAGCAATTATTTTTCAATTTATTGCATGAACTAAGTACCATTTGTCTCAAAAAATAAAACAGGCTTAAAAGGATTATAACTGGGGGTCAGTGTTATTTTTTCCATTTCTTGTACTCTATGAAGTAGCTTTGTCTTTTTAGAGTAGGGCTTATATTTAAGGCCTATTCCAAAAACCCTACAAAATCAAGCTAGGGCTTGGGGTAGCTCTTACTTTTGGAGAATAAGGGTATTTGCTACCGTAGAAAATCAGAATATAATATTTGGTACAGAAACCTTTGTTTGCAATTACAGAGGTCAGATGTTTCCTATAGTTATTGACCAAGTTTGCATACACTGCAGCATAGATTTTGTCCTACTCCTCCATACAGAGCTTCTCCAGATCTTTAATTTTTTGGAGCTGTCATGACAAACATTGAGTTTTAGCACCCTCCAAAAATTTTCCATTGGGTTCAAGTCTGGAGACTGCATAGGCCACTCTGGGACCTTAAAATGCTTCTTACGCAGCCATTTCATAGTTTCCCTGGCTGTGTGTTTTGGGTCATAGTCATGCTGAAAGACCCAACCACAACCCACCTTCAATGCTCTTACTAAGGGAAGGAGGCTATTGTCCAAAATCTTGTGATACATGGCCCTTTTATCCTCCCTTCAAAATGATGTAGTTATTCTGTCCCCTTTGCAGAAAAGTACCCCCCAAAGTATGATGTTTCCACCCCCATGTTTCACAGTCAGACTGTTGTACTCATCCTGCTTCCTTCAAACACTGCAAGTGAATTTGATATTAAAAAGTTCTACTTTGATCTCATCTGACGACATGACCTTCTTTCATGCCTCCTCTGGATCATCCAGATGGTCATTTGCGAACTGCCGGACTTTAATCCATGACAGCATAGAGTTTTACTAATGGTAATCTTTGAGACTGTGGTCCCAGCTCTCTTCAGGTCATTGACCAGGTCCTCCCATGTAGTTCTGAGTTGATTCCTGGCCTTTTTCAGAATCATACATCATAATCCCACAAGGTGAGATTTTGCAAAGAGCCCCAGGAATATTGACAGCCACCATGTGTTTCTTACACTTGCATGAACAATTGATGCCTTCTCACCAATTTACTTTTCTATTGTCCTGTAACCCATCCTAGCCTTGTGCAGGTCTACATTTTTGTCCCTGGTGTCTTTGGATAGCTTTTGTGGTCTATGCTGGAGAGGTTGGAGTGTGATTGAGTGTATGAACAGGTGATTTTTATACAGTTAACAATTTTGACATGATGCAATTAATACAGGTAATGAATGCAGAGTAAAAGGGCTTCTTAAAGAAAAACCTAAAAGGTCTGTGAGAGTCAGAATTCTTGCTGTTTCCGATAATCCAATACTTATTTCATGCAATAAAATGCAAATTAATTATTTAAAAATCAAACTGATTTTCTAGAATTTATTTTAATAGATTCATTCTCTCACTAAAGTGTTCCGACAATAAAAATGATGCACCTCTGAATTCTTTGTAGGTGGGAAAGCATGCAAAATTAGCAGTTTATCAAATACGTATTTACCCCACTGTAATGCTGTCTTTTTCCCTTTAATGGTGCGTTCACACCTACAGGATCTGCAGCTGATTTTCTGCAGCAGATTTCATTTAAATAACTGAACACAGCATCAAATCTGCTGCAGATCTGCTGCAGATCCTGTAGGTGTAAACGCACCCTAAGTTAGCATTTATTTCTGCATTGATTACCAACCACAGACATGTATTAAGATGCCTAAACAGATTGGTTTAGGTAATCTACTTGACACTTGGTTATCCTTTAAGTCCTTTTGTTTATTGTGTAATGCAGGTACATATCTGATACTTTTACTAAAGTACTTTGTTGTTTACTCTTACTAAAATATTATAAAGTGTCATTCTTTTTTATACCAGTTGTATGTACAGTTTATTATATATTGCACTGTTATTGGACAAATGCTTGAAATGTCTTTTCTTCTCTGGTTTATTTAGCTTTGTAACTGTTTAAACCTTTAATAAAAATGATTTATACAGAAGATGTATGGCCATCACATTGCAAAGCCCACATAGAAGATTAGGTTGTAATTATGTAGTATAAGACATGCAGCTAAAATACAAAGGTGGGAACACAGCCTAGGGTTGTATTTACACAGACAAAGACAGGAATGGATTTGAAAATAACTCTTTCCATTTATGTGTCTTCCATCTATCATCTGCTCCTGGCTTTGTGTTTATCATTGCATTGCATTGTGTATCTAGATAATGTAGATCTTTGCTCCTCCACACTTGTAGCTTCCCGCAGTGATGTAGTCTTTTACCCATTTCTCCTTCTTGATCCTTCAATTTTGGGAACACGTTCACTGGACTGACAACATCGGATTTAAACAAACATTTATTTAGGATGAAGTAGGAAGCAGGTTGCAGTCAGCTCACCCTTGCATCTTGTGCTTAGGCCTCTGTTTGTGTGGCGGGATCCTGGGAAGGAGCAGGTAGATGAAAAACACCTGGTGCCAACAGGTGGAAGCAGGAATCATAGGATAATGGATTGTCCACCGCTCCAGTTAAATAAAAGTAGAATCTTTTATTTCACATCTTTAAAATGGATGACAAAACAATAAAAACATGCGCCTGTTTTTATTGTTTTTTCATCCATTTTAAAGATGTGAAAAAAAAGATTCTACTTTTATTTAACTGGAGCGGTGGACAATCCATTACCCTATGATTTATTTAGGATCTAATGCATATTGGGGCTTTCAACCCTTCCTCGGATACAACATTTACAGTGATATGACACACATTTAAAACACCATGTTAAAATGACTCCTCCTCCTCTTGTGAAGTATCTTGTTATATTAACCATGTATCTCTGTTCTTAAAAATATTTCATTATACAGTACATACACATTCACATTAAAGAAGAAAACCTCAAAGGCCTCTCATCAACCATGCGTGCAACCATGTCATTAGATATATCACTAAATCTAACTTTAATCTTAAGCCAGAATCAGCCCTACTTCTGTTAAATCTACAAAATATAGCATACTGTATATCCAATAAAAGTCCTCATGACCCATTTGCTAATGGAAATAAAATTGATCATCACAAGGCACTGGAAATCAGACATTCAACCCCTATTTCATGAAAAAAATTAACCATACCTATGAATATCCCTACTCTAATTTTTTTTATCAATATGGAGTCCATGGATACATAGAAGACACTACTCAGCACAATTAGAATACTCCAGCATGTAGATCACAAACTCGCTCCAACAGTTTAGGTGGTCTAAAATGGCGGTCCTGAAATGTCGTAATATATATATATATAATATACAGTGAGTCCAAGAAGTATTTGATCCCTTGCTGATTTTCTTTGTTTGCCCACTAATAAAGACACTATCCTTCAGAACTTTTAATGGTAGATGTATTCTAACATGGAGAGACAGAATATCAAGAAAAAAATCCAGAATATAATTTTAAAGAATATATTTTAATTAATTTGTATTTCAATGAGGAAAATAAGTATTTGATCCCTCTTGCCAAACACACTCAATACTTAGTGGCAAAGCCTTTGTTTGCAAGCACAGCGGTGAGACGTTTGTTGTAGTTAACCACAAGTTTAGCACACACACCAGGGGGAATTTTGGCCCACTCTTCTTTGCAGATTCTCTCTAAATCATGAAGGTTGGTGGGCTGTCGCTTGGCAACTCTGACCTTCAGCTCCCTCCATAGATTTTCAATCGGATTGAGGTCTGGCGACTGGCTGGGCCACTCCATGACCTTAATGTGATTTTTCTTGAGCCAATCCTTTGTTGCCTTTGCTGTATGTTTAGGGTCGTTATCATGTTGGAAGACCCAACCACGGCCCATTTTCAGAACCCTGGCAGAGGGGAGGAGGTTGTCCCTCAGGATTGTGCGGTACATGGCTCCATCCATCTTCCCAGTGATGCGGTGAAGTAGCCCTGTACCCTTGGCAGAGAAACACCCCAAAAACATTATGCTTCCACCTCCATGCTTGACGGTGGGCACAGTGTTCTTGGGGTCATAGGCAGCATTTTTCTTCCTCCACACATGGCGGGTGGAGTTGAGGCCAAAAAGTTCAATTTTGGTCTCATCTGACTACAAAACCTTCTCTCAATAACTTGGTTCATCTTTCAAATGATCATTGGCATACTTGAGGCGCGCCTCCACATGTGCTCTCTTCAGCAGGGCTATCTTTTGGGCACTGCAGGATGTGAATCCATTGTTGCGCAAAGTGTTGCCAATTGTTTCCTTGCAAACTGTGGTCCCAGCTGCCTTCAGGTCATTTGCTAACTCCTGCCGAGTGGTTGCAGGACGATTTCTGACTGTTCTCAGCATCATTGCCACCCCACAAGGCGAAATCTTCTTTGGAGCACCGGGCCGAGGTCTGTTGATTGTAATGTTATACTCTTTAAACTTTCTGATAATTGCACCAATAGTTGTTACTTTCACATCCAACACCTTACTAATCTTTTTGTAGCCCATTACAGCTTTGTGAAGGTCAACAATTCTGACTCTGAGGTCTTGTGACAGCTCTTTGGTTTTACCCATGTTGGAGACTTGAAATCTGTGTGATCTGTCTGATTCTGTGGACAGTTGTTTTTCATACAAGTGATTAGTGAGAACAGGCGGCTTCAGGTCAGGTAACAAGTTGATTGGGAGTGTCTAATTGGTCTGTAAAAGCCAGAACTGCTAATGAATACTAAGGGATCAAATACTTATTTCACTCCATGAAATACAAATCAATTAATATATATTCCTTAGATTTATTGTCTGGATTTTCTTTTTAATATTCTGTCTCTCCATGTAAGAATACATCTACCATTAAAAATATAGAATGATCATGTCTTTCTTAGTGGGCAAACAAAGAAAATCAGCAAGGGATCAAATACTTCTTGGACTCACTGTGTATATATATATATATATATATATATATATATATATATATATATATATATATATAGTGGTACCTTGGTTTTCGAACTTAATTGGTTCCGGAAGGCAGTTTGCACTGACTGTACTACTACTCTACTGTATATGTACTCCAGCAGTCTTATACAGTACTGTACTGTATGTGAAGCCTCACCAGTGCTAAACTCACCAGGTACAACCCACCATCCACACTCATAAAAATGCTCAGATACTGAGTACTTCAAGACTGGGTGCCCGAAAATTGTTTGAGAACCGAGCAGAGTTTGAGAACTAAAGCAAACTTTCCTTGAAAATATAGTTTGAGTTCCAAGCAGTTCGAGAACCGAGCAGTTTGAGAACCAAGGTACCACTAAACAAGGACAGGACAAAGCAATCATCTGACCAAGTGTCTTTGATCCTCTAAGAATAATTTTCGGACTCTTACCTATGACCGTATTCAGAAAGGTATCTCTCATGAGGATATTTCTTTTTTTTCTTCAAAATTCTTCTTTTATCCACATGATTTGGAGAACATTTACTTATAAACATCTCTACTTGGGTTTCCTTTTCATTTTTCTCCTTTGGTTTTCCTTTCCTGTTGTTCTGAATACAATTTGCTAACTGTAATTTTGTATCCAAATCTATTCTATCCACCGTTCTTGGAAATTTCTTCTTAATTAGTCTTTCTTCTATCACCTTTTTTCAATTCTAATCTTTAATTCATTTTCAAGTTTATAACAAGACATAAAAACAACATAAAACACTTTTATATAAGATATTCATCATGATAAAAAGAAGGAAAAATAAGAACTCAAGACAATCTAACTTTTACACCACCTTATTTCAATAAAACTCAGAACCCACATAATGTTATTCAAAAATTCCATAAACAATTTCCTCTCTAGAACCTTTCCAGATTAAAATCAGGTTGTCTATGTACCAATGGTACAATTTAATATACAAAAACTACCATAAATTATTCTTCTATTCTTACATTCAGATATATGTTAACTTAATTCGGTGTAAATTTCCCAGATGCTAAATAAAAACGTTATATTAAAACACAGGTTTTTTATTTTTTAATTTTGAGAATAAGATCCAAATTATTAAGAATGAACTTGTCAGTAACTTACCTGACCGCGCTCCAGCGTCGTCTGGTCCGGCTGGAGCGCAGCGCCGCCCTCCTCGGCAGGGCCGGGTGACGTCATGGAGACCCGACGGCGTCCCTAGTAACCAGGGGAGCCGCGGGTCTCGCGTTAGTGTACGTCGCCCGGCCGAGCAGCTGAGTGCTGTTGAGCTCAGGCTGAGTGACGGATCTCTCTGCCGCTCAGCCTGCAGTGCCCCAGCTGCTATGTGTCTGGATTCAGGAGGCCGGACCAATCAGCCTTTGGTCCGGGCTCCTGATCCAGTATAAAGTGTTGTCAGTGCCGGCCTCTAATCGCTGGCTATTAGTTGTTTCTGATCCCAGCTCCCCAGTCCCTTGTATTCTGCCCTATCCTTCCTCTTTTGTCTCGCCTGGATTCTGACCTTTTGCCTGTCCCCTGACTCTCCGTTTGGTTCCGATTTTGTACTGCGTTGCTCGTTTGGTTTCTGACTCGGCTAGTTTACTCCCCGCATTGTGTTTGTCTGTCTGTCCGCGTTTTATGTTCTGCACGTATACAGCATAGGGATTGTCTTCGTGGTTGTCCGCGACCGCCTAGGGTCGACCGAGGCAAGTAGGCAGGTGACAGTGGGTGGGGTAAGATCTAGGGCCCACTGTCGAGTGTCTTGTCTTCACCTGCCAGTCGTGACAGAACTGTTTTTGAATAATAGGCATTAGGACATCACCATTCTGCCCTCTGACTCTACTCCTTTGTCATGGGAAATATTAAAGAGTACGATGATGCCATATCACCTTTGTCCTATGTGAGTTGCTCTAAAAGGAATTATACATGGCGAGAGTCCCTCAACTTGGAAGGAAGGGAAGTGACATAGGCGCCAGCCTACTGCAAGTTTATCCTATTGAAACAATAAGAACATAGCTACATAGGTTTGCTAAATTATGCAAAAGCAAGAGTTACTGGATCTTTACACTTAAAACTTTGGTAACCCAAATGGGTTAAATGAAATGTGGGAAAGGGTTTGAGTAGTCTTTTAGATTTCTGTGATATTAATAATTAAATATATTTAAGAATAGAGATACATGGTTTATATATTGAGGTACTTTCAGCTATGTTGTCTCAAGAGGAGGAGGAGTCATTTTAACATGGTGTTTTAAAAGTGTGTCATATCACTGTAAATGTAGAATCCCCGAGAAAAGGGTGGAAGCTCAAATACACATCGCATCCTAAATAAATGTTTGTTTAAATCATGATGTCAGTCCAGTGAACATGTTGCCAAAATCGGAGGAGCAAGAAGGAGAAACAGGTGAAAGACTATACCATTCTGGGACACTGAGTGTGTGGAGGATCACTGCTTGAAGCCAGTAAAGATCTATCTAGATGCGCCATTCGGGATCGGGGGTTAGGGTGGGGGATAGGTTGGTTGGGGGGAGCAGTTTGTGTACGACTGCCATGAATAAATTTGGTTTGTCAGACAAACCGTTAACTCTCCAATTTTTGTGTCTTTGTATGCTCTGCAAATGCAGATGAACACATATGTCCGAAACCGCCTCCACATGCATTCAACAGTTAGGCTGGGTTAACACACAGTATATTTCAGTCAGTATTTTGGTCCTTATATTGCAACCAAAACCAGGAGTGGATTGAAAACACAGAAAGGCTCTGTGCACACAATGTTTAAATTGAGTGGATAGCCACCATTTAACGGCAAATATTTGCTTAAAACAACGCTTGTTGTATTGAAATAATAGCAGTTATTTATCGTTACATAGCGGCCATCCACTCAATTTGAACATTGTATGAACAGAGCCTTTCTGGGTTTTCCATGCACTACTGGTTGAGGTTGCAATATGAGGACCACAATACTGACTGAAATATACTGTGTGTAAACCCAGCCTTAGGCCTTTTTCACACATCACACACAATCTTTTTCACACAATCTACGGATCCGTCTTTCCGTACTCGAGTTAGTGCACATTAATGTCTATTGAGCTATTTACACGATCACGATCAGTAGATTACAAGAACTCAAACCAATCCTGAAAAAAAGGACATGTCCTAGTGCGGACCCAGATATTTTTTGCAGATTCTCTCATTGAAATTAATGGTATCCGCTATTTTCTACAGATTGTAACCTTTTGGCATCCGTATTTTCGTAAAAAAATAAGGAGTCATTAGTCACATGTTGAAAGGATTTACGGAAATACGGATGCAGTACAGGTGCCCAATCTATAATTTTTAGCGGATTGTACTGGTGGAATCTACGGACATAAAAAGAAAAAACTGAACGTGTGCATAAGGCCTTACTCCTTCTTCTAGCTCTATTCATTCTATAGCTATTTTATTCAGCAAGCTCAAAATGAGCCATGGAGTATAGAATGAAGCAGTTGAGAACAATTGATCCTTCTCCTAGGTGTACAGCAGAGTAGGGAAAACATTCCAACACAATCTCATTGTGATGTGCACAAAATTTTTTTTATTATGTTTATGCAGTCACTTTATGTCCACAAAATAACTCTTTATTTTTAAATCGGCTATGTCACAAAAAACAACTTTTAACCTGTTAGGAGAATGAGCCAGGAAAAATATGCACTTATGGGGGGGGATTTATCAAAGGGTGTAAAATATACATCGGTGTGAAAAGCCCATAGCAACCAATTACACCTCAGCTCTAAAAAAATGAGCTGTGATTGGTTGCTGTGGGCGGTTTACATTAGTGTATTTTTCGCACCCTGTGAAAAATCTGGGCCATTGAGTTCACTTCTGGTTCATGTCCTGAACGGCCTCTTAATGTAAGTCTAGCTCTTCCAGGTCTGCTCTGCTCTCTTCACTCGTTCTATTAATCAGTCATAGTCAGAACACTCAGACCCCAACCAATAAAAACCTTTGACATATCTCTAGAACAAAATTTCTTTTTTTTGTGACAAACACATTTTAAGTCCACTTTCTTACAAGACACTTGAAGAGGTATTCCAAGTTGCTGTGTTCAAAGTGGATTTGTGCACTCTCCACTCACCACACTGGTGTGAAACAGAACCAGCTTTGGGAGAGCAGCAAGCAAGAGAGCAAGGAAGGTAAGATTATGTTTATCTTGTGTTTTTTTGTTTTCTTTCCCCCCAAGGCTAAGCACATTTAAAAATAAAACAACAACCTTGGAATACCCTTTAATCCAGCAAGCCCAGTAAAGAAAAAAAAACCTCATGTTTATAGGTCCTAAAAAGGATAGGTTGCCTAATAGGAAGTCGAATATAGAAACAGCTAAACATGCAAAAAAATTACCTCTGAAAGCATCATAGCTGGGATGAGAACAGTAAAGTGAAACCAGCTCATGTGAGGTGCCATTTTAAAACAGACAGTTCTGCATACTTTGTAAATTAAAGGAGAAGTCCTGCCAAATTTATTTTTTATATGTTATTACTGATGGAAAGTTATACAATTTTCTAATGTATATTAATTATGGGAAATGCTCCTATACTGCTATTTCCCTTAATTTAGTGTTCCAGGAAGTGTTAGAATTCTCTCAGAAGCAGTGACGTCACGACGAAAGGTGTAATTCCTATGGAGTGTCCAGCAGGGGGCGCACTATATATAGAAGTCAATGAGTACCATTGACTTCTATATATAGTGCGCCCCTGCTGGACACTCCATTGGAATTACAATGGATGTGTATGTAATGTAATATACAGTGTTTTTGATTGAATACATTTATGAAATACTTTGGGGAGCAAGTGTCCTTGCTCCCCAAAGTATTCCATAAATGTAAGCAATCAGTACATCACAGTAAGCCCGCCGCTACCGAACGCCCGCCGCTGCCGCGGCTGTGGACTACTCTCAACTACTACTCTCCCCACCTGCTCATAGCATGTGCAGGTGATGGGAGAGTAGTAGCCGGGTTATATGGCTGAGATCGCCGCCGCGATGCCGCGCAGGGGGGGCCGCTCATCACTGCAGCCATCATCCCCCTCTGCTCCCCCCTCCTGCTGCTTCCTTACTCCATGTGATAGCTGACTTCCTGCCCGGCCGTCGCTCTCCGTTCACACGTGCCGGCGGCCGGGCGGGCAGGAAGTCAGCTATCACATAGAGTAAGGAAGCAGCAGGAGGGGGGAGCGGAGGGGGATGATAGCTGCAGTGATGAGCGGCTCCCCCTGCGCGGCATCGCGGCGGCGATCTCAGCCATATAACCCAGCTACTTCTCTCCCATCACCTGCACATGCTATGAGCAGGTGGGGAGAGTAGTAGTTGAGAGTAGTCCACAGCGGCGGGCGTTCGGTAGCGGCGGCAGTGGCGGCAGCGGCGGGCGTTCGGTAGTGGCGGGCGGCGGGCTTACTGTGATGTACTGATTGCTTACATTTATGGAATACTTTGGGGAGCAAGGACACTTGCTCCCCAAAGTATTTCATAAATGTATTCAATCAAAAACACTGTATATTACATTACATACACATCCATTGTAATTCCAATGGAGTGTCCAGCAGGGGCGCACTATATATAGAAGTCAATGGTACTCATTGACTTCTATATATAGTGCGCCCCCTGCTGGACACTCCATAGGAATTACACCTTTCGTCGTGACGTCACTGCTTCTGAGAGAATTCTAACACTTCCTGGTACACTAAATTAAGGGAAATAGCAGTATAGGAGCATTTCCCATAATTAATGTACATTTGAAAATTGTATAACTTTCCATCAGTAATAACATATAAAAAAATAATTTTCACCGGACTTCTCCTTTAAGGAAATGCCCCCAGATTTCAATCTTATACCCTGAAGAATTCCAGGATAGTAACAGCTTCTTGATAGAAGCAGAATAACAACTCACAATGTTACCTCATGATAATCCAGGCAATGTTATTTATCCAGTATAACTAAAGGCTCCAATACGCAGGCCCAGGGCCGCCATCAGGAATTTCGGGGCCCCATACAACCAAAGTGTCTGGGCCCCCCACATTAATAAAAAAAAAAATAGTGTGTTCGCCCCACGCCTTGCTGGGAGGTATAATTTGGTTCCGATCAATTCTAGAGAACTGGCTCATATACTCCATTTTCCCCAGTGGCTTAAAATGTAACCTCTGTTATACAGTTATACAATTGTAGAAACTAAATGTGAACAAGGTGCAATTTAAATGTCACCATACAGACACTTACTTGTATAGCTGTCTCTTGTGCTCTGTATGCAGTGCATTATATTCACCCTTGCAACGTACAATTTATAGCGTGTCTACAAGCCCAGCAGGGCTCATTATGATGGAGACTAAAACTTATACAAGAGTGGGGTAGGGGTTCCCCTGTATTCAGAATGCTGTTGAGTACTAGGCAATGCCCCGTTTGGGGTTATTGAATTTCGAGGGTCTGGGGGGCTGTTTGATTTGTATATGTTCACCAATAATAATGCCCCCAGAGGTGCCCCCATACACTAATAATGCCCCCAGAGGTGCCCCCATATACTAATAATGCCCCCAGAGGTGCCCCCATACACTAATAATGCCCCCAGAGGTGCCCCCATACACTAATAATGCCCCCAGAGGTGCCCCCAATGAGATAATAATGCCCCCAAAGGTGCCCCCATGAGCTAATAATGCCCCCAGAGGTGCCCCCATATACTAATAATGCCCCCAGAGGTGCCCCCATATACTAATAATGCCCCCAGAGGTGCCCCCATATACTAATAATGCCCCCAGAGGTGCCCCCCAAGAACTAATAATGCCCCCAGAGGTGCCCCCATATACTAATAATGCCCCCGGAGGTGCCCCCATGAACTAATAATGCCCCCAGAGGTGCCCCCATACACTAATAATGCCCCCAGAGGTGCCCCCATACACTAATAATGCCCCCAGAGGTGCCCCCATACACTAATAATGCCCCCAGAGGTGCCCCCATATACTAATAATGCCCCCAGAGGTGCCCCCATATACTAATAATGCCCCCAGAGGTGCCCCCATATACTAATAATGCCCCCAGAGGTGCCCCCCATGAACTAATAATGCCCCCAGAGGTGCCCCCATATACTAATAATGCCCCCAGAGATGCCCCCATATACTAATAATGCCCCCAGAGGTGCCCCCCATGAACTAATAATGCCCCCAGAGGTGCCCCCATATGCTAATAATGCCCCCAGAGGTGCCCCCATATACTAATAATGCCCCCAGAGGTGCCCCCATATACTAATAATGCCCCCAGAGGTGCCCCCCATGAACTAATAATGCCCCCAGAGGTGCCCCCATATGCTAATAATGCCCCCAGAGGTGCCCCCATATACTAATAATGCCCCCAGAGGTGCCCCCATACACTAATAATGCCCCCAGAGGTGCCCCCCATGAACTAATAATGCCCCCAGAGGTGCCCCTAAAAAAACAAACATCCTACTCACCTAATCCGCGCTGTGCAGGCAGCAGCTCTTCCTCCTCTTCGGGCTCCATCTTGCGAGCCGCAGGGACGGGACTTCCGGCAGGTGTGATGACGTCACATGATCACGCCTGCTGGAGAGGTCACGGCCCGGCCTCCAGTAGGCTGCTGGTATGAAGTGCCGGCAGCCAGGCCTGTATTTAGAGTTTATGCTGCCCTAGGCACTTTGCACGCTGGGCCCCCCCCCCATTACTGTACATGCATGGTATATACCCTGGCACTTGGGTGTCGCTCTGCTTAATGCCCGCTGTTCTCATCAAACAAATGTGATGGAGGAAGGAAGGAGGCCGGGGACGTCTTAGTTTGGGGGCCGCTTCTGTCCAGTGTCGGACTGGGGGACCTGGGGCCCACCAATATAGAACCAGTGAGACACGACATGCTGACCCGCTCCTTTCCTGAATTCATCTGTATTTGTGACAAATCCCTACATTTATACAGCTCTCAGGGTATGCTGGGAGTTGTAGTCTCTGAGAGGACAACCCTGTAATAAATCACTGTGTGCAGAGGCTCCTGGTGGCTGCAATCTGTGGGTGACTACTATCAGCCCTGAAGGTCCAGCAATACATCTGTCTACAGCGGCAGCTATTAGAGGATTGTACTTCTGTACTACAACTACCAGCATATCCTGAGGGCTGCAGACTGTCAGTACATGCTGGGAGTTGTAGTGCCTGCAGCTGTTGTAGTTGGGTCCTATATACTGGATGCTTTGTGGCATATAAGAATACAAAGATCTGTGGGGGCTTAGTGCAGGGAAGTGACCCCAGAACATCACTAATAGGGGATAGAACAAAACATCTACCACTATCCCCTATTAGTGATGTTCTGGGGTCACGTCCCTGCACTGAGCCCCCACAGATCTATGTATTCTTATATGCTACAAAGCATCCAGTGTATAATGCACCTAGGACCCAACTACAACAGCTGCAGGCACTACAACTCCCAGCATTTACTGACAGTCTGCAGCCCTCAGCATATGCTGGGAGTTGTAGTGCCTGCGGCTGTTGTAGTTGGGTCCTAGTTTAAAAGTTTGCGCTAGTGTACTGTAGTGACCGCGGGGCTGTGTCAGTACACTACCGCAATACACTGACCCATTTAGACCCCAATGGTACACAGGCTCTGCACACTATAGAAAGTGATTACAGTGCAGTTACTAATGACTCACAGGTGACGTCTTCTCCGATTGCCGTCGCTTCTTGCTTTCTTCTCCATCTGGCGCAGCAATCAAGAAGACTTCTCCGACCACAACTAGTCTGCAAGCAGGCAGCTGGGGGTGACTGGGGAAGGGAGGCAGCTGGGGGTGGCAGGGGAAGCCGCTGGGGAGAAGGGGAGAAGCTGGGGTGACAGGGGGAAGGAGAGCAGCTGGGGTGACGGGGAGGGGGAGCAGCTAGGGGTGGCAGGGGGAGAATCTGGGGAGGCAGAGGGAGCAGCTGGGGGCAGGGGGAGTAGATGGGGGCAGGAGGAGGAGCAGATGGGGGGCAGGGGGAGCAGCTGGGGTCAGAGGGGCAGGGGTAGTAGATGGGGGCAGGGGGAGCAGCTGGGGTGAGAGGGGCAGGGGGAGCAGCTGGGGGGCAGAGGGAGCAATGTGGGGCAGAGGGATCAGCTCGGGGGCAGCAGCTGGGGTGGCAGGGGGAGTAGATGGGGGGCAGGAGGAGCAGCTGGGGTGGCAGGCAGGGGGAGCAGATAGGGGGCAGCTAGGGTGGCAGGGAGAAGATTGGGCAGCTGGGGTGGCAGGGGGAGAAGATGGGGGACAGGCGGAGGAGCAGATGGGGCAGAGGGAGAAGATGGGGGGCAGGAGGAGCAGCTGGGGGGCAGGGAGAGCAGCTGGGGGTGCTGGTGGAGAGGCTAGGGGGTGCAGGAGGAGAGGCTGGGGGGTGCTGACAGAGGCTGGGGGGTGCTGACAGAGAGGCTGGGGGGGTGCTGACGGAAAGGCTGGGGGAGAGGCTGGGGGTGCAGGAGGGTAGGCTAGGGGGAGAGGTTGTGGGGTGCAGGAGGAGAGGCTTTGGGGTGCAGGAGGAGAGGCTGTGGGGTGCAGGAGGAGAGGCTGTGGGGTGCAGGAGGAGAGGCTGGGGGTGCAGGAGAAGAGGCTGGGGGAGAGGCTGGGGGGTGCAGGAGAAGAGGCTGTGGGAGAGGCTGTGGGGTGCAGGAGGAGAGGCTGAGGGGTGCAGGAGAAGAGGCTGGGTGAGGCTGTGGGGTGCAGGAGGAGAGGCTGGGGGGTGCAGGAGAAGAGGCTGGGGGAGAGGCTGTGGGGTGCAGGAGGAGAGGCTGGGGGGTGCAGGAGGAGAGGCTGGGGGAGAGGCTGTGGGTGCAGGAGGAGAGGCTGGGGGTGCAGGAGGAGAGGCTGGGGGGTGCAGGAGGAGAGGCTGGGGGTGCAGGAGGAGAGGCTGGGGGGTGCAGGAGGAGAGGCTGGGGGAGAGGCTGTGGGGTGCAGGAGGAGAGGCTGGGGGTTGCAGGAGGAGAGGCTGGGGGGTGCAGGAGGAGAGGCTGTGGGGTGCAGGAGGAGAGGCGGGGGGGTACAAGAGGAGAGGCGGGGGGGTACAAGAGGAGAGGCTGGAGGGGGTACAGGAGGGGGGGTACAGGAGGAGAGGCTGGAAGGGGGTACAGGAGGAGAGGCTGAAAGGGGGGTGCAGGAGGAGAGGCTGGAGGGGGGGTAGAGGAGGAGAGGCTGGGGGAGAGGCTGTGGGGTGCAGGGGGTGAGGCTGAGGGGTACAGGAGGAGAGGCTGTGGTGTGCAGGAGGAGAGGCTGTTTGGTGCAGGAGGAGAGGCTGGGGGTGCAGGAGGAGAGGCAGGGGGGTACAAGAGGAGAGGCTGGAGGGGGTACAGGAGGGGGGGTACAGGAGGAGAGGCTGGAGGGGGGGTACAGGAGGAGAGGCTGGAGGGGGGGTACAGGAGGAGAGGCTGGAGGGGGGGTACAGGAGGAGAGGCTGGAGGGGGTACAGGAGGAGAGGCTGGAGGGGGGTACAAGAGGAGAGGCTGGAGGGGGGGTACAGGAGGAGAGGCTGGAGGGGGGTACAGGAGGAGAGGCTGGAGGCGGGGGGTACAGGAGGAGAGGCTGGAAGGGGGGTGCAGGAGGAGAGGCTGGAGGGGGGGGGGGTACAGGAGGAGAGGCTGGGGGAAGAGGGAGCGGCCGGGGGAGCAGAGGCAGGTCCCCCCTTCCCATGCAGCTTTGGTCCGGTGAGCTTCCGGCACACGCTGCCTCTATCACTGGCCGGAAGCTCATAGCTGCAGCCCCGCGGTCCAGGAACTTCTCTCCTGCTCGGCGCGATGACGTCACGTGCGCCGCTGCCGAGCAGGAGAGAAGGACCGCAGGGCTGCAGCTGTGAGCTTCCGGCCAGTGATAGAGGCAGCGTGGGCCGGAAGCTCACCGGACCGAAGCGGCACAACCCCCCCCCCCCCCCAGGTGGCCGGCCCCCCCCCATGTCTCTTAGGGTCCGGGCCCCATACGGCAGTACCGGTTGTACTGCCCTATCGGCGGCCCTGCGCAGGCCTATTGTAAATCAAACCAGGCCGATATCTCCCAATTGGCCAAGAGGAAGCATACAGTATGTTAGCGTGAAATGCCTGTTGCCAGCATAATTGTCTTGAACCATGAGGTTAAAATAAAGAAGTTTTAAGGATACTGGTGAGTGACACAGCTTCATTCACTCTTCTGAAGAATATTTTCTCATGTTACTTCTGATCTTTTCCTCAACTAAGCGCGAACTGTGTCTCCTTCTTGAGTTCTGTTATTTATTAAAAAATACCTTACCTTATCTTTAAAGACATTGAATTCTCCCTGCTCCTGTCTGTATGGCATCTTTCTCTGCACTGTAGCCTCTAGTGATGCCCAAATCATCTCCTGCTTTGGACAGTTCCTGTCGCAAACAGAGGTGGCAGCAGAGAGCACCATGTGAGCCTGGAAAGAAAACACCACTTCCTATAAGGAATACAGCAGTACTTGAAGAATAATGATTTTTTTAATAGAATTAAATTTACAAATTTATATAACTATCTGACACTAGTTGATTTAAAAATATTTTTTTTTTCTTCGGATTACCCCTTTACTTACCACTTCCTTAGCTTCTCTTGCAGTAAAATGCAGGTGGCACTGGCTGATGGTTGCTTCATGTAACCAGAGTAGCATAGCCGTCTGTGGGTCAGTGACTCCTGCCCCCTTTGCCCTCGGTAGTCACATGCTTAGGCTTGGAGCCCTTCTTTTCTGTGTAAAGTTTCTTGGCAGTGGAGGGTTCTATTATCTATATTATGTGCTGCTGTAATCAGGGTCGTATTTACCACTAGGCACCCGTGGTCCGGTGCCTAGGGCAGCACCTTACAGGGGGGCAGCACCAGGGAGCAGGGGGAAGGAAATAACTTTATTTTGTTTTTATTTTTTTAGTCTTCCACCTCCCGTTAAAACTTGCCAGTAAATCTGGTGTCTTTTTGAGGGGGTGGGGGAGGTATGTTCAGGTTTGGTATGGCTGTGACGCCTGGAGCTATTACCTACCAATCTACCAATCCTGTGGTGAGAATTCCCTCAGATAATATGCAGACGGCTCTAATCATTGATTCAATGTGGAAATTTATGTTTTAAGCCGTTAAAACCATGAAAACGCGATTCAGACAATGTTTCTATATGTAGAGAAATGCATGTGGCCGAAACCAGGCTCCCGCATGCTCCCCAAGATGGGGCGTCTTCAGGTTTAGTGCCTAGGGCAGCAGCGGATGTTAATACGGCCCTGGCTGTAATGCATTATTAGGGTGGCAAAACTCTTAACTCTTTATTCATCTGTACTCTGTGTTGTAGGACAATTCCACTGCATTTCTTTGTCTTAACTTGTACTCACTGACAGCATGTGCTGAGGGGTCTGAAGGGGTTAACTAAGTTTATGTGATCTTGCTGTGTAATTGTGCCACCTGCTTGCAGAGACGATCAGCTACCACTGCTGTGCAGAGCCTTCTAAAAGTCTCCCTATTCCCATGAGCCAATGGGTGCTCAAGTTAGCTCAGGCCTTCCTCCCCCAATGGGAGGCTCTCCCTTAATGGAGAAGTCCGTCGATTTTTAAAAGTCAGCCGACAGGGGTGGGGGGAACATAATAAACAATAATTGCTTATCCACTGATCTGCTGATGGTTCCCACAATTGAAGAAACCACACGCCAAATTCATGGGAAAATTATGGTTCAACTAATAAGATGGACTATGGTTTACTAACACAATGTAAAATCTATGCACGTTCTTTGCATTTAGCAATTCATGGATCACCCATATAAAATGTATATATTTATTTTTCTAATTTGCCACTTAAAAGGAAAGAAAAATGGTGTTATATCACATAGAAACTATATGTTGCCCATCAAAATTTTTGTACACAGTGAAAGCTGAAACAACACGAATAATTTAATTTATGTTCCTCATATAATCCAGAGAAAGGGCGCAGATTTAAATTTTTTATTTTTTGTGTGAAAATCTGCGCCTTGTCCCATGATGGCAGGGCTTTATTTTATAAATATATTCACAAATCTCCCCCTATGTTTATTACAGGCATCAGATAGTTATGTAGTTAATAAGGTTGAGAAAAGATAAGACTCCTTCAACATACAGTATAAGGCTATGTTCACACGTCAAAAATAGAGAAAAGGCCTCCACTTTGGGTACTTTAAAAAAAAAACGTCCACTATTGCCGCAATTTAACTGACTGCAATGCAATGCATTGAAGTCAATGGAAAGACGGACGTCCAATGCAAAGAATGTATTGAATAATCGACGGTATGGCCACAGACATCAAAATAATGATTATGACAATTCTTTCAGGACGTTTTTTGCACACACAGTTAGTTGTTCACACACAGTTTTTCTTTTGTCACCATTCTTTCTCTGTTTTTACTATAAAATTCAATGGACTTATTAATTAAAGACACACCCAAAGGCCAATTAGTAAACCCAAACTAGAATAATGGGCCAACAGCCGTCATTGCACTAAGGGAAGGCTAAAAAGCTAAATGTTGTCCGTTATTTTAGCCTCAAAATGACGGACGTCATTCTAACCCTTAGGCGATCCTGGACGTACCTGTACGTCCAGGGCCGCCTATGTGTGTCCAGAGCGGGGCTGTGCGGCCGCCGCGCTCTGAACCGCTGCGGTCCCGGGTGCTGCTCGTAGCCCGGGATTGCGGCTATTAGCGGGCACGGTCCAATCGCGGTGCCCACTAATAAAGTAATTGGATGCAGCTGTCAAAGTTCAAAGCTACATCCGATTACTTGAATGCAGCCATCCCTGGTGTCTAGTGGGGTGGAGCGATCCACACATCCTCCTCCGTCCAGGCTCAGCGCCGTAATGGTGCCTATCTCATTGATCCTATCAAAGTTCCTATCTCATCGATCTATGCTGTATATCTATGCCGCATAGATCGCAATGAGAGATCAGAGTGCTTATACTAGAAGTCCCCCAGGGGGTAATAACCCTAACCCCAAGGGGGCTTCTAGTATAAGTGCAAAAGTAAAAAAAAAAGTGTTGTTAATAATAAAAAGCCCCCTCCCCTAATAACAGTTTAAATCACCCCCCTTTTTCCATGTTATAAATAATAATAAATAAACATGTTTTGTATCGCCGCGTGCGTAATCTCCCGAACTATTAATTTATCATATTCCTGATCTTGCACGGTAAACGGCGTAAGCTTAAAAACATCCCAAAGTGCAAAATTGCGCATTTTTGGTCGCATCAAAGCCAGAAAAATTGTAATAAAAAGCGATCAAAAAGTCACATATGCGCAATCAAGGTACCGATAGAAAGAATACATCATGGCGCAAAAAAATGACACCTCACACAGCCCCATAGACCAAAGGATAAAAGCGCTATAAGCCTGGTAATAGAGCGATTTTAAGGAACATATATTTGTTAACAATGGTTTGAATTTTTTACAGGCCATCACATACAATAAAAGTTATACATGTTACATATCGTTGTAATCGTAACGACTTGATGAACATAAATAACAAGCCAGTTGTACCCCAAGGCGAGCGGCGTAAAAATGAAAAAAATAAATAAAAACAACAAATAAAAGAAACAGGTTTTGTTTTTTTTCAATTTCACCACATTGAATTTTTTTCTGGTTTTTCAGTGTCCTTTATGAAAAAATTCAGCCTGTCATTGCAAAGTACAATTAGTGCCACAAATAAAAAGGGCTCATGTGGGTTTCTAGGTGAAAAAATGCAACTGCTATGGCCTTTTAAGCACAAGGAGGAAAAAACGAAAATGCAAAAATTTTAATTGTCCTGATCCTCTAAGGGTTAAACGAAGCTGGGAAAACGTTGTGTGAACATAGCCTAACCCTACTGTTTTGATCCAGAGGAAGGCAAAAACCTTCAAGAGGCAGATGGTGATTGCTCCATCACAGGGAGAAAAATTCCTTCCCGACTCCAAAATGGCAGTCAGAATAAACCTTGGATCAATGTTCTATCACATGTAATCTACTGCCCATAATCAGCAGACAGTTCCATAGTTTCACTGTTCTTACAGTAAAAAAATCTCTGTCTGTGCTAGGGGTAAAATCTTCTTTCCCCTAGACCTAGTCAAACTCAGGCCCGCCAGCTGTGAGTTCAATGGAATTTGTGCTCTGCAGTGCACACAGCAGAATTTCTGCACTGAATTTTCCGCAGCGGATCCGGTTTCCGCCAGAAAAATTGACATGTTAATTCTTCTGGCGGATTCCACTGGCGGAATCTCATTGAAATGAAGTGAGCTGTGAGTTTCCGCTCTGAAATTTTTTAGCGCGGAATCAGTCCAGATTCCGTGCGGAATTCTCACGGAATTGGGGAAAAAAAAAAGAATGAATTTGGTTCAATACAAAATATCAATTTGCACAGAGAACTGTGAGAGCCTTTTGTGCCCGGAACACTTTTCTTGCTGATCCAGCACTTATTGCAGTGTGAACTGGCCCTAAGGCAGACCTTATCAGCAACAGAGATATAACTTCTACAGCAACAGAATCCTCCACTCCACAACTGGGTCCAACGGGCACAGGTCAAGTAAAAAAGCAAGGCAAAATAAAGTACAAAAAATGTATTATTAAAAAACGTCACAATGCGTTTCAGGATCGCACCGATCACTTTCTCAAGTGTCTGACCCTTAAAAGTGGAGGATTCTGTTGCTGTTACTATCCCGTTGTGGTTGCCTGGGAGTGGCTGCGGTTCATATGCCTGCTGTGTTTGAGTGTGGTGCCTTGTATTTGTACAACACCATCAGGTGAGAATCTCCATTTTTTCTTTTGTCTGATGCCCTTTTGCCTGATTTCTACACTATGGAGCGCTGTTCATTTTTATATAACTTCTACAGAGCCTGGTACAGATTTCCGGCAACCATAGCAGTTGATTGGCACTGGAGCATATACTGTACCTGCTCCAGCTTGCTTCAGGGGTTCCTGGCTGGACATCCTGGTCAGCCAAACAGTGAGCTGCCCTGCCACAGCGCACTGATTGGCTAAAAGGGACGTCCAGACGCCGGGAGCCCCCCGAGCAAGCCAGAGCCTGGAGCAGGCACAGTATATGTTCCGGCCGACGGGGAGTTAACAGGACGGTCTCCAAACATACTCGCAGCGGGATGTAAATTCCACTGCAAGTATGTCTTCTAATAGAGAATGACCAGCCATAGATCCGCAGCGGATTTCAACGCAATTTTGCAGCATGATATCCACTGCAGATCCAGCGTTCACACTTGCAGGATCCACAACAGATTTGATGGTGCAGATTTGATGCAGATGTCAATGTAACTAAATGACTGAACACAGCATCAAATCTGCGCCATCAAATCTGCTGCAGATCCCGTACCTGTTCTGCCACAGCCATTGATTGGCTGAGCAGGACTTCAATGACCTGGAAAAGCAGGTAGGAGCACGAGTAGGTAATGTGTTAGCTTGTTTAAAGCTTGGCTGCTAATAGGTTAAGTAGGCAGTGGCTACATTCCTGTAGCAGAATAAAATCTGCTGCAAGAATGCAGAGCCATAGGGCATAACTGCACCAACTGTATCCCATGAGATTTCCCTGTGAAATTCGAATTGTGAAATCTGCTGTGAACTCAGTACATATGAACACACCCTTAGGCACCGAAATATGGACTCTTTGGTCCATATTTCCCATCCAATTTATAAAACACAACTTTTAAAGTGTTATCCAGCAAAAATCTTTTTCATTCAAATCATCTGGTGTCAGAAAGTTATATAGATTTGTAATTTACTTCTATTAAAAAATCTCCAGTCTTCCCATACATATCAGCTGCTGAATGTCATGCAGGAAATGTTTAATTTTCAGTCTGAGACAGTGCTCTCTGCTGACACCTCTGGCCGAGACAGGAACTCTCTAGAGAAGGAGAGGCTTTCTATGGGAATCCCATAGGCTTTCTATGGGAATCATTCAGCAGCTGATAAGTATGGGAAGACTGGAGATTTTTTTTATAGAAGAAAATTACAAATCTATATAACTTTCTGACACCAGTTGATTTGAAAGAAAAATATTTTCACTGGATAACCCCTTTAAATCACTATGCAGCCACTGAACTAAACTGTGATAGTTTCTAAGTAACCTACTAATACTAGATGTCCATAGTAAATAGAAGTACTGGCTGCCGTTAAAATGTATACACATTCTTTGTAATTTAAGAGAATGAATTGCAGGTTGCTGTGCTATTGCTGCTGCGAATAAGGGATTAGTACTATGTTTAACGGGCTATACACATATCTGCTATGCTACTGTATATCTGTAACTTAATGTTTTTATCATTATATTGATGGTGTTGGAATAATTATATATGCATTACATTAATGGACCTAATGACTCATCATTTTGATGCACTCGTACATGAAGGGGATGAAGGAGTCTGTGTTGTATATTTTTACACCACTAGGTGTCACTTCTATGTATACTGTACTATGCACAGCTGAAGGTCTCATGGTTTAATTTTTGTGTCACCTGCTTTGTCTCTTCTTATCACAGGTGCAAGCTTGTTTCTCTCACTTTTCCTCCCATCTTGTCTATTCTCTTTTGCACACACACACACACACACACACACACACACACACAGCTCCACCATTCACAGTCAAACTAAGGAAACCCTATAAAAGGATCTAGTTCCTGGTGGGGGGGTCTTTTGTCTCTGGTCAGTCTTTTGTCAGTAGAGGTGGGGAGGGACTGAGACAATACAGATCCAGAGAGATTTCTTCTATGTTGCCTACTACCGCTAGCATGCAGTGCTAGACTCTTAGGAGGGTGTGACATCCTCTGAGGAAAACCTTATCCACGCCAGGGATACCTTCAGCAACACACAGGGCAGTATACCTGAGGCTAGGCTAGGCCAGTAGAACAAAGCAGCGTGCAAGCTTACGTATCTTACTGTAATGCACGACTATTCTGAAAAATCTTGGAAAGTCTGCTCAACCCAGTGCAGGGACCTGGAACCTCATACTACCCTAGCATGATGGGTAACCTGACACTATAAGGCAAAAGGCAGTCAGAAGTACGAGTATCTTGTTCTTCTGTTCTCCACTACGCTATCTCGGCAGAGTACACTTCTACATTGGACAGGGCCCTCAAGACGTTCCTCTACTATACCCTGTTCTTGCAACTCTTATTACTACTACCTCCTGCCTGTACCTGCACTTACCACAAGTGTGTTTATTCTGTATTGCACTAAAGTTTCTTCAAGTAAACCAAGTTATCCTGGTTTAACTCATTGGACTCTGGTCTATTCTTTTGCACCTGCACCTATACACCTGTTCACATTTGGGTTATCCAGACCTCAAGCGCAGTGCTAAGGCTTCAACACCACTCCTGGCCACCGTGACAAGTGCCCAAGTGACCCTACACCCATGCACAGCCACACACAGCTACCCCAGCTCAGGGCAATTTTACCTTGTATTGTTGCACACTAAATCAGGGCGCATTATATCATGTCCCTACAATAGTACGATATTAAATGGCAATAATACTATGGCTCTCTTAACATTGCATTTGTGTGCACTGTATAAACTCGCAACATAAACTTGTCCACTGTTATTGGCTCTTAAATAGCCATGTTAGAATTGCTTAACAGGGAGTATCTTTTACTCCAACAAAAAGTACTCTATAAAGAATAATGACTGATAGCAAGTGACTGTCTCATTTAAAAGGAGGATTGGTAAAGCCTTCACTGATGACACTAGGACCTAAGGCCCTATTACACTGAACGATTATTGGCCGTATTCGGACGATATTGGCCTTTACGGCCGATAATCGTCCCATGTAATAGAAGGCAACGATCAGTTGACATGAACTATAGTGGAGTTCTTATGCCAGTAAGAAATCTGTATTCCCTGGCCCTTGTAACTAGGAATAGTAGTAATCAGGTCCTATTTTTACAGACACGCATGGTGACTGGCTGATATGTTATTGGAGTTTTTACAATATCACCATGTTAGTTAGATGTCACATAATAGTTCACCAAAGGGTACTTATTGTGTGAGTTTTTACCAGCTCTTGTGGTGTTTTGAGTGGAATATGGCTATAGAAATGTTTCGTGATGGGGTATTTGGATTTGAATGTGCTTTGTAATATTTTTGTCAAATGAGTTTTTCAAGACAGTACAGTAGAGTTACATGAAATGACTATACAGTAATCCAACCAATCACGAACTCCACTGGGCAGGAACACTGGGATTATTAACTACAACAAACACAGAACACTGGGAACTTTAACCACAACACACACTAACTGGTTTGAATGGACACTTAATTCACAGCACCCACTGACTGATAATAGGAATTGTTTCCCAGCACCCACTGATTGATAATAGCAAATGTTTTCACAACACCCAGTGACTTGTTTGAATAAACACTGTCTTTACAGCACCCCAGGACTTGGTACAATGCATACCCAGCATTGAAGAAAAAGAATGAACATTTTTTCCAATGCATACCCAGCATTGAAGAAAAAGAATGAACATTATTTCCAATGTGGAAAGATGTAAAATAAGGTTTTAATTAATTTGATAAGTTTCATAGACCTGGAATGAAGGGGATATACTGTAGCTGTATTGTGTCATGGAGTGAGTGTATATTCCATAAAACAGATGTGTAATACTTTTTTGTGCCAGATACATCTGGAATGAACCTGGAATAAAGAGGATATATCTGTAGTGTAAAGTGGAATGAGTGTATGTTTCATAGAAACAGTTGTGTAATACTTTTCCTTTGCTAAAAAGACCTGGAATAAACATACTGTATCTGTTAGTTGCATAGTTGCACAGGAAAAGGATTACAGATCTGTTTCTATGGAGTATATGCGCATTCCACTATACACTACAGAAATATCCTGTTCATTCCAGGTCTATCTAGCCCAGTAAAGGTATTACACATCTGTTTCTATGTAATATGCTCTCATCTCACTATACATTTGTAATGGATGGTCCAAGCATTAGGAGGTGAACCTTCTGGATCACCGAGGAGTGCTGGCATTCCTTGCCCGAGGAGTGGGGTTTAAGGAGCTCCTGGTTTTCACCAGTGCCAGCTGCAAGGCTGGTTGGACATTGCTGTAGGAAACTTCCAGGTTGCTACCCTCAGGAAAGGACCTTGTTGAAGGACCTTGGACCGATTGAAGGAATGCTGTGGTCCAGGACTAGGTGCTCTTCCTCTGTTGTAGAATGCAAGATACAGCATTAGGACATAGTTCAGACTGGAGCGAAGCTTGAACTAGGAATGGTTGGAGATCCAAATAGAAAAGAAGATCGCTAGAAAGTACCGGAAAGCCAGGGAGCACAGACATGGTTATGACTGACAAACAACAACTGAGCAAAGCAGTGAGGAGGTGGAGATTATATATACCCTTAGAGGAACATGCCAGAAGACTCCAGAGCATGTGGGCTGAGCTTATAAATACAGTTGGAAAAGGCGCATGTCTGCCACTAGGGGGAGCCCAATCCTCCAGGGGGCCAGCTCTGAGCAAGAGAAACTTCCAGAGGACAAGCAGGCTGAGAGAAAGAGAAATAATTTCAGGCGGGGGTAACGGACACAGCTGCATGTCGTTACAACACTACATATATATCCTGTTCATTCCTGGTGTTTTTAGCACAGGGAAATTATTACACATCTGTTTCTATGGTATATATGCTCATTCTACTCTACCATACAGATATATCTTGTTCATTCCAGGTGTATCAGGCACAGGAAAAGGATTACACATCTGTTTCTATGGTATATATGCTCATTCCACTATAGACTACAGATAATATCCTGTTAATTCCAAGTTCATTAAACTTACAGAATTTAGTGGTCTTCACACTACCCAGTGATTTGGTATAATGCACACCCAGCATCCAGTGATCTGGAGACCCTTATGCTGTGCACGAAGTCCCGCTCCTGGAGCCGCTTCCACTTCCGGCTCCAATCATTCTCTATGAGCGTCTGACTCATCTCTGATGCGCACGTGCCGGGCTTCCAACGGTGATATCTCAGCAGCGGGAGCGGCTCCAGGAGCGGGACTTCGTGCATGGCGTAAGTCAGGCATGTTCAAACTTTTTTCGAAGAGTGCCAAATTTGATGAAGTGAACATGTGCGAGGGCCGACCATTTTACATGCTACATGCTATATGCTTTATAACACAGGCAGATAATAGCAAGCTGGATACCTGGGGGGCCGTAAAAGTTCGGAACGCGGGCCGCAAATGGCCCTCCGGCCGGACTTTGGACATGCCTGGCGTAAGTATAAGGGTCTCTAGCGGGGGGTTCGGCCGGGCTATGCCCTGGCACGGGGGGGACAGGTTCCCTTTAAGGGTGTATGACATACAGTAAATGCCTGCAAATGATGATATGGTAGGACAAAATATGTACACATTGGAAACTCAATCTATTAAAGAGGTTGTCCAGGATAAATTGGTAGTTAGCGATTCTGCTGGGGGTGCAGGGAACATGGCAGTGATGTATACTTACCTGTCCCGCTCCGCCACAGCTGCCGGATGTTGGGCCACCTACTCTTTGCCATTGTCAGCGTTAAAGCAACATCCACTGACATGCAGCTACCACTGAAAAAGGCCCAGCAGCCTGGGAAGATTGCTAACTATGAGTTTTTTTTTTTTTTTTTTAAGCAATTGGTCAGAAAATGACCAATAATTTGATCAGAAATGTGTTTACAGTTTTTAATTACACTCAAAGAAGAACCTATATAAAAAGAACAAACTGTATAACTATGCTTCGCAGGTGCAGAAGACTTTATTACAAAAGTGTTTTAAGACAAACAAAATTATAGACATACCTAAATTATATACACTTATATACAGATTAGACTACAATGTCCCTGCCTATGCTAGTGTAAGCCCCCCCCTGGTAAGGGCGTCCCCAAACTCCGGATACAGGGGGACTATCCCTACACCTAAGCAGTACGATATTTCATATACACAATAAGGGTGAATGTATAATTTACCGCATCACTCAATGGCAAATGATATACTTGGTAATATAGCATAAGTCAGTATAATCATGCACTTTGGCAGAGACAGAAGGATAAGGGTAATACGTAATATATTGCACTGAAATGGCACATGTGGAGATTTTCTCTTGGTCACTTTATGCCTGAATTTCTATAGTCGGACCAGACCTAATAGTCATAAAAAATACTGCGTGACACCATGGACCTCTTGCTAAAATTGGAGGACATCACCATTGAAGAAGAAACTTTTCTGTGTAGCATCGACGTGGAGTCCCTTTATAGTTCCATCCCACATGAATAAGGCTAGTCTAGGTACAAAAATGGTGCGTGGCTAATCCATAAATGTTAGCGCTGCCCAAAAGACTCCAAATAGAGGCTGAATAAAGTAAAAATATTTATTAAAAGTGCACAATATTTACGCGTTTCGAGGAACAGAGGTCCTCTTCATCAGAATAGCAGTGCAGATACTTTAGTACTTTATTCAGCCTCTATTTGGAGTCTTTTGGGCAGCGCTAACATTTATGGATTAGCCACGCACCATTTTTGTACCTAGACTAGCCTTATTCCCACGGGCCCCCACTTGGGAGCATCCCGTTTGGGCTATCCTAGTTGGCCTGCAGCCCTGCACTCTCCACCGAAGCACCATATCCTGGCATCTTCTGAAGACCTGGTACCCATTTGGGTGATATGCATAAAGCCCAAGGGGCTTGAAGGTGAGCACCCCATCAGCACCTTGCATTTTTAACTGACTTGTTTGTACGGTATCACACGAGGCGCTGCTGCCTGGCTTTTTTCTCTCTCCCTTATCCCACATGAATGGGGATTAAGAGCAGTAAACCACTATCTTGGATCACGGAGCACACACCATAGAGAACACAACGAATTCATCTTGGAGGCTCTAGAGTTTGTACTCAAGCACAATTTCTTCTTATTTAACAACAAAATATACCACCAGCTCAGGGGCACAGCTATGGGGAGCCCAGTGGCTCCCACATATGCCAATCTGTTCCTGGGCTGGTGGGAGGACACCATCGTCTTCAGCGAGAGACATGCCCTATACCTGGATTATATCACCTACTGGGGCAGGTATATAGATGATGTTTTGATTATCTGGTCGGGATCGCAACAACGCTTCATGGAATTTGTTGGATCACTAAATGAGAACAATGTGGGCCTCAGATTCACCTCAGAAGTACACAAAGATCAATTGTGCTTTCTGGATATCCTCATCAAGAGAGGAAGCAACGGACGGATCTCCACCAAAGCCTATAGAAAACCCACAGCAGGAAACAACCTGCTAAGATGGGAGAGTCATCATCCCCATGCCCTAAAGAGAGGCATCCCAAAAGGCCAATACTTAAGAATACGCAGAAACTGCTCCACCACTGACACCTTCCAGGAAGAAGCTAAGAGACTACAACATCGCTTCAAGGAGAGGGGTTACCCGAATAAAACACTAAAGGCAGCCTACCAGTTTGCGATTCAACAAAACATCAAATCATCTTCTTGCCCCTCAAACTAATGAGGCACCAAAACACACAACATCTTGGATCATAGGCACATATGATAGTGTGGCCCCATACATTCGTGGGATCCTGGATAAATACTGGCCGGTCCTCAAAATGGATAAAGAGATCAGGGACTGCCTACCAGAAAGACCACAGATCACCTACCGCTGAGGGAGAAACCTGGGTGGTGACCTCACCCAGAGTCACTATGTACCACCCCAGGCGAGGACCTGGCTAGATAAACACAAACATGCCGGGACCTATAGATGCGGAGAGTGCAAGGCCTGCCCCTACATAGAAGTGTCGAATTCATTTAAGGTGGCACACATCCCTCAAAGTTTCCATAACAGGACGTTTGCTAACTGCAAGATGATGGCAGTCATATATATGGCCACCTGCCCCTGCCCCCTATCGTATGTAGGTAAGACCAGCCGAGAAATGAGACGCCGGGTGTTGGAACATATTGGCGACATTAGATATAACCGACCTAAACCACTTGCGGCCCACATGCGTGCAAAACACGAGATGGATCTGTACCGGATCAAATTCCAAGTATTGGAAACAGTAAAAATGAATGCCAAAAAAAGAAGACATAGACACTGTCCTTCTACAAAAGGAAGCAAGGTGGATATTCCACCTTAAGACTCTGGAACCCGATGGTCTAAATGACCAGCTTTCCTTCACATGTTTTATTTAACATGTTGGTAGGATTCAATCCACATATGCCCTTCCCCTTTTTTAGCGCTATATCTAGGAACCGATATTCACCATGCCTCTTCCCGATCTACATCTCAGCCCTTCTAATCTACACAGGGTACTATCCTTTTTACCAGATTATCGATCATTGACTGACTCTTATAGAGATACGCCTATAGAATCGCCCAGCATACGATATGCAATCGCTGGCACAGCCAGTATGGTATTCTACATAAATAGCATACCTATAGAACACATTATGGTGGTACACCAGGATGCCTTATATTGCTAATACACCCTACTTGTCTCTCACATATACGGCGCATAACAGAGCATCGGCTCACAGTTACCTAGCTCATACACTGTATATCATACTTGTACAGCCCACTGCTTTAGTTACTTGGCCCACAGGGAACTTATGAATCAGGCCAGCTTACACCTCTCCAGTGATCCGGACACACGCCGGGTGGGGGATTCATCGCTATTATATACATGTGGACATCACCGACCCTGCAGTACGGGGTCTTACATATACAGGACTCTCAGGGAGGTTGCCCAGTAACTACGAGGACGCCAGCTCACTACTGGTCATAAATATCACATAACCAGTTAGCCTGGACACACGTGACCACATCTACTATGGCAATCCTCAGAATTAACAGGTTGCCAAGCAGTAAATAAGACGCTTACATATCATTGGATAGTACGTGACACGTGACTCGGCAACCCGATGCTAACATATCATTGGACGTGTCATGTCACGTGACCCTATTGCTCGGCAACAGCGCTGGATGCCGACGGGACGTAGAATACATTAGGCGGAATGACGTTACTCCGCCTGACGTACGCACACACCCCCGAGAGCAACAAAGAGCTATGCCCCATACGTCATCAGGACGGCCCACCGGCCTGTGAGACCGCCTCTACATTGCACATAAAAGACTGCTGGACGCCAGTGACACGTGTTTCCGCATCATGGACACGCACATCCTGGCAACCCAGCTACTACGGAAGCGGACATGTAAGTCTCTTTACTTCAATACAATGATTCTTATCCGCCCCTTTGGGCGACTGGTTTGTAACTACGCTCCATCTTATAGCGTTCACTCGTCTATAACATACATCATAGCCAGACACAGTTTATATTCCTTATCTACGGACAACTGTGGCTATAGCTGGACCTCGGGAGACCCTAATTAAGGTACCAGCACTACACTCTCTCCACATACACCGACAGCAATATCTAACCCTCTGTTATAATAGAATGTATCCTACTTTTGTAGACACCGGTGCCAGCCAAGACCTAAGTGTATTGTACCAATAACTCTACATAATTCTTGGAATACCTTCCATTCACTTGGGCCACATGTTTCTTCAGACTAGGTAACGTACTTATACATTTCATATATATTCAATAGTTTCATCCACATTCTTTCCAATGTACTAATATGAGCTATATGTTCCCAATAGATATCTTATGTGAGGGACACTACCTCTATTCCAAGCTACTTATCAATCATGACGACCTACTAAGGTAACTCCAGACTCAAAACATACTTCTATGACTGGGCATTCATCACATTATAGTAGCACTGATCATGTCATTATTCATTTTCAGCATAATAGTCATCACCATATGAGACCCACACATTTCCCTGATGAACTCACCTTATTCACAACAGCAGGGGGAAACGCGTTGGGAGAAGTGTGACATCTAAAACTGTATATTTTTTATGACTATTAGGTCTGGTCCGACTATAGAAATTCAGGCATAAAGTGACCAAGAAAAATCTCCACATGTGCCATTTCAGTGCAATATATTACGTATTACCCTTATCCTTCTGTCTCTGCCAAAGTGCATGATTATACTGACTTATGCTATATTACCAAGTATATCATTTGCCATTGAGTGATGCGGTAAATTATACATTCACCCTTATTGTGTATATGAAATATCGTACTGCTTAGGTGTAGGAATAGTCCCCCTGTATCCGGAGTTTGGGGACGCCCTTACCAGGGGGGGCCTTACACTAGCATAGGCAGGGACATTGTAGTCTAATCTGTATATAAGTGTATATAATTTAGGTATGTCTATAATTTTGTTTGTCTTAAAACACTTTTGTAATAAAGTCTTCTGCACCTGCGAAGCATAGTTATACAGTTTGTTCTTTTTAGATAAGTTAATTATGAGTTTATCCTGGACAACCGCTTTAAGGTTCGTATTCCTACTAAGTAGTCAGTTTAGGAAGGTGCAACCAATGCTCAGGGACTTGCTAGGTATATGCCTTGACTCTTATAGAACTCATTCCCATAAAACTGTTTCTTTATTCAGTATTCCGCAGGTAAAATCCAACAAAGAGGTATATCTCAGCAACACGTTTCAAAAAGAGAGGCACAAACTATCAAACCTTTGAAAAGATTTGTTTGTCTAGTTTGCAAATTTTGAGTAGAATCTGTTTCTAAACAAACTAGGTTTTACAATTATTGGAGCTGTTTCATCCCCTGATGGTATGTAGTGTCCCACAAACCTGCTTGTAACTGCTGCTGTATGTGCATATGTGTAGGGTGGCATGTAGGGTGGACAAAGGGTGTATGTATGGCATTTACTGTGTTGTTAACTGTGGCTTATACACTGACAGCAAGTATATGGGGTTAACTGTGTAAATAACTGCCTGCACATTTCTTGTCTGCCACCTGCTTGAGGAGGCGCTCTGTTAGTTTCCCCCCTTATCTCTGGGCCTATCAGGGTCTTGCCTAAAGTCTCCCCATTTCTCCTGACCAGTCCCCTGTTGAGTTACCTCAGGTCTCGCTACCAATGTGAGCCCTCTCCCTGTAGCATAAAAGGGTAGTTGGAGCAGACCCGAGGGTCAGTGTTTCCAGTCTGTAGTCATACAGTTCCACAGTGTTCCTAGTCCAGTCAAAAGTTGGAGCAGTTGCATCTCACCGAAGTGCCTCTGTGCAAGTCGCCGGCCCCTTTTGGCCAAGGCCGAAGCTCTTACCAGTGTTCCTCCTGATGCCACATACTGCATTTGCTGCTACATGTCAGTATAAATGGATTCTCAAACGTGAGTGCTGGTTTTCCACTTAGTCATCGCAACAAAGCCAAAGTTGTCAGGACCCTCTCAAGCAGAGTACTATACATTTTGGAGAGTGCTCCTCTAGGTTTTCTGCCCTGTATCTACTACTAAAACAGTCTCCAAATCACCCTACTGTACCAAGAGACTGTTACTCTCTAACTTTCCATCTAAAGGCTCTATTCCCAGGACTGACTGAGAGGAGCAAACAAGCGCTATTAGCGCTCGTTTGCTCCTTGTTCCCAGCTCGCTGCCACCGCCATTACACGCGGCAGCAGCGAGCGGGTGAGGCCGGGGGGGGAGCTGCAGGGGGGCTGCCCGGGGGATCGCTGATTGTCCGGGCAGCCCATAGGATATAGATATAACCTATATCAGAACATTTAGTAAATTAAACAAATATACCCCTTGAGATTTACCTTTACCTCTATTAAACCTACAAAAAAATCTCCACAATGATCAATTTACTCAGAAAAGTTCATTTATTTATTAATTACATCAAGACAAACAAAGGCCTTCCCATAAAAACATTTACACATAAGACATATTAAAAGCACAAACAGGGGAATCCAGTACAGAAATTGCTGTTGTAATTGTAGGGGACTATAGGTCACAGGATACCATATAATCAGTTTATAAAATCAGTGGCAGGATGGAAGTAGGAGCATTAATTACGTCAGCTACAATGGTCTCTTAAACACATAAATAATAATATTGCACAATTCACTTATATAATATCTTTAGCAGCAATCAAAGTATTAGGTAAAAGTAGTAACACAGCCTAATAGCAGCAATATGTTTAAAGTGGTAAACAGTATGTATATCACTTATTAAATATCAATTGCACAATGCCCCTAGTCTGTAAACAGAACAACGCTGAGGTTTGTGGTATAGATCTCACATCCAAACCTACTACCATCCCTACATTTGTCCTACCCCGGATTCCTGCATCCCTTTTACCAATATACTGACCCAGTGGCCATGTTGTACCGGTTCACCCCTGCCACACTCCAACGCGTTTCGCAACCGCTTTGACGAGGAGCGATGGAGTGGGAGATAGGGGGTCCATTTTATATCATGGTCTCACCTGGTGGCTGAGATAATCAATGTCTGCTGTTGTTATCGGCGCGCCCGCCATGCGCCATGCTGCCAGGGGTCATCGTGTCACATACAGCCCACACTTCCGGATCCGGCGCAAAGCGCCATTACCGGAAGCGTGGATGATGGGAGGAGAAGGCCAGCGGCGCATGCGCAGGTGGCGGGCAACAGCGAGACGCCATCTTTGTGAGGGGCACAAAATAGGGAAAGAAAATTTATTTAAAGTATGTTGCTTAAAAATATGCAAATGCAAAGAGGTTCACTGGTCGCCCAATACAATATAGAAAACACCCAACCTAAAGTGACAATGTACAAAACAATTGTAAAGTGTATAAAAGGTGACTGTGCAATGTGCTGAAAAAAGTGTGTAAAGTGCTGAGGTGCAAGTACAAAATGTGCCAAAAAATGAAAATAAAAATACACAAAAAGTGATGAAAATGCTGAAAACCGTGACCAAAGGAATTAAAAACATATAATGTGTATGAAAAGACTGTGTAAGTGTGGATGTAAGTGTGTGAAGGAATAAATGATGTGTAAGTGTGCGTGTAAGTATGTGATGAGATGAATCATGTGGAATGTGAGGTGAGGAGTAGCTCTGATGTACTCTATAAATGAAATATGAGTGACTGATAACTAGTGAACAGTGCAGGTGATAGTGTAATATGTGAATGGTGATGTTGGTGCTTATATAATTAATGGCTAGTGCCCAAATAGCAATACCTTAAAGAACTGTAACCTAATCTATATGTGTTCAACCAAAAAATATTTTTTTATATGTTCATTAGTATCTATATGTAAATGTATATGATGTATATATACCTAACCCCAAGATAGTGTTTGCCCCCAGGAGTATAGTGAGAGTATCTGGTACCATGTCCTAATAACATATGATGTAACCATGAATGTGCAGATAGAGATATATAGGCTTGTCCAAGTCTAGGGATTGGTAATTTTTATGTAACCAGACCCCAATAACGGGTTATTGCCTCCCTTAATATAAAGCCAGACCCCAATGTCGGGTTTTAACTGTATACATGTAAATAATGATGGTAACTGTGGATCTAGTTGGTAACTGTACCTGGTGTGTGTGCATATAAAAATATATAACATTAGATGGTTATAACCAACATGCAGGAGCCTCCTAAAGGGACATGCTGGAGCACCCTCTGGAAAGAAACATCTTTTCTCGGACACCGTACTCAAACTTTTCCTTCAAGGCAGAACTGGAAAATATATATAAAAAGAAAAAGAAAAAGATTGTTAGACTTAATACAACAAAATAGAATACTGACCGGACCTCAATATACCCTATTAACTCTAAAAATGTGTATGTGCCCCCCCAAAAGAACAGGATGTTAGTTCTGTATAAAGGGTTTATTTATCTGAGATTATTCAAACCCCCCTACACCCCCACTCTAGAAAAAGTCACCGTTCAAGGATCCCATAAATAACAATCTATCTACAGGAAACTGGAGAAGCTAAGCTGTTCATTTAGTCCATCAGGGGACATAGTCTTGAGAGTGCAGATCCATTTACACTCTACCTGGGCCAACTTTTTCCTGATGTCTCCCAGATGTATGTGATCAATCCCTCTAAACTTTAACATCTGCCATTGTCCAGGATGTCTTTGTCGAAAGTGCCTCGGTATTGGTTTCAACTTCCTTAACCCTTTGAAGTCTGTTAGTTCAATCTTCTGTGCTGCTTTTATGTCCCGGTTATGTTCTATTAAACGTGTCCTTAACTCGCGACTTGTCAGCCCCACGTAAATTAGTCCACAGGGACATGTCGCGTGGTAAATTACTGCCACTGATTTGCAATGAATGTGATGTACAATCCGGTATTCATGCTGTCCATCAGATCCCATAAAGACTTCCGTCTTAACCACCTGGTTGCAGACTGAGCAATTTCCACATGGTCTGGATCCTCACTTTGGTCCATTCGTTGAAAAAATATAATTCGACTTTGGTGCCACATAATGGCTTTTCACCAACATGTCTTTGATTGTCAGACAACGTTTTGCAGTGATGTGTGGACGATTCTCTAGTACCTTCTTCAGATCATTATCTTGTCTCAATATCGGCCAATATTTATGGACAATGTCTGTCATCTCGTTCCATCTTGTGTGGAAACCCGTGATAAATCTCACTTGATTATCTTGTTGTTTCCATTGTTTAGGTTTTAGAAGCTCTCTCCTATTGCTGGTTTGGGCTCGTGTATAGCCATGAGAAATATCACGGGGATGATATCCCCTCCTTAGGAAGCGTTGTTGTAAGTCCAATGCCTGTTGTTGGAAGTCCTGATCCTTGTCGCAAATTCAGCGTATTCTTAAAAATTGGCCCACAGGAATTCCTTTAACTGTATGTTTTGGGTGAGATGAACCTGCATGTAAAAGAGAATTAACACTGGTATGTTTGCGAAACACCGTCGTATGTAATAGTCCATCATTTTCCACATAAATTTTCAAGTCAAGAAATTCTATTGTTTCCTTGCTAATGACATGCGTTAGTTTAATATTTAAATCATTGTGATTCAGTGTCTCAAGCAAGTTTATCAAAGATTCATTGGTACCTTTCCAGATGAATAAAACATCGTCAATGAATCTCATCCATGACACGACTTGTCCATTTTCTGGGGCTTCATATGTTAGGACCTGCTCCTTTTCCCAGAAGCCTAAAAACAAATTTGCATAGGATGGGGCACAAGTCGCCCCCATTGCCACTCCTCGTATCTGAAGAAAGTACCTATCCTTGAAAAGGAAAAAATTATGATTTAGTACAAATTCCAACAGACACATCAATAGTTCAAGCAACTCAGGTTCCATACCTTTACTCTGCAAAAAGTGTCTGCATGCTCTCAGACCATGTTGATGATTAATACACGTATAGAGTGATTCAACATCGCCGGATACCAGATACATGTCATCTTCAAGGGAGACACCCTCCAATCTTTGAAGAACATCTCCTGAGTCTCTGATGTATGACGGGAGATCTTGGACACAGGGTTTTAAATAGTAGTCCAAGAATCTGCAAGTTGGTTCGCATAATCCCCCTCGCCCAGACACAATCGGGGGTACTTTGATGTTTTTATGGACTTTGGGCAATAGATATAATGTTGGTACTATCGGGACATCCACGATCAGACCGTCAAGGACTTGTTTGGAAATAATCCCTTGTTTAAAAGCCCTTTCCAAAATCTCAACCAGTTGTTGCTGGAATTTACCCAATGGGTTCCCTTGTAGCTGTTTATAACATTTGACATCACGTAATTACCTAAAGGCCTCAGTTTCATACATCTCAACCGGCCAAACAACAATGTTCCCACCCTTGTCCGCAGGCTTAAATACGACATCCCTCATCTTTTTCAGATTTTGCAGGGCTATTCTCTGCTTGTATGTTAGGTTGTCATATTTTCTGTGCGTGGGAATGTTATCAAGATCTTCAACCACACACCTGACAAATGTTTCAATTTGCGGACTGAGTGACAACGGGGGGAAGGTAGTGGATTTTTTTCTTATCTCCCTTGGAAACTTACCTGAATCATCCACTTGTTCCATCAACAGGTCTTCTAGCGCCCGATATAAAATGGACCCCCTATCTCCCACTCCATCGCTCCTCGTCAAAGCAATTGCGAAACGCGTTGGAGTGTGGCAGAGGGGGAACTGGTACAACATGGCCACTGGGTCAGTATATTGGTAGAAGGGATCCAGGAATCCAGGGTAGGACAAATGTAGGGATGGTAGTAGGTTTGGATGTGAGATCTATACCACAAACCTCAGCGTTGTTCTGTTTACAGACTAGGGGCATTGTGCAATTGATATTTAATAAGTGATATACATACTGTTTACCACTTTAAACATATTGCAGCTATTAGGCTGTGTTACTACTTTTACCTAATACTTTGATTGCTGCTAAAGATATTATATAAGTGGATTGTGCAATATTATTATTTATGTGTTTATGAGACCATTGTAGCTGACGTAATTAATGCTCCTACTTCCATCCTGCCACTGATTTTATAAACTGATTATATGGTATCCTGTGACCTGTAGTCCCCTACAATTACAACAGCAATTTCTGTACTGGATTCCCCTGTTTGTGCTTTAAATATGTCTTATGTGTATATGTTTTTATGGGAGGGCCTTTGTTTGTCTTAATGTAATTAATAAATAAATGAACTTTTCTGAGTAAATTGATCATTATGGAGATTTTTTTGTAGGTTTAATAGCCCATAGGATATAGCTGCTGCCACCACTCCTATTACACGGAGCGACGGTAGCTGATCGAGGCTATATAAGTCGTTTGTCTTTCAACGTGTTGAAAGACAAACGACTTCAACGATCAGCCAACATGAACGATGTCGGCTGATCGTTGCCTCATTTTCCACGGGATGATTATCGACTTTTACGGCCGATAATCGTTCCGTGGAATACGGCCTTAAGTGATTGAATTCAATGACCTTGTTCCTGCCTATTGCAGAGCCAAAGTATTAAGTCTCTTAAGTCTTAAGTCTCAGGCTAGGTTCACAGAACGTCCAAATAACAGCCGTTTTTGATAATTTACAAAACGTCCGTTTTTGCCTTTATTAACTGACTGCAATGGCAATGCATTGAAGTCAATGGGAGGACGGACGTCCAATGCACACAGTGCATTGAAAAAACGGCTGTTGTTCCGTGGTAAAAACGGCAGTTTTTCAATGCATTGTGTGCTTTGGACGTCCGTCCTCCCATTGACTTCAATTTTTTGCCATTGCTGTCAGTTAAATAGCGGTAAAAATGGATGTTTATTAACGGCTGTTGTTTGACGTTGTGTGAACCTAGCCTATACCTGGTAAAGCAGTGATTCTAAGGGTCCATTTACACAGAAAGATTATCTGACACATTATCTGCCAAAGATTTGAAGCCAAAGCCAGAAACAGACTATAAAAAGAGATGAGGCCCAGAAAGGAAAGCCTGAGATTTCTCTTCTTTTCAAATCTATTTCTGGCTTTGGCTTCAAATCTTTGTCATCTTTCTGTGTAAATGGACCCTTAGTTGTCTTAAAGGGAACCACTGACAGACCTAATCCCAAGTTATTAGCTTTGTGAACAAGGACTTGTAACTTTGCAAGTAAAGTGTAGTGTTCTGCAGTTACTGGACTCTCTGTGATTGTGTCCTGCTACAGTACACTGTAGGAAGGAGTAATAGGAACAATTCTCGTAGAGTGTGTCGATACCTAGGAAGAGTTAGCTATCACTCAGGTCCTGTGACCTCTTGGGCTCACATTGACTCATCATCTCTGTTCATGGCAAGCAATGGTTGGCGTGGAGACTGCAGGAGCGGCCCTAAATCACAGCCAGCTCTTGACGTAACTGGAGGTGGTGCATCAACATAAGCCCAGGAGGTAAATTTAATTACCCTTCTTTTAAAAAAAGAACAGTCTGGCCCCCGGGGGGGTAAGTAGGGATGTTATCCAACCACACTTAAAGGGCCTTTTACACGGGCCAGTTATCGACCAGGATCATTGCAAAAAATTCGCTCCTGCAGCCGAAAATTGGCCTGTGTAAAATTGATCATCTGTTTCAGCCACACATCCAACTGTGTAAACAGGGAACGTGATGACGATAAAGGGAAACTGACAACATAGATAAACATATATCCATTCTGTCAGTTTGCATATCACAGAGCAGTACATAATTATGCTGTGATACAGAATTCTATTCTCCAGCTCTCCTGCCCAGCTGCTGTGTCTTCAGGCCCCACCTCCTGTGGCTGTCAATCACTCTAGAGTAGGCGGGGCCTGAAGACACAGTGGTTGGATGGGAGAGTCGTAGGAACAGGATGCTGGATCACAGCAGCAGCCTTAAGTATGTGCTGCTGTGTGATATGGAAACTGATAGCACTAATATATGTAAATCCATGCGGTCAGTTTCTATGGCTGCACAAATAATACATGGATCGTTCATGCAGCTCGGCTGCTAGATGTCTTGTATAAAGGCACCGCAATTCATTTGCTGATTGGCGCTCATTTGTGGCTTTTCACGGCTCAGACTAGCTGAGGCAGCATACTAAATACAATAAATGATCACCTTTTATAGTTAAAAACATAAAAGAAAAGAAATCCACTTGGAAGATCCACCTACCTGTCCCATCTTCCGGCAGCCATTAATCTGTGTGCGCATACTCGGAGCCAATATCTCATTAATAGAAAAAACCTGCTTTAGGAAAAGGAATCAAGTATTGACCTCAGCATTTTCCATGGAGTGGCCATAAACTATAGTGTCTGCTACATGCCACTGACTTCATTGATCCCATAACCTGCAAATGATAGCTGGACACAGACGTAGAATGCAAGGCAGACAGGACTGGAAACTTTGCAGGTATTGGTATATGTTTGGTCACTACACTAACAGTGATCGCTACCCCTTTATAGAGAGCACAAGGTGTAATGGTAGTATGACCGTGAACAAGATCACATTGAGTAGTCACAATGCATTGACTTGTCAGGTACTTTTATTTTTGGAGAATCAATAAACATTGAAGACTTGTTTACGCACATTATGGAAATTAGTTCTCGAATGAGATGATTTATGGTTTTCTGAACACATTTTTTTGCACCAAAAACACATGTATTTTTGAATACTTATGATTTTCAATGGGGATGATGGGTCATTGTTGGCACTGGGGGTGGGGGGTTGGAGGGGGGGGAGTAAGGGGGGTGCCATTTCAGGTTTCACCTCAGGAAGCAAGAAACCTAGAATCAGCCCTGCTTCAATCCACCATCATTTTGCTGTGGTTCAGTGTGGCACCCTGCCAAAATTTTCTGAAACAAGATTTGGAATTAGTTATTGTTATCATGCCTAACAAAAGTGTCTTTACAAAATCTTATTAAATTTTTTATCCTCTGAAATCTAGAATACTGGCTCTTGACACAGAAACATAGAAGACTGTCGTCAGAAAAAGCCCCCACCTTCCTTCTCCTTTTAGTATTTCCTTTTTAGAATTTCCTTTCTTATTTTCTTAGGATAGATATATGTTTATCTTAAGCAGGTATACATTCACTCACTGTAGATTTACCTACCACATTTGCTGAAAGTTTATTCCAAGCATCTTCTACTCTTTCAGTAAATTAATATTATTTTAAGTTGCCTCTGACCTTTTCCCCAACTAACCTCTGACTGTGTCCCTTTGTTCTTGTTATGAAATACAGCCTAAAATACTCTGCACGTAAGAAATAAAATCTTAAAATTTAAAGAACCATTGTTAAAAACTGTTTAGCTTATTTGAAGGACAATAAAGAGGTCCTTTATTGTATGATTTTATATGGAAAGAGGGCTATCATTGGCTGTCATAAAATGTAGTAAGCTTGTATTCACACATTCCTTATAGTAACCTAAATAATAAGGTTAAAAAAGACAAGTCCATCAAGTTCAACCTACAGAAACCCTACTGTATTGATCCAGAGGAAGGCAAAAACCCTTGTGAGGCCGATGCCAATTGCCCCATCACAGATAGAAAATTCCTTTGCCACTCCAAATGGCAATCATATATAATCCCTCAATCAATGAATCACCAATAATCTAGTGCCCATAACTTGTAATATTATGAGTACATAGATTTGAGAAAAACCGTTTTTTTCTATATCCTATAGTAAACAATTCAACAATATAATTGTATATTTAACAAACATTTGGCAATTTTATGCCAGGATGATACTGAACTGTTCGCTATAGGATGGCTGCCATGTAGTGGCTAAAAGAGGTCTGACAATTGGAAAGTCATCACATAATCTATTGCTTTCACTGCACATTGTGTAACATGAAGTATGTTGGCTTTACGGCAAGAAAAGAAAAACTTGCATTGTGGAGCACATTTCCAAATTACTTATTATTACAAATTATAGACCAGATTTACTGTAATATTTCTGTGATTTTCACTAATGATTGTAATTTTTTGTATAAGCATTATTGCAGATGTCATCTATTTTTTCACTGTTAGGGGTCACACTACCTGATTCCTTCTTCCTGAAGCATACCAGGTTTTCTCTATTAATGAGATAATGATTTTGAGTATGCACACAAAGAGATTCCTGGCTGCCGGAAGATGGGACAGGTAGGTGGATCTTTCTTTCTATGTTTTAATTATAAAAGGTGTTAATTTATCGTATTTAGTTATGCTGTGACAAAGACCTGAAATGCATCGTCGAACAATGAAATATATTGAACAATGAACAGATGGTCGTGCAGTAATATATACAGTAAAAAACTATATTTCATTTCCATCAGCGCAATGAAACCCCGGAAAAACTGTTCTTGGTATCTGGATGAGTGATTCACCCCAGATCACGGCTCCTACATAGTTAAGCCCCTATTACACAGGGCGACAGAGGTGCAAACGAGCGCTGTCAGTGCTCATTTGCTCCTCCAGTAATAGCGGGGGACGCGGGGAGCTGGGGGGGAGGTTGTTGGGGGCCCATAGAGGATAGCAGCGGTCTTCTGCCACCGCTTCTATTCCACGGAGCAACGGCAGCAGATCGCTGCTATCACAGTCATTTGTCTTTCAACATGTTGAAAGACAAGCGACAGCAACGATCAGCCGACATTGTTCATGTCGGCTGATTGTTGCCTTCTATTATGGACGATAATTGTACTGTGTAATAGGGTGTGAGGATGATCAATATATATTCACGATCTTGAATAAAATATCCCTGATCACTCATATTTGGCAAAGCTCCTCACCCTAACCCCCCCCCCCCCACACACACACACACCTTTTTTGTTTCTTTTTGAAGCTGGTGTCCTGTTTTCCTTTGGGCACTAGATGTCATGGCTAGATGGATTGGGGCCATATAGTGAGAGTCCTGGATATTAACAGGTTCGCTTATCTCTTACCAGACTGGGGGCGCAATAAAACGTCCTCATGGCGTAATGGCTTTATGACAAGGGGTCTGGCTGCAATATGCATCCAGAGTTCACGCAGGAGACAAACAGAGGTCACTGTAGACGTCTATGGAGAAATTTGACCCCTTCAGAAAGATGACAAGCTGTCATATTCCAGAGGTGAGATTCGCTACAGGTCAGCAGGGTAGGGAGAGGGACCCACCATTGTAAAAGCAAGAAAGTGGCTCTAGGGGAACCCATGGAAACCTGTAACTCCTCTAATCAGGTGCACACCAGACCCATGGTTGGTATGCCCGTGACCGGCAGGTGATGCCCCGTAGTTTGATGCCCCTGGAATGCTGATCGGAAACTGCCAAGTTATGAGGATTTGAAAATCTTCAGGCAAGCGTCTCCGGTCATAAAAGATGGACCATTACCTCATTAGCATAGTCCCTGTCACCCCCCTGTGAGGTCAGAGGAGGGAGGGAGACAACTGCTCTCACCATGCTTGATAAGGCAGGGAGTATGATGGGAGAGTGTTCAACACTTGGGGAACTTGTTATGAGTGTGTTGGCCCGCCGTTCCTGCTAATCCCCATAGCGTTCCAGTTCCAAACAGCCCGATAGCAAAGTAGGTTCTGGTTTTCTCCTTTTTATTTTAAGAACTGTTTTTACTGTGTATGTATGTGTCTGTATATTTTGTACCATCTCTTTTTTTATTGTGACCTGTACTGTATGCACTGTCCTTTTTTATTTGATATTAAATTTCACTTTAATAAGAGCTTTCCTGTGTTCTAAAAAGGCCCTATGTCTCTGAAGTAAAACGTTACCAGGGGTAAGTGATTACCATAAGATTGTGATAGACGTAATTTGTAGTTGCCTTAGGTGTGCATAAGGGTAAGGTGTCACGTCAGCCTTATTGTGACGTGTGGTGGCAGCAGAAAACGTGTAACTGGGTGTTAGGTTCTGGTTGGTAGCTGATCCAAGACGGCCCGAGGTGAGCCCGGTTGCCTACTAGCCAGAACCTAAGTCACGGGGATCGTGACATAGGGCCTTTAGGCTATAGAGATTTAACTATATCTGATTTTAGATCTGTCCTCTGTAGGCAGTTTATGTCTAAAATAAACAGACACTAGTTGACAGTTTGAGGGAGCAGGTGGCTGGGCAGCAGAGATTATTCATGAAGAAGAGGGAGGATAAAGCAGTGGTGAGGTTCCAAAAGATAACATGCTCACTAGTGGGCGGCCAACTTCAGGACACTGTCAGCTCAGGTAGGGCACGAATCTAGAGCCACTTACTAAAGTGGTTAAGGATAGACCAACTCAAGTGGCTATGCTATAAGGCCTGGAAGACCATGCTAACGATGGTGCACCAGAAATGCCAAAAGAAAGAAAATAGAAAGCCAAAGAGTTTGAGAGATAGTGGAGAAGTTAGGGAAAGAAAAGAAAGAGATGGGGGAGGGAGGATGGTTGATGGTGGCCCTGGTATCAGGGGGGTGGGGAATAAATGATAAGAAACCAAAAATAGGACTGTGGAGGTGAGTTAACTCATTTTGTACTTTTAAGTGGGGGAAAAAAGGATCAAAATGTAGGTGTTTCACAAAAGGTGAGCCACTTGCACCTATTTAAACAAGCTCCAGCAGCCCCTCCATGCCTGAGTGTTGTTGGAGTCTAGCATTAAAAGCGAAGATATTTGTCTGCTGTTTCTCCTGCATTCCCATGTATCCTAACCCGTTCCTATTCTTCGAAATATGCTTTCTGCCTGACCCTCGTCTGTACTGCCTGCCTCTGCTATTGCTGATTGATTGCCTGACCTGTCTCTGAAGCTGCCTGCCTTGACTCTTTGCCAGTCTATGTCTCATCCCTTGTATTGCGTTGACTCTCCTGCTGATGTTCCGGCTTGCTGACCATGTATACTTGGCCTGTTCCTGAGTGCCTTGCCTGGTTCTTGGGAACCAGCTGCTGCTCACACCAGGACCACACGTGGAGCAATCTGATGACCTCTTGCCACAAAAGTTCGGAGGGATAAAGCACAATGGGTACACAATTGTCTGTTACAGTCATGGGCCCAGTTTGGGCTATGAAAAGCCACAGGATGAAAGAAATGTTAAAAGGCCACCGTGGACATCCTTAGGGGCTAGGGGCAAATTAATTCTGGTATTTACATTACTAATCTATTTCGATATTCTCCTTCATAGATGTTGAATCATTTTCTCTATGCACAGTTTTGGACATGTACAGTGTGCCATATAGATTATCTGTAACGACCCTCTGGCACTGGAATCTTTAGTCATGGCGCATCAGAGCTAGCACATGCACCTCATATTGCAGTGCTCATTATTCCCCAATGACCACAAAGGATAAGAAGTACTCTAACATTGGTTGTAAATGCCAGAGTACCTGTTGGAGCAAGTATTGTTTGTTTACCCCTACCCTGTAGTCGATTGGACATAGTTTTCATTCTACGATTGGATAGCTGCATTTAACACGTCACAATAGGAGGTTATAAAACTCACAGATCAGTGTCTTTAAAGGGGTAATCCTGCGCTACAAAAACATGGCCACTTTTCCCCCTACTGTTGTCTCCAGTTCAGGTGCGGTTTGCAATTATGCTCCATTTACTTCAATGGAATTGAGTTTCAAATCCCCACCCAAACTGGAGACAACAGTAGGGGGAAAGTGGCCATGTTTTTGTAGCGCTGGATAACCCCTTTAACACTCAGCGCCCTCTACCCCTTAACAAAGGCATGTATAGTAAAAAACATGTTGAGAGGGGTCAAGTAGGAGTCTAGAGTGTGTGGAGACATAGGGGGAGATTTATCAAAGGGTGTAAAATTTAGACTGGTGCAAACTACCCACAGCAACCAATCACAGCTCAGCTTTAGGCAGTGCTGAAAGGAAAGCTGAACTGTAATTGGTTGCTGTGGGCAGTTTGCACCAGTCTAAATTTTGTGCAGGAGGTTTAGGTATAAAGGCTCTATGCTATGTGGAACTTTAGTGTATTGTCAAGGGGAACCCCAAGGAAGGAATTAAAGATTTGTCGAAAGGTCTTGTCTAGACCTCAAACCCTGATATTGTTTTGCTACCCCCTATTTTCAGCATTGTCCAGCATGTCAAACAGAAATTGCAGTTGATAGGTATCGGCAGATAAAATGGAGTTGTGGAGTCAGCAATACTGACAGAATACCATCCAGTTGTTGTCCTTCAAAGGAAAATCTTCCCAAATGGGAATAGACTTAATTTGTGACCATAAGTCTCACAGTTCTGCCATAGACCCAGGATTGTAGGAAAAGATTGTAGTTATGGCAACTGTTGGAACAGGGGTACCAGCAGGCTGGTCAGCAGGTGTTAAGTTGGAAGATGGAGAGGGGCCTTTAGGAGCTAGCAATGGTGCCACCTGACTTAGGTCAAGGGGAGGAGTAAGAGCAGGGTGACTAATGGAGACAGTGACATAGAGCCAGGGGTACTGTGTGGCTCTTGGAGACGCTGATTTATTCAGTGTTAAAGTGCTCTGTGCACTTGTAGATATGTCGGCAGCCATGTTAATCCACAGGAGCCCTTTGGTCTGTGATGCTGCAAGGTCTGTGAAGTGGCAGGCAGGCGTCTTGGAGATAAGCAGATACCAGCGGTGAAAGCAGGAGAGGCTACAAGGGAGAAAGTAGGTCCTACGGCGTCTGCCATATCGAAAGATGTAGCAGCGGACCCAGTGGGGAAAGAAGTGATTAAAAGCGGGTGGGTTGGTTTGGGTATTGTCTGTGCCCTCTTCTTTTCTTTGCCCTCCATCAAGACCATGAATATGTCCTGTAGATAAGGATAAGGTTTTCATGTCCAAACTATCTCAGGCATGGGAGCTCAGATTGTACACTCCTTATCCCTCTAAAGTCCGACAATGCCCCAACATATATTTAAAAGGAGATAAAACAAACATTTGTTTCAAACAAGTATGAAACAAATGTTTTTACACTGAAACGTTCTAGCCTTCAATTTTTACATTTTCACAAAGGGATACAAGGAAAAAAAAAAAAAAACCGTGTAGCAAAGTTTCTCTCGAGTTCGGAAATATCCCACATGTGGACATAAAGTACCAAGCGGGCGCAGGAAAAGCCTCCAAAGGGAAGGAGCGCCAATTGGCTTTTGGAAGCTGGATTTCACTGGAATGGATTTCATGGGCCATGTCGCATTTACAGAGCCCTCGTGCTGCCAAAACACTGGAAACCCCCACAAGTGGCCCCATTATGGAAACTACACCCCTTAAGGAATCTAACAAGGGGTGCAGTGAGCATATGGACCCCACTGGTGATGGGCACAAATGTGGAACAATGTGACGTGAATGTGAAAAAATTCATTTTTTCACTTTCACGGCACAAATGTGCCTGTTATCAAGGGGTCCATATCCTCACTGCACCCCTTGTTAGGTTCCTTGAGGGGTGTAGTTTCCAGAATGGGGTCACTTGTGGGGGGGTTCCAGTGTTTTGTCAGCACGACGGCTCTGTAAATGCCATATGGCCCATGAAATCCATTCTAGTGAAATCCAGCTTCCAAAATCCAACTGGCGCTTCTTCCCTTCGGAGGCTTGCCCTGCGCCCACATGGCGCTTTATGTCCACATGTGAGGTATTTACGGACTCTGGGGAAATTGCTATACACATTTTGTGTGTTTTTTTCTCTTTTAACCCCTTGTGAAAATGAAAAATTCAAGGCTAAACCAACATTATAGTGTAAAAAATGTAATATTTCATTTTCACGCCACATTGTTCCACATTTGTGCCCGTCACCATATGCTCACTACATCCCTTGTTACATCCCCTGAGGGGTGTAGTTTCCATAATGGGGTCACTTGTGTGTGTGTGTGTGTGTGGGGGGGGGGGGGTTCACTGCTTTGGCAACACAGGGAGTTTTTAAATGCAACATGGCCCTCGAAATTCATTCTACCTAAATCAAGCCCCAAAAAGCCAAATGGCACTTAAAGAGTCACTGTCGTATTTTTTTTTTGCAGAAATCAATAGTCCAGGCGATTTTAAGAAACTTTGTAATTGGGTTTATTAGCCAAATCTGCCATTATCTGCATGTAAAAAGCCTTTTCCCAGGTCCCCCCCTCCTTCCTCTTTTTCATCCACTCTGAAAAATCTGAAAATTGTGACTTGTTGCAGGAGACGTCCCCTGTCTGCTCTAGGGAGAGGGGAGGGGGGAGGAGGAAGGAGGGAGTTAGCTGGCAGCAGAAAGCAGATAACAGAGGATTACAGGCACGGAGCTGGGTGACAGCTGTAATCTGAGCTCAGACAGGTCACTGGTGATGGTCAGTAGAGATATCCCGTGAGGGATTTGTAGATTAACTCTTTGTTGTCCTGTTTTGGTCTTTTCTTTAGCTCTCTCCATAGGAGAACAATGAAGACAGGGGTGGGAGCTTCAAACTGCTTTTTCATGATAAAAATGCATTTTTCGGATAATAAACCCAATTACAAAGTTTCTTAAAATCGCCTGGACTATTGATTTCTGCAAAAAAAAATTTCACGACAGTGACACTTTAAGTCCACATGTGGGGTATTTCCGTACCCGGGGGAAATTTCTCTACATGTGTTGTTCTGTTTCTTCTCTTTTAACCCCTTGTGCAAATGAGAAATGTCAAGACTAGATCAATGATGTGTAAAAATAAAATTTTTTACACTTAACCCGTGAGTTTTTCATTTTTACAAGGGTTTAAAAGAGAGAAAAAAAAACACAAAACGTGTAGAGCAGTTTGTCCCGAGTATGAAAATACCCCACATGTGGACATAAAGCGCCATGCGGCCGCAAGACGGGCCTCTAAAGGGAAGGAGCACCATTTGGCTTTTGGATGCTGGATTTGGCTGGAATGGATTTCAAGGGCCATGTTGCATTTACAAAGACCCTATGCTACCAGGGGGTAAACCCCCACAAGTGACCCCATTCTGGAAACTACACCCCTCAAGGAATCTAACAAGGGGTGCAGTGAGCATATGGACCCCAATGGTGACGGGCACAAATGGGGAACAATGTGACGTGAAAGTGAAAAATTTTGTTTTTTTCATTTTCACAGCACAAATGTGCCCATCATCAATCCATATCCTCATTGCACCCCTTGTTAGATTCCTTTAGGGGTGCATCTTCCAGAATTGGGTCACTTTTGGGGGGCCTCCACTGTCTTGGCAACACAGGGCCTTTGTAAATGCGACATGGCATTCACCATCCATTCTAGCCAAATGGCGCTCCCTCCCTTCGGAGGCTTACCCTGCACCCGCCTGCAGCATTATGTCCACATGTGGGGTATTTCCATACTTGGGGGAAGTTGCGCTACACATTTAGTGTTCTTTTTTATCTTTTAACCCCTTGTGAAAATGAAAAAATAAAGACTAGATCAATGATTTAGTGGAATTTTTTTTTTGTTTACACTAAATGTTGGTCTAGCCTTGATTTTTTTCATGTACACAAGGGGTTAAAAGAGAAAATAAATGCAAAACGTGTAGGGTAATTTCCCCTGAGTACGAAAATACTCCACATGTGGGCATAATGTGCCATATGGGCACAGGGCAAGCCACCAGAGGGACAGAGCGCCTTTTAGAGGCTGGAATGGAGGATGGAGGCCATGTCACATTTACAAAGCTTCTGTGCTGCCAGGACAGTAGAATCCCCCCACAAGTGACCCCATTTTGGAAACTACACCCCATAAGGAATCTAACAAGGGGTGCAGTGAGCATATGAACCCCACTGTTGACGGGCACATATGTAGAACATGTGCTGTGAAGATGAAAAATAAAAATTTTTTCATTTTCACGGCACAAATGTGCGAGTCGCCAGGGGGCCATATCCCCACTGCCCCCCTTGTTAGATTCCTTAAGGGGTGTAGTTTCCAGAATGGGGTCACTTGTGGGGGGCTTCTACTGTCCTGGCCGCACAGAGGCTTTGTAATTGCATCATGGCAAGTCTCTAATAAGAATGGCAGCCATATCTATTTAGTTGGGGAAAAGGGACAATTTTAATTTATTTGGGGGTATTAGGCCAATTATTAGTTTATATGGTTGAAAATGACAGGTGTCCATCAAATTCAACCTGTGTTGATCCAGAGGAAGGCAAAAAACCCTCGTGAGGCAGACAACAGTAGCCTCATCACAGGAGAAAAATTCCTTCCCGACTCCATAATGGCAATCAGAATAATCCCTGGATCAACGTGACCCCTGAAATAGGAATTAGGGACAGAATTTAGAAAATTTAAAACTCCCATGACGTGTGGTACGCCTTGAAGCAATCCTTTATGCAGAGGCCGGGGTGATCAGGACAGGTGTCACACTGGAAAATGGTGTAATTCCTGATCCCCCTTTTACGGCACACTCTGCACTTCTTTTGGGATCTCCCCTTTTTTCCAGTGTGGGGGACTTCACCTGGAAAATGTTGTCCATGTACGATACGGGGTCCTTCATATCCAGAAGTGCTGGGGCCCGCTCCGTGGCTGCCGAATATCAGGGCTTTGATCACTGCTTCCTGGAATTCAAGGAATTTCCCCGGGTGGCCGGCATATCGGGTACAGTACAAAAGCGTTGTACATCGCTGTCTGTACCAGATATACGGCCACCTTTTTATACCACCGTCTGGTTTTTCTCGTGGCGTTATATGGTTTGAGGACTTGATCTGAGAGATCAACTTCTCCCATATACTGATTTTACCCTAGAACACAATCAGGTTTGTTCACCATGTTTGTAGTACCACGTACAGGGGCAGGGGTGGCGCTATTCCTGTGAATTGTGGTCAAAATATTGACATCACATTTGTCCTTATATTTGACCAACAACATATTTTCACAGGCATAGGCCTTGCTCTCCCCCCTTTGCATCAGTTGTCTAACTGGATTACTTGGGAGGCCACTTTGATTTTTTCGGATCGTGCCGCAAGCTACAGTAGCTCGGGCAGCGAGGGACCGAAACAGGGGGATGCTGGTATAAAAGTTATTAATGTACAGGTGATAACCTTTATCCAGCAGTGGGAAGATCAGTTCCCAAACGATCTTCCCACTAACTCCGAGGATGGGGGGGGCATTCTGGGGGCTGGATTTGGGTGTCCCTACCCTCATATATTCTAAATCTGTAAGTGTACCCTGAGGTACTCTCACAGAGTTTGTATAGTTTCACGCCATACCGTAATCTTTTATTGGGAATGTACTGGCGGAAATGGAGTCTTCCTTTGAAGCTCAGGAGGGACTCATTCTCTGAGATGTATTTCTCTGGGATATACATCTCAGTAAATTTGGCTGAGAAGGGCTCTATGACCGGCCGTACTTTGTACAGTCGGTCATATGAGGGATCATCTCCCGGGGGGCAACTTGCATTGTCGTTATAATGCAAGAATTTTAGGAGGGCTTCGAATCGAAACCGTCCCATGGACATACTGTAAAGTGGGGTATTATACATATTATTCCCACTCCAGTATTGCCGAATTGTGTTTTTTTTTACTAGGCCAATGTGCAGCAGGAGCACCCCAAAATGTTGTCATTTCGGCTGCATCAGTAGGGGTCCATGTCATGGGCCTAGCAAAAGAAGAGAAGGGGTTCTGGGCTAGAAATTGGTGCGCGTACAGGTTTGTTTGCGCCACCATCAAATTTATAAGGTCATCAGAGAAATAGAGCATGAAAAAGTCTATTTCTCTGTGACCTGTGGGATTAATTTAGATTCCCGCCATTGCCATAAAGCCAGGAATCTGGGACTGATAATTTTGGGGGTCTAGGGTCCAGATGGGGGTCACCTATCTGGATGATGATGATGATAATGATGATGAGGATGAATGGAGGAAAGAAGGATCCCCCCATTCATCCTCACTGGCCGTTTTGGTGTCGGAGGCAATAAGCGCGTATGCCTCCTCCACCGAAAACACTCTCTGGGACATTTTTATACGGTGATTTGTATATGGGGGTATTAAATGTAATGTAGCGTAGTGGTGTAGTGTAAAACTTTATTTCAAGTAATGTAATGTGTAGTGTGGGGTAGTGTAGTGTTTTATACGTGTTTTTCACGGTAAGGGGGGGAAAAAAACCTACACGAAAAAAGGAGTTGTTGATAAATGCCGCACTCATGTGCGGTACTTATCAGCAGACAGTGGCGGTAGTATATAGAAAAAAAGGGGGGGAAAAGGGGGGAAAAAAACCCTACGCTAAAAAGAGGAGTTGCTGACCAGCGGCACACTTGCACAAAAAAAAAAAGCTACCTCTTTACCCCAATACACTTTATACACTAATCAGCCACGAGGGGGCAGTACCTTGACGAAGATCGACGAAGAAAACCGACGAAAAACTGATGGTAGCCGACAAGAGCCGAACACAGCCGACGGAGATGAACGAGGACGACGGGGGACCGCGGATCTTCACTCCAGCGCCGGGATCCGGCGAGTATGGTGCCTGCACACCACACACACCTTCTCTGCACACCTCAGCTAACTGACAGAAAAGTAATAATATTAGCGGAGATTAGCGGCGATAATATAGCGGCGATCTGGAGGGTGGCACCATGGCCCCCTTCACTATACACAATGATGGTGATTGGTGCTGTCTCGGACAGCACCAATCACCATTGATTTCTGGGGCCCCGGGTCACCGTTGACCCGGGAACCGGAAAATCACTGTAGTTGGCTGATTTGAATAAATCAGCCAATTACAGCGATCGTCGGCACGGGGGGGTGTAATCCACCCCCCGTGCCGACAAGCTACGATGGTCTGCTGTGTATTACAGCAGCCATCGTTACCGGATCGCCGTGTGTACACATAGCGATCCGGTAAACATCGGGCGTAAATGTACGCCCGTTTGCATTAAGTACCACGCTGCGGGGGCGTACACTTAAGCCCGATGTCGTTAAGGGGTTCATTGATGTTTTCACGCAGAGGCATAAATTTTTGCCATATTTATCAAGCCGTCTGCGCTATTTTTGCGCAGTTTACGCCATCTGTGCCATTTTAATATTTTTTGCTTGGAGGGGGCGTGGTTTCATGTTAGCTACTTTGTTACCCAACAAATTGCACAACAGTACTATAGTCGGACCCTGGCATAGTTTTTAGGTAAGCTGTGTTAACCAAAAGCAGCACACATAAACATTGTGCAAGATTTATCAAGGCCTGTGCGCCTAATGACAGATTTTGCACATGGACTGGAGATTTTTGCACTGCACGCGAAAGTACTAAAAAAAAAAAATGCACAAATGATAAATTTCGCCCTTCAGGTTTTCTTCAGTGCGCAGTGTGACATGTGTATGCACGACTGGAGCAGGAGTTCCAGGGTGAACATCACTGTTGAAGTTAGGTGATGATGCAAGGACATAAGTCTCAGAAATGGCAACCCTAGAGAATCTTGCTCTCCCTAACAGCAGGGAGAACAGTCCAATTAGTCGTGGGAGGGATGGTAATAGAAGAAGGCCAATACAGCTAGTGGTTGTAGGGGATTCTATAATCAGACCACAGAATAATTTGCCGCAAAGACTGCCTCAACCAAATAGTTTGCTGTCTCCCTGGTTCCAGGGGTCGGCGTGTGGTGGAAAGGGTGTACAAAGGTGCATGCAAAGGTTAAGGGACGGATCTCCAAGCTTGTATTTTCTGAAATACTGCATGTGCCATGTGCGTTGCAAGGGAGACAGCAGGAGTTTAGGGAGTTTTGCATGACAATGTTGTGGTGTAAGGGTTATTTTTGGTTGTTTTGTTTATTAGAGCACTTGGCTATTTTTTATTGGGGTACAATCTGTTTTCTATAGATAAATTGAACCAGAATTAAATAGGGTCTGCTGTGCCTTCCTATAACGGAAGGTATTTAACCCCTTAAGGCACTACGACATATGAAAATGTCATGGTGCTGGCAAGGGGTTATAGAGATGGCTTACAATGTGAGTTCCCCTTATACACAACAGCTCCTGACTGCTAAAAGCAGCTGGGGCCTACCTCTAATAGTGTTTAACCATTTAGATAACAGGGGCATTTAAATGGCTTTAGCATACCGAAATTGCTGGTCCAGTGGCCAGATAGGCCCTCCACAGCGAGATCGTGGGGAGATTCCAGCTCATTGGGAATATCACTGTCCATGAACACCTAGGTAACAGTGACCACAATATAGTGACTTTTGGAAGTGTATAAAACAAAGACATGTTGGAAGAGAACAGGGGTTCATTAATTATCTGCACAATTTTCTTGCACTTGCACAAAAACTCACAGGCCGTCATTAGACGCCCAGGCCTTGATGGATCTTGCACATTTTTTGCTTCTGCAATACTGTGGATGTGGATACTGCTGCACAATTTTCAGAGCAAAAACTGAAAAATTGCACAAGATAAATCTGGCTGATAAAGTAGCTAACATGAAACCACACCTCCACCATACCCCCGTGTAAAAGTCACAGCGATCAGCCAATTAGTAGGAAAACACCCGTTCTTCGGCTGATTGCATCTTTTGGACTGCTTTAAAATGTATCGCTATTGGACGAACATTTTCCTGTGTTAACATGGGGATGTCCAGCCGATATATCTTTGCTATCAGGTTTCAGATCACAAATATAGTACATATATACCTAGTGCACTGCTGTGTGATCTGGCATTCTGCTCTCCAGTTCTCCCATCCTGCTCACTAGCCATCAGCATTATATTCAGGTCACCTCCTCCTTCCAAAAAAGCAGGATGCCGGATCACTCAGTGGTATGCATGCACTACATGTGTGATCTTGAAACTGATAGCACAAATATAAGCATAACTGTGCTGTCACTTTCAATGGCTGCACAAACAATACAAAGATCATTCATGTAGACAGCCGCTGACTTCAATGGGCCTCCCAAAAGACCCTTCTGCTGCTCCCCGCTCGCTGTCTGAATGTGTAATAGCACAGTGCAGTGAGCGGGGAAAGAGAGGGAAGCGGGCACTAACCTGACAGGTTGGCGCTCATGTGTGTAAAATATCTAGTAGTGTAATAGGGCCTTTAGTTTGTAGTTGGATGGACAAGTGATTTAAAGTGAATCTGTTAGCTGTTATTCAAGTTCCAGACTGGTGACACCTGTTAGGACAAGGAGACACAAAGTACCTTTAATATATCCAGTTGTGCTTCAAGAATGAAGAAAAATGCTTTTAATCTCTGGTTCAAAGAGTCAGGTAGGCTTTTCCATGCTCCTGAATAGCTCAAATGCCCCATTTATCCCCCCCCCCCTGCTTGATTGACACCTGGAGTCCCATGTATGGGAGTAAGGAGGTGTTAAAGCTTGGTGCGCTTCACTCCTCATACTAAATAAGAATTTTTCTATGTTCTGGAATCTCAGACTGATATATGAAAGGAGCTATGTGTCTCCCTGAACTAACAGCATCCAACAGTATTTTGGAACATGAATTGCAACTGACAGATTCCCTTTAAGAACCATACCCAGAGTGTGGTGAGCAAAGATTTCTACTCCAAATGGTTCCTGGTTATAGCTAGTGTACCTCGAGGTTCAGTACTTGGACACATTTTCTTTAAATATTTAAAATTAACTGGTGCCAGAAAGTGCCAGAGATTTGTAATTCTATTAAAAGAAATCTCAATTTTTCCAGTACTTATCACTTGCTCTATGTCATGCAGGGGATTGTATTCTTTCCAGTCTAGAGAAGAGAAGAGATTTTTTTTATGGAGATTTGCTGCTGCTCTGGACAGTTTCTGACTTGGCCACAGGTGGCAGCAGAGAGCACTGTGTCAAACTGGAAAGAATACACCACTTCCTGTAGGACATAAAGGAGCTGATAAGTATTGAAAGATATGATATTTTTTAAAGAAGTAAATGACAAATCACTGACACTTTCCGGCACCAGTTGATTTGAAAGGAAAAAAATGGTGGACAACGTTTCTATCTTTGCAGTTGACACCAAGTGTCAACTTGGTGTAGTACAGTACAGTTTGTGGAAGATGTGCAGATGTTACAGTAATAACCTGCAGTATCATATGTCCTAGGGGGGGAGTAACAGTGGGAGAGTCACTGGTAGAGAAGGATCTGGGTGTACTTATAATAGTACAGAGTTCATATCCTGAGCCTCTCCCTCCCATACTCTGGCTCTTAAAGGGAAACTCCGGTGGTTTGTGTTTTTAGCCTATTTAACACACATTACAAAATTATATAACTTTATAATGTTTATAATAAACTATCTGGTCCTGTTCACCAGCCCCCCCCCCCCCCCCCGGAGGTGAAAGAAAGCATAAATACCTAATAACTGTGGACCATGTCCTCTTCTCTTAGGCGCCCTCTTGTGTTCATGTCATCAGGAAGGGGGGTGAGGCCTGGTCTTCTCCTCCCTCTGTGTCTTCCTCTAAAGTGAATGGAAGATTTGGTTGGTGGACTTGCACCACCAGCCTTTTCATTGGCTGGAACGCTTCACATGGCTTCCAGCTTGCTCAGCCCTGATTGGCAGGGCTTTGATTCAGCAGCCTGGAGCTGACAGGATTGTGGCTAGAGATGAGCGAACTTTTCAAAAGTTCGGTCCGACCAGATTTCGGATTTTTTCGGAAGGTTCGGTCCGAGCGAATTTCGGATTTCTTCAGATTTCATAGTTTAAAGCATCTATATGATACGGGGGTAGTGTATTTGGTTGAATTTAGGGCGCTTCATGTTAGTAACATCGTTATCTTTTCGATATCTCAAAGTCATTTTTTTTTTAGACTTCAATATTCACCATTACAGGGTCTATGCAGGAAATTCACCATTACAGGGTCTATGCAGGAAATTCACCATTACAGGGTCTATGCAGGAAAAAGGTCACAAATGCAGTGAAGGAGCAGCAGTAGTCATTGGAGGCCAGTGGAGGTCCAGCATTAGTCATTTGAGGCCAGTACAGGAGCAGCAGTAGTCAACATGGAGGACAGGCAGGAGCAGCAGTAGCCAACATGGAGGGCAGGCAGGATCAGCAGCAGCCAACATGGAGGCCAGGCAGGAGCAGCAGTAGCCAACATGGTGGACAGGCAGGAGCAGCAGTAGCCAACATGGAGGCCAGGCAGGAGCAACAGTAGCCAACAAGGAGGCAAGGGCAGGCACACCAGTAGTCAACCTAGATGCCAGTTAAGGCCCAGCAGTAGCCAACATGGAGGCAAGGGCAGGCACAGCAGTAGTCAACCTAGATGCCATTCAAGGCCCAGCAGTAGTCAGCCTAGATGCCAGTCAAGGCCCAGCAGTAGCCAACATTGAGGCAAGGGCAGGTACAGCAGTAGTCAACCTAGATGCCAATCATTGCCCAGCAGTAGCCAACATATAGCACTTTTTTAAAGATACAATTCTATACACCTGAACCAGGTATTTTAGTCTCTCAGGATAAGATGGATGTGATATACACACTTTCAATCAGAAGGGTCCAAGTATAGAAATTGGGTATATAAATAAATATATATATATATATATATATATCACTTTTTTTTTAGATACAATGCTATACACCTGCACCAGATATTTTTGTCTCTCAGGATAAGACAGATGTGATATACACACAGATCAGAAGTGTAGGACTTGTATATCTGTACTGCACGTTTTGGTTCCGTGCACCCTTTTCCAATGCCTAATCTATTTATCTTTCGCCCTCTCTATATTTCTCTCTCAATCACTAGATGTTTCTCCTCTCCGCTTTCCTAATCTTTCCTTTCCTTTCGCACAATATCTTCTCAGTAGTCTGTAGTACACCACAACAACAGTAGCTTGCTTCTTCTCTCTCTCTCTCTCTCCCTCTACACACTGCGTGGTGCAGTCATGTGGCCGCTCCTTTCAAAGCAATACCGACGTCACACAGGGGGTGGGCTAGTACAAAATCCCTGCTGATTGGATGTGTTCCGGGCATCATGGGAAAGTGCTTTTCCCGCACGGAACACTTCCTGCTTTCTAGAATGGCGGCTGTCATTTTAGAAAGCAAGAAAAAAAAAATCGGAGCGGATTTCCAAAAATCCGAATCCGATCTGACTCGCATTTTTGGGAAAATCTCTAATTGTGGCTGCCGGGAGATTAAAGCGCCACTCGTCACCAGAGGGATAATCCCTACGTTTATATTTATATGGGTCAAAAACTATGTTACATCTATGTATGGCCAGCATATTTTCTTCTATACTTTGTGTCAAGTTTGCCACATCTGGTCGTGGCTGTGGCATCCTCTGTCACTATCTGTCATGCACTCTTCCATACCATTGCACTCACAGGGCAAAATATGTCACTTCCAGTTGGCATCAGAGGTTCCACGTATCGCAACTCTGCCCATACCTTTGCCCTTCTCACTACAGAGAATCCAGACAGCACAGTATGGCATTAGGAATTAAAAATGAGTATAAAGCAACATATATTTTCAATATTTGTATGTGTATGGCTATGTTCACACAACATCAAAAATATTGAAAAGGCTGCCATTTTAATATTTGAAATAATGTCCGTTTTTGCCGCGATTTAACTGACTGCAATGGCAATGCATTGAAGTCAATGGGAAGACGGACGTCCAATGCACACAATGCATTGAATAACGACAAAATAATGAATATGATCATTATTTTCGGACGTCTTTTGCAAACAGCGGAAGTTTTTTATTAGTAGTTCACACACAGTTTTCCTTTAATCACCGTTCTTTCTCCGTTTTTACTATAAATTCAATGGACTTTTCAATTAAGACACATCCAAAGGGCAATTAGTAATCCCAAACTAGAATAATGTACAAACAGCTTGCTAAATAACGTCCGTTATTTTAGACTCAAAATAACGGACGTAATTTTAAACGGAGCTAAAAAAAAACGTTGTGGGAACATAGCCTATTACTGTATACATGCAAATGATAGCTAGGTCGTAAGCCATGCAAAATATATATGCAGGGCTGTTTCTGCCATGAGGCAGAATGAGTTTATTGCTCAGGCAGCAGATTTTATGGAGTGACCATATGCTGTCTGCTATACACCACTGACTTCATTGACCCTATGACCTGCAAATGATAGCTGGACACAGACATAGAATGCAAGGAAGTCAGGACTGGAAACACTTTGCAGGTATTGTTATATTCTTCAGATATCACTACACTACAGGCATTAAAATGAAGCTCAAGGTGTAGTATGGTAGTATGACCATAAATAGGATCCCCATGAGTAGTCACAGTTAATTGATTGTTGCATATGTTAGGAGCTTTTATTCTTGGAGAAGTGATAAAGATTAAAGAATTGGTTACACACTGGATGTAAGGATGTAATGTAGTGGAACAGGGTAATTTATGGTGGGACTGGATTGTGTATGCACTTATTATAAGCTGCAGATTTTCTGCACAAAAACCACTTATGATTGTCAATACGAAATCAATTTTAAATTATTGATTTGATATACCGCTACCATCCCTCACGCATCTTTAGATCCTTCAACGAACTCCATCTGTGTCCCCCCCACTTTTGTTCGTACCTCACAAAACCGCCTCTAAGATTTTGCACGACCTGCCCCATACTCTGAAACTCTCTACCCCGACACATCCGTCTCTCATCCACCATCAAGACCTTCAAAAGTAACCTGAAAACCCATCTTTTTAAAATAAGCTATAACCTATAATAATTCTGCACCACACTTTGACTAGCTGCACTTTACCTTCTATCTCCCCTCTCCTTACCTTGTAGATTGTAAGCCTTTTCGAGCAGGGTCCTCTATCCCCATGTACCATACTGCCATTAAACTTATTCATGTAACGTGTTTTGATCTTGTAATGTTCCTGTTTGTCACCCTCTATTGCTTGTACAGCACTCTGGAATCAAGGATGCCTTAAAAATAAATAATAGTAATTTGGGTTTTCACTATGCCTTCCAAAAGATCTATCTTGATTCTATTTGCAGGATCTTGTGATCCTAATCTCCACCTCTCAAGGGTCTCTTAAATAGATCTATTCCCCAAAAAGTTATTTCTTCCGGATTGTCTCTATAAGAGATGAGTGAGTAGTGAAATATTCAAAAGTTCAAAATTCGATTCAAATAGACCGCCGTAATGCCAATGGGAAAAAAATGCTTGTTTCTTGGAAACCTAAATTCGATCACTTGGAGGTCACCAATTCCATAATGACACCTTTAGAAAATTATGTAAACACCTCTAGAATGCAACTGGGAAAGCAGGCAAGCAGTATTTTCAACCACTATCACAGGTAGCTGTGTTAGCGGTCCCCGGCAGTAATACTGCTCCCTGTAATAGTTAATATTTAATTAAAACAGCAAATTTTTGTTTTCATATTGCTATTTTTCATTTACAATAGCAAAACTGAAACGAAAAAATGCTGTTTCAATTAAATATACTGTTAATAAATTAATATTACACACAGAAAAAAAAATAGTAGTACCAAATTTTTTATTTAACTCATTCTCAGTATACAGCCGTATACCCAATATCTGAAGTTTTAAGCTAGTAGATACACTGCAGCCTATTTCTCACAGTGCACTCCAGCTACCTACCTATCTGAACACACTGATGTGCTGCTAGCCGGTTTAATAGCTGTTTATATGTTGGTGAAGCTCTGCTATCTATAATTTTAGACCTAACAAGGGCTTTTGAGGGTCCTTCCTGCCTAAAATCACCTAACACCTAGCTGTCCCTGCTGTACACTGGGAGAGAACAAGAAGAAAAAAGTAGGCACCGGCACCTCTTGTGATACCTCAATACACCAAGGATAAGGATTATGTGAGAAGGTGCTCACCTGGATGCCACTTGGGCTTTGTGCATATCACCCCTCAACAGGGTACAAATCCGAATACAGGGTCTTGTTTGGTGACAGTCCACTGTATAGGGGCCTACTACCTCTAGGGACTGCTAAGCTGACTGTACCAAAAACACAGGATACTCCCAAAATAAAGGGGCCTGTGGAGAGAGTAAGTGAATAAAATAAAAAGGAATTAAGTTACTCACGGTCAGCGCTGTCCACATAGAGAAGTGGCTGAAAGCTTAAATAAATGAATTTAATATAGTAAAAAATATATTTAATATAGCACAAATATGACGCGTTTCGAAGACATACGTCCTCTTCGTCAGATAAAACAAAGTGCTTTATCTGCTCCTAGTGCCTGTCCCACACCCTCTGCATAGTTATTGGTTAACAAAAAAGCACCAGAGAAGGTGGGAGGGGAATTTAATTTTTACTGCATTTTTGGTCAAATAATTTAGAATGGTGTACTATTCAATCGAATACCTACTTGATCGAGCAGTACTCGCTCATCTCTAGTCTCTAAGTTTCTCATGCATATGTTGGGAGATGGGAGTGTCAACCCCCCTTCTACTGAACAAAAACAACAGACAAGCTGAAAATAATGGACTGCACCTCACAAATAACTCATAATGTAGTAGAAAAATTTATTGACATGAATGCAGGGACAAATGATTAAAAACATCTAAAATACACACAACACCCCTCTGACTATGATGCTGTCTAGTGGGATCTGACCCCCCCCCCCCCCCTCAAAAAAAAAGAGAAAAAAAAAGGGAATATATGGTGTTTCAAATGACAGCCAAAACTAAGCACACTTCACACTATAACCAAATGAGGGTAAAGGTGTTTATATGTAAAGGATGAAACCACAAACCAATATGAATATAATATAATGTAATATCAAAGTAACCACTAGACCACATCATGGTCGATGGGGTGTTGTGTTTATTTTAGATGTTTTTAATAGTTTTTCTCTGCATTCAATACATTTTTCTGATACATTCTGAGTTATTTGTGAGGTGTACTGCATTGTTTTCAGCTTGTCTGTTGTACTTGTTCTTGTCATTTTCAGGTTGGTAAGGCTTGCACTCCCTTCTATATTTTACATGGCGCCAACCTAGGCATTTTACAACCCCCCTTCTAATGTCACCAATGTGATCCACAATCTGCCTACGTAGTTCCGTCTTGGTCTTCTCCATGTGATCTAGGGTCCAGGGTACGTGACCTAGATAACACCTAGTGACTTGCAATTGGTAAACACCTCCTTATTTTAAAATGGTCAACTGTACTGCAGATCCTAAATGTTTTAATGTTATGTATGAACTTACAGAATTTTAAAGAAACCTGTAGGCCTTCTATCTAATTACATTTCCTCTCTTCTTTCTGGCTTCTCACTAGCCTTTTATGGAGGCTTCTCTCCTTTTTGAAAGTAATGAGTGTTTTTTTCTGGGAGTACTTGTTTGGCAAGACTGTCTTAGTATCCCCCAATATTTGGATATGATATCCCTGACTTTATGTGAACAATTATCAAACTGATTAATGATCCTCAAGTCACCCTTTGGATTACCCTGCTGCGTAATCTTGGGTTGAAACAGGTCAGTTCTTTGTTGGCAAGATGCTGCTTGATATGATTCCTTCAGTACCCTATTTGGGTACCCTCTGGATATGAATCTCTCCCTAAGGTCAGATGCTTCTCTAAAAGTGCTCTGATCTGAATAGTTCCTCCTCAGGCAGAGATACTGCCCCTTTGGTATCCCTCTCATTAGGGGTCTAGGGTGGCAGCTCTCTTACCTAAGGAGGCTCTTTGTAGCTGTGCTTTTTCTAAATACCCCAGTGGACAAGGAAGCATCTGGTCCCTCAGTTATGGTGACATCTAGACATTGGAGAGTATATTCGTTAATTTCTGATGTGAAGTGTAATCCAATATCAGTATCATTTAATGTTTCCACGAAGTTTGTGAAGGAGATGGAGCCCCCCTGCCACAAGACAAAGATATCATATATATATATACATATATATATATATATATATATATATATATATATATATTATGAAGAGTGTGCAATCCAGCACTCCAAGACGTGTAGGCATAAAAAAATTAACTTTTATTCCATGTGTGCAATTGAAAGCATAAAACCAACACGTTTCACACATGGCTACAAAATTATGACCATGAAACGTGGCTAAGACAGGATGCGTCGTAATAATAAACAACCTCTCACTCTTTTTTTTTTTTACCAAATTAAGGGACAATGCTCTTAGATTGATATCTTCAGCTTCAGATCGGATCACTTGAGAGAATTCTATAACAATCCCCATCTCCTAAAATCCTTAAGCAAATTTTGACATACTCAGGGTATCTAAAATACATAATTTAACACAATGTTTCTTTTTCTTGGGCCCTATCAGTGGTTGAAATACTTTACAGAATTAAACATATTGCTTGATGTAAATAAAATGTTTCACCTGAACCCATGAGCACAAGAGTGATGGGAGTAAAACCAAAGCTCTGAAAGTTCTAACAGACCCATCACAGGAATTAACTAGGAACTCAAGTATATCACACCCCTAGGACTGTGTTTGGGTGGTTAGACTGGCAAAACATGGTAAAACAAATGAATATTACCATAACCTGTACCCTTATTATCTTTGCCTTCGTATGCTGTATAATCCTGTGTGTTAAAGGATTCTCACTAAAGCTGTTGAAGAGAAAACTTTAACTAGGTATGCTAATTTCCCCTTCTAAGATGATTAAGAAGAATCCAAAAGCCTAAAACCAATTAACAAAGAAAAGGGAGGCCTTCCCCATACATTCCATATTAAGGAGGGATATACTAAAATCTGGCTTTTGACTTTCCTTCGTGTAAGCCCATAGCCCCAAAAGGTTGAAGACCTCAGAAAACATAATGAAACAGATTGTTAGCTTTTTAACCTAGGGATAAACGTCAGCCGCTTTTGAAAATGGCTTTAAATAGGGTAAAGTTGAGGATGTAATTATAGTTTTGTATAGCCATTACAGTATGGCGCTGACTTTGTAAATACGTACATTGGAGGAGATTTATCAAGTTTTTAGACAGGTTTTTGGACATGGAAAATTTGCTAAATTTCGCAACCACATAGCTGCGCAAAATTTTGCAACTTTTCTCCAATGTGTGCTGATCATGCCTACTTCAGCTTAAGCTGAAAGTAGGCATGATTTATAATATGCAACTACTTCACATAGTCACACAGAATTGCAAACACCTAATTGTGAAGCTGGTTTCTTCCAGGGCCAAACAGTAAGGGGCGGCATAGCGCACTGACCTTATTCTTCAAAAGTGGGGAATCCCGTCTTGATGCCAGAATTCCCTGCTGTATGGGGCTACCCATCCAAGAGCAGAAAACTTTGTCTCTAGATCCGGCTTTTTAAAATAGCAGGGCGCTGAGCAGAAGGCATCGGTTGTATGCCTCCCGAACTGTCTGCTACGCAACTCTTTACAAAAAACGGATGAAAAACGGATTTAAAAAAACTGTGCCTTTGTGTGCATCCGTTTTGATCCATTTTTCCATTAACTTCCATTATAAAAAGATACGGATCAAAATGGATCATTTTTTTAACGGACACAAAAATTAGATCTACTACGTTTTTGTGTCCGTTAAAAAAACGGATCCGTGGAAAAAACTGATCAAAACAGATGCACACAAAGGCATCTGTTTTTTTCATCCGATTTTCATCCGTTTTTTGGGGAAAAAACTGATTGCAAAAACGTAGTGAGAACCCAGCCTTACCCTGCTTTAGCCAGGAAAAGGTGGAGTGGACTTGTGTTTGGCGTTCTTCAGTTTGCCAGAGGGTTGAAGGGTAATCAGCTAAATAAAACTGTTTCCCCAATCTTCCTGCTGTCAAAGGAAGACCGTGGCCCACAGAAGGGGGCAAGGCAAGCAGTGGCACAGGCGCTGTGAGCTACACTTACATCCCTGTACAGACCCAGTGCTGAACTTCTTGCTGTTGTGGTAGTGACTGAATCAGTACAGCAGCAATACAGAGATCTGCTCAGATACCCCATAATCAGCCATTTTCCAGGCTCAGCACCTCCTGTAGTGTGACCGACATACTGGCTCATTTTAGGGGTCACCAGACAGTACAGTCTGTTGCATTAACTGCAATTAACTATATATATATATATATATATATATATATATATACACACATACAGTTGTGCTCAAAAGTTTACATACCCTGGCAGAAATTTAGCTTTCTTGTCCTTTTTTAAGAGTATATGAATGATAACTAGAGATGAGCGAACCGGGTTCGGGTTCGAGTCGATCCGAACTCGAACGATCGGCATTTGATTAGCGGGGGCTGCTGAACTTGGATAAAGCTCTAAGGTTGTCTGGAAAACATGGATACAGCCAATGACTATCCATGTTTTCCACAAAGCCTTAGGGCTTTTTCCAACTTCAGCAGCCACCGCTTATCAAATGCCGAAAGTTCAGGTAGCATGCTCGAGGTTCGCTCATCTCTAATGATAACACAAAAACTAACATCAGTGACAGCGCAGGGGCCTTGCTAATCTTCTCTGTATCGTTCCAATTTTAGTATATGTGCTGCCGAAGCGAGCGGAATTGGAATGCACATATTGTTGAATCTGTATTTATATTCGCATCCCTTTTGTAAAAAAAAAAAAAAACATCAGTGACAACATGAAGTCTTTTGTGGTAGTTGTGCATGAGACTCTATATTTTCTCAGAGGGTAAAGCTGCTCATTCTTATTGTGAAAAAGCCTCCAGTTCCTGTAAATTCCTGAGCTGGCTTGCATCAACTGTGTGGTTTAATGATATTGATGTTTGGGAGACTGATATAGCCACTCCAGAACCTTCTGTCAGGACAGGGAGGTACAGACACTACAAGACACTGGGCCCTAGGTCTGAACCCACCCACTGTCCCTACCTGCTTGCCTCAGTCGGCCCTAGGCGGCCGTGGACAACCACGTTGACGTTCCCTGCGCTAAATACATGCACACGGAACAAGACGGAAAAACAACACAAAAGAATAGTCAAACAAGCCGGGTCAAAAATCCAAACAGGCAATGCAGTACAAAATTAGCCAGCAAACGGGTAGTCAAAAAGTCAGCCAGGAGGTCAGGTATCAAGTCGAGCAAAACAGAAGGATTAGGAGTGGGGATCGCAGGAGTAGACAAGGGAAGCTGGGATCAGGGTATTAAGCTAATAATCAGCACTGAAACTCTGTCTTAGCTTCCTTTTTATACTGAACCAGAGCCCAGTCTGAATCCCCATTGAACCGGCGCTCAGATATCCAGGTTCCAGATAGGCAGAGATTCCTGTCAGTCTAAAGACCTACTCAGCTGGAAAGATCAAGTCTCCTAGAAAATTAGATTAACTCCCGCATTGCCAGATAGCTGAGAAGCAAGCGGGTGTGGCACACAGAAGCAAAGACAGGTTCAGTTCACAATAGGTTACAGCACAATCCTGACAGTACCCCCCCCCCCCCCCTTACGAGGGGCCTCAGGACCCTTATCCAATGGACCAGGCTTGGAAGGATTTAGTACGTGGTATCGCCGAACCAAGCGAGGAGCATGCATGTCTTTGACAGAAACCCACGTTCGTTACTCTGTCCCAAAGCCCTTCCAGTGGACTAGATATTGCAATGAACCTTGTACCCAACGAGAATTGAGAATCTTCTCCACCTCATACTCCAACTCACCCTGGATGATGAGTGGAGCAGGGGGAGATGACGGAGACACCGGAGGAACATACTTTTTTAGGAGAGCCTTATGAAACACATTGTGAATTCAAAGTGATGCAGGCAGTTTTAATCTAAAAGTCACAGGATTAAAAACTTCCACAATGGTATACGGACCGATATATTTGGGTACTAGTTTAGCAGACTGTACTCTTAACCTTTTAGAAGAGCCAGACCTTTTCCCCCAGTACGTATTGATGGACAGGTATGCGTCTTTTATTAGCATGTTTTTGATATAATTCTTAAACATACCAGTCCTCAAAGCAAAATCTGATTATATGTGTCAATTTATTGTAATAAAATGTAATAAAAATATATATAAATATATAATAAAAAGAAAAAAAAAAAAAAGAAAAAAATCTTAAACCTAAAGTGTCTTTCTGTCTAGTCCAGGATAAAATACTGTCGTGGCAGGGAGGTATGGGGTAATTAGGGTAATTTATTCTGCCACGCTTCAACTGACTGTCTATGTCTCAATCGTAAAATAGGGAAGTGTCGGCCAGTTTGGTCCAAGTTCCATATACACTCCTCTTTATTACTTCCTTGATCCATACATTTATACGGTAGAATATATGGGTGGTTACAATATAACATTATTACATTCCTCTTTGATCTAATTGGATTACACCAAA